>NC_069789.1:131010716-131728216 GCF_027406575.1 Nycticebus coucang | reverse complement strand
CCCAGCCACCAAGTCCTGGGACGTAGTCTTGACACTGTGTGGCTCTTGGTTGGCTCGGCCTTCCCCCTTGATCACTGCCTTTCCTCCCGAGGCCTCTTTGAAATTTGACTAAGGTTCTGTGCACACGTTCTCAGCATCTCTGGATGCAATTTGGTATTCGAGTGAAGAATCAAAGGGTATTTGCTATCACTTTAAAGTATGTTTCTCTCTCTCTTCCTCTGAGTACCTGACCCCGCAATCATCGCTGGCTTTGAAATAATAGACCCATCATAATTATGAGAATTAGTCTGGAGGCTTCTGCCTTATTTGCTCAACTGAGGTTATGAAGGCCGTTTGTAGAGGTGGAAAGGGCGTCCGGGATCATCGCTGCGAAAAAGGAAAATTTGGAGAAACGCCTGTAGGGTGGGGGCAGCCAGGTGGTGCCAGTGGGGATGGGATGGGGGGCAGGTGGGTGTGAAGCCCCCACCACTCAGCCCAACAACGCTGGCTGCTCAGGACTGTGGACCTGGTGTCGGGAGATGACAGGATTTCTTGGGAAAAGGTGGGAACCGCAACCACGTGTGGGGGAAATGTCCCAAATTTATAAATATTAAAAACAAATAGAGGAAGTGAAAACCTGATCTGACTGGACCTTCAGGATCTCAATGAGAGTCTCGCCCCCACAGAAGTGGACAGAGAAGCCCAAGGATTGAAAGGGACTCAGGCAAAATCATGAAGTAGTGAGCGAGCACAGTACCCTCACCCCACCTCACCCACCGCCACCTCCCTGGCCAGGTCCCCTGAGCCGCGTCCGTGAAGGTCAGTTTCTGCTGCTCGCCCATCAGCCCACTGCCCACACTGCGTACTTCTTTCCAGATACTTCTGCGTGGCCAAGGCCAGGGGTGGCAGGCAGCCTCTCTGTGGCTTTGGGCAGCTTTGAACCCACAGTGCAGAAGCCTGATCGAGTCCAGCGATGGGGCGGTAGCAATGTGGCCGCCCCGGGCTGCAGGTGGGGAAGGCCGAGCTCTCGGTGGCGGGGCCATGGCCGCCGTGTTCTTATGGGGTATTAAAGGAATAGAGCAGGAGTTAATGCAGAACTCTTTCTTTGACTTAATTTATTATAATATATGTGGCTAAAATGTAGATCACACTGCTGTTTGGATCTCCATTTTGATTCCCAAAATTGCAATCATGATAGGTGGATTATAACCGTGCTTTAACATACAGATGAGGAAATATATTCCTGAGCAATTTCCCCCTAAGGAGAAGTCAGAGGATCAGGGGCAGGAGTTTTGAATAACCTTGCAACGTTTAGTTGTCTCTCTCGGTTACAGGGTGGAAATTAGCATTGCAGGACGGTATGCACACTGCCCAGAATGTCAGTGTGGGGGAGAGGCTTCTAGAAAGGGTGGGGAAAATAATTTTCCACATTAAAGAAGAAAGTTGCCAATATCTAATAGAGCAAGGGGGTGTTGTCATGTTCTTCTTATTCATAAGCGCCTACTATGCGCCAGGCTGGGGGTGCCACAGTCAACCAGACAGATTTGCTGGGGAAGTGGCCCAAGCAGTCGGTAGTGAGTGATGCCTCACTCGGGATGAGCCCAGCAAGGGGATGGGGTACAGGTGTGGGGAAGGCTACAGGGAGCCTAGAAGGCCCTGCATGCCAGGCAAAGGGAAGCACCAGTGAGCATTGGCACAGATGGGAGAGGCGAGGACGGGTCCTTGTTCTGGCACATACAGCACCTGGGTGGCAGGTCGCCCCCAAGAACATGTCTGGGCAGGGTTGTTCTTCAGGCCAGAAACTTGGCAGAAGTAGCAAGGCAGAACAAGGGACCTGACGGGCTGCCCTGGAGCCTGGACTCTGCTTTCTCCACCAGCAGCGGTCCTGAGCCGGCGCCCAGCCAGCTGTTATGCCCTGAGGTTCTGTGTACCCAAATCATGCCACCTGCCAGCTCCCAGCCCAGCTCTAGGGTGGGGCTCTCGTGAGCCAACAGCTTGCTGCAGAACAGAATTGAGTCCCTGTGTAGGGCATCAGGCCGTGGCAGAGCAGGTGTGGACAGAGAGCGGCTCTGTGAAGCAGGAGGTGGGGGCAGATACCAAGCAGCCTTGAACAACCCAAGGGTACAGGGGAGGCTCCAGCCACTGAGCCACATCCTCCTCCTCCAAGGGGCTTGTGCTTTTGTGGTGGGACCCCTGTGTCCTCTCTGGGAGACCGCATGGGGGAGCAGAAGCCTGGAGTCCCAGGAGGCCAGATTCCCTCCCCTGTGTCACCTGCCTTCTTGGCAGGAGCCAATGGTGGCCTCTCCCTGCACAGAAACAGGCCTCCTAAACTCCAGCCCATCAGGAAAGGCAGGTTAAAGGGAGCTGATGAAGCCCTTAAAAGGAAAAGGCAGCTTTTCCTTTTCTCACATGATCACAGAAGAGCTGCCCAGCTCTCCAAACACCATTCCATCAGTCAATTGGCCAGTCACCAGTATTCATGGAGCACCAACCTCATGCTGGGAGATTTCAGGACACAAAAGTGAGTAAAATAGGCCCCAGCCCTGTATTTGAAGAGTGTGCAGGTTAGTGGAATAGACCGTTATCATACACGTGCACGCACACACACCTATACACACCTACACATGGGCGCCCACACACGTACATGCATGCCAAGTGCACACTGACAGGTGTCCTGAAAGTAGCTCTCTGGGACGATCGGGCAGCCCTGAGTCAGTCTGTATGATTAGAGCCAAAATGGGAGGGTTCAACCAGGTAGACGGAGGGGGCGTGCTGGGGCTGGTGTCTGGGGTTTGTCCTTCAGTGTGTGTTGAGGTTGTGAGCTCCGACAAAGACATCTCTCTCACCGGGTGGGCTTGCAGGCTGGCTCAGGGCCTCTGAAGATGTCTTGGGGTAAAAGGCAACATCCCTCAGGTTACATCACAATCCTGAGACACTGTCCCCAGGATAGCAGTGGAGTTGTGTCTCAATGCCAGGGCACACTCTCCTGGGGCAGGGTGCGGGCTGCCCAGAGGGGCTCAGGGTACAGGTCCCTGGTGTGTAGGACTGAAGGATCCCTGTGTTGCTGTGGCCACCAGATGTCTGGATGAATGGGGTGCCCTGTGGAGATGAGGAGAGGCTGCTCCCCGTTGCTCTTTAACACCGGCCATGTCAGGGATGGAGCTGGTGACATCCGAGCTGCAAGGAACTGTCTGCTCCCCTCCCCCACGTCATCCCACTCCTCCCCTCTTCTCATCTCAAAAGGATGTTGTGAAGACAGGTGCCTCATCCACTATCACTTCTGGGTCAGGAATTGTGGAGTGAGCGACCTGTTCCACCTGCAAGGTCAGCATGATGGCTGGCCATGTCGGCTTGTCCCGTGTAATAGAGGCACCACTCTGATGTGTCCGGGGGCCCCTGGCAGAATGTACAGGGGAGGGGACCTGCTCTACACAGGGCTCCCATGGTGACCTCTATCTCAGTGGTTCTCAACCCACAGGAACTGTATTAAAGGGCCGTGGCATTAGGAAGGTTGAGAACCACGGCTCCATCTGGACTGTCACCTGCTGGTTCATGCTGGTGCATCTGGGCCGTACTTTGGATCTCGTAGGTGGAGGGAGGAGACTGCCATTTGGGAATCTACCAGATGACCTTTGCTCATGTCATCTCATTTGATTTCCACAAGGGACTGCAAAGCAAGTGCTGTAATTCCCATCCTATACACTGCGTTTGGAGGCTGCCAAGTTAGGACACATTCACTCTGCCATGCACTGCGGGGCTTCAAGTGTATAAAGGCCTTGCAAACCCACCGCCCCAAAACACTCATATTCCTTTGTAGATGTACCATTAGCCAACCATTCGGATTTGAACTCAGACCTTAGAATAAGAGGTGTTCTTATGCCGGACCTTAGAATCAGAGGTGTTCTTATGCCGGACCTTAGAATCAGAGGTGTTCTTATTCCGGAGCAGGTCCACTCAGGTGCGTCTGTCTGTGTCCTGAGGGCCAGGCAGTCTCTGCACAGGCCTGGGGGCTGCCTGCCACTCCCCTCAGCCCACAGGCAAGGGTCACTTGGTCTTGTCTCTCTTTCTGGGAATACCTGGGAGGACACTCATGCTGCTTGCTTAGTTAGTTTCTTGCCCCTGGAAGACCAATCTTCCTCTAGATTAGTCTATGAGATTCCCAGATCCTGGAAAGTTCCTTTTGAGGAAGACATTCATGGACTCCTGACACTTGGTCATCTGTGACTGAAGGAAGGACGAGCAGACATGAAAGTAGCTCTGCTCAAAGCTTCAGCCTGGAAAGCTCCTTCCAGAGCTTGGGCAGTCCAATTTAGTCACACGTCCATGCGTTCATGTCCATTTGGAGTGAACATTGGCCGGACATCTACCCACTGCCAGGCTCGGGGGAGGGAGAAGGGGGGCCCTTGTCCTTTGCTCTTGACAGGCTGGAAAGAAAGCTGGTGTCAGACAAGAGGAAAATCCAAACTCTTCACCTGGGCGGAGCTAGTACAGGGGCACTTACTGGGACCAGAAGCTCCCTAAGGTCATAGCTGAGGGCGATGAGGCCTGACATTGTCCACCCATGTGGACACAGCAGAGGAAACAAAGTTGATGTTCAAGAATTACTACGAATTAATTTCTGCTTCTGCCACTCTTTGCAAGGGGAAGAACAGTGCAAACTTGTCTCAGAGTCTCACAGTACTCTGTTCTTGGAGTGACTTTGGACATTGTCATGGACAGGGATACAGACTCTGGGGTGTGGGGGGCATGAGCAGCACATCGGCTCCCACTTGTCCTAAGGAAGCAAGACAGTGGATGGGCGTGTAGCCTCAGCTGTCTGCTTGGCTCCCTGCTCTGTGGCCTGAGCTGAGGCCGAAGGTTTTGTCCTCCCTGGGTCCACCGGCTGGGCACAGGTCTCCAGGAAGGTCTGCTTGCTATGCTAGGTCGGCAGAGCCGGATAGATTTTTTTTTTCTTTTTCTGCAAATTTTTACATGTCAACGAAAGTATTTATTCCTACCAGGTATAGAGGGGTTTAGCATTTATTCAAAAACGTTTTAAAGATTGATCCAATGATAGTGTTTATCTGATCAAGATTTTTGAATTAAAAGGGACTGATAAGTCGGTGCAGCTCAAAAAAACGGCAGGAACTTCAGAGCTGGCAATTGACACTTGTTTTCTGCCACTGTTTACTCTTCAATAAAAAATGCATATTTACCATAGCAACCTCCAGATCACGTGGCGCCCTATCTTACAGGCTACCCTCAAAAACAGAATAGCTTCTTAAAGAAACACACGCATCCTAAAATGCCTGCTTTTCAGATGCAAAAATGCGTTCTTTATACTGAGGCCCCTTCCTTGGGATTTAATGCTAATAAACACGTCATCTTCATAGAAATCTTTTTGGCCCCATGTTTTAAATTTTAGGATGTTCGTTATGGAGATACAGATACAATTATTCTTAGAGGGGCTTTTGAGGGTTTGCTGATTATTTATTTCAATACAGTTCTAAAATAAAAAATATATGTATATGTTTGTGTTTATACATGCACATATATATCTATATTTTAAACAGCAGCCATTAGTGTCATCTGGAAGGGAGTTTGGTGTGGGTTCTAATGACCTGTCGCTTCATCTGTGATTAAAGATTGTCATCTATGCAAAGCTAAATTGCAGCTTGAATTGTTTTTCTGCTGTTAACTTGGGAGAACCGCCTGGGATGTTACAGCCGTGGAGGAACAGCTCCAACTTAGACTTTTCTAGAAAGGGACTTGTCCTCTCGTGCTAGAGCTTTGTATGAGTCTGAGTCCACACCCAGCAGCTGGCTTGCAGGTGGGAGGTGTGCGGGCACTCAGATCACAGGTCCCACTCCCCAACCCCAACCCCCGGCCCACACCATGCTTGCTTGCGACATGTCTCTTTGGCGATATCCATGTTGAAAGCATATCCTCGATTAGGCACTGAGCTAAGCGATTTGTAGACCTTACTCTATGCAGGGCTTAGAGGTATGAACTTCTATGACTATCCCTGTTTTGCAGATAAGGAAACTGAACCTCTGAGAGGTTATGTAATTTGACAGCTTAGGGATGACACTCCTAAGATTTGGTGGAGGAACTTGGTTTTGACCTGAGGACTCCTTGGACTGCAAAACCTCTCCTCTTATTCTGTATTTTGAACCTGTCCAGGCCAATTTAACTCTGGAAGGACAGGTGGGGTGGAGACAGACAGATAAGCCTCTGCAGAAGGGACTAGTGAATAGCATGCCCTTCTCAGAACACTCCCCCAAGGATTCCTGGGTGCTCTGAGTGAGTGTCAGCCCAGCTTTTGGGGACTCCCTTCACGTCCTGGCTGTCTCCCTTGCCTAGCAGTGTGTACGCCCGTGCTGGGCTGAAGCAGGGATGAAGTGTCACAGGTCTGTGGATGCCACTGTCCTGGGGAATGGCTGTGTGGCCACATGTATGACCAGAGTCCCCGCCACCATGGGCTAGGGGGCCATCTGAACCAGACGTGGTAGATTTTTAAATTCATTTCAGCCACATGTAAATCAACATGAAAACCAAGAACATATTACTCATGGCTTTGGGGCAAAATCTGATTGCAAAGTGCAGGGCTGGCTGCAGTGAAGAGGCATTGTGACCCGAACTCAGCGGAGGGGAACAGCGCAGACCCCTGCGCCCAGCCAGCCCGGCTACCGTGTGCACACGAGCCGTTTCATAATTATCCATCATGAATGCCTCCACGCCGCCTTAATAGATTATTTTAAGTGGTGTGTGTGATTCCCAGGCAACCCTAAGTCAGCCCCAAACTGTACATACATACAAGCTGGCAGAGGCAATAGCTTATCAGGTATCTCTTTGTTCCAGACACTTTTATAAAAGAATATGTATTATGTATGGTGTGACCTTCAAATGTCAGGAATGTGTTGTGCAATAAACTGTCAATATTTGTGGTTATAAGGTGCTAGATGACTTTTACAATAATTGGAACAGCTATATTAAAAGCTTGGATCACTCAGCTGGTTAAAGAGAAAAGCACAGGCCAGCGTTCATCGGGGACTCGCCTTCTGCCAACTAGTAAATGAAAGATATTGCAAGGTGCTTAAGATGTCTTCTTTGTTTAAAAAAGAATATGGCAAAACATGTCTCCAGGGGAGGCGTTATCTCCACATCAGCCTTTCTACTTGCAAAATGTGCGAGATTCCCAGGAGGAAGCTTAGCTCCTCAAGTTATGGCGACTGACCAAACACATTTTAGAGAAGATGTGTCCAGCTTGTCCTGAGTGTGTGGCATAGGTATGAATCCAGCAGCTGCATTTCCCCAACCTTCTCACCACCTCCACCCACCCACCCCCACCCCGTGCAGGAGGGGGCTGTAAATTATCTTAAGAGGATCTTAAAAGCTATAGCTTTTTTTTTTTTAAGGAAAATAAATTATGTAGAAATCTTTTGGGAATTTATGCTTTACTGAAAGTAGAGGCTTCTAGAGTTTTTTTTTTTTTAAAGGGGGGTACTTAATTTGAAATATGAAAAAACAAAAGCATAAGAAATATTTTATAGTAATTATCATGGTAATTGGGCCATAGATTACTTTAAAAATACTCATTTTCCTCTATTCTTCAGTGAATGAATACCTCTCATGCTTAGGTGATGGTGTTTCTTCCTTTGGCGGGGAGATCTGTTTGAGCTGATATCTGAGTATGTGGGATGGTGCGAGGTACCGGACTCAGCAGGTCAACTTTGCCTTCTACAGAGCTTGCTCCTAGCCTGGCTGGTTCTGTAATTGTGAGTTTCTGGTTCCTTCCTCCTGGATGGAGAGAGAACTGGGTGACACTTGAGGCCACCTCCTCCAGGAAGCCTTCCTAGGCACAACCAGGTCTCCTCACCTTGCTGGCATCAAACTCCAGCGTCCTGAAGGCACTGGGTCCTTTGGAGCGTAGCCAGTATTTTGATGGTGCCCCAGGGCGCTCCCTCCCGCAGTTAGGAGCTGGTCTTGGTGTCTGAATTGCCATTTACTTCATGGAGCACTGCTATGAGCTAGGGATCTCTCCCACATGACCCGGATTTCGTGGTGAACCATCGTGATGGCCCCATTCTCCAGGGAGGCTACAGGCAGTGAGCAGCTCCATGCACAGGCCCGCTGGGGTCTGCAAGGGGCCAGCCAGGTGTGCAGTGAAGGAGCAGAGCAGGGGCCACGCGACCCTGAGAGCTGGGAGATTCCTTCCACGGTGTTGTCAGGGCGGCCTCCTGGGGAGATAGCAACTTGAAGGAATGAACTACTCCTGGACCCTTTGGGGGAGATAATTCAGGGGAGAGCAGAACAAAGTCCCAAGTTGAAACCCAGCCTAGGAAGACAGGGAGGTGGGGGGCTGGGGCACACTTGGGTTGGAGATGAGGTCAGAGCAGTCGGCTGCTTAGAGCTGGACATCTTGAGAAGGAGCTGGAGGTTTTTCTAAAGAGTGAGGGGACCTGTGGCTGGTGCCTTCCCGGCACCCAAGGCGAGTCTATTCCTAGGAGATAGTAGCTCCTGGGGCTGAACCTCTCCAGACCCATTCTCCAGTCTGTGGTCTGTGTCTCCTCACCAGAGCCAGGTTCACAGGTGACCCTGCCCTGCATAGATTCACCCTAATGGTCTCTGGGATGGGCTCCGGCCCACTGTCCGTGAGCAGGACAAAAGGAAGAGATGAGTGTGCAGAGCTCAGAGGCACAGCACACCTGGTGTGCTGTCCTGCGTCTACTCTGGGAATCCCAACTGTGCCTGCTGCATCTATGGGACAGTCCCTGGCCTGGGGATGAGGAGCGCCTGCCTGCCCACGGCCAGCCCAGAGCCTCCCGGAGGGTCTTGGCCAGAGAGAACAGCTTGGGGATTGCAGAGGTATTATTAGCAGAAGTATCACCTCAGGCCAAAAGAAAGAGACACCTGCTCGGTTGGCCCTGACCCCCAGCGGGGCAGCTCCACAGGCCCCTCGCCCCAAAGAAGACCCTGGGCTTGGCAGAACCAGAAACACACTTGGCCCACCACCCTCAATTTTGAGGCCCTTGTGTATTTTAAGGAAAATTGTGTCCAAGTGTTTCTGATTGATTCATTTTCACGTAACTCATCAAAATGTTGCTTTAGAGAAGCTATTTGAAATGCTGGTAGCTTACATTTTTTTTCTTGTTTTTTTTTGGGGGTGGAAAAAGTTCAGCCTTTTGATGACCCGATTTCCCCATTTCTTGCCACAGCAAATAGAAGGAATTCTGCTCCGGTTTGGTTTTGGGTGGAAGGTGAGAAATGGCGACCTGAGGAATATTTTACCTTCACTTACTGCCCCACCCCACTGACCCCAAATGAGGCAGCCTGTAGCCTTCATAGAAGTGGACGTCCTTTTCTAAAATAGCTCTTTATTTAGACAAATGTTTTCATCAATGCACACGGAAGCTCAGCGGTTTAACATGACCAGACGAGGCCGTCATCAAACTGAGAAGTTTGATGAAACAACACACATTCCGAGGTAATACTGACCCAAGGCACAAGTTGGGTCTTCCAAGAGTTAAGTAAAACCCTTTACAGTACCATTAGCTTTTGTAGGCATATCGTGAATTTTAAGTCATTTTTTTTTTTTTAAATAAAAGGAGCCGTTCGCTTGACTAGGAATCTCTATACCAATGTGATTATTGTGTTATTCAAGATCTGTTAATCGTAAAGTTTCCAAAGTAAGGGAAAGCGTTAAGCTTTTACAAAGTAACTATACATTCCTTCAGACTTTCTCCAAGGTATTAGTATTTTGCTTGCCCCCAAAGAGATTTTCAAGCACTGGGATCTGTGAGTTTTCCGGCATCCCACTGATCTGCCTACTCACCTCATAGACTTCACAAATAATCTTTTTCTTTGTTAATGAAGCGAGAGCTGTGATTTTTTGAGATGCTCTTTCAGAATTAGCTGACAACTCATCTGGGAAAATGTATTTTTCCTGTTGTACGAGAAGTTCCATGGAAATTAAAATACCATGGCCTTTTCTCCCGTAAAGTCGGAAGCCCCCAGGTGTATAGAGAGTCACCTTACCCAAGTGGGGTTGCTGGGGTCATTTTCCATTCAGTGCGGGACCTTATCACCTCCGCCACCATTATCATCATCAGCATCACTCTTCTAATTTGTTTTAATGGAAGTCTTTCCAAAACGTACTTACTCTTGGGCCCATGAGGGGTAAGGTTGCACAGCGGTCAGGAGGAAGTGAGAACGGAGAATGTGTGCTATCTAAGAAGCCTCTCTGTCCTTCCTCCTTTTAATCTCACTCTGCCTTTTTGGTCTCTCTCTGGCTTTTAGCTCTCTCTCCTTCTTCTGCGAACTCATAGGAAGATTGAGTATGAACTCAGAAGTCCTTGCCAGTAGAAAGTTGCCTCTTCTTATTCCATTAACAATCTCCTCCCACAAAGGCAGCCCTCCAGCTCTCCGTGGTTTAACATCACAGTCACCAGATTTGTTTCTTATTTAGAACGGTCTGCTGTGGGTCAGCTCACATCCCCGTGGTGATGCAGCGACCGTCTCTGGGGAGGGGAGGGAGGTGGAGGCACAGCTCCCTCTTTCCTCTGCCTCTCCTTGCTACGCTAACCAGAACTTAGGCACCTGATACCCACGTAGTACGAGGGACGTTGGGAAATGTCCGGGAATGTTGGGGTGCCTGGACTATATAGGGAGCACTTGCTGTCTCTTTCACAGCCATTTTCCCATCTGTTTAAGACGCGGGCTTGCTGTCTTATGTGGCTGTTGGGTGAGGTCGGAGGAGCAGTAGGAAAGATTAGGGTGTGCGTCTGGCTTCAGAGGATTACAGGAAACCGGAGCTAAAGGAACCCAGGAGGTTTAGTCTTCATGGGTCGATGGGAACCATAGGCCAGGGATGGGGTGAAGGGACTTGCCTGTGCACAGCCCGACATTAGGAACTCACAAGGACAATTCCACCTCCTGAGTCAGCTGTCTTGACAAAGATGCCTATTTTAAATATAATACCAAGCAAACTCAGTGTTTAAAGATAGCCTGGAGGAAAAATCTACCCTCAAAGTAGAAAAGCGTTTCATAAACCAGTTTTTTAAATTCCAGCGCTATCACATACGCATAAGGTTAAGCATGCAATGAGGCACCCGTCATTCAGATTGTGCTTGTGTACGACAAGATAGCCGGTCTCAGGAATGGTTCCAGGCAGCGACTGAAAGTATGGGATGTGTGTCTAGGCTTTAACGTCTGGAAAGTTGTCTGTCTGTCTAAGCACCTGTTTCTCTGTCTGTGTGGTGTTTCCAGTTGGTGCTTCAGTTGACGATGAGGAGTCTAAGATGCTCCGATTCTATGGTGCTCTAATTCTAAGATGCTCCGGGGCCATTTTTAACGTCCCCCAGCTCCTCCTTCACCATGGGGCCTCCACAGCTATGGGCCCTCCCTGCTACCGTCCCTGTGAATACTTGGGGACTGTGTGTACCTTAATGTCACCTTCATCTAGGCAAATATTGCCACACACTTGGAGGATTAGACCAAGCAATTGGAAACATAGGAAACAGGAGACTGACTCTGACGAGACAAAATCAGAAAGGCCTGTTGTGTGATGTCTCCTTACTCCCAAAACACATTCTTGCAATGACTTGGATCCTTCTCCTCTTTCTTTTAGCAAATTGCTTTCAGCTTGTAGGCACAGGGAAAGCTGGCAAAGTAGTTGGATACCTAGTTCAAGTCACTCGTTCTTGGCTGAAACTCGGAGGGTTGTACATTTAGCATGTGTCCCTCTGGACAGGGATTGTTGCATCCATACCAACGTCTCCTCTGAATACGTGGTCCCATGTTATTTGGTGGGGTCAAGAAAAGAAGCAGAGGTCATGGAAGTTGTTCCTTAGCTATTTCTCCATCACTTGGAGGCTGCAGGAAGAGGCTGACCAGCTGCAGCCCAGTGCCCTGCTCCCAGGGCCAGCTCACCATCTAGAACAGTGGTCCTCGACCTGTGGGTCGTGCCCCTTTGGGGTTGGAAAACACACATTTCCGATGGTCTTAGGAACCGAGACACTGTTCCTCTAGCTGTCTCCTGGAGGGTTCGCCCATATGCAGATTCGCCCACGTAGGAGTACCCGACGTGATAACATCATCTGTATTCAAGGGTCGCAGCATTAGGAAGGTTGAGAACTACTGGTCTAGAAGCTGCTTTCTCAGATGAGCAAGGAGGAGCCGGCATTAGCAGAGGGAAGTGCATACCCCCACTGTCAGCGTGCCCAGCACACACACAGAAACAGTCTAAGAGGAAGGGGGAAATATTGCAAGATGGGGGGAAAAGAAAAGTGAAAATAATAATTAAAAAAGTTCAAACCAATCAACAAACCGTCTGACAAAGGATCACAGGTGCAATTTTTGTGTAATGCATCTCTCTGTCTGCCACCTGCTTCCTGGAAGAGCTTGGCCTCTCTGCAACTGGGACTGGTCACTGACCTCCATGTGGCCGACAGGGTGGGGTTCCAGGCAAAGTGATGCAGGACTCGTGCTGGAGTTTGTAGGTGGTGGGTGGGGGGCATACAAATGCTTTCATCCTCTAGCTGCAGAGGCAATCAGTGAGCAGCCACCTCTTTCCCTCTGAAGGTGACTACTGGGTTCTTGTGGGGCCAGGCTGAATTCAGCTCGTTGGGCTTTGCCAACACACACCCAGGTGCAGGCTTGGGCCCTGTGAGTGTGTGGCCAGGCCACACCGTCCCCAGCCTTTGCTTCACCGGGGTTTACTGCCTCTCTGGACGCTTCCTGGGACCACCCATAATTGCCCTTCCTCTTGCTCAGAGTTTGTTTTTCCAGTAGGATTAGTCTACGAGTAAACGCCATCAACCTTAGGGCTATCCAAAAAAAACCATTTCTGTGTAAAGTGAAAATTAGACTCTTAAATCTGCAAAGAAAGCTGTTTATCTTACAAATTTATTCTTTTTATTGGGCCACACATATCCAAGCTAGAAAGATAAAAGGAAAACAGATACAGGCCATCACTTAGAGTGACGCGCAGTGAAGCGTAGCTCGTCCTCAACTTCCGTGGAGCATGCCCGAGCGCGCCAGCCGCCTGGCTCTGTGAGTGTCTGTGACGTGCCCCGGGCAGGCATCCCCCACAGCTCTGGTGGGGATGTGCCCTCCAACATCTATCCTGTGGCTTCTATTCCACAACTGCCACCTTGCTGCTGCTGCAGACAGGATGCTTTGGAAGGCGCTTTGGGGGAAAGGTTCAGGTCCTGTTGCATGGGGCCCTGTAGTAATTTGACTTGGACAGGGTGCACCTGCCATACGTCCATCCCGAAGGCCACACCCAGGACATGTAAGTCCTGCTTATTGTTCAAATCAACAGCTATTGGCCTCCTAACTTCAACTGGATGTCTTGACTCTGTTGCCAGGGGCATTTGGGCAGAATTTTAACCAGACTCATCATTGTTTTAAGCTGACCTCGTGATCCCACTGAAAGGAAAGCTGAGAGATGCGGGAGGCAAAGGCAGTGTGTGCCAGTGGGAGCGGCGGGGCAAGAGGAGAGGCTGATGGCAAGGGCACCCCAGCTGCTTTCACCCAGAGTGTGGTGACCTGGAATGAGCCTGTTGCTCTTGTGGGGCCGTCAGTAAACTCCCTCTGTCACTGGCCCCTGGGGGCTCAGTCTTCAGGGTGTGGAGTACCTGATGAGACCTCCACACGCTTCCCTGGGCCTGATGCCTGGGCCTTTCCATCTTCTTTTCGACAAACACGATCTAGGGCTCCACGGAGTGAGGTGACTGATGACAAGTTCTAGACATGGTTGAGCCTGGTCCTTCTGCTTGTGCAAAATTACGAAGCAAAACATTTTTTAAAAAAGCTAGGTAATTATATCCTTTGAATAGTTCTTCCAAGGCTGGTTAAGAAGAGTTGGGGAGAACAGAATTTAAAAGTAAACCTTCAAAGAAATTTTCCAGGGTGATGATACGGTGGTACATAGTTTAATTGCCGAGCCGATGCTCTAAGCCAAAGGGTTTCCACAGTTGCTTGGAGCAAACATCCACGGAAGAATTAAGTGTGCTTGCCTACATCTCGCTCATGGTCTATAAGTCTGTCCCTTTTGGCTGTTAGCAGAGAACACCAGGGACGGATGTTGCAGAATAAAAGCAATTTGCATTTTCCATTGCTTGGAAGGTACAAATCTTATTTATTCTGATCTCTGCAGAACTCACAGATCTGCTCATTATCCCAGAAGGTTCCCTTGTTCTCCTACTGGGATTTACTATGAGGCCTGGAGGGTGGGCTGGAAGCTACGGCAAGGACCCCGGCGTCTCAGGAGCTCGGATTCTGTGCCAGGCCTTCAACTCCAGCTCTGCGGGGAGGCCCGGGACTCGCCCAGAAAGGGCTGGTTTGTCTCCCGTCCCCTGAGCCGCCAATTCCCAGCTCCCATCCTGGTTCCCCGATGTCACCTCCCTGGCAGTGTGATGTCGGGCCCACGGTGTTGCAAAAACATATCCTCCAAGCATTAGATATTCTCACAGTTTTATTTACTATTACGTCCCATCATTTCTGTGCAGAAGGCAACTGTATGTAAATTTTATTCCATTTTCTAATGGTTTGGGTTACATAACAAATAACAGCAGGAAGGAAAAATTGTATTGATACTTTACAGAGGAAGTTCTCAAGTCACCGCTCAAAGATTTAACTGCAGTGCTGTGAGTTTGCGGGAGCTTTGCAGCTGACTTCTGCCTATGACTCTGAATATGTCACTGTATGTTTATCATGGGCTAATTGTGGAACTACATTTCCACTCTTTTTCTTCTCCCTTTCATGAGATTACACCAGCCAGCGATGGATACAAGACTCTACAAGGAAGAAATGATCAGTTTGGGATAATTTTCTTTCCTGTCCCAAAATAGCTGTATGTCTGCATGTCTTAAAGACTCAGCTGAGACACGTTATTTTTTTTTATTTGTTGCTTACTCTAATGCAAATATGATTTCAGTCTCATAGTCGAACTTCCCAGCGAGTCCATATTATAAATTAATCAGATTCAACAAACACGACCATTTTTTAAACTTTTGGAAAAAAAAATATTTAATAGGAACTAAGCTAAAGAAGAAATCCAACCAGCTGCTGACACAGCTGTTTCTTTTCTTGTTTAATTCAGTTCAATATAAAGGTACCATATGCCGCTTAAAATGATGATAGGAAAGATGAAATAATTTAAGAGAATAACAAGAAAATACATGAATTGTCAGCATTCTGTCAGATTGAAAGAATGAAACAGACAGGTGTAGTATTGACATGTTTAACTTTGTGTGGTGTTAGCAGTTTTGGTGTGAACAGCTCCTGACATGTGCTGAAGTGACGTGAGAACGTTTCTCCTCCGCTGCAGACATTGGCGAGGAGGCTGGGAGATCCTCCGGCGTCCAGCAGCCCGCACTGCTTCGCGACCGGAGCCTGGGCTCGGCCATGAAGGACTGTCCGTACTGTGGGAAAACGTTCCGCACGTCTCATCACCTTAAGGTCCACCTGAGGATACATACAGGTGAGGACGCTCACGTCCGGGCGCGGCTGGGGCGCGGCTTAGAGGAGGAGGAGGAGGCACCGCCCTGGCTGACTTCAATCAAACACTGCAAAGCTCCCCCTGGGCTTGTGTCTGTACCACTTTGGGGCGGGGGGGCAAGGTCAGAACTGACCCTAGTTTCCTAATTAGTCACCTAACAGTCACTCTCCCAAGTAACACATGGCCCTCGTAACATGTAGCTGCGGAATGGCCCCAGCCTGAGATTTACAGTGCTTTGTCTGGGTCCAGAACAGTCTGCTGATGGCTCCTTCTGCTGCTTTGAAGGTGCACCCTCCACACCCCTGTACAAACCCAGACTCCCTCGGCTGCACATGGCGGGAGCCCAGTCTCTCAAGTGTGTAAGGGAACAAAGCAGCTACCCCGGGTGTCCAGGCAGGCTGGCTGCTGGCCCTGCCAGGTGGCATGTTCATACCTGGGAGCAGGTGGATGGTATCAGTGCCCCTTGTGTCTCTCCCCTGGGTCTCCTCCAAAGAGAAACGGAGGCACTCTGAAGCCTGCAGGAGGAAGCCGCGGCTGGCCCACCCTGGTCGATTCTCAGGGGACTGGCAGGAGGGCTTCTCTTTGTCCCCTTTAGCTTCTCTGCAAGTTCTTTGCACATTGACAATACCTCTGCCCCACAAAAAAAAATCTATCTGAGATATGGACACTTCCATTTTCTTTGATTTTCCTCCTGACACTTTATCCATTGGCGTATGAACTGCTTCAGAAGCTAGACAAATACACCATCTATTTTCAAAAATAATTGTGGTTTATTTCCTAAGGAATCGATAAAGCACAGGGTTGTGCAGGGATATTGAGTACGTACGGGCCTCGTGTGGGCGTCTCATGGTTAAAGACTAGGGCGCCCCTCACCTGGAACCTCAGCTGCTGCCCACAGGTCTCTGTGATACTGAGAGGAGCCTGGGGATAGGTGGACACAGGACACTCCTGGCTCAGCACCTGGGTATAGGTGGCCATTGTCCCTGGCCCCTCTCCTGCTGGACAGCACGGCTCTCACAGGGAAGGCCTCTCAGGGGCACAGCTGGGCCCTCCCTCGCTCCCCACCACATCCTGCACCACTCTCCATCCTCCTGTCTCTCTGAAACTCACTGGCCTCCTGGTCCACCAGCTCAGCCTGTCCCCACAGTAGGACCTCTGTGCCCCCTGCCTAATGTTTTTCCTCCAGGCCATCCCTGGGAGCTTAGCTTGAATGTGAGTGATCCGTTCGGAGGGACCATCCCGGACGTCCCCACCAAAAATATTTCCCATGCTCCCCGCCTCACTTTCTTCACAAGCTTAACACTTTCAGAATGATTGTGTTTAGGTTGGTCACATCACGTACTGTTGGTCTCCTCCACGCCCTGAGTGGAATCTAAGATTTGGGAGGGTGGCGATGGTGTCTGTGTCTGCAATTGCTGCCTTTGCTCCAACCCCAGTGCCTGTGAACGCACCTTGTATCCACCCAGTAGGGGCACGATAAACTCATGGGGAAGGCTGAATGGCAGAACCAAAGCTCTAGTAAGTGGGGACCCTCCTCCTGTCTCCCTGTGCCGTGCAAGGTAGCACGCAAGGGTCAGGTGTAGTAGGGAAAGTAGCCTCCTCACCATAAGCATGTGAACCCACCAGGAGCCACAGCCTGCAGTCAGGCTGCAAGTGTGGGGTCCCAGGCAAGATGGAATGGACAACTCCCACTTCTTAGGAGCACAGGGGAGTTCCCCCGAGCCCCTCAGGGTTCCTGCTCCTGGCCCTTTTCTGCCAAGGACCTGCTTGGCCCTCTCCATCCCTCCCAGGGTGTGCAAGCAGTGATGTCCCTTCTCTGGGAGGCGTGCCCCTTCCCTTCCCTGTTTCCTCGTCCTCCCTAGCCTTCACCCCTTGGGACTTGGTTGTCGCCTGTGTCCATGTACTAGAATATGAGCTCTGGGAGAGCAAAGGCCTTGTCTGTGTGTCCAGCTGAGTCCCCAGAACCTAGAACAGAGCCTGGCTCGTGCTGCGCACTCAGAAAGTATTTGCTGGATGAATGAGTTAGCAAGTGAGCTCGTGAGAGCGACAGGAAGGAAGTCAGCTTAGACGTCTGGCTGTCTCTGATTATCCCAATGCCCATTTTCCTCCCCAGACTGGAGCCAGGGTTCCAGGTGGTGGTGGTCGGTGGAAGGGCAGGGAAGACTGTCGGCGGGGCACCCAGCATTAGGATGTGGGCAGGAGTGCGCAAACCAGGCTGGCTGTGGCTTGTATCTCGTTTGGTGGAATTGCAGGGAGCGAGCTCAGCCGGGGAAAGAAAGTGTTGTCCTCCCAACGCTGGACTTGCCTGACCCCCTGGTCCTCAGGCTCCTTGGCCACCTATGGGCAAGAGCTGATGCCCTGCAGATATTTCTAGGGAAATTAGGACCAACGTGGCCAGAATTATTGGAGAACCTGGGTGGAAGCAAATGGATACTGCTTTTTGCAGTTTTAAAATGTGGGAAAGCTTCACCAACTTAGGAAGTTCGGAGTCTTTGGAGACAGGGCCATGGACTGAGGCATTCCAGAAACTTCCTAGAATAAGGGAGAAAATGAAAGAAGCCAAGGAAACATCCCACCACCTCCACCACCCCTCAGAAACAGCATTCGCAGTGTTTAAAAGGCAGAATGGTAACCAGATAAAGATCAATTTCCTTTTTATCTAAGAACAAAGAAGTTGGAGAATGCTTACACTTGTGCATTTGAATAGAACAGAAAGTGTTACATGTTATAAATCACCGAAGTAAACATCCATTATGACAATGTAAAAGTGTAGATTACACGAGTAATTAAAAATCAAAATCAAGTTATTTGTTAATAGATGATTTCATGGGGGTCTAGAGCTGGTGGATGCCCTGAGCTGCCTCCCTCTGGTCCTGGTTTTGCTGCTGTCTCTCTCCTTGTTCTAGAGTGTGAGCTCCAAATACACTTTTGCATTTTCAAATGACATGTCCTGAGGACAGCATTGTGTTCTCCAAAATGCTGTCTTTTTTTTTTTTTTTTTTTTTGAGACAGAATCTCACTCTATCACCCTGGGTAGAGTGCTGTGGTGTCATGGCTCACAGCAACCTCAAACTCTTGGGCTCAAGCTATCCTCCTGCCTCAGCCTCCCCAAATAGCTGGAACTATAGGTACCTGCCACGATGCCTGCCTCGTTTTTCTATTTTTAGTAGAGACCGGGTCTTGCTCTTGCTCAGGCTGGTCTCAAACTCCTGAGCTCAGGCAGTCCACCTGCCTCAGCCTCCCAGAGTGCTGGGATTACAGGTGCCAGCCACCATGTCCTGGCCCCAAATGCTGTTTTTTAGTTTCTATATCGTCCACCCCATATGATCACATTTGAAAACGCAGAGTAATAAAATATATTTTAATTGGTTTGGACACAAGATGGCAAGCTCCCTGGATGTTTCTGCTCTGCTCCGCCATGATTGGAAGTCTTTGGATCACAAAACCCCCCCTTTCCTGTTTCTGTCCACTGCACTGGCTCAGTGACTAAGATTCTTCTCCTAACATCTGTTTAGGAGAGAGGGGCTGAGGAGAGGCACTTGTCAGGTTGCTCTGAGCACCTGGGGGGCTGAGGAGATGCTGCAGGTAGACGGGAGACTTCTGCTGCCCTCAGAACTTCAGCCAGATCCATAGGAAACTGTCGGGAGGTGCCCACAGGACCCCGGGGACCTCCAGAGCCAGTGAGACCCAGGAGGCTGCCTTACTCTGGCCCCAGGGAGCAGAGATGTTGGCTGCTGCCCAGCACAGCAGAGGCAGAGTCTTTCTCCTCTGGGAAACACTCCCTGGGCTGGCCAGGGCTCTGTCCCCGGGCATGGGCAATTTCTCTTCTCGAGTACCACGGCTGGATTCGAACTCAGAACCTGTTGGTGCAGACTCTAGAGAGAGTATCAAGTCAGTGTTCTGCAGAGAAGTAAGACTTTTCTTTAGCCTTTTTTTTTTTTATCTCAGGATGTAGTTGAACTATAGTTATATTTCTATGACACACTTAAATGATGTTGATCACAAAAAGAATGAAAAAATATATACTTGTACTGTGCTTTGAACCTGTTTTGAAAATAATTTAATTAGTGATCTTTAAACATTTTCGAGGCCCACCTGAGGTCCTCTCATGGCACACCAGTTGAAAATCACTGGCTTGGGAATGAGATGGGATAGAGGTCTCAAGGTAACATGCGGTCGGTAAGCAGGCTGGTGGGTTGGTAGATTTATTACAAGAAATCGGCTCTTGTGATTGTGGAGGCTGAGAAGTCCCAAGATTGGCAGATGACGAGCTGGGGCCCCAGGAGAGCTCCTGGTGTAAGGTCCAGCCTGAGTCTGAGTCTGTGGCCCAGGTCACAGAAGGTGGTGATTGTCTCTTTCTTTCTCAGACTTCTTTCTGTTCCATCAGGCCTTCCACAGATTAGATGGGGCCCATCCACTGTGGGTAGGGCACTAACTCGAATGCTAGTCTCCCCACCACAGACACACCCAGAACAACCTTTAACCAACTATCTAGGCATGCTGTGGCCTGGTCAAGTTTAAACACAAAAATGAACCATCATGGAGACACATCAGCAAACATTTCCTCAGGTCACACACAGCAGGAGAGAGCAGGACAGCAGTGTTCCCAGGCACCTTTTGGGGTTAGCCAGCCCACAGATGCACCCTGCTCTTCCCCAGAACGTGACTTTTCAAGCTGGACACCTGCAGGTGCTCCAGAGGTCACCGTGTATCGTGTGTGGGCGGCAGGGCAAATGCCGACAGGCACCTGGAAGGCCAGGATATGTGTGTCTGTCACCCGAGCCCCCCGATGGGTGTGGCACCTATGCATGAGCCTCAGGATCAGACTCCTGGCTCAGAATGACCCCTGCAGAAAGAAATGTAATAAGTAGCCTCACTCCTGAAAACTCAGATACACTAAAGTGCAGGGACTAATTACAAATAAGTCTCATTAGTTTTAGTGTTTTATTCATCTGGTTTCCACGAGCTGTGAGTCACTGGTCTGGCCCTGCGTCAGGAGCCTGTTTGGCGGAGTGGACCCCCTCCCAGAGAAGTCAGTGGTGGTTTGCTGGGGATCTCAGCTGTGGTCAGAGTGAGCTCGGCCTTGGGCTGAAGGGCCAGGATGGCATTCCCCGTGCTGGGGGCTGCCACTGGGTGCCGGCTGGGTGGAACACCCACCCCACCACCCCGCCACCACCCATTCTCGCCTACATTCTCCTCTCTTTCATTGAGGACCAAAGAGAACTGTGGAAGTGAGAGAGATCTCTTTCAGAAGCTCCCAAAGGGCTGCACACCCAGAAGGGGATGGGGTGGGTGGCCGGGGAGTGGTTTTACCTTGTGACGCAGGCTGTATCCAGAAAGCAAGACAGCAACTCCCTGGACACATAGCAACTCAGCCAGCAGGGATAATGTCACAGCAGCTACAGCGGTGACGGCGTCTGCCACTTCTTGTTCTCTGCCAGCGGCAGGCACATGCTCAGAGCTGCACCCCAGTCACCAATGCCTCCTTACCCCGGCCGCCCCGGTGCAGAGACGTGAGCCTCAGTTGTGAAGTCCTCCACCCGAGTTGCCCAGCTTCAGATTCCCGGTTGTGGTTCAGGTCTGCCTAACTTAGCACCCTACCCTCTTATACCCCACTGCGCGAGCTCCATCCTCCTAACCTCACTGCACCGAGTTGCTTATTATTACTTTTTGGAGTGACTATCTGACTTGCTTTAGGGAATGAATGCAACATTTCTTTTTTTTTTAAGAGATAGGAGTTTTAATCTGTCGCTCTCTATAGAGTGCTATGGCGTCATAGTTCACAGCAACCTCCTTGGGCTCAAGCAATTCTCTTGCCTCAGCCTCCTGTGTAGCTGGGACTATAGGCACCCGCCACAATGCCCAGCTATTTTTGTTGTTGTTGTTGTTGTTGTTGCAGTTTGGCTGGGGCTGGCTTTGAACCTGCCATGCTCAGTATATGGGGCCGGCACCCTACTCACTGAGCCACAGGCGCCGCCCAATACAACATTTCTTTGACAGTATATGTCCACATCCCAACCAGCAGGAGGAAAAGAGGTGACTTGCACTCACAGGCGGTGCAGCGCGGCCTCCCGGTGGCTGGAAGGGGAAGCTCTGTGCACCATGGCTCCTCCCGACCCCATGTGCCTCAGTTTCCCCACTAGTGCAGTAAAGTTAGAGAAATGGTAAGACTTGTAAATAAACACCTGCTGTGGGGTGTGGCCATGCTCTGAGCCCTGGGATGGAGGAAGGTGGTGGGGTGGATGGAATCGCTCCCAGCATTGCAGAGATGAAAAACTCCTCACGCTATTTTGGAAACCGCCTTTCATCTTCAAAGTGTTTCCCAAACACCACACAGTCCATAAGTATGGGCGGAAATGAATGTGTCTTCGGCCTCGTCCAGGTAGCACGCGTGCCTGGTGTGTGCTTACCTTCCCTTTGACGCGTCTGCATTTCCCTCTCCTATGTAAGGCAACCAGGCTGTTTTAACACATTGAATAAATACAGGAGCTTGTCGAATACATTTTCCAAAATGTGTTGTTTAAAGTAGATGTTCTTCCCGTTTCCCTTTCTAAAAGGAGCTTGAGCAAGTGTGGTTATCCTTAGCGGGAGAGCAACCACCTAAGTAATGATGAAAAAAAAAATCTCCAAAAAGAGATGAATTTTTTTTTTCTTGTTGTTTTGAATGAAAATTCCACCGTTTTTCTATTTCTGAGATGAACTCAGAGCCCATTTTATTCCTCCTCAGTCTCCATCTTCGCTCTTCCTACCTTCATGACATCCCAAACTTTTGTTGAAAATAATTGATTGAATTTAAATTTCCTTAAAAGTTTAAGAGGTAATGTTACAGTATAAATTTCCTACCAAACGCTAAGTAGGGAAATATCCATTAGTGAAATTAACTACAGTTTCTAGGTAGCTAACAATGTGCCGTATACAGTAGGGCATGGCTAATGAACACTGCAGTGGGTGATATTTCATTATACAAATTAATGCTCACATTTTAATGGGAAAGTCACATAATGAATCTCGGCTTCAGTGACAGCAATTAGAGACACAGATTGTCCCCTTCTGGACAAGGCACTGTTTAGCAGTAAGCAGCTGTGTGAAAAGTCTTCAGGTTTACAACATATATATGCTTTGGGGGAATTAGTGTACAATTTATATTAATGTCCTGAAGCTTCTCTGCAAAGGCACCACCCTATTTATCTCTCCTGGTATTAACTAAGTAAAGACATATAGGAACACTCAATAAATATCAAATAGCGGGTGCAGATACGGGAAAATATTCAGTTAAATTCAAAGTGAAAACACTTTCGGATACTTAACAAAAAAATAAAAATTAGAAGCATGAATCAGTTCTTAAGAGCTTGATCAAGGGGTTTCCAAAGAGAATAATATTAGTTTACCTGTTATTTTTTGGGAGGTACGAATGGGAACTTGCTCTGAATGGCTCTAAAAAACTCCCTGGAATAGTAAGTCTCCTTTGGCATATCAAGTACAAAGTGGAGGCTCAGAATAATAAAAGACATGACCGTGTAAAAATAGATACAATGAACTAATTAAACCACCTGGTCATATATTTCTAAAAAATTATGATGCAGTGACTTGGAAGAAGGTATCAATGATATTCCAAAGCTAAATATATATCTCATGCCGTACGTCAGTGGGAAATTGGCTTAATGTAAGATGGATCCGATAATTTCACTAGTCCATTGCGATGATGAGCTGATGTGTTTTTTTTATTATTTTATTATGCCTTTCCTAGAAAAACTCCTCTCTTTTCTACAATTGCCTTATTGGGGCCCCCATTTTATTCCTTTAATGTACCGTGAGGGGTTTCCCCACAGAAGGCCAACGGTGTTCTTACCGGTTTTCTGCAGCATATGTGTCCCCCCACACACACACACATATTTTAGACTGGCTGCCTGGCCCAGACGCAGTCTGTAAAATAGGGTTGCTGTGGCCCCCTCCGTGTTTCAAAGGTTTTTGAAGTAGGCACCAGTATTTAAAAGTGGAGATTATGCATGTGGAAATCTAGCTATGAGACCTTAGAAAGCTGGAGTTTCCAGTGGTGGTTAGAGTTGGGTGGTGCTGCCCCCCCAGGAGGGGCATTTGCCCCCAACCTTGCTGTTTTGCCGGCTCTGAGATCTACCTGGCTCTGAAGGCTTGTGCCCGTGTGGCCCTTACAACAGGCAGGCAGAGAGATACCAAATCCCAAACGTGGAGGAGGCGCCTCGACCCACGACCCCATGGGAAGCTCAGGGATCCCATCAGTAGATCTGGGCTCCTTTGTGACCTAAATGGCTGATCATTTAGCTGGATAGAGCTGCGGGCAGGGGCTGGGGTTGCCTGTGCCACAAGGCTGCCTGGGAAATGCTTAGCCATGTCTTAGGCAGAGAGGGTATCTTCTTGGGGCCTGGGCCCCCGGGCCCCTGCCCCAGCCTCACTCCTTGGCGAGGTGTGGCCATGCCTGGAGCCTGGGATTTGCTGGACTCATGGGTTGAAGAGTGTGCCCAGATGTGGTGGGCTCAGCACTTGTCTGCGCCGGCTAATCGGAAGACAGGCCTTGACCACCCCTTGGGCTGCTAAATTTGCTGATAGATCTCTCTTTCTCACTGTCACCCAGCCCATCTAGGCCACTGTTGTGAGAAGTTTGCCTTCCGAGCACTTTGAGATGTGCCCTTTGGGGAAAGAATGCTTGGGAACAGCTGGGATGCTTCTATCAGAGCATGGAGCCTGTGGGCTACTCAGGATTTCTGGCGGGGGAGAGGGGGGTAGGCTCACCCCACACAGCTCCCGTCCCCAGCATGTACCTCGCCAGAAACACACCCTGGCGGGGGCCAGGTCTATACCCCCTTGTCGGAGAGGGAGCCCAAAAAGGGAAACCTGGCCTTCAAGACAGAGGGCACTGGTGGTTATCCAAACCATTCACAGTTAATAAAGAAGTTAGAATTGTTTGTTTTTTCAAACACAGATCCAAACGGGATGAGATTATCCCATGGAAGATCACTCTGGAGCATTTACGCGGGGAACTGGGGTGATAGGAAGCAGCTGCCCAAACACAGGCCTTTAGGAAGCAGTGGAGAGATGAGATGAACAGAGGAGCAGACAGTGCAGAGGGTGGAGAAGGGGCGGGTGGGCTCTCCAGAGCCTGGGCTCCTACCTGCAGGCAGAACCACTCCCCAAGACTCTCAGTAGCTACTAATTCACCAAGGTGTCTCCAAAGCTAAGAACTAACTGTTTGTGCTTCTCAGCTATGGCCTTACTTTCTCTGGAGCAGTGTGGGCTACAGCCTGTTTCTAAGTTTAAAGCACAGAGGGTTGAGTGGAGGGGTGCTGTCCTCCTGCAGGCTGTGATGCTGTGTGTGAGCTTGTCTGTGTCAATGCCACTTGTCCGTTTTCTGTACGAGATGTTTCCTCCGAAAGCCGTGACAGCAGAGGGCCTGCCTTTCTGGAGCATTGTCTGTTTCCTAGTGTAGAGAACAGTGTTGGACGGTTTGGAGCTGCTCACTCATCTATGGGTTCATGAGATCAACCTGTGTGTGTGTGAATTAATTTGCATGTTTCAGGTGGTGCCTGTGGCTCAGTGAGTAGGGCGCCAGCCACTATTCCAAGGGTGGTGGGTTCCAACCTGGCCCCGGCCAAACTGCAACAAAAAAATAGCTTGGCATTGTGGTGGGTGCCTATAGTCCTGGCTATTCGGAGGCTGAGGTAAGAGAATTGCCTAAGGCCAGGAGTTGGAGGTTGCTGTAAGCTGTGACACCACAGCTCTCTATGGAGGGTGATAAAGTGAGACTCTGTCTCTGAAAAAAAAAATAAAAAAATTTGCATGTTTTTGCTCATGGTTCACACATGTGTAACCCATGTCTCTCTGGCTCCACGCGGGACGCTTAGCTTAGCTCTTCACGTGAGTGTAAAGTCTTTCAATGTGTCTCATCACAAGTTGAGGAAGCCAAAGTCCCAAGGGAGCAATCGTGTGTCCAGTGGAGAGCAGAGTAGCAGGGGGTGTCCTTCCCCCAGTTCAGGTTCTCCCAACACCTGCTGGCATCTAGAAAATCTGGTTTCTAGAAAGTCTTCTCCTGGCGTCTAGAAAATTTTCTCCACTAAGCCATCTGTAGTCCCCACCTCAAAGGGCACTTCCTAGGAAAGCTTTGGCCCCCCACTCAGGCTCCACTTAGGGGTGCCTGGAGGATCTCAAAAGCTCAGTGTGCACCTCTGCCCAGTGAACTCAGAATTTGGGAAGGTGGGACCAGGTATGAATACTGTTTAAAGCTCCCCAGGAAAGGCCAGGTTGGTTTTGCAAAGTGTGGTCTTTGTTATGCTATTTGTGTCAAAATGGCCGGGGACACTTTTTAAAAATACCAACTTCTGCCTCTGACCTCAGACCTGGGGAATCAGAACGGGTTTGCATTAGGGCCCCAAACTGGTGTCTTAACAAACTCCCTGCTGGTTCTAATGCACAGTACGTCCTCACACTGCCACTGTGCTGGGAGTTTCCAACATGTGTCCCCTTAGAAATACATACACACATCTTCCGTGCATCTCTGCAGCTCCCCACCAAGAAAGGCAACCCCCTCCCCCGCCCCATGCCCCTCTGCCTGGAGGTAACAGTCCAGATTCTTTAGCTCCTGCTAACAAATACCCAGGCTGTCTCTGTGATTCCTTTGCCAGATGCACTTTTAATCATTTCCAGGTGCATTTCTGAAATGCAGCCTGAGTCTCACCCAGTACCCTCTCTGCAAGGCTCTCACTCCCTGGGTACCCCCACAGGGTTCATGTGAACTCATGGGCCAGAAGGCCATGTTTCTAGTCAGCCTTCCTGATTTGCGCCCTGCCACTACCCTTCAGGGCCTGCCCCTGCTGCCCGGGCACTGGGGTTCCAGGTAAGCTGAATCAGCAGTGACATGCAGTGGCCAAGTCGTGCCCCTTCCAAGTGGTGGTTACCTGGACTGCAAAGGGATGTCCTCACAGCAGCAGCTGAGTGAGCATGGTCCAGCATAGGGATCGAGTCTAAGAAGTGGGAGAATGAGGCCGGTGCGGTTGCTCACACCGGTGATCCCAACACTCTGGGAGGCTGAAGCAGGTACATTGTGTGAGCTCAGGAGTTTGAAATAAGCCTGAGCAAAAGTGAGACCCCATCTCTACTAAAAATAGAAAAACTAGCCGGGTGTTGTGGCAGGCACCTGTAGTCCCAGCTTCTTGGGAAGCTGAGGCAGGAGGATCTCTTGATCCCAGGAGTTTGAGGTTGCTATGAATTATGATGTCACCAGGGCACTCTACCCAGGGGAACAGAGTGAAACTCTGTCTCAAAGGAAAAACAAAAGTGGGAGAATGGTACCCAAAACAATTTGTAGCTTTACCTCAAAAGGGATAGAGTCTTCCTCCTATTTCCATGTCGTTGGTCTAGCCAGAGATGACTGGACCTTTACACTGAGAGAAGCAGAGTCCTAGCCGTGCTCCCTCTCCAGACCTAAAGGCCATCTCTAGAGAAATGACTATCCCTGGGAGATCTCAGCTGCTCATAGGCATGAACCGAGGGGCACTTGGCCCTCTCATTTGCAAAGGCAGGCAAAGCATCTACAGGGTTCTAATACTCCCATCCATCGAGTCTCCTGCTCAGAACCTGGGTGGTGGCCCTCTTGTTTACAAAGTCCAGGTCCCAAGCTTTTCCTCCCCCCCAATAACCTTAATTGTCCTTAATTGTCCTCATATCAAAATTGAGTACATAGGATTCATGCTTCTCCATTCTTGGGATGCTTTACTAAGAATAATGTCTTCCACTTCCATCCAGGTTAATACAAAGGATGTAAAGTCTCCATTTTTTTAAATAGCTGTATAGTATTCCACCTTCTGGGGGCAAGACACGATTGCAAGAGGGACTTTACCTAACAAATACAATCAGTGTAACCTGGCTTATTGTACCCTCAGTGAATCCCCAATGATAAAATAAATAAATAAATAAAATAATAATAAAAAACAAACAAACAAAAAATACAAAGTCCAGGTCCCCAGATGCCCTGGGCTTGGAGGATGGTCAGTCATACCATTGTCTAAGACTAGGCACACTGAAATGTCAGCAGAATGCACCATTCACCCCTGGTTTGCTATTACTTTTTAGGCCAGTCTATTTTACAAGAGACCAGAGGTAAGGGGTGGGGGCTGCTTGAGTGAGGTTCCTGGGAGAGGTGATGATGGGTAGTATTGGGGTAGTAGGACACTTCCATGAATAAGCTGACGTGGACGGCCACAGCACCATTCCTTCCAGAAAGCCTTTATTTTATTTTATTTTTTTTTATTAAATCATAACTGTATACATTGATATGATCATGGGGCATCATACACTCGCTTCATAGACCATTTGACACATTTTTATCACAGTGGTTAACATAGCCTTTCTGGTGTTATCTCAGTTACTGTGCCAAAACCTTTACATTCTACATCTACCAAGTTTCGCAAATACCCCTGTAAGATTCACCACAGGTGTGATCCCACCGCCCGCGCCTGCTAACAAACGCCTGGGATAGATTTAAACTCACGTCTGTCTACCTTCTCCTCCTCCCCTCCTCTATTCCACGACGCCGGCAGACGTGCGTGGCCCGCCATGCGATCTTTCCTACCGTGGAAAGAACAATGGGAGCTGAGTGTTGAATTTAAATAAATATTTAATTCGTGAAAATGATCTTATATGTTCTAAAACACTCTTTAAAGCTATTTTTATTCTCTAGAAAGCGCTTATTACAGGTAAATTACGCATTTTACTACCGGAGCGTTAGGTTTGCCATTAGTACAAATTTAAGGCACTACAAAGACCAGTAGATAATGTTAATTTCAAATACAGAAACTAAATATATTTTGTGCCTTTTTATTACTCGTTTTCTTTTTAAGTTTTATTGACTGCTTTTTATCTTAACTATAAGTCTTTACCTGCTGCAATCATAATGCACGGTAATGGTATTAATATTTTATAGAATCGGTATTTACGGTCCTTTATTTAGAAACAATGCATTGGGTCTGCAGATATCTGAGCCTGTCTGGAATGGTGCCCTCCAAATAATGATAAATTACTTGTGCAGTATGCCATTTGCTAATTATATCCATGATTTACTGCAGAGCAAGACTTAAATCATTCATTTCAGTCTTGCGTAACAGTGCCATAAAATTTTTAGGTTTAAAAATGGTTTCCATGTGTATAATTTAAACAAATTTCAGAGCTATTGTATACACAAAATATTGCAACCACCCATTTGTTACAAACTTGGTCTTTTTAAACTTCTACTTTTAATGATCACTGTGGTTGAAATTATTATGCTTAATTTTCATAATCATAGCTTTTAAATCTACAGCCGTTTTCACATGTTAGATAAAGAAAAAGATAGCTAATTGTGTGTAGATAGTATGTCATTCCTGAATAGCCCCAAATGGTACAAAATCATTAAAAAAGCTTAAGAGTACGAATTATTCTTCTATTAAAAAACAGTTGTTCTCTAACTAATTATTAGTTTGAGCGGCTTTGTTTTGAAGAACAAATGTTGATCCTTCTAGCCTTGTTCAGCACACCAAAATGAGATAAACACTTTTTTTTTTCTTTTCTTATACCCAAACCTTGCAGGTGAGAAACCCTACAAGTGTCCCCACTGTGACTACGCCGGCACACAGTCAGCGTCCTTGAAGTACCACTTAGAGCGACACCATCGGGAACGGCAGAATGGAGCCGGGCCCCTGTCCGGTCAGCCCCCCAGCCAAGACCACAAGGATGAGCTGTCCAGCAAAGCTTCTTTGTTTATCAGGCCAGACATCCTGAGGGGGGCCTTTAAGGGGCTCCCCGGGATTGACTTCAGAGGCGGCCCTGCCTCTCAGCAGTGGGCGTCAGGAGCGCTGTCATCTGGAGATCACTCCGGCCAGGCCACCGGCATGTCTTCAGAGGCTCCGGCAGACACCCTGAAAGGGGCTGACCTTCCCTCCAAAAGCTCTCACTTCTCCGAGATCGGAAGAGCTTATCAGAGCATCGTGGGCAACGGTGTCAACTTCCAAGGCTCCTTGCAGGCTTTCATGGACAGCTTTGTCCTCAGCTCCTTGAAGAAAGACAAGGACATGAAGGACAAAGCCCTGTCTGACCCTCCGTCCATGAAAGTCCACGGGGCGGAGGGGGGTGAGGAGAAACCCAGCAGTAAGTCCTCCCAGAGGAAGTCGGAGAAATCCCAGTACGAGCCCCTGGACCTGTCCGTGCGGCCGGACGCCGCGTCCCTCCCAGGCTCCTCAGTGACCATGCAGGACAGCATCGCGTGGCACGGCTGCTTGTTCTGTGCTTTCACGACATCCTCAATGGAGCTGATGGCCCTGCATCTCCAGGCCAACCACCTGGGCAAAGCAAAACGCAAAGATAACGCCGCAGGGGGGACAGTCAACTGCAAAGACCCAGGCCGGGAGGTGGGGAAGATGTCACTGCTGCCCTCGGTGCAGTCCAACAAAGAGCTGGGCCTTTCCGCTATGATTGGCTCTCTGGACTCTGCTTCTGAGAAGATGGCCCAAGGACAGATCAAAGAGACGCTGGGGGAGCAGAGGAGCAGCTCGTGGCCCAGCCACGTGGACCCTGCCTTTTGTAACTTCCCCTCTGACTTCTACAAGCAGTTTGGGGTCTACCCGGGCATGGTTGGCTTGGGAGCCTCCAGCTCCTGCCCCAACAAGGAGCCGGATGAGAAGGCCCACCCTGAAGACGACGCCCCCATCCTGATCCCCGAAGCCACCGGTAAGAGCGCTGCGGACGACCTCTCCGATATTGCCTCCTCCGAGGACATGGACTCCTCCAAGGGAGAAAACAACGAGGAAGAAGATGTTGAGACTGAACCAGAAATGATGAGCAAACCAGTGTCTGCCCTTGGCAAGGACAGCAGCAGCGACGGCGGGGACAGCCTGCTGCCCACGGGCACCCTCCAGCCCGTCCAGGGACTGGTCTCATCTTTGCCCCAAGCGTCCGAGAAGCAGTGGCACACGAGCCCAGGCCTTCTTCCAGCCCAGGACCCCTCGGCAGGCCTGCCAAAGCCAGAGCGGGGGCCCCCGGGCCTGGAGAAGCCAGTGAACATGCTGTCGGTCCTCAGGGCCTACAGCTCTGATGGCTTAGCAGCCTTTAACGGACTCACAAGTAGCACGGCAAATTCTGGATGTATCAAGAGGCCAGACTTGTGTGGTAAGTTTTAGAATCCTCTTCCTATAGTTCATTTCCCAAAAACATCAGTACTGAATTGTGTATTTAAAAAAAAAAAAATGGGGTAGACGTATCCATTAGCAAATTTTGAACTCAATATTTAAAAACCAAGCAGCCAAACCCAGTGCTGTGTGTATATGCCGTGTAGACAATCATAAAAGTCGATTTCATTGGGAAGTTTTAGACGTTTGTGTTTGCAGTTTGCCTTAGAGTACTCTAAAATGCCTGCCCAGGAGGCCTGGAAAAGGGGGTGGTGTCTCTCCATGGGAACTGCTCCTATTTTATCTCCCATAACTTCAAGGAGGGTGGCGGGCAGGCAGAAATAAGACCAAAAACAAAACAAAAAGAGACATGGTAACTTGCAAACTTTTCAGTCTTTTCACCTTATGCAAAAGATACCTGAAGACAATTCCTTACTGCTTTGCTAAGCCAAATCTGCTTCCTTAAACTTTTCTTTTTATTGACTATAGAGGATGCTAAAATCATATCACACTAACTGTAGTCTAGGAATAAAGCAACCGTCTCTCCACATGGGGAGGCAGTGTCGGGCTTTTGTGGTTCATCTTTAGACAAACCAAATGGCAGTGACCGTGACTTCGGCCTTCTGTTGCCTCCTGTCCGCCTCCTTCCTGTTCACCTGCCTGTCTGTTGTTCTAACAAGAAATGTACGCTGTGGAGTGTCTGATTAGCGCTGTTGTGACCCTGTGTTGTGTCTTGGGTTCATGCGTATCTGACCCTGTAGCAGACTGGCACCTGTTTATCTCTGTTCACGAAAATGGTTACCCCAAAGCCATTCCAGATTTTGAAATGTCATCATAAATTTGAAGCCTACAGTTAGAATGAATGTTGGGGTGGGGAGGAAGGATGCAAGTTCTTCTGATGATACCCAGATATTCATATTTGAAAACCTTTCTCCAAAGAGCAGCTTGGTGTATTATTCCTTTTGAAATGGGTCCAAGTATCCCCTCCTGTAGACAAATGACCATGATACCTTTCCGTCTCCAATTTATGAGTGGATTTCTGCAATTTTACTTGGCCTGCTGATGGAAGGAAGGGAGCACGGCGGGCCGGGAGGAGAAGTGGAGGGGACTGCTTCTGCCCCCCGCCACATCCTAATGTTCCTGCTAGCACAGGGCAAGATTCAGGAAGCCAGACTCTGGGTTCATTGCTGAGATTGATGTACTTCTCTTTCCCTAATTCCCTAAGAACTGGATCAAGCAGTCAGAAATATTTTTTAAATTGTCAAAAATCACTAAATGGATTCCCGACAGCTCAAAAAAAATATTGACAGTTCCCTATGCCGAATGATTCACAAGGCCCCATTAGCCATTACCCCCAGATCTATTTTTAGCCACCCACAATTCATTACTTTTGAAGCTGTTAAAAACAATATTTAAAAGAAGAAGAGAAGGATTTTGTGTCCCCTTTTCTTCTGGGGGAGCAATGTTTAAGTCTTTTGTTTTTTAATTTTTTTTTCGTCCTCATTTTAAGTTTGTGGTTGGGGGTGGATTCTTTTTTATCGTTGTTTAGAAATTTTTAAAAAATGTTTTATAGTCTATTTTCAGTTCTTTCAACTACCTACATAGGACCGTAGTTCTTGCCAGGAATCCATGCATCAGAAAATATCAAAACCTGGCATGTTCGTAAGCTCATTATTATTGAAATGAGCTCATATTACCCGTATTAACGTTCCCATCTTCCTATCAATGCTGAAGGAGGGCTGCCTGCCTCCAGGAAGCCGGCCCAGCAGTGTCCTTCACACCAGGCGAGGGTGGATGGGAAGGTAACATCAGGCATTGGCTGGGGTCTCAGGAGCCCTTTTCCTCTTAGCTTCATGCTCTTAGCCACTTCTCACCCTGTCCCTAAATAGTAGTTCACAACACTGCCCAACATTGCCATGGTATGTGCAGAAACCTCAGTGGGATCGACCCTTCAGACACCAGGCAGGCAGCCCTGGAGTGCAAGGTGGGGCCAGCCAGGCTGTACGGCGTCCTGGTTGTTTCCCCAGCAGAAGGTTCCTTCTGTCTCCTCATCCATTCATGGTAAGATGCTTAAAGCAACTCTGGCCTATTTTTAGAAGAGTGTGAGTTCTGCATTTCACGTGGCCGTACTTCTACACCCTCTAACTTTAGTGTAGAGCCTGCCCTGGCCTTCATGTTTGCTTGGGGTAAGGGGTGGGGGCGCTGCCCGCCTGCGTCCAGGATGGGTCTCATCCTGGCCGGGTCTCCTACAATCAATCCTCTTCTCATCTCCTTGTTCTTTTATTTATTATTTTTTTCCTTTTTTTCAACAGTCCTGTTCACTGTCTTGTTGAAATCACAAGTAGCACAAGTGAGAGTTGTAGGCTTCAGCCCCCCACTGGCTTCCCTTTGCGAGGGCAGGAATCATACTGACATGGGGAGTAAAATATTCCCAATGTTCCGTCCCTGTTCTCTGCTCCACTCAAAGTAGACGTGGTTTCTAAACTGGTCTACCAGGCTGATCTCCTGAAGAAGCTGGGCTTTGCCAAACCAAAGTATTATTCCTATACTTCTCGTCTCTACTTTGGTTAGAAATCCCCACTGTGATGACCCTATCCGGAGGTTTGTCGGAAGAGCTAATGTCCTTATGTTTCCTATGGAAGAGCTCTGTTCTTATGGGGTATACACGTGTTTGAAGAAGCATCAGAAATCCTCACAGTGCAGTATTCTCAGGCCCTGCCCTGATTTATGCATGCCTGCTTCCTAACTTTTAAAATCCAAGTCCTAAATTCCTTTGTATCAGAGACCCAGGGTCCTGACCGACGTGCACTGCTTGTTCTCGGCAAACGCATTTCTGATTCTGGGCAGAAGAAAGAGCCGACCAGGGCTGAGGCCAGCCCTGCCCAGTTGGGTGGAGAGAAGTGCACCACCCGTGCCAGTGTTGAGAGCTCGGGTGTGCACAATCTAAAGTTCTTTCCACAGAGGTCAGCACGCTAGCCCATCACGGGCATGGTGAGGAAGAGATTGAGCCGTGTGGATTAAACTGGAGGACTTGCATTGTTCCCTCTGGAGTGGGAAAGGTCCGGCTGTGGGTCTGATCGCGTGCCATAAAATCCCACTCCAGTCCCAGCCTCCTTTCTCGAGGTGACGCACAGCCTCCGGCATGGCTTGTGTTTCTTTATTTTTTCTTCTGTGTACAAGGGCTCTCCAGTGCCATAGCAGAACTTGAAAGTGCCCTCGGTTTTGCTGAAATGAATGTGACCTTGGTTTTATGACTGGGGCAGGATCCACCTGAGTATTTAAATTGGGGTGGGGTTGGGGGGCAGCCCTGGCATCCCCGGCGAGGCAGACAAGCTTTGTGTCTAGATAGAGAAATTCTGATGGAATAGTTGGGTCAGCGTATAGCTTGGCCATCAGCAGAGCATGGAAGAGACAGGGTTCCCTGAGGACGAGCGCCCAGGCCAGTCTGCACAGCACCGTGGGGCTGGCTGGAGGGAAAGGTTAAAGAGTCTGTTGCACCCTGGAGTTTGGGGATTTGAAAAGTGACTGGGTGACCCTACCTCCTTGCCTTTCAAACCTGAGACAGATGGCCAGAGTGAGGGGTTGTGGCATGTTGGGGCTCACAAGTGTGCTTGATCCTTCATTGAGCCTGGGGTGGGGGGATGTAGAAGCATTAAAGTCAGAGGTAGTAAGGAGGGGACAATCCCCCGTGCCCTCAGGACCTCTGCTCTGCCTCACCGCCACTCAGGGGAGCCCAGCTGAGCAGGAGGGGCCTGTCAGCATGTTGATCGTGGGGGGCTCCAGGCCCTGGAGGCTGTGGCTGGCAGACCAAGTGACCCCTGCAGGCCTGGGGAAAGCTAGTAAGAAGGCAAAGTCACTCCTAGCGGGGACCCAGCTTTCCCAGTTTGTCATTCTTGGGTTATGGGGAAACCTTTCCTAGCTCACATTTTGCCTGTGACAGTGGAATAACTTCTATAGTAGAGAGAATTGGGTCCCCTCCTCTCCTTAACAGACCCTTGTGCTGGCATTTCTTCAACGCACATGTTTTAAAATGTGTGGTGAGATGGACCCTGATGATCAGACCGAACTCTCAAAGTTGACTTCTGTCCCCCACAAACCTTGTTGACTTCTCCACATAGGCAGTCTTGAAACAGTCACTGCTTTACTGGCCACTCGGTCTGAAGCAGGGAGGGCACGTGTCTTCTTGAAGAGTCAAAAGAGTAAATACGTGAGGCTGTTGGGTCGCGTGGTCTCTGCCGCAGCCACTCAAGTCTGGGTAGGAGCCTTGAGGAGCCACAGATGCTATGCGGACGGACGGGCGCAGCGGTGTCCAGTATGTTAGATGTCTGAACACATGCCTGGCTGGAATGGTCGGAGCCTGCCACACCTCACCCCAGTGTAAAGAAGTTCCTGTGGTCTCCCATAGAGAAAAATGCAGAAGCTTGTCCTCTGTTGCCCCACTGACAGATCAAATCTATCCCTATTGGACAAGTGCTTAGGGCAGGAAGTAAGTCCTGCTCTCGAGACCACCTTGACCAAGAAACATGGAGAACGTCGGTGGTCAGTTAGAGACCCCCAAGGAGCCAGGGCTGGGCTGCGTGGACACAGTGAGGACCACAGGCTGTGATGTGCTGCCAAGGGCACTTGGAACACTCCTGGTCTTGCAGAAGGGTCTGTAGTGTGGACCACAGAGTCCCACCCTGCAGAGAGTGTGGGAGTCAGGCAGGACCCACAGCCACAAGGCAGGGTGGTCGGCCTGGGCGTGTGGGAGACCCTGGGCTCCCACCGCAGGGGTCCTGTCCCTGGTGCTGCCTTGCTGGGTGTAGAGCCAGAATAGTGGTCATCCCTTCTCTTCTCCTCCAAGAATCACGGATTCTCACATAGATTGGCTTCCGAGACTGTGGGTGAAGCACCACTTTCCACCCATTTTCTTTGCTGATGGCCAATTTGCCATTGACCTTCAGGGTCCACCCTGTCCCCGGTCACAGTTGAGTCCAGGGCCTGCTTAACCCTAGTGAAGAGGATCATTGGCCAGCCATGAAGTCCAAGGGCAGAGCTTTCAAAGTGAATCCAAGTCACCACCCCATTCTGCCTGGCCTGCCCCTGCTGGCTTCTCACAAGAGGCTGCAGAACTTTTCTCTTTGCCTGTGGTGGGACAGAGCATTAGTGTAGTACAGAAAGTGGCACCCCTGGACGGCCGTCCCCTGCCCCCTGCACAGGCTTGCTGTGTGTGCACTGTGCCCCTTTGGACGGCAGCCCTCTTGGAACCCTGCTGGTGCTCTTCTCCCCACCCACTTCCCTCTTTTTTAAATTAAGAGGGAATGCCACTGACGCAATGTCATTTGCACTGCGGGACGACAGGACTGTTGTGTGAATACCATTGTATTTGCCAAATGGCCCACTCGTCATTTCAGAAGAAACAAATGGATGGTGTCTGTGAGTCGGCAAACACTGGAGACATTTAGCCTTGTTTATGTTCCTTCCCTTTTGCTGCCTATTTTTGGCTCCAAAAGCTACTGTCGGAATCAAGAGGGTCTCTGAAGCAGGGGAGAAGTCTGGTGGTGTTCATCCTGGTTGCCGTGTCCGTATCCTCCTTATATTGTGTTATACCTGCTACCCAGGGCCAAACCGAGGTGGGAGGAGAGAGCAATAAAGCCCTTTGGTTAAAAAAAAAATCCATTTCTGTATGGTATGTGCCCCCCACACTCCCCATGATGACTTAAGATCGGGAGGGAGGAAGAGGAAGTTGAGAGAAGAGCATGTTGTTAGAACAGATACCCACGTCACTGGGGAAATGCAAACTGTTCAAGCAGGACCAGCCACCACCGTCTAAAATAAGGACTGTGACCCTACAGATGTCTCGACCTGGACGCAGGTACCCCGGGTTTAAGCTTTGGCATCAATCTCCCTTCTTAAGCTGCTGAATCAAAGTAGTGGTTGGAACCAACAGCCATCTAGATACAAGCCACATCTTAGCTGCTAAAGGAATCAAGTTTTTTTCCCCTTCTTTCTTTTCTTTTTTTTTTCTTTTTTTTCTTTTTTTTTTTTGTAAATTTCAGATGTTGTGTGCAAGGCCCAGGTTTCAAATAAGTAGTAATTATCTCCTATTACTTAGCCCTGCTCAATAGCACCTCTCCGCCTAATTGCCAACCTGCTCTAATCAGGCAGACTATTCTTGCTTTAGCCAGAGACGGAAGGACCAAATTTCATAACTATTGCTTTATTGCCATTATTCCATTAAACAATTAAGGGATGTGGCCCTACCCTTTGCTTTCCAATGCCCGTCACCCCAATGGTTTCTGGATTGTTTAATGAATCTGCGCATTTTCTTACAGGTAAGTGACACCCCTGTCCTAGTCGGTCTATCTGGACTTGCCCTTGTCTGTTCGTGGTCCTCGGTGATTACCTGCAGCTTGTTAATCGTGTAAAGTCAAGAGAAGAATGTATACACATATGTGTGTTGAATAAATAATTGCTACTGGTGTAGGTGTGTGTATACACACGGCACACCAACCCACAGTGTATATAGCAGAGAATCGGAGGCTAAAAATATTGCCCATATGTTCTTCTATTAGGCGTGGATTGCAAAGGCTTAGGAACTCGAATGGGAGAGAACATTCCCTCCAAGTCATAAATCCCTAGTGACAAATGCTGGTGGATTACAAGTCCCTTCACCTGTGGAAACACCTGGCTGGGGGATGATGGGGGCTGCTCCACCAGCCCTCCTGAGCTTCCAGAGGTGGGCTTGTCTGCAACCCGCTTGTGTCTGGTCGTCCTGAACTTTGTAACACTTTGAAGAATTCAGAAAACGTGCAGTAATTCTCTTTCTGCCTAGTATTTAAGCAGAAATATTGCTAGTTTAATATTGTGTCAGGTCGTTCTATTAACCAGGAACAGATGACAATAAAAATCCCACCTTGACATCCGCGGTTAAAAAATGGGGATGGAAGAAGCAAAATGTGTAAACTTGTACGGGGGTTATCGTGCGCTTTGGAATAGAGTATTGTTGAAGTAATTAGAAGACATATTAAGGTGTTCCTGATAATGAAGGCATGTAAGTTATAATCATTGTAGCATTCTGAATAAGTGTCAAACTATATCTTTAAGTGTGCTGTATGCTGAGTTACAAGTTAGGTCATTTATGAATGGAATGTAAAAAAATAATACTTAAAATGCTTCAATAACTTATCTTGGTATTGCTAATAAAAAAAAAAGCTGTGAAACATTAGTGCAGTTTTGAGTCATTATGTTAATTCATTCCCCAACACCCTTCACCCTGACATTCTTCCCTCTGGTGGGAGCCTGAACAGGACACGGGGATACTATTGACACTGCTCCTGGGAGAGACTGTTGCAATTTTCCATCCGACAGTGGGCCCTAAGAAGAGAATTCAAGGGCCCTCCCAGTTTGGGTGGGTTGACTGGGGTGGGGGGCAGGGCCTGGCCCACAGGCCCATCTCTCTATACAAGTGACTTGCTGGAGTCTAGGCCACACAACCACACACGCGACCTTGGCTTAGGGGACCTTGACTTGGGCACGGAGCGTGCGGGCCACCACACTCATCCCAGATGTGGAGCCCAGCCTCCCTGCAGCAAGCCTTCGCACTTTCTTTTCATCCCGTGAAGGGTAGTTTTTGTTGGAAGAGATTCAGGATCAGCGGCGTTTGGGGATGTTTTTGTTCTGCGGGGACGTTGAGGGGGGTGTGCCTGTGTTTGTGGCTGTTCTTCCGTCCACCTCGCCTCCTGGTGGGGAGAGGTGTGTGTGGGAATGAAAGATTTTGCTTTTTGGATGTGTTGCTTGGTTTTGCTGCCCATGAGCTGGACTTACCATCCTGCCATTCCAAGGGCTTTTCCAAGCTTCTTTGCTTGGGTGTGTTTTACAAACTTTTACATTTTGTATACCTCCCCACTCTCCGTCTAATTGATCCTTGGGGTAGGGGCACAGAATCTAAAGCCCCGAGTCTATTTCCCATGCCTCCCAATCAAGAAAGTATTCCGTGGATAGCAAGGGAATGGAATAGAAGCTTGGAAATGTCCATCCTAAGGGACCACCCTGGCCTTAGCAACAGGATGCCTGCCTCCCTTTGACGGGTTGAAACTTTTGACCCCAGAAGTCACAGTATGGCATTAGGTTGTCTCTTATTTGAGAGAAGAGGTTAAGAGTGAGAGATTCTGCATCTGAGAAGCTGTGATGAAAGCCCCAAATGGAAAAACCCCTTTAAGAAAGCGGCTAGCTATCCTAGTGCCCAGGGTCTGCAGCTGGTGCCCAATTCTTCCCATAGGAAGCTGAGGACACATACTGTGGATTCCAAAGGAGAATGTGACAGGTCCCCAAAAGCCTAGCAAAGGTGATGTGAAGGACCCCGGCCTCCAGGCCCCAGGTGCGCACGGCCACACCCAAGCAGGGCTAGTTTCTACCCCCATCGTAAGGCCTGAGCTTGCACAGAAAGGAGGGACCTGGGAGCGTTCTGCCTTTATTTCCAGCATCCCTTGAGTCTGGAGAACGGCCCCAAAGAGAAGTGAGGTGGACGTGGGGAGAGAATTCATCTAGGCCTTTTCTCACGTCCTCTGTCCAGCACATTGCCCCGGCATTGTTGGTCACTCACAGTCCCTCTGCACGCTCCCTGGAGCCCTTACAGACACCACAGCACCTGCTGGCCTCATCAGTCTGCCCCGATGGGACTCAGGGGGTCCACATGCAGCCAGAGGGGCCGGGCCTCAAAGTAGGGAAGAAAGAAGCTTCAGAAGGGAGCAGATCATCCCGGGCCCTCGTGCTGACAGCTGAGAAGGCTCCCTGGAGCCCAGTGTTCAGAAGTCTGCTGTTTTCCCTTCCTTCCAGGGGGGCCCAATCCCCCTAACGGGGCCTCCGAGCTAGAGGACTTGGAGCATTTCCACTCCCAAAGCAGAGGGTAGCTCCTACGTCACTCCCCAGACGTAACTTCTCAAGCTTCAAGAGATATTCGTAGATTCTCATTCTCCAGCCTGCTCCCCACAGCTCTCATTTCAGGGTTCCAACCATCCTCTGCTTCCCACCCACTTCCTTCCCCTTCTCACCAACTGAGAGTTCTTGGAAATATCCCGCCTGCAGCCTGCAGGGGTGGGCGGGTGCTGGGAGGATTGGCCCTCTGGCATAAGCCAACTCACCCTCAAAGCCCTGCGCCAGGGCTGGCAATTCTGTTTCCTACAAAATCCTGCCCCACGGCTGCCACCCATTCCCACGCGGGTTTAGAACAGGCCCTGCCCATTTGGACGCGAAGGTGGGGCAGACACAAAGTTCAGTGTTGGATCTGCTCTTGGCCCTACAGGCTATAACATGGACTCACCAGGCTGCAGTGGAGAAGGGACGCCCCTTGTATACACAGCAGAGTTTCAAGGAGATATTGGTGACTTAAGATGGGACAGACCAGGTACTTTGCAGGAAGAGTCTTCAAATCCACTTCTTTCTTTACACATGTTTGGAAATGTGTCTGCTTTGATGATATTTAGTTATTCTGGTGGGTGAAAACAAGGAATCTAAACTTTGGGAGATGCTCATTGCATAATACCGTTTACTTTTTCTCAGAGAAACTTGACAATGATTCAATCATGTCTGGAAATGCACAGCAGCACGTTGGCGATATTGTCTCTGCCTGAGCAGACTTAGGCTTTTGAGCAAACAATGTGCATTTTCAAGGTTACAGTTGGGGGACTCTGCACAGCTCTTTCACTAGAAAAATAAAACAAAAGCAACTGTTTGTGCACCCTGACATTGACTGGCCTCACTGTCAGCACCAGGGGATCGCCTCTGGTGCTGTCTATGGAGCTGACCAGACACACCCATGTCATGATAACTCCCTGCTCACCAGGTTAAGTTTTCTTTTTGAACTTCTGTTATTGTCAAATTAACATAACATACTCTCAATTATCCACATAAAAGGAGAAAGGCAGCCGTACAGGTAAAGCAAACTTGCAATTAATTTATCGAGTTATTGCTCTTTTCATGTGACAGACAAACTGCTTCTCTGAGTCAAGTGCTTGGGTACGGCTGGGGCTGACCACAGGCCAGGGTGCTGTGAGGTGTGCCTTGCACCTGGGCATGGGCCCAAGGTGAACGTTCCGCTGGGCTGCAGACTGGGCTCAATGGGTGACGAGGGGTCCACACTATGTTGCGCTCTGTCTTATCAAGGAGCAGGGTCATTAACTTCCAGCCACCTCAGACTCCTAGGGGCCTAGTTGGAATCTCCCTAACGCAGGTCCTGAGATGAGGAATGGGGTGCAGCTGGTCCATGTGGGAGGCAATCCCAGGAAGCATGAGTGAGGGAGTGGGGAAGGGAGACAGAAGGGAGGCGAGAATTGACACAGGTATGTTCATTAGACAACCATCTGCAGAGGGACGGGGGGGCTCCGTCCTTGGGGGACCATCTAACATGCTGTGTGCCGTTCCCTGGAACTCTCCCTCTGAGGGCTGAAGAAGCTGAGCTGTTTACCCCCCAACACTGCATCTCCCAGTAGTTGAGGGTCACTCCGGCCCACCCAATGGCCAAGCATTCTTTTCATGGCCACAGAATGGCGTCTGGCTGAGAGAAACAAGCAGCCACCCCTATGCCAAGTGACCAGGAGGGAAGTGTCCGCTGCAGGTGGGAGGGAACCCTTTGGCCCAGAACGTTTGACACCCTCCTGGGTCCACTACAGAAGGTCACAAATCTGCCAGAGCCAGGGATGAGAACAGATGTGCATTCCCTCCTTCCTCGTGGGAAATGACCTACAGATTGTAAATACTGAGAAGTCGCAGCCTCTCGGCTGTAGACAGGTGCACAGGAGGCAGGCTGGGAGCTGGGGTAGGGGATCAGGAGGCCAGGTGTCCAGGCAGCAGCTGTGCTCCAGGGAGCTGAGACATCCCACTTCTCTTCCCTGGGCTCTTCCCTTATCAGCGGAAGGAGTGGCAGCCTGGAGGTGCTCTCAGCACCGTCTACAGCCCCCACCACTCTTCTAGCCTTGATTTCCTGACATCCTTTTTGGGACCCTGTCAGTCCTAGGCGACTCTGTAACTGCAGTTATAGAGCCACACTGCGGTTTCCACAAGTATATGAGCTTGTGCGATTTCAGTCTGGGCAAGCCCACCCACCACGGTGGGGCACGGAGCATGCGACTACTGGCCTTACCATGAAGATACTTTCATTAAACGCTAAGGAGACTGTTGAGGAATTCCTCTTTTAATTCTAGATCTCAGTCAAAATAGGAAAAAAGAAATGGGGCCCTGATGAGCCTGGATCATCACATTCATGGAAGTAAAAGGGAAACTTGATTTGACCTTTCTTTCTTTTTTTTTTTTTTTTTTCTTTTGTAGAGACAGAGTCTCACTGTATCGCCCTTGGGTAGAGTGCCGTGGCCTCACACAGCTCACAGCAACCTCCAACTCCTGGGCTTAGGTGATTCTCTTTCCTCAGCCTCCCGAGTAGCTGGGACTACAGGCGCCCGCCACAACGCCCGGCTATTTTTTGGTTGCAGTTTGGCCGGGGTTGGGTTTGAACCCACCACCTTCTGCATATGGGGCCAGCGCCCTACTCACTGAGCCACAGGCGCCGCCCTGACCTTTCTTTCTTTTTATTTTTTAATCTCTTGTGTTCACCATGAAGGCTGAGAAGATACTATTGTCTGAGATGATTAAAGTTTCTTCGAACACTTTACAGACACCCACCTGTTCACCCAGTGTGCCCCTCTTGGACATAGGTACCTACACACTCACTGGTGACCCTCAGAGGGACAGAACACAGGGGCTCAGGCATCCGTGTCGCTCGCCCGGATGCGGAAGTAGCTCCCTCGTTCACTTTTGTGACATCTCCACCTGCCATCCTCAGGTTCCCTCGGCCACTCAGAATCACTCTCGGCTAGACAGCTCCCCTGGTTTGGGGTGATCTGTGCTATTTCCACTTGCAAACCCCTTGAGTCCTTGGCTTTTTTGCTTTCAATTGAATGTCTCATCATAGCCATGTCTCAGACAGAATTGCCTGGGCATTGTCATCATCCAGTGGGACACTGGTGTGCCCTTAAGAGCATAAAAGGAATGTGAGTAACTTGGACATCTTCACGTTATCCTCGTATCAGGTATTTTAGGATTTCCACCCCTTTCAGGCCCCAGGCAGAGCACCTAGGGAAACCCAGAACCCGCTGAGCAGGTGGGGAATCTGGTGGGGTGTTACGGAGCAAGGTGCCCTCCCCCTTCCCAGGGTTACTCACCCCTAGAAGGCCTCTCAGGGGATGGCCAGCCCAGATCCCTTCAACTCCTGGAAGGAGGTCGTCTGGGGATCTACAGGGAACTCTCTGGGAGGATTCGTGAGCCCATTCCTGAGACAGGGAAACATACCCCTGTTGGCTCCTACTGAGCTATTGCTATTTTCTAAAGGATTTACAGTTAAGAATTAAAAAAAAAAAATCTCTGGGGTCCATCAGTGTGAACAAGATCCTTGTACTAGTAGCTTTTGTGTTTCATTAAAACTTTGGGCCCTAAGTGTCATCTCTGAATTACACTCAGGGCAATTGTTTAATGTTAAATCACAAGGAGAACTTCCTTGAAGCCTTTGGGGCAAATGCCCCCCACAAAGTGAATAATTAGTCACCTCTCACTCCCAGGTGTTAAAAACAGGAGGTAATGCTGGGGGTGGGGGTGGTGAAGTCCCCCAGTCTTTTTTGTGATGGTGGGTTTTTCAACAGGAGCTGCTGCTTGGTGAGGCAGTTGATAGGGCCTGGGTCTGGCAGGCAGGCTGACCTCTAGGGGCTGGAAGGTATGGGCCGGGGGGTGGGGGGGCAGCGGGGGCTTGTGGGTTGGGCCTGGGCATGAGGACCCTCCATTGAGCCCTCCCCAACCCAACAACCCCAGAGGGGGAGCCCACAGGCCTCAGGACCTCCAAACTGGACGCCATTCCCACCATGTCGGGTGTCCCTAGGGCAGTGTGGGGCAGGGGGTGGCCAGCCCGGGGGACCTGGGTTAGGGAGAAGGGAGGAGAGAGCCATGGAGGGACCAGAGCAAAGAGGACAGGAGTGAAGAGGGAAAGGGCAAAGGTGGAGACACAGGTAAAGGGCAGGAGGGAAGAAGGCCAGGGCCAGAGAATGGCAGACCCAGAGGATAAAATGAAAGGTAAGAGCCTGGGGTAGGGGTGGCACCTGTCCTCAGTCCCAGCTTCTTGGGACACTAAGGCAGGAGGATCCCTTGAGCCCAGGAGTTTGAGGTCAGCCTGGGCAATAAAGCAAGACCCTGGCTCTAAAAACAAATAAAATAATAAAGGAAAGGGAAAATGATAGAGATTGCTTCTCGAGGACGAGGAAGAGTAGGAAAGGGGGTGGGGGAGGGGTGAGGAAGGGACAGGAGAGAGGTCTTAGCCTGCTGGGCAGCAGAGGATGGCGTGGCCAGGGCTGTGGATGTGCCGGGTCCCCAGCTCCCGGCGCTGGGCAGGGGAGAGGCGCCTGGTGGCTCTTCCTGAGAAAGTCCAGAGGCTGCTGCCCGTCAGGGGTCAGGCCAGCCGAGGAGCACAGCCCCGGGCCCGCCAGCCTGGAGCCCCCGCCTCCCTCCTCCCACTGGCTCTCCCGGCTGCTAGTTTCAGGGAGGAAATGCTGCAGCTTAATCAGAATTATTTACAAGATAATGGTCCATTGTTTGCACTAAGACAGATGTTGTCTGTGGGAACTTTGAGTTTTATGCTCTTTTCCCTGCTCTGCCTTCACTGGGTGCAGATGGGATTGAAGTAATGTGAGTTATTATTCCCCATATTGGAAATTTGGGGAAGCTTCTTCCCTCCAGCCTGGGCTCAGCTGGGCTGCCGAACAGGGATGGACCCAGCAGGCAGAGGTGGAGGATGGGCCCTGTGGTCCTCTCACAGCCCCTCCAGCAGCCTGTGAATAAGAAGGTCTGGTTTCCTGAGGGGAGGGTCAGTGCAATGGCCTGGTCAGGTGGACAGAAAGGGCCTTGCGGTCACTGTTGACATCTCAAATGAGGGACAGAAGGAAAGATCAATCCCTGTGAGGCTTGTGTAGAGTCTCCCCCCTCCTTTTTTTTTTTCTTTTTGAGACAGTCTCACTCTGTCACCCTGGGTAGAGTGCCATGGCGTCCTAGCTCACAGCAACCTCAAACTCCTGCCTCAGTGTCCTGAGTAGCTGGGACTACTATGCCTGGCTATAGTTTTTCTATCGCTCTTACTTAAGCTGGTCTCGAACTCATTGAGTTCAGCCAATCCTCCCTCCCTGGCCTCCCAGAGTGCTGGGATTACAGGTGTGAGCCACTGCACCCGGCCTGTTTTAACTTACCATAGAGCTTGCCCTTTGTCTTTTCACGTCACTTTGAGACTCAGATGGGCTTATCACTCCATCCTTCCTTCTTCAAGGGTGAAGTTGGCCAAATGAACAACTGCCCTCCTGCTGACCAGAGGGAGTGGGGCTTGTTCAGAATGAGGAAGGCAAAGATGGAGTGGGAGGAGTCATCATGTTCCTGGACATGCTCCTGGCCTCACCCTCCAGGCCAGCAGCCACCCTGAGGTTGGCCATCTCCATGGGGAGCCCCTGAAGCCAGTCTACTTCTGGGTAACCAGACTCACCTTGTCATCAGAGCCCATTTTATGAATTGGAATACTGAGGCCCAAAGATGTGAGGCAACCAGCCCACAGTCTTTTTTTTTTTTTTTTTCCATTTTTGTCCCACTCAATGGTAAATTCTCCCAGCTCCTCAAGTCATGACCTTCTTGTGATGGGGGTGGGGCCCCTGAACCTCTGCCTGGTTGGCTGCAGGCAGGGCCCGGGAGGAGGGCCGCTAAGGGGCATCAGAGAGGAGTCTACTGAGATGTGTGTGTCTGACGCCAAACACCAATGATAATAAATAAAACTGCTATTATTCATTACGATAGCATCATGTACCAGAATGTATTATCAACTATGCTATACCACTCTACCAATATATGGCATGTCTTACATAAAAGTCTGTGACCAAAAAACAAACCAAAAAAATCAAAGTACTAAAATAGCATAGAATCAGTCACATTCAGATGCTGAAACCAATCAGTAATGGAAAAGAGAAAGCCATTCTTCTTTTTAAATTATTTATTTATTTATTTAATTTTGGATTGATAGAAGGGTCACTTTTATGGCAACTAAGTAGAATCAGGCCGGAATTTGGACAGGTAGAAAGAAACTCGGAAGGACATCACTCCTAACCCTGTCTCCACACCTTGGATGTCTGTAAGAAGTCACCTAGAAATTCAGTTATAACCCAGATACTGTGTTCCACTAAAAACCAGACAAGCTGGGGCCACATCTTGGCTGTGGGGAAGATGACCGCCTCCCCTGTAATTCCCCCAGACCCCAGGAATGGCGACTTAGTCTTAGCAGCAAGATCCCATTTCCTGAGCTCCCCGCCTAAATGTCCAGGTTTATTTTCAAAAAAAAATTGCTTACGATATGCCCTATTTAAAGCTCCTTCTAAATGACAATACAGATGACGTTCTTTCATTTAAGCCTCATAAAAACTCCATGACTTAGATAGATGTGACGTGATTATTGTCCTTCAAATATATGGCCAGATGGAGGTTCAGAGAAACTCCTTACTTGGCCTAAGATCACCCAGCAAGTAAGTAAAGTTGCCGAGATTCAAGCTGGCCAGTAGAGATCTTGTGCATGACCTCCCTGGGCAGTGGGAAGCCCCATGAGTGACCTCCCTGGACAGTGGGGCTCCCTGGCAGTGGACATTCCTGGGTCTGACCTCCCTGGACAGTGAAAATCTGTGATCTCACTAGGCAGCAGGGATCCTCGTGTCTGGCCTCCCTGGACAGTGGACATCCCTGGCTGTGGCCTCTTTGCTGCTTCACCTTGCTAGCACTTTCCCTGTGCCTTTAATCTCATTTCAGAGACATCAACAGCAAACCAACCAACTCACAAATAAATAAAAACAAGCTGTTTTCGGCACCCTGGTACCCTGGAGCTCTGGGCCTCAGGAGAGATGGGGTCATTCCAGGGCGAGTCCCATCCCGGACAGCCTCTGGCTTGCCACCTAGGTGCAGTCAGGACAGGACGCCGAGCAGGGGCACCAGGTGTGAGGCCTTGAACGTGCCACGTGGTCCTGGGCAGGTCCCGTCCTCTCTTAGAATCTTCACCTCTCTGGAAAGGACAGCGTCACGGTGACAATCTCACAATTCCTTCCCTCTCACATCTGTCAATCAGCATTCTCACGACTACGTTGATTCAGTCATTTCCCAGCCTTGAGGGAAAAAAAATAACTGTTATGTCTCCCCCACAATCCCCCTCCCGCCTGCAAGGCCTACAGGAAACCTGACCCCTCGCTTTCAATTGTTCCCCGAGGCCCAAGAGGGGGCAGAGGAGAGTGGGTGGCCCAGCCCCCCCGGGTGCTGCAGGGGGCCCAGCCCTCAACCTGAGGGCAGCTGGGGTCAGACTAGGATAATATTTATCAACCTTATTCTCCTTGTAGCAGGCTCTGACCCAAACCCAGCGTTGCTGGAGATCCCAGATTATGTCTTTTAGGTCCCACAGAGCCGCTTCACATGGGCCCAATTACCTCTGTCAAGTGGGGGAAGGAGGAGGTCCCCCTCAGTGGGTGGGATCCGAACTTGAGCTTTCCAGAGGTCGACGGCTGGCATCTTGGGCCCTTTGAGCCTGTCACTCCCCAATAGCCAGACCTTTTCTGTTAAAACTGTTTAAATTACAAACCAGTAATAAAAGGATCATATGTGTTTCCCACCGAACAGGTTCTTTAGAGCTATTATGATAATTAAAAGCATATGGTGCCTGTGCCAGGCGGAGGGAAGCCACAGATGTACAAATTAGGTATTATATAAGGGTTTTCTGCGTTTGCCCTTTTAGAGACGTCGAGCTGGAGAAGTTTAAGGAGATGAAATGGCAATCATGCAGGTAGTAGGTAGCATTTTGGATTTTTGGTTTTCGAATCATTAAATATTATAAACTTTTATTTATTTATTTATTTAGTAAGATATCGTAGGAATTAACAGCTCCTGGTGTGTGGAGCAGGTGAGAAACGCACTCCCCGGCTGGGAGGTTACAGGGAAGAGGCGACTTTTCCCACCCACCTCACCAGATCTCAGATGCCAGGATATCTTTTGCATTTTTTATGACATTGTACCGCACAGACAAAGGGGATTATATTTATTAAATATTGAATTATGTTACGATTGAATCAATGGGAGCACAGATGAGATTTTCTTTACGTTCAACTTTTTACTTTTTAAAAGGCAAGGCTACAGGTATTGATGAGCCTCGATGAAGTCATTTGTTTTAATTTGAAATATGCAATTGATTTTGAAAAGGTGATAAATACTGCTAATAAAAAAAGAATGGGGGATCTCTGTGGCATAGCCCCTATCAATGGCATTTCAGAGCAGAGGTACAGGGCAGGTCAAGTTCTGCTGAATCGGTCCTGTTGAAAGGATGCTGGGCGGGCTGGGGACCCGGCAACCTTCAGCCGTGCTCCAGGGTAGCTGGGACGACAGGCTCTTCAGTCCTAATTCCTGGGTACCCCCAGTTAAGTGGGCAAGAACTTAGGACTCTGTCCACTACAGAAAACCTATTGAGCTTCTCTAAAGAGGAAGTGACGGGCGTCCAGGGGGCAGGAGTGCAGCCTCCACCTGTCCTGTCCCACTTTTGGTGCCCCTCCTGGAAATAATCCACCTAGAACCAGGATCACCCGCCCCATTCTGCAGCTTTTTCTTCTTCACCTGATGAGGTGGTGGCTGCAGGAGAAACTTAAGCAGAAAGCCAAGTGACTAATTGGTATGAAATAAATGAGCAGAGAATGCGAGTCACCTGGGCACTCAGATAACCAGAGTTTTCTGAAACGTGGTGTGTGATGATTAAAATCGCCAATAGTGAATAGCGACAAGTTTTGTTCAACATGTTTTTACGTGGAGGTATCTGTTATACATTTTTTTAAGATCTGGGTTGAGGGCAGAAGCTCCTGTGACCAGCGATGCCCTTTCTGATGCTCCTAAGCTGAGTTAGGGGGAGTCTAGCACTTTGGGAAAAGTGGCCTTGGACATGGGCTCCACGGCCACATCCCTGCAGAAGTTGCTCTGTTCACCATTCTCCTTTACCTGCACCTTCTTCCTGGGACAAAAGGCCCATCCACTTTCCTTCCTTCTGGGAGCTGTGATCAGACCTGCCTACCACTCTGCCTCTGGGTTAAATGGCGTCACCAGCGTCCAGCTTGAGACAGGGGTCATCCCAGAGGAAGGCTCTTGAACCTTCTGTCTATAACATATGAACTGCTCAGAGGGCTGTGTACAGCAACTGTTCTCAGCCAGGGGATTTTCTGGCAGGTAGAGGCCATGGACTCTGCTACCCACCTACAGAGCACAAGACAGCCCCAGCTCCACGTCAATAGTGCCACTGTTGAGACATCCCTGGGCACAGGCAGAACCAGGGTCTTCCTGTGAAATTCCAAGCTGGACAAAGGGTGACAAGGCAAGGAAAGGCTTGTGTCCCCCAGATCATTCAGCTTGCTCCTGGACACCACCCTTCTCCCCCAAGTCATGTCATCTTTGGATCTAGGCCTTTAGGAAAAACTGCAGAAATCCCGGTGAGGTGGGGGGGTATGAACTTTGAGCAGAGTTACCTAGCACATTCCTGCCAACTCAAACTAAGCATGTGGGGTGTGCAGAGGGGCGGCAGCCACCCAGCCTGCTGGGAGCCAGCCCCCTTCAGGCTGACTGACGGCAAGCTGGCAATGTTATTATTGTGCACGTAGGTATTACCACTTTAACTTTTACAGAGGTAAAATAACACCTTGTCACTCAGCGCAAGTACCAATCACAAAATGAATTAATTGTAATAACTGTTGTCAACGGAACAAAGGACTTGTTGCTTTCCTAAGCAGATTTCAGTGCCACTGAGAACTGTGTACCGACGTTCCCATTGGGCAGGCTGGCAGAAACCAGTCAGAACATAATTGTATCTGTCTATCTCTTTACTTTGTTTTTAAGGGCTAAGGAATTGAGTTAAAAACCTATATTTTAAACATATCAATAAATATGTCCGTGATGTCTCCTCAAAAAACATGGCGTCTCTAATAAATCTGGCCACGGAAATAGAATTCGCTGGCGATGGTACGAGGGCTGGCCGGGGAGGCTGCGTGTTGACTCCAAGTCACGGAGGGAATTATGCCCAATTAGCCTCCCGTCAAACACCGTCTCATTTCGGGGAGTTATCAAAACACGTCCTGTGGGCCAGCGGTCAGGTGCTCTCCCGCTTCTCAAAGGAGGGTGAGTGGGGTTCCCGCTGGGCACGCAGAGCCCCGACCGCCCCCACGTCGGCTCAGGGAGGCTTGTTTGCCGCCAGGCTCTTTGCATATCGCATTTTCTCTTTCTCTTTTTCTTTTGGTTCTAGCTTTTTCACATGTTAGCATATTTTCCTCTTTCAGGAGCCCTGGTGGTGTTCTTCCAAGAAAAGAGCCGTCCCAGGGAGAAGGGGTGGGCTTCAGCAGGCTGGGGGCCAGGCGGCTGTGGGGTTCAGGTCAAGCTGTGTCCCCCCAGCAGAGGGGTAAGGTCATTCTGCTGGGGAGTCTCTGGAGTTGGGGGGTGACCCACTAGCAGAGGGTGGGATGCCTTTGCGGGTCCGCTTGGGACTTTGATGAGGTCGGAAGTTGGGAATGTTTCCAGGGAGCTCCATGGGAGGGACGTCCAACCCACAGGCTAAGTAAGGGATGAGATGGCCCAGGCCCTCTGCAGTGGGGATAATGAACCATGAGGTCCACTTTATTCAACAGAGGATTGAAGCGGCCTGGGGAGAGGGTCTCCAGGCAGCCACGTGGCCATCAGCCACAAAAGAGAGAAAATGACTTTGAAGCCGGAGAGGGAGGGGAGACTCTCTGTGCCCCGACACCCCCATTTTCCCTCGCTTTTCTCTCATTTGTTCGGATGTTCACCTCCGCTTGCGTCTCAGTCCCCTTTGTCCTGTGTGATCCCAATATCCAGCTTCATCCCAGAGTCCCAGGCCTGCCCCACCAGATGCACCAGCCTCCCCTGTTGGGCAGCCTGCTTTATTTTTAGAGCTCATCGAGGCCTAAATTGGGCCCTCCGTAATGAGATTGAAGAGTCTGAGACTATCAGAGCTAGAAGTAAACTTAGACATGTGTATGGGGGGGAGGACTTGCCCCTGGCTGCAGAATCTGAGGCCAGAGTTGGTGCAGTGTTCAGGGGTCCGAGCTGGTCCCTCTAAGGACTGTCCCTCTACCTTCTGGGAACCTGCCCCCTGGCATGGGAGGTGTTTCTGAGGCTTGTCCAGGGGTAGCTTTGACCACAGAGGGGCTGGTCACACGGCTGCGTGGGTGAGAGGTGGTTTCATTCTTGGTTTAATGCGGCCCTGGCTCAAATGGGCTTTCAGATTTGTGTAGTCACCTTTGCCTAGGACCAGGATTTGCAAAAGAATGCTGAGAAGTTTTCCTCTGGACAGAAATCTCTTTCCCTGCCACCTCCTGAGGCTGGTTCTTCCCCGAGTGCAGCCTGTGGTGGAGAGGAGAACACCCCTGCATGGCCCGGGGAGAGGAAACTCCAGGACTGTGGGTCACACTGAGCTTCCAGGCCCTGTCCCAAGAGCAGACTATATGGTGGGGGAACAATAAAGGGATTTCTGTGGGATATGGGGAGCGGAGGGCACAGGCATCATGCTGAGTGGAGGCCCATTCTGAGGACAAACTGGTTCCTCTGGCCTCCCCCTGACTGCTCACTCCCCTCCGGCAGCTCTGCTCCGAGGAATGAAGGACCAGCATTCTGTCCAGAGCTTTCAGAAAGGAGAAGGTTCTCTCACAGGAAATGAATGCGGTTATCTGTCCCTTTACTTAGCACAGAGGGAATTGTTCCAGAGAGTTGAGAGATGGCTGCCCACCAAGTAGTGGAGAGGGTTGTCCTGGGGGGCTCACGTCTCTGGGAACACTGACAACAAACAAGTCCATAATGTAGGCTCAGCCTGGTGAGTGGGTTGAAGACAAGAGCACGACACCCAAGGTCAGCCTCAAACACCCCAAGGTCGGGGGGAGGGCCTTTCTGGGCCCAGGGAGGTCAGTGGAGAGAACTTGAGTGATGAATGGGGACTAGCATGCAGAGATTTGGGGGTGCATATCCCAAGGAAAGGGGCCAGCACAAAGACCCTGGCACAGGAATGGAGCAGAATGGCGGGGGGCTCCTAGGTCCTGGGGCACAGGGTTCGCTGCGTGTGAGACCAACCTGTTCCAAGGCTTCTCCAGACATTGGTATTTCATTCCAGGGTCTCAGAGGCTCTCAGTGGTCAACAGAGCTCGCAGTGGGACCATTTTTCTCATTTTTAAAGATGAGAAAACTGACTCTCAGAGAGAAAATAATGGCATGAGTTACTGGTAGTTCATGACAGCGGAAGGCAGGGTTAGGCACCCAGAGCTTCCAGATACCTCTGATGCTTCCTCTAAAGCTGACCAGCCACGCTGTCAGTTTCTTGGGTCCAGAGGAGACACCAGGACTCCGGTATCTGCGCACGAACCCCATTACTGGTCACCTGATCCCTGATCCCTCAGGAACGGGACAGCACAGCAAATATAGCCAATCCCCCGCTCCCCCAAGAGAAGGCTCTCTTGTCCTCACAGACCAAGACTCCCCCTGACAGAGCCCTTCTGGGAACTACACCTGCCCAGTGTCCCTTGTAGGTCCTGCACAAATAGAGCCGGAGCTGGTCGGGACTCTCAGAGGTCACACCAACAAAGTCCCCCAGAGAACAAGGCCAATCCCTCGACCTGAATCCAGCCTCCCTGGAGAAGGGGAGATTGCTGCTCAGACCAGCCTATGGCCGTGACCTTCCACTCCATGCTGACCAGGCCAGCTCCAGCTCTAGCCCCAACTTGGCCCCTTCCAACACCGTGGCTGTGATCACAGGTGCTGCTACTCAAGGGGAAGGGGGAGCATTTCCAAGACTGGCAGCCCATTCAATTCTCAGGGAAAACTGCTTTCAGATCAGTAGCTATTTCTGTATTTCTGGGTGGGTTTTTTTTTTTTTTTTTTTTTTGGTGTTTCTTCTCCCAGCTTGTTGTTACATTATTTGCATCCCAGGCCGTTCTGGCCTCCGCGGGAAGCAAGAGGCAGCTCAGCTTTCCTATGAGCTGCCGCAGTATCTATTTCCTGATATTAAAAGGTAAAATTAGGAACTATAGCAACCTGAAAGAACTTTGTTGTCTCACATTGTGAAGATAACTGGAAAGGCTGCTTTTGTATTCCAGAACTACTTGTGATGTTCTCCATTAGACAGGCTTTGCAGTGGGGCCAGAGGACCCGTATGATTGTGAACAAAGATTGGAGGAAAAGACCCCTAAAGGCAGCGATTCTCAACCCGTGGGTCACAACCCCTTTGTAATAATGAAAATACATCCCGGCATTAGGAAGGTTGAGAACCACTGCTTTAAGGAAAAGGGCAAGGCTGGATTCCTCTGCAAAAAAAGGGCCCGGAGGCCTGACTCCCAAGTGCACCGCCTCCCGCTCCCAGGCTGCACCCTGCCTCAGGGAGATTGGCCTGGGGTGCTCCCAGGGTGTGCTCAGCGTGGAAGGCTGGTCACAGTAGCAATGACCTGGTCCCATTGCTGCTGCCCAAGGTCAAGCCAAGGACCATGACTTCAGTAGCAAGAGGAGGATTCAGGTTGGACATGGAGCAGTCACTGGGCGCTCCTGGTGTCCAGCTGGTCCGGGGCTCTCCTTGCATGGGCACTTGGTTGGAAATAGGTTGCTGTCCTTGACACCCTATGGGGTCGTGCTGTGGAGCACTCATGCCCAGTCAGGCCATCCTAGGACAACCAAACTGAACGTGGGTGCTTTATCAGGGTCAAGTCTATGAACTTACATACACATTTGTGTTATCAAATAAAACTTAAAACATAGGGCTGGGTGCAGTGGCTTACGTCTCTAATCCCAGCACTCTGAGAGGCTGAGGCAGGTGGATTGCTTGGGCTCAGGAGTTCCAGACCAGCCTGAGTAAGAGCGAGACCCCGTTTCTACTAAAAACAGAAAAACTAGCTGGGCATTATGGCAAAACTCCCAGCTACTCAGGAGACGGAGGCAGGAGGATGGCTCAAGCCCAAGAGTTGGAGGTTGCTGTGAGCTGTGACACCACGGCACTCTACCCAGGGCAACAGAGTGAGATTCTGTCTCAAAAATAAATTAAGCTTAAAAATACTTCTAATTAATGGATTTCCCTCTTCTGGCTTCTGTGAACTCCTGCTGGACTCACCTTAAAGGTAAGAAAGTAGATAGACAGCAGGGCTGGAGTTTAGCCCAGGGAGGCCCATTGTTGAAGCAGGGAGGACGTGAGCCGTGGCTGGTCGTCTGGGTTTGCCACCACACGAACATGTCTACACTGGTACAGGTCTACACCGGCTCACCTCTGCTTATGCAGCCCCCACCCCTGCCCCTTGTGGTCTGTGTGGAGGAGGGGGGAGGCCTCCTGAGTTGACGGGAACAGTCAGGAGGCACCCCCAGCACAGCACACTGGTTCCTATGCTCATCATTCATTATTTCACTCAGCAAATACTGACGAGATGTCTCCCTGTCCAGCACTGGGGCATGGAGGTCACAAAGCAGGCACAGCCTGTCCCCCTTTGCTCTGCCCCACTGGGCCCTTCCCACTATGGACAGCCCCTCCTATGGGCTAACAAGATGTTGCTGGCAGCACTTGGAGCGGCTGGTTGGCTGCTCTGGGGACACCCCACACGTCTGCGTCCCCAGGATGGCCGTGTGCTCATTCGGGAGATATTCCCAGAGGGCTCCTGTGTGCCATGCTCCTGTCTAGGCATTGGGGACCTGGCAGCCCAGGAGAGAGACGGAGCCCCCTCCCCGTCCTCAGGGAGTGGGTGGTGGACAGCAGACACAGGAGGCAGCTGGGAGGGTAGAGGGTGAGGAGGCTGAGGAGAAAGATGTGGCAGGTAAGGGGCTTCGGGAGTGTGGGGGCTGCTCCCTGACCAGGAGGACAGAGACAAGGTCTGGAGGGTTCGGGCCAAGACTTGCGGGGACACTAGTGAGTTGGGGGGGAGGAACTGGGGAGCACGTTCAGCTGAGGGTGAAGCCAGGGCCAAGACCCTGAGGCCAAGGGCTTGTTGGGAGAGTAATGAAGAGAAAATGTATAAGACAGGGACAGGAAACAGCCCTCAGAGACAGACTCTGGCCGAGGCCAGCTGGGCGGGACTTGTGTGTCCCCACGGTCCCAGAGGCCTCGTGTTTACAAGGGTTCTGCGCTTTACTGGGAGGCTTTGCTGTTTAGAAATTCTCAATCATGTTTGGTCCAAGGGCTGTGCATTTAATCTGCAGGGGACCCTGAGAGGCAGGGAAGCCTCTGGAGGGTGTGGGAGGCGGTCTGGGGTCCAGCTGGCTGTTGGGGTGGCGGCCCAGGGGCAGGAAGGTGGGAGTCAGCGGCAGGTCCTCACTGGGGTATTCGTGGTGACAAGAGCCGAGTGGACTGCATGTAGGACAGTCCCCTCTGAGGCTGTGTGCTTGACCCCCGCCCTAGCCAAAGCTTTGGGAAGATCCTCCATGTCCTCCCAGGTACTCTTCTCCTTCCTCTGACCTGGGTCCTCCTCCACACCCCTCACCCCTGCCCTGACAGCTCGGGAGTCCCAGTGTTGTAGCTTCACTCCAGTCTCTTCCTCTGTCATGGGCTCCTTCCTCCTGGCCTCCCGGGGAGGGTGGCGGCTGGAAGGCAGCTGCAGGTAGCTTGGGCTGTGCTCTGGCAAGGCAGCGTCTACACCGGCTGTTTCCACGTCTGATGCCGTGGGCTAGACAGCCAGGCTCTGACCCTGGCAGTGGGGACCTACTGTCCACACCATCCACATCCTCCCCTCCTTCCCTCTGTGACCACAGTGTAACCCCCAGACTGGCTGCACGCAAGCCCTGTGGGCTTTTCTTCCTACAAAGCTGCCTGGCCGACTCGGGGACTGTTTCTTGTCCCGCGCAATGCTCTCAGCACCCAGCCGTCTTCCAAGGGCAGCAGTGAGATGAGAGATCTGGCCCTTTCTAGGGCACCTTGCCTCTTTAGGAAACAGCACCCCACGCCTGCACACTCCTGACTCAGTTTCCCCAATCACATGCTCCTCCCAGTGGCACTTTAAAGATGCCTCTGTTGCCTGGTTTTATTTGTTTGGCATTTATAGTCTATTTTCTTTCTTAAAGACCTTGATATGCTTTGCAGAGAGTATCTTGAAAAATAGCTTTTTGATTTGAATATGAAATGAAAACAAAAATCACCAACTCTTCCACTATTATTTATTGCGAGTGTGTGTGTGTGTGTGTGTTTTTCCCTCCTTCATTTTAATACCCCATCTCTTCCATACAAAAATAGCCCACAAAGAAAAGCTTTAAAAAATTAGATGGGGGCGGACTGGCGGTGGTAGCGTAAATTTGCTTCCTGGCTTAGGTCCTGTATGCCAAGTTTTAGTCTGAATTACATATCTACAGCTGAGTTATAAACCCCTGAAAAACAGGATTTATCATGGAAATCATGACATGACTTCACCCCGCCTGGTGTTCCTGGGGGCTGTGGCAATATACGTTGCAGAGAAATCAGTTCATTAGTTAGTTATAAACAAGGGACAGAGATAGTAAATTAGAGTAGGTATTTCACCCGTTTGCTATGTATTTATGACAGCAAAATATGCAGCTACATTTTATTCCTCGAGATAGTATTTAAGTATTTCAGATTTAAAGCGTGATACTCGATAGGACCACGGCGCGTTTTTTAGCTTTGTGCATCCCAGTTCTTGTGTAGTTTCACTCGTGATATTTCCTCTCTTCTCTGTTGCTCATTAGAACAATGTTAAAAATCCATTTTCGTCTGATTAATAATAAAGCTGATCACATGTAACCTAATTTTCATTCAGCGCTGCCCCTGTCTGTGGAGTCATATACAAAGTGACCTTTGAATCGCCAGTGGACTCATAAAGTACAATAAGCACCATTGTCCTGTCAAAAATTGAAGATGTTTTACATCATTACAAAATTTAATGTTCCATCTTTTCAAATGCACTACTTTTCAAAGGCCACATTCCAATTGAAGCTCATTAAAATCAGACTCAAGTTTCCTGTGGTGGGGATGAAGAGAGTTTCACAGGCAATGGGAGGAAAATGAATCACTCTTTTAAAACAGATATGGTTACATATTAGTTTTGAAAGGTACAGGGACGGGAGAGGCTCCGCTGCCGGCAACAGTGAAGCTTTTGTGCTGATAAACCCAGTAACTGCCTCCCGATCCTTTTACTTCCCTCGCCCTGGAACCTATTTACTTATGAATAAATCAGCTCTCCAAATAAAATTGTTGTTTTGAAGTTCAGAGGTGGAATCTGGAGGGGTTTCTGGAGGAAAGCTATAAAATTGGCCTAGCAATTTCAGATTAAAAAGAAAAAGTTCCTCTGACTCGGGGAGACTTGGTTTTTCAGAAATCGAGTCACTTGAGGGGGTGTCCTGAGTTTGTGGGGGGAAGTTGGGCAGATAAATACCATGTTTTATGAGACTCGCCTTCGTCACCCCTTGAGGATGGGACCCACTGTGAGACCTGGGGATTCTGAGTGTGGGCTGACGCCTGGCGTGGCAGAGGAAACCTTTTAAAGTCTCTCTCGGTCGTAGTTCTGGGCGTCTCGGCTGTTCTTGCCATATCTGAGCACTGAGCCTGTGGCCAGTCTCCACTGATCCTTCCCACATGAAGCTGTTGGGTTGTATAACCTGGAGAATGAGTTTTCTTCACGTCAGGAGGGGCTGATGGAACAGAATTGTTTACAAGTTCAGATATTCACAGAACATTAAGGTGCATCCATTGAACTTCTGAAATATGGACCTCTTCAAGACACAGCTAGGTTGGAACATCGTCCATTTCTCAATGAAGTAATGGTAAATTGGGGCCCAATGCTATTTGCTTTAGACAGGACATGCAGACAGCGCCACTTACCAGACCCTTACTCAGAGGGGGGCTTTCATCTCTCACTTATTAGGCTTTGGCATTTACTCTGGACAGGCCCATTTGCACCTTAGTGCAGCATTTGAGAACGAAGCTTTAGCACCAACTAGAAGTGTGTGACCGTGGTCCGGCTGCTGAGCTTTGCTGAGCTGTGGGTCTCTCATGGAGAAGGTAACTGTGTCCACCTGACATGTCCGTGCACACAGGGTTATGCATGGGAGGTCTTTAGGCCTGTGTCTGCTGCTTCCTGATGGAGCACTAAGTGTGAGGTACAGTGGCAGCTTGGGGGTGGCAGCATTGGTTGCTGTGTTGGTGACATCTAGAAAATCACTAGCTCAGTTTCCTTCTTGGAGTGGATTGTCAGCCATGCAGTTTGTCTCTGTTTGTATGACTAGTAAGTGTGCTTTCCCCACTATAGCTGTAGTAGTGAGCTACTGCTGAGTAACAAATTTAGTGATTAAAACAACAGGTCTTTGGTCAGCTGGGTGAGTCTATTGATCCAGGCTAGGCTCGGCTAATCTTTGTATCTTTTTTTTGAGACAGAGTCTTACTCTGTCACCCTGGGTAGAGTGCTGTGGCGTCACAGCTCACAGCAACCTCAAACTCCTGGGCTCAAGCAATCGTCCTGCCTCAGCCTCCCAAGTAGCTGGGACTACAGGTGCACACCACCTCACCTTGCTAGTTTTTGTATTTGTAGTAGAGATGGGGTCTTGCTCTTACTCAGGCTGGTCTGGAACTCCTGAGCTCAGATGACCCAGCCACCTCCGCCTCCCGGGGTGCTGGGATTACAGGCGTGAACCACCATGCCTGGCCAGCTTGGCCTGTCTTAAAGGACTTCTTTGCCCCTATGAAAGGTCAGCTGGAGATGGACTCATCAAGGATAGCTTTTCGTGGTCTCTCATCCTCCAGCCGGTTAGCTGAGGCTCTTCCAAGAGAGTAAAGGCAGATCACCAGCACTTCTCTCTCTCTCCCTCTCTCTCTCTCCTTTTCTTAAGAGACAGGGTCTCCCTCTGCCACCCAGGCTAGAATACAGTGGTGTGATCACAGCTCACTGTAACCTGAAACTCCTGGGCTCAAACAATCCTCCTGCCTCTGCCTACCAGCAGCGAGGACTACAGGTGTGTGCTAATTTTTTTTTTTTTTTTAATGTTTACTTCCAATAGAGATGGGGTTCTTACGATATTGCCAAACTCCTGGCCTTAAGCAATCCTCCTGCCTCAGCCTTCCAGGGTGCTGGTATTACTGGGGTGATCCCCTTGACTCAGCCCCCATGCATGATCCTATTACCATTATCACCCTTGTCCCAGCAGCCAAAGTTACATGACCACGTCCAGAGTTAGTATGGAAAGAGGCCAGCAAAGGGCATGGATAAAGACAGCCGTGGACAGTGAGGCCACGAGGGCAACCCATCTTTTTCTGTCTCCAGACCCCTGAGGGGCACATGAGTGGTGTGGGGAGTGGTGTGGTCAGATTGAAATCAAATGCTTTAGAAGACACCGTAATTCCTTCACTCTCAGGGCACCACCATAGTGAAATGCTCCACTCTGTTTGGTGACTTTTGAGGTCCCTCCCACTTTTCTACCCCTGGACCCATCCCTCCCATTCAAGAAACATTCTTTCTTCTTTCTGCTGGCTGACACTTTTTAAAAAGGCTCTCTTTAAAGATGCTGTGGCTTCTGGACTTGGCTTGTCCCAGTTCCAAATGCACATGGTTGCGATTGAGTGGACACAACTCCTGAGCCTGAAAGGCCTGGCCTCCACGCTCACTTTCCATCACCGGCCCCTCCATGACCCTCTGCTCCTGCTTACCTGGGAGGCCCTTGCTTACCCAGTGGCCTGGGGTTGACCGCAGATCCTCGCTCCTCTGGCTGCCACAGAGAGCCCTGGCTGAAAGGCCCTTTTCTGCTGTGCTCCACCCTGAGCTCTGGTCCCCTGGTACTTTCCGGGTTTGCACTACAGGAAAGGACCAGGGGTTAAGGCACCTAAAGTCTCTGTAGTGGGTCCCCAGAATTCAGCTGCTGTCTCTGGTGGATAACAATGGATCTCTCAGGCCACAGGCAGTGGGCTCAGGGCAGGCTTAGTAGCAAAGGCAGTTGCAAATGTGTATCAGGTTGGCCTGGTGGCCCATGCCTATAATCCCAGCAGTCTGGGAGTCCGAAGCAGATGGATTGCCTGAGCTCAGGAATTCAAGACCAGCTTGAGCAAGAGCGAGACCCTGTCTCTACTAAAAATAGAAAAACTAGCCTGGCATACTGGCAAGTGTGTGCTGTCTCAGCTACTCGGGAGGCTGAGGCAGGAGGCTAGCTTGAGCTCAAGTGTTTGAGGCTGCTGTGAGCTATGATATCAGAGCACTCTACCCATGGGGACAACAGGGTGAGACGTTGTCTCAACATAAATAAATAAATCAGTGTATCCACACCCTGCAGCCTCCAGAGTGACAATGGCTGAGGACCGGGTCCCCTTACTAGTTCCTTGCCTGAGCCTCAAACCTCTTTCTGTCTCAGTTTCCCAGTCTGTGCCAGGAGGTGGGGGATCTAGATGAACCCTGGGGCCTCATGGGACCTGTCAGAGGGAGATTTGGGAACTGAGTGGCATGTTTAAGGTGGAGTGTGGGCGCTAATGGGAACAAGGTCTGTGAGCAACCCAAGGCCACACTGGTTATGGTATAGGGAGAGGGACTCAGCACCTGCGGCCCTTCTCCAGCCTCATGAAGACAGGCCACTGGGGGCCCCAGCGATGGCCTCTCTGTGTGGCTGCAGTTCTGGGAGCTTGTGAGTTGCAGAGAGGCTGTTGGCAGGCCCAGGAGGCCAGTGGGTGCTGTGCCCTTAATTGTGGAAGGGCTTCCTCAGCAGCTGGTGTGGGTGTGGTTTTGGTGTGTGTGTGTTGCCCTGCATACAATTCAGCCCAGGTAGGCAAGACTCACTGCACACCTGCAGCCTGCTCCGTGCATGTGGATGCTGCCCTCCAGAGCTGGCCAGGGCTCCGGACACGGCCGGCCCTGAGCTGGGCTCCAGCAGGCAGCGACCTGCGCAGCGGTTACCAGCAGATGGAGAGGCCGCCTCTCCCCTCTCCTTGTGGGACTTGGGCGGATGACGCCTCTTAGCTCCTGTGTTATTTACACTCTCAAATCCCCCAGCAGCGGGGGGATAAGGGATCAGTGGTAAGAAAGCTGTTGGCGAAGGTGCTGTATGTTTAGTCTGGGTGGAGAGGAAAACGTGGCTCCCGTGGCAGGGCTACCGGGATTTCTCTCCCCGCGGTGTTACAGCACTCCTGATTAAACAGAAGTGTGCGAGTGTCTCTACACGTGGCTGTACTTCTATGCAAAGCACAGCTCAGCGGATGTTTGGAGGCCCTGGAGACCCAGCCTGGAATGCCCTCCGGCTCCTCTCTGCCAATCCATGTCCAGCCTTCAGGATTAACTCCCTTTTTGTTCTTTTAATAAAGGCTTCCAGAGCCACACGGGTCTCTCTCCTACCTGATTCCTCATAATTTCCCAGAGACGCACCTGGTGGAACTTGTCTTTCTTCATGTTTTCCATTGGCTGTCTGCAGGGCATGGCTTCATCGCTCTTGGGTCAAACCTCCCTTAGAGGCACAGTCTGCTGCACCTCGAGAATGTCCAGAAACACCGCAGTTATTCATTTGTGGCAATCCTGGTGTGAGCAGAAAGAGGAAGTGTGACATCTGTAATTGTCATGAGGGCAGCAAGGGGAGTTTAGGTGTTTGCCTGGCTCCTGGCACGTGCCTGGCACACAGTAGGCCCTCACTAATATTGTAATGACCAAAGGAATAAATTGAGAGATGAATGGGGGATGAGTGGATGGAGAAATGAGTGAAGGGACAGAGATTGTGTGGTCGGTTTGGGTCTTTATCCAGATCAGTGTTTTTCAACAGACTTGATGAACTTGGCTATGGATGGAGACTCAGGAGCGGTGATTCTGGCCCTCGTGGTGAGGAAGGTTAATAGATCTTTGGGAGTATTAGCCCGGCTTTGAAGACGCTGCCCTCTCACTCACAGAAGCTGGCTCCGGGTGGTGGTGGGGGGTGAGCTCCCTCCTGCTGTTATGTTTATCTGCCCTTTGCTGCGTTTAGACCCATGATTTTCAACCAGTGTGCCGTGAAAATTTTTAAAGATTATTAAATTATTTTCAAAAGAGGTTCAAAGCACAGTAAGTACAATTTTTTTTTGTAGAGACAGAGTCTCACTTTATCGCCCTTGGTAGAGTGCTGTGGCCTCACACAGCTCACAGCAACCTCCAACTCTTGGGCTTAGGTGATTCTCTTGCCTCAGCCTCCTGAGTAGCTGGGACTACAGGCGCCCGCCACAACGCCCGGCTATTTTTTTGTTGCAGTTTGGCTGGGGCCGGGTTTGAACCCGCCACCCTCAGTATATGGGGCCGGCACCCTACTCACTGAGCCACAGGCGCTGCCCCATTCTTTTTTTTTTTTTTTTTTATCAACGTAACTTTAGTGTGCCACAGAAGTTTAACTGCAGGTTCAAGTGTGCTGTGAGATAAAAAAAGGTGGAGAAACAAGCTCTGGGTAAATGGCCAACCCCGACCGACCACACGACCTCTTTCCCAAGCAGTCCGGCCTCTTCCCCACCACTACATACACCTTCCTCATCCTTGTCTCTGCATTAAGGCAAGACGAGGAATAGAAACCCCATCACTGGGTCCCAGCATGGGCTGGCTGGTAAGGACACCTTGCCCCTACATGCTCACAGCCATATAGGACCTCTCCAGCACCAAGGTCACCCTTCCAGAGAAGGACGCAACAAAAATTCAAAGTCAAGTGGTCAGACTCACGGAACAGAAGGAGTAACTGATACAAAGGGACTTTTGAAAACCAACACAGAAAGTCACGCGGTTTTCTTCCTTCTCTCCCTTCCCCTCCTTTCTCCTTCTGGCCCTCGGTATAATTTCGGACACTGAATATCATTTTCGAAAAGGCCGTCCTGGCCAGCCAACTCTAGCTGATGGTCATAAACGGGTAAATTATTTTCAGTCGTGAAGCAATTGTACCTTCTGGAAATTAATTACCATTTTCAACCCAGTTAGAGTCTGCGTTCTGCCTACCTGTGAGATATTGTGAGGATGGAGAGAACCGTGAGTGTTGTGTAGTGTTTGATATGCAATATTGTCATCCGGGAAACATTCGTCAACATTATATAATAATCTATGATCAAAACTGTAAAACGTGTCAACTTCTGAGTCAGTTGCATTCCAGCTCTACAACGGAAACTCATTTAAAAGTAAATGAAAGTCAGGAGGATGAGAATCAATTAAAATTAATTTAAAGTATGGGAAGAAATGATTCACAGGGATATAAACCAACACATGGTTATTGCCCACTTTATCTTATCTGGTAAGGGATTCTCTAACAGCCACCAAAAATATTTTTAAATGAGCAAAGGACAAATTGTGTGCAAATAATATGAGTCTGTCCACAGGCATCTTGAGACAAGATTTGAAAGGCGTTAAGATCCCTTTTTCCTTCCAGTTCCTTAACCATCCTTTCCCACCATTGCTACTTTTCTGGACTGAGGCATAGCAGAAATCCAATTAAAAATCTTTCTTTCTTTTTTTTTTTTAACTTTTGAGTATGCATGCAGCTTGTCTGATAGCAAGATCTCAGCAGAGAAATTAACTTCAATAATCTATGGATTACAAGACATATCAAACCTTCAAAGCAACCCGATGTTAGATCAATTCTCGGAAGGGTTGAACGACTTTAATAGTTAACAAGAAATGATAGGGTGCGTTTTTCCCACTAAATCAAGATCAGTTGACATTACTCTCCCATTCTCCCAGCCTCTGCAGGATGGTGAGCACGTTCTCCAGCCCCCAGTGCGAAGCTCTTGAGGTGCTCACCGTGGATGCGCCCAGCATCTGCTTCCCAAGTCTGGCAGGCGTGGCAGACTCAGAGCAACTGGACAGGCCTCATTAGGCTGTCCTGGGAAGCCTCTATCAAAAAGTGGTGACTCACACCCTTTCCTGTCAACTGAGCTATTGATCTTCAGCCTCGTAGCCTGGACAGTTCATTCCCTGAAAGAATTAACGAGGTCGTGCTTTAGATGGCAGCCTTCTGGGGAAGAGCTCCCTCCACGGAGGAAGGGCAGGAGTGGGGTTTGTACAGCAGAAGGGATTGAGACACCCATTCGATGCGACCAGAGGGAAGCCTCGATCCTGCACTCACAAAAGCCCTTTCTGACTGGCTCATTCCCCACTAAATTTGCAGCCTGCAGCAGTGCTGAGCCTGAGGTGCACATGGTTAAGTTGAGGTCACTTCTGTAATCAGTGCATTAAAAAGAAGCTTCTATTTACTAACTTGCTGCATCAGTTAGTGCGCGCATGGCCCTTCCACTTGTAGCAGGCACTCTGCTTCCGCTTCTGGGAGTTCCCCCGGATCTCATAGGCCCCAGCTGCAAAGTGCATGCAATCTTCATCCTGCAGCAACAAGTGGCTTCCCAGGGAGGTCCCTCAGGCAGCAGCTGTGCCTTGAATCACAGATGCACCTGCTGGGCTGGAGGTCAAATTTCTTCAGCGCTGAATTTCACCAGCCCATGCAGTAGTCCGCGGCCATCCTGCAGAACAAGCAGGTTATCTGGCCCCTAACTGGCATCACTGCCGCAGTGGCCTTCCAGGTGCAACCCTGAGCCCTCTTGTCTTTAGATACTGATGAGGTGATGACCATATTAGTAGGAGCCAATTGTCCTGGTCACAGTGGTCAGTAAGGTGTCACCTGTCTGGTCCCAGAGGCCCCATTTGAGAAGGGGATTGGCAGAATAGGGGCTGGCAAGAGGCTGAGAGGTCTGGGACCACACAAGGTGACAGTCTCCCAATACTGGGCATATGCCACTCACTGAAAGTCACACGATGGCCTCAGCTGAAGCCACTGCCCCCATGGAAACCTCATGAGAAAGGCATTCCTACTTTGATTCTTTTCTAAGCTTTCTGATTAAAACCAAGAACACCTCTCCAGCATCTGACAGTCACAGCTTATAAAGCAGAGGGAGAGGGTGAGGCCCAGTGCCTTTTCAGGCAATCGAGTCTAGCTGGAATTAGTAAGACTTTCTTGCTTTCACTGTTTTATGGGGTGTGACTCTAATTATGTCAAGTAGTGCTGGGTTATCAGAAACTTATGTTTCTGATATAAAATTTCCTTTTAGGATACATTTATTAAGAAGCAAAAAGAGGTAGTTTTCTTTTCTTTTTTTTTTTTTTTTTTTTAGTAAAGAAGTAATAGTACAGGGAACAGGAGGACACGGCAAGAGTCACAGAGGTGTGGCCCAAAAGAACGTAGCTGCATGGGACCCAGCTCAGGTGCAGACTCTGCTGCAGAGGGCAGAGGTGTGCAGAGACTCCCAAAGACACCTGTGGACTGGGCCTCGAGGAAGTTGGAGGACAGCCGATTCAGGTTCTGAATAGGCAGGGACCACTTACTAATTAACACCTTCCAACCCTGGGTGGGGGTGGGGGCTGCCACTGTTCCGAGGTCCCTGCTGACTCCAGGGTCTGTGCCGTAGACCCTCTGTGGCTTATGCTAACTGACGTGAAGGGCAGTGACATTGACTCTCCGTCTGGAGGTGGCAACCACAGACTCACGCTTTGGTTACATGGGTTACTTGGACCATGAGAAGTTTTGATCATTTTCTTGTAAAATCGAAAGGTTCCACCCACCCTTAACCCCTAGATTTACTTTGATGTTGCTGTTGAAGGAACTAGTTCTGATACCCCTCGTCTTCTACGGACAGTCCCCAGGTTATGGATGTCGGAGAATTGAGTGCAAATGGTTTATTTGGGGGTGATCCTAGGAAGAACAGGTGGGGGGGGGCGGACAAGAGAGGAAAAGAAACCAGCAAATAGGGCATGACAGAGCCAGTTACCATTGTGGGCAACTCTGGGACGGCAGAGAAGTGACGTGGGGCTCATCTCAGCCCCACGAGCAGCGAGGAAGCTGGGGTGCTTGCTCTTGGACTCCACGTCATTGTTGGCTGAGGGTTGCTCCTGGAGGAAGTGACCCTCTGGTACCTCCAGCTTGTCTTGGATGTATGCTGAGTAGGATTCCACATCCAGAAAAATGTCTTCAGATAGAACCTCCAGTGGGTCCCGTCTAAGCAGACGTTGGCATATCGAGGTAAATGAGCATCTTCTTTTATCAGGATCTTTATTTAAGGTGGTGAAAAGTCGATTATACTTAGCACCAACTCAGTGGGCTCCATTCAGATGACACTTTCTTTCGTTTTTCTTTTTGGCAACTCCCCAAGCGTGTGATGGCCGGGGCAGGTGGCCTGTGCAATGCTGATGTTGGCCAGGCCTGTGCCATGAGGCTCTTCCCCAGGCACCATGATCTGGGGCTCTGGGTGCCCGAGTGCTGTTTTTCTCACATTCCAGCTGACTTGTGGCTGGGGAGAGCTTGGCAGTGGTCTCATGATCAAGCTTGTTACTCCTGGGCCCCTCTTCTGAGGGCACTTGGGCCCTCAGGTCTTGGACGAAGGAAAATGAGAGACACACAGGTCTTTTTGTGGCTTCCACTGCCTTTCAGGGAGGCTTTCTGAGCTTGCAAAGCTTTGCTTTACCTTTGGTTTTGGGGAGGCCAGAGCATCTTTCTTTGCTGTTAATGCTGTTTCTGTAAAAAAACGGTCCTAACCACTGCCTTCCCTGCGTATGTCATCAGTTCACACCATGGTCTACAGCCCCCTTGCAGACTGTAAGAATGCGACCCTCTTTCTGCTGGAAATTTCAGCCCCAGAGGGAGTGAAGGTTACAGATGGTGCAGAAAGTGCAGTCCAGGACTCCCTGCCCTCACGGCCTCGCAGGGAGGCCCTCCAGTCTCCAGGGGGGCAGCCTCCCCAGCTGCAGAGTGAGTGGCTTGGCTTGACTGGACTATGTGAAAGGACCCTTCCAGGTCTAGAGTTTGTTTTCTGTTGGTCAGTAAGCCAGCTTGTATAAATAAGGGAAGGCTGGCCAGTGGGAAGAACAGCCAAGGAAGCGGCAAAGGCATCCACAGGAGGGAGAAGACCAAGGGCCTCTGGCGTGTCCCGAATCACACTGCAGGGCCAGACGTGCAGGTGTGAGAGCCCAGCACAGCTGGCTCTGCCTTCTGGGCTCTGGAAGGGGATGGCAGGGACAAATGCCACCCACCCATCTAGTGGAAGAGAGTTTAGAACAGACACAGATACCAACAGGGGAAAAACGACCTTTCGTCTTACACGACTGTGGTCGTGTTTGAGACGTCAGGGCAGGGGCCTCGGACATCCTTACTGCCTGGGCTTGGGCAGGGTTGCCACTGCCTTCTGCCCTGTGCTGTCCCTCAGCCACTCTGTTCTACTGGCCCTTAGAGTCCCTCCACGTCATAGCCAACTTTGATGGATTGCTGGAGCGATTCAAGAAGGAAAAACTGTCTTTGTTGGGATTTTAATCTCCAACTGTAATATTAAAATACAAGAGAGGCCAAGTGCGGTGACTCATATCTGTAATCCCAGCACTCTGGGAGGCTGAGGCAGGTGGATTGCTTGAGCTCAGAAGTTCGAGACCAGCCTGAGCAAGCGTGAGACCCCTGTCTCTACTAATAACAGAAATTAACTAGCCTGGTATCATGGCAGGTGTCTGTAGGTCCCAGCTACTTGGGAGGCTGAGGCAGGAGGATCGCTTGAGCCCAAGAGTTGGAGGTTTCTGTGAGCTATGAGGCCATAGCACTTTATCCAGGGGGACAGAGACTCTGTCTCAAAAATTAATAGACAAACGAACAAAATGAAACACAAGAGAAACACATCCCTCACAGCGGGGTACCGTCCTTCAGGATTCCTTTCCGACATCAAGAAGGTGGCCTTGGAAAACTTTCTCAGCTCAGTTTGAAAAGCTGAGTTCCTGCTCCCGTGGTGTGCAGGCCTGGGTGTGCACCTCCCACACTTGGCTATCATTTGAATATTTATAAATTTAAGTATTTATTTTCATATTAAAATTAAAGCTCTATTGTCTTGCAACTAACCTGCCTTGTTCTGCCACTCCAAAACAAAACCTTCTCTGGTGTGATAACCTTTATTTATAGATGGCAATAAGCATATTTAGCAATATTATTATTCATGACCCTTGCACTAAATATCATAATCAGAATACAGATGTGCGGGTAATTTTCATGCACAAGTCAGTAGGCATCAAATCCTTGCCAAGCAAAAATAGCATCCATTTTGGGATAAATTATCCATTGGTGTCTCACAAAGGTATCAAAGCGGCACAAAGGATTTCAACTGGTGGCATAAGGAGACACCTGTGAAGTCCAGGGGTGCCCAGCACCCTGGCATTTCTCCGTTCTCATCTCCTGGTAACTTATGCGATAACCTTCTTTTGCTGGACCCATTTTTAGGATGTGGAGAAAAAATGGGTCAGGGAGGTGAGTGCCTGACTGCAGAGTGTGGCCGAATGAACCGCCTTTCTCCCGAGGCCCACCTCTGAACATCTTCTTTATTTTTCTCAGATGAAAGATGCAGATGATAAGCTGAGCGGCACTCTCAGGCTTGACTCACTAATTGACTGAACAAGACGTGGTCACACTTTATCCACCATCCCATAATGGATTTTCATGTTTGTGAATCCTAACTGGCTGTGGAAATGCAAAGCAAATGTCTCCTAATCACAAATATCTTCTAGGTTTTTTTTTTCTGAGCCCAAAGATGAAATCCACTTTACCCCCCGTTTGCCAGCTAGTTCATGGTTACAGAAGGATGATGAACGGTCAGGTGACGGACACATTCGTCGTGCTACTGTTTAGCAAATTCTTCTAAGTGATTGCTGGATCTAACACATTTCTCAGTTAGGTGTTACATGAGTAATTGGTATATTAAAGAAAGTGTGAAATAAACAGGTATAAGGCTTGAAATGCATTTAGTATTTGCTGAGGTTCTTCACATTCGTAACATTTAGAAGCCATCATCCGGCTCAGCATCCTCTTCCGTATATCTGGAGCCAAACCCGTCATTAAACCTGTTGTCGAAAGATCCTTTCGTGCAAATGCTATCAAGTGTCTCCAGCAACTGCATCCTCGGCAGATCCGAGGGACGATGTGTTGTGAAAGCCACCAGGCTGGTCAGAAATACCCGCGTGTGTAGGGGGCTGGAAACTGGCTGGCGGGTCTCCTAATGAACCAACGGGGCCTCCTCACCTCTCTTCCCTTTCCCGGCTCCTGCTATTTTTCCGTGTCTCGGTTTCACATCCAACTCCAGGCCAATTCCAGCTTTACTGGGCTCTACCTTGCAGAAAATACCACTTCCCTGGGACTCCAGGGAGGCTCCCCGTTGTCTTAGGGCAGCAAGGGAGGACGGTTATGAGGCTGACGACAGGGAACCTGTGTGAGCCCTGCCTGAGAGGCCATCTGCTGTCCCGTGGATGGTGAATCACCCCGTTTTCCAGATAGGTTTGGGGCAGGTTCCCCAAACCTCCAGTGCAGACTCCAGGGTGAGCTCTGTGGATTTTGCTGCCAACTGACCAAGCCTGGCTGCCACTAACCTGCCTTGTTCTGCCATTGTTTATCCCTGAGGCACAGCTCTTATGAACGGCTTCTGGTTTTTTGAAATGCGGCGTTTCCTAAAAAGGTAGGCCACGTGAGCGCACAGGGGTGACTCTCTGGCAAAGCAAAACCCTTCTAGGTCTTGTGGGGGCCACTGTGGCTCTGCCCCCGCCTGGCAAGTTTGCAGGCAACAGGGTTTTGCTGTTTGATGTTTCTTCAACTTCTCCCTGCCTGACACCCCTGCCCCCCACCCCCAATGGCCCCCAACTCGGAACTTTAGGACTCAGAGGAGAGAGAAGCTACCAGTACTAGGGCTGGCCATTTATCCACCCTGCAGTGACCTCTGAGCTGGCACTTGCTGTCTCCTTGGTCTTGGGAGCTGGGGTCTGCCATCCTGGCAGGACTGCAGAGAATTTGGAGTTGCTGAGATGGCCAAACAGAAGGCCAAAAATTTTTGAGACCGAGTCTTACTTTGTCACCCTTGGTAGAGTACCATGGCATCGTAGCTACCTGCTGGAAGGGACCCTTCAAAGCAGAGCTCTGAGGAGAGGAGGAAATAATGGGCTAGATGTGCAGATATTGCCAGCCGTCCTTGATGAGAAGCCAGCCTCAAAGAATCTGCCCCCTGTCCCCTTCCCCCAATCTCTCTCATCCTCTCAGCCTTACATACTATATATGATTTTTTCTTGTTGTTTCTTTTTTTTTTTTTTTCTTTTTTCTTTTTTGAGACAGAGTCTCCGTCTTTCACCCTGGTTGGAGCGCTTTGGGGTCATAGCTCACAGCAACCTCACACTCCTGGGCTTAAGAGATCTTCCTGCCTCAGCCTCTAGAGTAGCTGGGACTACAGGCGCCTGCCATGATGCCTGGGAAATTTTTCTGTTTTTAGTAGAGATGGGATCTTACTCTTGCTCAGGCTGGTTACAAACTCTTGAGCCCCTGTGATCCTCCCGCCTCGGCCTTCCAGGTGCTGGGATCACAGGTGTGATACCCAAAGTGTGGGAGCAGCACATCCATGCCTGCACTAACCAAGCTTTTCAAACTGTGCTGAGAAAGTTTTCCCAGGCCACCTTCTTAATGTTGGAAAAGAATTCTGAAGGACTGGGGTGCGTGCATAACAGCAGGGTCCAGGCTACAGTGTCTGTCCCAGGCTGCCCTCTGGGCCATGGCTTGGGTATCTGTGAGTCAGGCCACAGGTATTCTCTACCACTTTGCCTTCTTTGGCTTAGCCCTCTCTCCAGGTGAGCACTGTGCCTGCCTGCCCCAGCCTCCCACTGCCCCAGCAGTCACCACCTTCTTTGCATACCTGGTAACAAATCTCTAGACTCCCCACGTGACACTGATGGTGACGGATTAAACAGCTGTATTGACCAGGTCACCAGGCCAGGTCTCCAGGAGGCCCTAGCAGCCTGCCGGAGGGATGTGGGCCCACTCAGTTCTCCCCTCGCAGCGGCTGTGGGCTGGTCTGCCTGCCCCTTCCATTCCCTCTTTCGTCTCGTGTCTGTCTCAGGCAGAAGCTACTCCTCAGGACAGGTCCACGCTTCAGTGAAGGCTGAAGCCAACGCCTGGTCTGAGGCAGCCTGGCCCCGAGGATTTCAGCGTATGGATTTACGGCATGGGATCTGGGGCACCTCTGCCTTGGTTACTTCTCCTTGTGTCTCAGAGTTCACCACTGAGGCCCAGGCGTGTGGGCGCAGAGTTGTACTGGCAGGCTGGTGCTTCCCCATGGGGCGGAGTGACCCACGGAGCAGGTGGCTGCTATAGGCACAGCCCTGGGTGATTCTCAAAGTGGGGCCAAGGCTGTGACAGTGATGACAGTCAGAATGGAGTTGGGCCAGTCCAGCCAGAGGAGTCCAGCTGATCTGAGGGCTAGGCCTTCCCTCCCCTTTCTAACCGTGTGCTCTGGGACCGTGGTTCCCTTGTGCCGGCAAGGGATGGGACATTGCCTGCTGAGACCCATCTCTCAGGATGTGACCCACCAGTCTTGAAGGACTCTGATTATTTGTCCCTGGAACTATTACTGACCCAAACCCCCACCTGCCACCTGCCTCTTCTATCTGTTTTCGTGGGTAGAATCTTCTCCCCGGATCTTTCTAGGTCTCCCCTCTGCAGGGATGGCTGATTTACATGGTTTTAGTTGGGTGGACCCAGGGCCTTTCTCTGACTCCTTGTCCACGTTTCTTGCGTGGAAGAGACGTGTCTTTTTAGGAAGCTCAATTCTCTAGCACAAGCCTCAGCTAGCATCAGGGTGACAGAGGCAGATTAAAAGAAAAAAGCAAGACTGACCACACTGGGGCAGCTCGAGAGATGACCCTTAAGATAAGGGGGATGTATGGTGGGATGACGAGGGGGAAGGCCCCATCCAGAAGAACCAGGGACGCCCCCGCTAACCCCTCGCTTCAAGCCTCAGAGGTTCCAAGAGGACTCGTTTTTTGCCATCTGTGGTCAGGGGCTAATTCCCCCAGGACCGATGCGAACGTTGTTGCTGGGACGTACTGTTCTTTCTTCTTATAGACTTAGCGTGGCTGAGTTATTTTGGGCGACCATTTAAATAAAAGCCAATTTGACTAAAAAGCAAAATATACTCCACTGAATGACGGCAAAAGGGCAGAGCTTGGAAAGGGAAAGGAGAAAAAAAAAAAGAGAGAGAGGGAGAGGGAGAAAAAAAAAGAAATTGCAAGGCAGTCATTTTTCCTTTGTACTTCGTAATAAAAGAAATTCTCCGGCTGCTTAAAGTGACACATTAAAAGATGTATGTATCGTGGCTTTTAAAAACACAATTAGATAACACCTTGTCAAATACTTACATTCTTAGTTGACAGGCCTGAGCACAGTGACAATCTCGGCACAGCCATTGGGGCAGGTGTCTCCCCCTGACACGCGGCGGCAGAGTCAACCATTTTACAGAAATATTACTGTTTACCACTTTAATCATCAATCCACATCTAGTCACAACAATAAGTCAGAAGGAGCAGTAAATTATACTTGTTCAGCCCTGATGAGTTTGAACTGTTTTGCTGAAATTAACTGAAGTAATTATCTATTTTTCTAAAGCTGCAAAAAGAAAAAAAAAAAAGAAGAAAGTAGTAATGTTCCATGGGGAGAAAGAGGCTGTGCGAAGTCGTCGGCCGTGAAGTATTTAAGGAAACTTTTTTTCAGGGAGGGTCTGGTGACCACATAGGTTAGACAAGGCTGTGAGAGGAGGCAGATTTCATGTGCTACAGACTCTTTTTTTAGTTAACAAAGGACAACCCCCCAAACCCCCAAAACTTTCTGCAAATGGAGTTTCTCGTATTACTGGACTAGTTTCTCTATGGACCTGATTTGAACTTTGGGGGGGAGTCCATCACCTTCCAGCCTTGTTTTCTTTTGCAATGCAAAAAGATACATCCCCCAAAGGGGAGGGGACATTTTAATTGTCAACTTAGTTCCTTAAGTTTGCGGGGCTGACCAGTCTGGGCATTTGGTCCCTTTCCCTAGACCAGTCCTGCTGGTGGGGTGCTCCCAACACAGTGTGCGCCCACCCTCAGTTCCCTGGTTTTCACAGTCTAGTCTTCCCAGGTCCCTGACTGGGGTGCTGCTGCATCTCGTTTCCCCAAGTTTACAAGAGGGTGACAGGGCTTTTGTCCACTCCTGGGGTAGAGGACCACACGCTTTGGGAACACACAGCACAACCCCCGGCCAGTCTGCGTTTCCCCTTCTAAAAAACCGGGCCAGGGGCACCAACTGGCAAGGTTGCTGTCAGGCACAGGTCACTGGGCTTTTGTGGGTTGGTGGCAGGAAAGCCACTGCCCGAGGCTCAGCCCCCAGGTGACGCTCCGTCAATCTTGGTTTACCTTGTCTTTGGTTACACACGGGCGTGCCTGGGCAGTGATTAAGAGCCCAGAGGCTGGGCTGAGCTGCGTGCATCGGAGACCCGGCTCCTGTGCTTTGTAACTGGGTGATGGCCGGTGAGTTGTGTGCTGCCTTGGTTCCAAATTAGGGATCACAGTCACGGGCTGCAGGACACACGTGAGATGTACAGCAACGTCACAGCAGCACAGCTACGGCCGTCGTTACCCACAGGCGTGCACAGCACTCAGAACAGGGTGGGGGCATCATTGGTCCAGCTGGTGAAATCCCCCCTCGAAGGCCCTCAGCCATGTCCCCTTGGCCTTGGCTTCTGGGCTTTCCTCTCCTCTGACAACTCCCCAGGGTGAAGGGTAGGTTCCAAGGCTCCTCCCAGCTCCCTCATCTGTGAGGGGGACCCTAGTTAGTTGCAGAAGCTGCAGTTGAGCTGTGACGTGCCCTTGTCTTGTCATGTACCCTCGTAGAAGGGAACAGTGAGTGCCCAAGTATCCATGTGGGGAGAATCCCTCCCGAGACCTGGGTGCCCACGGAAACTCCTCCACCCCGAGCCACACAAATAATTTTGAAAGCCCCTTTGTAAAGCCACACCAAATATATATCATTGTCTACATTATTCAAAAACCTAGGGACTCCACTTTCTTCTTAATTTTCTGCATAATTAAGGCAAAATTAAAGCAAAACAAATGGTTAGGTGTGAGGAAGGGAGAATGAGGCGTAATTATCCACTCCATCTAGCTAGACAACTCCTATCCACATGAAAATTGTTCACGCTGCCACATTTTGATCTGGGTAAACATGGTGATTTTACCCAGCGGAATATTATTCTCTGTGACTCACTGTGAAAAATCAACAAAACCTGAACTTGAAGTTCTAAGTAAAAAATACTATATTTTATATTTAAATTTAGGGATAGAAGTAGTTTGTCTCCTTAGTTTCCTTGGTCAATTTTCTTAAGGAAACAATTTCTTCTCTTCCTTCCTTATTTCCTTCCTTCCTTTCTTCTTTCCTTCCTTCCTTTGCTCCCTCCCTCATTCCTTTCCTTCCTTATTTCCCTCCTCCCTCCCTCCTTTCCTCCCTTCCCTTCCTCCAGTGTTGTCGCTTCTCCCCCTCCTTATCCATTCTGTAATCCTTTGCCCTGAAGCTTGGCCTGTATGACCTAGAGGGTGGGGGGACCCAGCTCTGCAAAGATGCACCATTTGGACCCCTTCCCAAGACAAGGCAGGAACGGTAGCTTCTTTTCTAATCATGAAAATGCGAGTTACCAGCGAGTCATTGACTGTGGGCAACCACGTTGGGCAGATGAAGACCTGGAGGGTGCGGTAAATTTCACAAAGTGCATCTGTCGAGATTTCCCCCACAACCTTGAGGCATTTCTCCCTATTCATGGGCTGTTTTGTGGACTAACAAGACTTTCATATTTTGGCTTTTGGAAAAGTCTTAAGAGTCTCCTCAGAAATTTAGTGACAAATCCCCAATCTGGATTTGGGTCTTGGCCACAGCTTGGGTGTGCTATATTTATGGACTAATTGTTACCTAGTATCACGGCAGAAGGGAGAAGGGAAGGGAATCTGCACCTGTATTTGCCCCCAAAATGTTCCAGCCTATTGATCTTAGTTTGTAAAGGCCACAAACCAAAACGTGATCTGAGGTGCTGTCCAAGGCCGGGGCTAAGGAGGCAGAATCAGAGCCTGCAGCTCCTGAAAAGAGGACCCTGTTCAAGGACGCTGCTCCACCCTAGGATATATTAAACATATAATTTTTTAATTAATTTAAGACAGAAAAATAAGAAGGTGCCACTAATAAGAGGGGCCCATGTGGGGTTCCATGAACTGCATTTAAAATTGTGGTATAGGGCTGGGCATGGTGGCTTACGCCTACAATCCTATCACTCTGGAGGATGGCTTGAGCTCAGGAGTTTGAGAACAGCCTGAGCAAGAGCAAGACCCCACCTCTACTAAGAAAATCTATCCAGGCATTGTGACAGGTGCCCATAGTCCCAGCTACTTGGGGGACTCAGGCAGGAGGATCACTTGAGCCCGAGAGTTTGAGGTTACTGTGAGCCATGATGATGCCACGGTGCTCTATCCAGGGTGACAGAGTGAGACTCTATCTCAAAAAAAAAAAAAATTGTAATGTAGATGTTTCTATAATAGGAGAGAACACGCAGATGCTATTAGGTCCTCAGATGGGCCTCTGACCCCCGCAGGGGGTTACAGCTGCCTCCTGAGACCCATCCCGGAAAAACACAGGGTGTTTCCGAGACCTGGAAGCAAGAGGTATAATTACAGGGGCGCCCAGAAACGTGCTGTCAGGTGCTTCCTGGGAAAGGACTTGGGACAGGGTTTTTTTTTCCTGAAGGGACCAGAAGCCTCTAAGTTCTGCAATTTGATTGTGGGGTGCTGAAAGGAGGCTAGTTGTGAAGCAGATAGGATGAAGGGTTCGTGGGGCTCTGAGAAACTCAGAGAAAACCCATTCTAGAACTTGCTAGTCCACGGTGATAACTGCTTTTTATGCCTTTGGCCTCAGGCTCAAGAAAGAAAAACTGAGTCATTGAAAATGTCCCTTCCCCATGGTCATATGAAAGTGGGGTCTATTCATTCTTAACTTACGTCCAAGTGGGAGACCCAGGCTGTGCACCCCACAAACTTCTGCTGAAAAGCTTCAGTCTACCCCCTAGTTTTATCAGCAAGGGTGACAAAAACAGAATCCAGGTGGATGGTAGAGCTTTGGTTCTCACTTTGATGCAGTGTAAAGAGATGGCAGGGAGGCAGGTGGGTATTCAGATTCATTCTTTCTTCCCTTCAACAAGTATTTACTGAGTTTCTGCTCTAGGGAAACCTCTGTCCACATCAGGGGACATGAAATGGAGAGCTGAGCAGGTGAAGTTTCTGCCCCTGTGGGTCCACATTCTCGTGTGGGCTATGTGCTGTGCTGATGCAACTCAAACCCCTATATTTCTATTTTAAGGTACAATGAGAGCCCTTGACCAATGGCTTTCCTTGGAGACCCCAAAGCCATGACCAGGTGGGTTAGTGTTGTTTTCTCCATGAGGCTAACCTGCTTATGGAAAGAAGTTGAGTCAGCGGAAAGCTCGGGGGCCCCTTGGCTGTGCACCCACCTTCCTCTTGCTGGAATTCAGGGATCTGGATCAGGTTACTGAATCTGAGCAGTCCCAGGGGTTGAGGAGCAGCAAAGCAGGGTCAGTGAGAGCTCAGTCACAGTTTGAGAGGAACCCAGGTACCGGCACCCTACTGATTATCAATTCTGTACAGAGGCAGAGAGGTGCTTTCTGCATGGCATGTGGCTGCTGTGACCTGGGACTCGGGGACCAAGCTGCTGGCTGGGTGCTCTCAAGAGGCCTTAATCCTGCCTTTGAAAAGCTGCTTAAAAATAATACTACTAAATAAATCTTCACAGTGGATGGAATAAGCTAGACATCGGTCCCCATCCCCCAGACAAACAAAAAGAGATTAGAAGACAGAGTCAGACATGGTGTTAGGTGCCGATCCGTGGTGTGGCCTGCGAGATGTGTCCAGGTGGGTCCTCCCACCCCAGGTGCTTTGTGATGCTGCGCTTTAGAGCATATGCAGGCACACTGGTAATCAGCAGCCTGGTGTCCACGGCTTAGACATATGTCCAGTGTCTGCCAGGTGCTGTCCACTGGAGGCTTCAGGAGTGCAGGGGCTGTGTCAGCTCTGGCTGTCCCTGAGGCCCAGGGTCTGGTGCTCTGCCTGGAGCAGAGAGGTAGCACTTGAGAGAGACATGGTGAGGAAAGGGGAGGAAAGAAAAGAGAGAGACGGGAGGATTGATGGGTGGATAGATGGAGAAACAACAGTATTACTGAGACTTCTGGTATCCAGCCTCATTCTCCCACCCATGGACCATATAGAGACAGCACAGATGCCTCTCAACTTTTCAGATCTTTTCAAATGAACAAATAGAAACCACGTGTTTACCTGCCAACATACTGTGAAGTCCGTTTCTTAAGCTGACTGGAGGGTATCCAGGCATTCAGTTTATTATGGATATTATCTTGTATATATTAAACATATAATTTTTAAATTAATTTAAGAAAGAAAAATAAAGAGGTGCTACCAATCTTGCATACCAGTCATGGGAATAAAAAATTAAAGAGTTACTTGTGAAGGGCAATTTCATAAAACTGTATGTAGAAAAATATCTTAAAAAAAAATAACATGTGATTTGAAGCATCAATTCCACTTCTATAAATTAATACTAAGTAAATAATTAAATATGTACACACGGTGGCCCACAAGGACACTCCTCACGCCGCTGTATGCAATAGTAAAAGAAACAACCTGGACACTGGGGATGAGGATTTATTGAATGATTGCTAAGAAACTAAAACAACGAAATAAATTTCTGTGGATACACAAGAGCAGCTACCCATGATGTGATATGACGCCTTTGTTAAGTCACAGAAAATATGTATGTGGTAAAATTCATTATGGTGAAATATGTACATTTATAATATTTATTTATGCCTGGGAACATTCTGGAGTGGTGTCCCAAACCTACCTCTACACTTGAGTATTATTTTATATTTTTACGATGAGTGTCTACATTACATGTATAATATCTTCTCATTTTGGAAAATATAAAATAAAATAATAATGTAGTCTTAAAAAGAAGGCTGCTGATGGACCCAAAGCAAGGCTGAAACAAAAGAGAAAGAAAAAAGGAATGATAGAAAAAGCCTTTTGGTGGGGAGGACCGGTTTCCTCTCATATCACAGGCACTACCTGGTCTCCGTATATGCCCTAGCATGAGAAAATGGATTAGTGATGGTGTAATGGAATTGGGGAGGAAGGGAGAGGAAAGGAAAGGAAAGATTTTAGCTACCAAGAACTTTTTCTTGGTAGATACAACCTGTCAACCACTTGCGTTCGTGGGACTTGAGGAATGCTTTGAGGATGAGTTGTTGACTCAAAAGTAGTCAACCACTAAGGAAATGGATCTGACGCCCTTATTTTTCACACGATGGTACTGGCATTCAGAGAGTGAGTAAACGGCCTCAGGCTGCTCACCAGTGCGGGCCCCAAGCTCACCCTGCATGAGGGTCTTCTGGAGAGGGGACCCCAGAGACGGCAGGCTGTCCACCCAGGGGCCCGGGGAGCCTGCCTGCCGGGAGCTCACAGGGCTCAGACACTATACATCCACAACCTCCTTTAATTCTCCCACTCTCTCTGTTGAGGAAGAGCTCTGACTATCCCCATTAAACAGATGTGGAAACTCATCCTCCCCTGGGTGGCACTTACAGTCCCCACTGCAGATGCCCTGGGGAGCATTTCGACATCCATGTTCCCAGCAGACAGGCAAAGGTAAACTGCTCTCATCCTCAGACTCCCATCCGACTTTTGTGAACACCATCCCCCATTTTGTCTTCAGATAGACCCCAGTTGCTTCGCATTTTGAGGTATTCAAATTGCTATTCAGGACAGAAAAGGGTTTGGGCATTTGAAAGCCAGCAGGTGGAGGACAGAGAAGCCACGTGTCCAGGAACCCAGCCTTCTCTGAAATCCTGAGCTGAGGCCACGTCCTGGTTGCTGGTAAATAGAAAGAGCAGATGTTATGAGAAGCGTCTGCCTGCAAAGACACGTGCATTTTTCAGGGGCTTGGAAAGGCAGCCCCTGGATGTGTTAAGCGATGAATGCTTTTGGTAAGATGCCTCAGGTTTTCTCAGTGGCACCTGGTGACCTGTGGCTGCTGGGGGCTGTCCAGCTCAAGCAGAGGGTTTGATCTGAGGCATGAGTTGGTCTGAGCCTCCTGAAGTCAGCAGGTGGTTGGGAGGTCACCTCACCTGGCATGTATTTTAGTCAAGATTCTATTTGGAGGCAAGGATGTTGTTCTCTTGTCCTCTTTCTCACCTGGCTATGGATCCACAGGGAAAACACCCGGGAAGGACATGGGGAGGAACGGTCCTGAGTGGGAGTGTGGCTGATGCCCACAGATGGGGGGAGGCTGGGAGATTGGGCTCTGCAGGCCAAACAGTTGTGAGGACTCTGACCTACCCGCTCCTTCTCCAGCTCTGTGACCTTGAGGTTAGCCTCACTGTGCCTCATTTTCCTCCCTTATAAAAAGAGGGCTCATGATTACTGCCATCACAGAAGCGTCTTGATAAGAAGAGGCTCCTTATACGGGGCCAGAGTCTAGCCAGTGTCCATAGAACAGGGGAGATGGTCATTGGTCAAAGGCCCCGAACAAGCAAGAGAGAGGTGGCCCAGAGTGAGGCCGATACCTGGAATGGCCAAGGAAAGGAGGGTAAGGATTCCAGTAAGGGTGCAGGGTGCAGGCTGCAGGCTGCGGACGCGTCCCCGGCCAACCCACAGTACCTTCCTGGCTGTGTCTCCACAATGCACACTCCTCCTGGACTAAACTTGGTTCTCCACTTGCAAACAGAGCTGCTGCTTTGATCAAATGATCCCCTCACCTCCGTGAAGCTCCGCCATGTGCTGAAGTTTTTCAAACTCATGGACAGAAGATGCCTGAATCATATACACTGCACAAAACCATTGGATTCATTCCATGCATTCCTGTGGTTGAGGGCGGCTCTTACCTGCTTTCAAATGATTTCTGTTCAAATGTATGCGTGGCTTTCTTTGTGTTGAGAGTTTGCTTTTATCGGGGCAGAACAAGGCTTTTTTTATTGACATTTTGTGATGGAGTTATTTTTATCATCGTTGTCGTTAATTCTAATTAAGCTTCCCTCGTTCATCAACAGCTTTCTTTCACACCCCCTCTTTAATTAAATTTTTAAATCTAAGAGTAACATACGCTCCTGTAAGAAAGTCCCTACACACGTGTATGTAACACAGAAGAACATATATGCGTATTACATTATAGGCCCATTATTTTTGAAAATTGATAACCTAATCATACAATCGATATTTTCTGCGATTTTATTTTTTCATTTAACATGAATCAGATAGATGTAGAGGAATTGACTTTAATCTTGAGTTACATTGTTACCAGTTGCATAGTATTCTATTATATTATGTACAATAATTTATTTAATTGGCTTCACGCTGATGCACACCCTCACGCAGGATATTAGGTTGCTGTGAGTTTTTGTTATCTCAAACAATACTGCACCAAATATCTTTTGTGGGCTTATGCAATTGCATGCATACAATAAATTCATAGGAGAGAAAGTACAATTGATTTTATAATGGATTTGTTTGGAATAATATTTACAGAATCTTACATGGTACGGCTAGCTTGAAAATGGACTCTTCAGCAAGCATCAGATCAGAATGAATCTTCAAACCCAACAGAGAAAGTTACATGGCAGGACAAGTGGATTTCCACTTCTGCAATATGGTGGTCCTTCCTTATCACAGGAAGTATTTACCTGGGGCCATTTTTTTTTGCAAGGAAATACTTCCTGGGGCAATAAAAAGGTGAGTGCTATGCACAGGCATCTGCAGGTGTGGGGAAACCAAGAGATAAGTTCTGTGATCCGATGCACACAGGGCAACAGCTTGCTAGATGGGAAATCATCATGGAATTTCAGGAGAGCTGCTCAGGGCTAGTCCTGCCTGAAATATTTATGTGCCTGCTGTTTACCCAGCTGTAGGCTAAAGGACCCTGGTGGGATCTAGAATAAGTGATGTCCAGGTGTCTCTAGAAAACGCTGACACGCAGCCAGGCTGGGTGAGGGTTCTGGCTCTAAGGAACTGGAGCAGCTCCAGTCTTGGTCACCCCAGTTCTCTCTGTGGTTTTCTTAGGGGCCCAGCACAGATGATTGGGATGAATTGTTGTGAAATGCTCCCACAGGCCTTGATCTAGAAGATAAGGGACATTTGCTCCCCGAAGTTGTCCTTGATGCCTGAGGAGTGGGTGTGAGAGAATGTTGCCTACAGTCAGCCACAGAAGTGGGTGGCCTGGGTGATTAGAGGCCCACATGTGTCTGGATCCTCTTCTTGCTCCCTGCCGCATAGCTTGATGGCTAAGAGCATGTAGCGAAGAGATCACTTCAAGACTGCAGCAATGTAATTACATATTTTTACTTTTGTATTTCATTGCTCCCCACATACATACCCAAACCCCTTGCCCCATCCCAGCTTTTAGATACAATTAGAACAGCTTATAAATATTAAAATGAGATCCCCCCACCCCACGTCCAAGAATGTGGGCTACAGGCTAAAATTCAAGTCTTCTAGCAGCTGATGGAAAAGTAAAAGCAGGGAGAAGTATGTGATTCACCCAGACCCAGCAACCTGCCCCAGGTGATCGCCTTCGGGCAATTCTTGAGTAATTCCTAATTACCTTTTCTGAGTCTGGATATAAAGAATGTCCAAAGTATTTTTGTCTAGCTAAATTCTACTCTAGCTTCTGTGGCTCAAGAGCTCTGAGTGACTGAGATGTCACACCTTGAATCTGCTTTTGCAGCTTTCAGATGAAATAATAATTCTTCCCAGGCCTCTCTGACAGAGCTACCATGAGGGCCCAATGGGATATAGTAAAGAAAACAGTTTTCTTAACTATAATGCTTTGAAAATGATTGACCATCAGCGCTAATGACTGTACATTATCAATTAACTCAGTGTTTCAAGGCATTCATTCATTCATCCATCATCCATACATCTATGAATCCATCCATCCATGCATCCAGGCATCTATCCATTCATCCATCCATCATCCATCCATCCATCCATCCATCCATTCCTGCATCCATGCATCTATCCATCTATCCATCCATCCATCCATCCATCCATGCATCCAATACCCATGCATATATCCATCCATGCATCTATCCATCCATCCATCCATCCATCCATGCATCCATCCATCCATGCATCCATCCATCCATACATCCATGCATCCATCATCCATGCATATATCCATCTATTCATCCATCTATCTATCCATCCATCCATGCATCAATCCATCCAACCGTCCATCATCCATCCATCCATCCATGCATCCATCATCCATGCATTTATCCATCCATCCATCCAACCATCCATCCATCCATCATCCATGCATGCATCCAGCCATCCATGCATCCATTACCCATGCATATATCCATCCATCAATCCATCATCCATGCATCCATTACCCATGCATATATCCATCCATCCATCATCCATGCATCCATGCGTCCATCCATCCATGCATCCATCATCCATCATCTATCCATCCATCCATCCTTCTATCTATCCACCCATCCATGTATCCATAATCCATGCATCTATCCATCCATTATCCATCTATTTATCCATCCATCCATGCAGCTATCCATCCATCATCCATGCATGCATGCCTCCATCCATCCATGCATCAATGCATTTATAATCCATAATACATGCATCCATCCATCCATGCATCCATCATACATGCATATATCTATCCATGCATCTGTCCATCCATCCATCCATCAATCTATGCATTCATCCATCCATCTAGCCATGCATTCATCATCCATGCATCCATCATTCATGCATACATCCATCCATGCATCTGTCCATCTATACATCTATATCCATCCATTCACCTACCCATCCATGCATCCATGCATCTATCATCCATGTGTCCATCCATCTGTGCATCTGTTCATCCATCCATCATCCATGCATTCATCCATCCATCCATCCATGCATCTATACATCCATTCGTCTATCCATCTATGCATCTATCATCCATGCATCCATCCATGCATCATTCATATACCTATTGTCCACAAAACTATGCATCCATCATCCATCCATGCATCCATCATCCATGCATCATCCATCCATGCATCCCATCCATGCATTCATGCATCCATCCATCCATGCATCTATACATTCATTCATCTATCCATCCATCCATCATCCATGCATCCATCCATCCATGCATTCATGTATTCATGCATCCATCCTCTATCCATCCATGCATCATCATCCATCCACGCATCTATCATCCCTCCATGCATTCATTCAACATCCATGCATCCATATATCCATCCATCCTGCACCATCATCCATCTACCCATGCGTCCATTATCCATGAATCCATGAATTTATCCATCCATCTTCCATGCATCCATCATCTATCCATGCATCCATAACCCATTCATCCATCATCCATGCATCCACCATCCATGCATCCACCTGTGCCATGATATTTACAGAGAACCTACTATATGCTACATATGTTAGGCACTGTGGATACAAAAATGAAAGACAAGAGTATACCCCCAGTCCTCAGAAGCTGCTTTCTAGTGGGGAGACAAACAAACATACTGGACTTTATAATATCTCACAAAAAGAAAAAAGTTTCCAACTTACTTATATCTAGAAAAATGGACATAAATGATAAATGCCTTTTGTGCAGTGTTGGGGACAGGAAGGGTGTGTGACAGCAGCTGTACTCCTACAGGGCAGTGCAGTTCCAAGAGGCTGGTAGGGCTGGTCCTCTGTCAACCTGGGGACTGAGCTGGCATATTTGGGGGTGACAGCAGACCTGCAGCTGGGTGGCCAATCCCTATGAAGCTGTCACCACAGAAGCTGGGAAGCTAAGTCTATAGAGGGCTGCTCCACCAGACACTTTATGCTGTTGTAGGATGCCCTGCTCAGCTGGTTCAGGGACGAGGTATTTCCACTGCAGTTTTCATTTAAATCAGGGACAAAATAGAAGCTCAGTTGTTGAAGAGGCTTCCTGTCATCTTAAATTTTTAAGACATGCTCAGTTGCTAAGCCTGCACTCCTAGACACACCATCTCCAACAGCCACTGGTTTTGTTTTCCTTTTCAAGAGCGTGAATGTTTCTTTCCGAGCCAAGAGCAGTCTCTCTTCCTTGAGTCATTGCTGTGGTATTTGGAGGGTCCGACAAGGACACACATACACAAGGCCACATCCAGAGGGAGCTTCCTCCAGCCGTAGGATGGAACAGCATGCCCATGTGTGTGCATGCTTCTGAAAATGATCAAAATGTAGGTTCTACTCAATGGAGTATTGTTTCTTGAATAATCTCTATTATTTACTACACTCACTGTATTTTCCAATTTCAAAGAGCTTGGTCCTAACCATTCATTCAGTTATTGTGCTTTCATTGAAGGCTTACTATGTGCTTCGCTCACATTTAATGTGTGGAGTGCTCCTGAAAAACAGAATAGTTGTTAGAGCAAGTTAGGAGAGCAGGAGGCTGGAGAACCCCAGAGCCATGGAGAGTTGGTCCAAACTCTTGGGGTAGAATAAGCTACCTGGACATTAGTCACTGCAGTGCATATGTCCTTCAAGGTGACGGGACGCAGGCTCCTGGGGCCCCTCTTTCTCCCGCTCCCTGTGCACCCATGAGACTGTCAGTAATGCAATGGCCATGTATATGGCCACAGCAGACACTCAAGTGGTGGAGGTGAGGGCTGCTAACGTGGGGGACCTCAAGGCTGCTCGGTTTACAAGCAGGCATCACAGAAAAGCTGCCCTTGGGCCCCTCTTCTGCCCTTTAGAAGAATGTATTAAAACCCTCCATCCAACTGACAAAGGCAGACATGAACGGCAGTCTCATGAACCATGTTTGTACACTTACCACATAATCCTTAATTACTTCCATACGTTTATGGATAAAGAGCTTTGACTGCATTTCTGGAAACTTAGTAGACTGAATAAACCCAAAATTATTACTCTCTCTAAATTTGGGCAATCCTTGTAGGGGAGCTTCAGCTTTAAGGTTGGTGGCACGGTGCCGTATTATTTCTGAATAACATTTCCTTGGAGTCATTGATCCACCGAGTGTCAAATAAAATGTGATACCCACAAAATTCATGTATGACCCTGACATTTTTCCAGTACTTAAAGTAATTGCCCTTCTGTTTAATAACAGTGTTTATAAAATTACTTTCTGATTGGCTGGGTCCATGGCACACTCATGTCAATAATCTGTTGCAAATATATGCCTGTGGCCTTTGGCCTTGGTTTTCAAAATAATTTTCATCTCTTAAGCGTGAATCGGTGGCAGGCCTGGGAGCTAAGAGTCAAGGCTCCCGTGCACCAGTCTTCCGTGACTCTTTGGTCCTGGGCATTTGAGAATTCTCATTTCAGCTTCCTGGGTTTGTACACTCAATGGAGGACCAGCCGTGAGTCCTGGGTGATTTCTGAAACTTTCTGAATGGATTTGAGATAATGGCTCGAGCATCCCATCTTCCGAATTCAGTACCCTTGAAAGGAGGATCATTTTATTTCCTTAGTGAGTTTTATTCTCCACATTTTACATATTTAGAAATGGGAGATCGTGAAGGGGTCACTTTCCAAGACCACATTAAGTGGAGAGGGGATGGTGTTAGAATCTCCCTTGTTCTCTAAAACCCAACAGGTTGAGACTCTTGGAGATAAGTATCTAGATTTAAAGCTAACATTAAGGGGCAGTGCCTGTGGCTCAAGGAGTAGGGCACTGGCCCCATATATCAGAGGTGGTGGGTTCAAAAGTGGCCCCAGCCAAAAGAAACTGCAAAAAATTAAAAAAAAAAAAAGCTAACATTAAAACAGACACTCAAGGGTACTTACTAAACATTTTTATTCCTGATTTTGAGAAACCATCATCTCTTTACCAACTGGAGGGAAGGGGTGTCCACCTGCATCGCACTGATGTCTCTAGATGTGGGGTACCATGGGGAGGGGTGACCAGGGATTCTCCTCCCAACAGTGAGACTGAACAGGTCCCAGGGAAAGATCCACACCATTGGAATTTTCCATTTTGATTCATTATAGATCTGCCAACCACCTTCCTATCTTTAATTGTTTGTCCCAGTGGAACTTCCAAGAATAATTTTCTTTAATTTACTTAAAAAATTTTTATTCCAAAATCATGTCAGATATATAAAGAATTGCAAAAAAAAAAATAGTATAAAGAATTCTCTCAGAAACCCTCTCCTGGGTTTTCTAGATGCTAACATTGTACATTTCTTAGTTCAATGATCAAAACCAGGAAATTACCCTCAATACAATATCATTAATTAATATACAGGCCCTGTTCATAGTTCACCAGTGTCTCACTAATAGCCATCCCTGGGCAAGGACCGGGCCAGGACCCCATATTGTATTTAGTTGCTGTATGTCCTCAGCCTTGCCTTGTCTTTTATGACCTTGACACTCTGGAAGAACAACAGCGAGTTATTGTTCAGAATGCCCCTCAGTTTGGTACTGCCTGCAATTTTCTCATGATTAGAGTTATGCATTTATAGGGAGGAGTGCTGTGGGGATGACACTGTGTCCCCATCAGGAGGAACACAGGTGACATTTCCTTAGTACCATGTTTACTTTGGTTCATTTGGTTAAGACAACAAGCTTCAGGGTTTCTCAGCTGTAAAACTTATATTTTTTTCTTTGCCATGAAAGAGTGTCTCCCAGGGAGGAACTTGGAGACGACACAAATGCCCTTTCCCTTTTCAGACTTTTGTCCATTAATTTTTACATCCATTGGTAGACCCTGCCAACAAACAACTGTCATTAGGAGATTCCAGTTGTGATTTTTCACCTCACTCCTCCGGTATTTCTTACATTGGCCATGGTTTTCAAAATAATTACTTATCTCCTCTGAATTCTTCCCTAAAGAAAGGCTGTTCCTTGTTCTCTTTGGTTAATTCTTTTTTATTGGTGTGGACTCGCCGATATTTAATTTATCACATGGGTTATAAATCCGTTGCTATCAACGTTTTGTTGTTCAAATTGTCTCAGATTTGGCCATTGGGAACATCTTCAAATTGGCCTTGTGTCCCGTCGACATGCCTCCGTTATTTTTAAGTGCTCATGAAGGGTTTTTTGTTTGCTTTAATACATGCACATAAGTACAACCACACAAACTCCCGCATAAGGAGAATTGAGTCTTTTCTCTTATCCCATACTCTAAAGCCCACCGTAGATAGTGAATGAGTATATTTCAAGAATTTTTCTATGCAAATATGTGCATGTATACATATAAATATATACATATATATATATTTTTTTCTGAGACAGAGTCTCAAGCTGTCATCTTGGGTTGGGTGCTGTGGCATGATAGCTCATGGCAACCTCCAACTCTTGGGCTCAAGCAATCCTCTTGCCTCAGTTTTTCAATTTTTAGTAGAGACAGAGCTCTCGCTCTTGCTCAGGCTGGTCTCAAACCTGTGAGCTCAAGCAATCCACCTGCCTTGGCCTCCCAGAGTGCTGGGATTACAGGCGTGGGCCACCACGCCCAGCCTGCATGTATATATTTTTAAACACAAATTGAGGTGTAAGGTATATGCTATTCTATACCTTGCTTTCTTCCTTACCAATATATCATGTCTATCTTTTCATTCTTCCACATTTTAATTCACAGTTACAGAGAGTTCCTAGCTTCTTGGTAGAGATTTACTATAATTTACTTAGCCAGTGCCTGTTTATGAAATATTGATCATACATCCTGTATAATCAAATATACTGTATATATATGTATTGTTTCTCTTTGTAACTGGCCACTTTTGGAGGAAGGGGAGAAATAAAGAGAGAAAGAGAGAGAGAGTTTTTGTAGAGAGAGAGGGAGTTTTTGTAGAAAGAGAGTTTTTGTAGAGAGAGAGGGAGTTTTTGTAGAGAGAGAGTTTTTGTAGAGAGAGAGGGAGTTTTTGTAGAAAGAGAGTTTTTGTAGAGAGAGAGGGAGTTTTTGTAGAAAGAGAGTTTTTGTAGAGAGAGAGGGAGTTTTTGTAGAAAGAGAGTTTTTGTAGAGCAAGTTATCAGAAGCAGAACTCCTCAAAGATGAGAACCTTTGCCCATCTGATAGGTTTCTGGTTGTTTTTATTTGCATGTCTTTAATTATGAGTGACATTTAACATCTTTCCATATGCTTAAAGCTCATTTATATTTCTTTCTCTACGAATTGGCTTTTCAAATCATTTGCCTATTTTTTTTTCTATTGAATGATTGATATCTTTCTCACCGATTTGCAAGAGCTTATTATATATTAAGGAAATTAGCCCGTTTCTGTCATTTATGTTATAAATATTTTCCCAGTTTGTCATTTGCCTTTTGATTTTGTTTATAATTTTTTTTATCATAACAAGGTTTTGGGGATTTTTATACTTAGATTCATCTGTCATCTCATGGCTTCCCTGACATGCCTGCTCCTCAGTAATATTTTAACCTATGGGTTTCCTTTTATCCCCCTCCCCCATTTTTTGCCTTTAGATCCTTAAGGGGGTTGATTTTATTTCAGCGTACAAAGTGAATTAAGGTTCCAGTTTTATTGCTTTATCCTTCCTCCAACCTAATGGCAAGCCAGTTGCCCTAACACCATTTATAAAACAATCCTTTTTTTTCCCCCTCACTCATTAAAAAAGGCACCTTTATCATTTTCTCCGATACGTTTACATTATTTCAGATCTCTCTTTTACTCCATTGACCCGTCTGCTCTTCCCGCACCTGTTCTAAGCCGTATCAATGATTACATAATTCAGTGCAGTATCTGCTAAGCCTTATTCTTTTTTCCCTTCAGAATTTAACTATCTAATTTCATGTTTACTTTTATATGACCTTTAATCTTAATTTAAAAAATTGTCTTCTAATTTAAGGCTTTCACATGAAAGCTATAACCCAGTTATAACCCAAGACTAGGGGGAAGGGGGAGAGGGAGGGGAGGGAGATGGGAGTGGGTGGCGGGAGGGTGATGGGTGGGATTACACCTGCGGTGCATCTTACAAGGGTATATGTGAAACTTAGTAAATGTAGAATGTAAATGTCTTAACACAATAACTAAGAAAATGCCAAGAAGGCCATGTTAACCAGTGTGATGAAAATGTGTCAAACGGTCTATGAAACCAGTGTATGGTGCCCCATGATCGCATTACTGTCCACAGCTATGTTTTAATAAAAAAATAAATAAATAAATAAAAAATTGTCTCCCCCAGAATATCTTCTGGGGAGGAATGAAAAAATACAACAAAATTATAGATTTATAGTACAAATTAGCATCATTATGTTGTGGAATCTTATATCCAAGAGCAGAATGGGGCTTTCCACTTATGTTATTCGGTCATTCTAAATAATCCTTACGTATCTATTTAGACCCTAAATTTGTATTTAAGTTTATTTCTAGGAACACTCCCTCCTTGCGCCTCTCTCTCTTTTTCTTTCTCTGCCTCACTGTCTTTCTGGTCTCTCCTTCACTGTACTGACTTATACATCAAATCTTTTCTCCAATTATATTTTTCTAATTGTTTATTGTTTAATTTAAAATTCTGATTTTTCGTATATTCATTTTGTAACCAAAGACCTTGCTGAATTTCCCTATTGTTTCTAATATCTTCTCTCCCCCCCTCCCCGCCCCTCAGCAATTTCTCATAAGTATTCTGGCATGGACTGATATTTCTTGCAAACAATAATAATCTTCCCTCTTTTTGAACAAATTTAGAACCTCATGCTTCTTTCTCCTTTTCCATTGCAATGACTAATATTTTTGAGAAAAATGTTCAGTAAGCGTGGTGGACGCAGACATCCTGTCCTGATTCCAGCATAGCTGCAGTCAGCATCTGGCTATGTGCGTGTTACAGAAATACCCTTCCACGACTATTTGGTTGATTGTTTATTTGTTTTAATCAGCGATTCATGTTTAAATTTATAAATGCCTCTTATGGAATTTGTGGAGATGATCAAATATTTTTCTCTGACATATTAAAATAGTGAATCATATTAATAGATTTCCTTATATTAAAACAGCTTTTTATTTAAGGAAATAACCCTATTTTATTAAGGTCTGTTATTCTTTTTAATGTAATACTGCTGGAGTCTATGCCTAAAAATATTATTTAGACTTTGTTGAATTTCTGTTCAAAGACACGATTGATTTTTTTTTATATCTTTGTCAGGTTTTGAGCATGGCCTCAATCATTATACCGGTTACAAAAAAAAAAAAAAAGAATTTGGAGATTTTTTTCTTTTCTCTTTTAGCTCTAGAACATTTAAAATAGCATTAGTTATCATCTGTCTCTTGGAGGGTTGATAGAATTAACCTGTAAAAACATCTGGGCCTGGTATATTTTTGAGATAGCTCTCTGACAACACTCTCATTTTATTTTCATGATATTTGGCCTATTTAAGTTCTTTCTTTTCTGTGATCAACTTTGATAATTTCTCCTTTCGCAAAAAAAAAAAAAGATAACCATTTCATCCATTTAAAATTGTTTACATGAAGTTAAATAATATATTCTTATACCTATATTTTTTCGTAGTTTTTTGCATCTGTGCTTATGTTAGCATTTCTAATTTTGTGAATTCATGCTTTCCTTCTTTGGTCTTTATTAAAATAGCTCAGGGTTTCTTAACTCCAGCACAACTGACATGGTAGGTTGTTAAGTCCTTGCTTTACGGAGTGGCCTGTGTGTTATAAGGTATTGGTAGCAAAACCAAAACAGTGACCAGACATTGCCAAATGACACCTGGGAGCGCAGGTCACCACCAGTGGAGAATCACTGAGATACCTGGTGATTCACCTATTTTATTGTGTTTTTTTCCTATCAAGATCCATATTTGCTAGGTCTGTTTTTATTAATTTATGTTATTCCTTTACTAATTTGTCTTGCTCTGCTCAGGTATACTTAGCTTCTCTTTTTTCTGTATTGCAGATGGGATGTTCATTTTCTTTTCTTTTTGGATGTTCATTTTCTTGCTTTCCTACTGAATAACCTACATTGTAAAAGTCATATATTTCCCCCTTATTATGCTCTTAGCCCTCTTCCTATGCAATTATTTTTCTAACCAGAGATTCTACAATTTCCTTTTAACTTCCACTTTATCCTGAGTGATTTTCATCCTTAAACAGTTTTAAATGGTGATTTTTTTGTTTTTTTTTTTTTTTTTTTAGGTATTAATATACAGACCCACTCACGTGGTGCACAGAGATGCCGATCTATCTGTCTCAAGTTTGGGTACATACTAGGCTCCTATGTGACCAAATTGTGGTCATTTTGTGTTTATTTTCTACAGTAATTTGAAAAGAGTGTTTTCTATTTTACGAGAATAAAATTTGATGCTTCTCTGTTAGACATACCCTATCAAATGCATTTTTCATATCTTTCCTAATTTTTATCTATTTGATTTGTGAATTGAACATGAGTTACAGTCTCTATTACTATGTGTCCTGGTGTTTTCTGCTTTTTATTTTTTATTATTTTTTACATTTTGAGACAGAGTCTTACTCTGTCACACTGGGTAGACTGCTGAGGCATCATAGCTCACAGCAACCTCAGTCTCTTGGGCTTAATTGAACGTCCTGCCTCAGTCTCCTGAGCAGCTGGAACTACAGGCGCCCGCTGCCACATCTGGCTAGTTTTTCTACTTTTAAAAGAGACAGGGTCTCAATTTTGCATAGGCTGGTCTCAAACTCCTGACCTTAAGCAATCCACCTGCCTCGGCCCCCCAGCGCAGTAGGTTTATATGCCTGGCCTGATTTCTGCTTCTAAATTTTTTAAATACAGGGTGGACACAGAGTTTGTGTACAATTTAAATAGTAACCTAACAGCACACAAACTTTATGTCCACCCTGTACTTCTAATTGTTTCTGTTTGGCTCTGAATTTTGCTCTGTGAATGCACAGTGATTGTTTTAGATCACTGTGTCTTGTTCAGCTGATCTTGGTCTGGTTAAATAGTTTTGCCTTAAATTTCAAATTACCTAATAAGATTATCAAAATTCCACTTTCTTTTATAGTTTGTGTGCATGTCATATGTTTCCTTCAGATGAGTTACATAAGCAAAATAATATTTTGTTCCCCTTTTATCACCCACTGATACATAGACATCATTTTGTGGTATATGTAGGCGATTAAAAGGATGGTTCTTTGTAGGTAAAATTAACGTACTGATGAGAAAAGCTCTAGTGCTGTGATTTTTACCTTGCTTTCTTTTGCTTTTTATCTTCTGTTATATTATCCAAGCTTTCTTTGTTTTGTTGTGTGTGTTTTATTTTCCCACTAATAGTGTGGAAAAATATTCTAGTAGTTTCCTTTACATATATTTTAATAACATTCTGAAACATTTTTGTTGATTCATCATTTTTTGTTTTGTTTATTTGTTTACTATTTTAATATGAAATTCGTACTATTCTTTTTTAAATATTTTTTTTTGGCTTGTAGTGGACAAAAACATTTTTATTTCCTCTCCCATTTATTTTTCTTTTAAAAACATATTCCAATAGATGTAGAGCATAAGTGGTTTTCGACTACATGGCCGGATTGTGCAGTGGTGATGTCTGGGCTTAGTGCCCCCTCACCTGAATACTGTTCTTTGCATCTGCTGTGCTGTTTCTCTTCCAATCCCTCCTCCCCACTTCTGAGTCACTAGTCTTTATTGTATCACTCTGTACATCCCTGTATACCCACAGCTTAGCTTATTATTAAGAACATAACATTTTCTTATTAGTAAGAAAATAAACACAATATTTAGTTGTTCATTCCTGAGTTACTTTGCTGAGGGTAATGGCCTCCACTTCTGTCCAAATTGCTGTAAAAGGCATCATTTCATCCTTCTGATGGCTGAGTAGTATTCCATGGTATATATAGACCAAATTTTCTTTATCTGTGCCTCAATGGATGGGCATTTTTGCTGATTCCTTATCTTTGCAGTTGTGAATTGTGCCATGATAGATGGATGACTGCAGGTGTCTTTTTGATAAAAACAACTTCTTTTCCTTTGGGCAGATACCCGGTAGTGGCCTTGCTGGATTGAATGGTGATAGGTCTATTTTTATTTCTTTGAGAAATCTCCATACTGTTTTCCATAGAGGTTGCCTTAATTTACATTCTCACCAACAGGGTATGAGAATACCTTTTCACCACATCCACGCCAGTATCTACTGGTTTTTAACATTTTAGTAATGGCCCTTCTGGTTGGAGTGAGGTGTTGTCTCACTGTGGTTATTATGTGCATTTCCTGTATGATTAGTGATGTGGGCGTTCTTCATGTTTGTTGGCTGTTTTTCTACCCTCTTTTGAAAAATGTCTGTTCATGTCTTTTGCCTGCTTTTAAATGGGATTATTTGGGAATTTTTCTCTGATGTTTGAGTTTCTCGTAGATTCTGGGTATTTATCCTTTGTCAGGCATGTAGTTTGCAAATGCACTTATTTTTTTCCATTCCGTGGGTTATTTATTTACCCTGTTAATTATTTCTTTTGCTGTGAAGAAGCTTCATATTTAAGTCCGATCTATTTATTTTTGTTTTTGTTGCCTTTGCTTTTGAGATCATTTTCAAGAATTCTTTCACTAGGCCGATGTCCAGAATAGCTTTTTCTAGTTTTTTCTCTAGGATTTTTATTGTTTCAGATCTAACGTGTAAGTTTCTGATCCATATTGAGTTGATTTTTGCATGGTGAGAGATAAGGATCTAGTTTCATTCTTCTGTAGGTGGCTGTCCAATTTTCTCAGCATCATTTATTGAGTAGGTGTCCTTTCCCCAGTGTATGTTTTTCTCTGTTTTTTTTTTTTGAAGATCAGTTGGTTTTAAGTATTTAGTTTTATTTATTGGTTCTCTATTCTATTCCATTGATCTATGTGTCTACTTTTATACCAGGACCATACTGTTTTGGTTACTATCACTGTGTAGTATAAAGTCATGTAATGTGATGCCTACGAATTTATTCTTTTTGCTTGGGATTGCCTTGACGATTTGGGCTCTATTTTTGTTCCCTATGAATTTTAGGATTGCTTTTTATTATTGTGTGAAAAAAGACATTGGTATTTTAATAGGAATTTCATTGAATCTGTAGATTTCTCTGGGCAATACAATTATTTTCTCAGTATTGAGTATTATAATCCATGACCATGGGATATTTTACCATTTGTTTGTGTCTTTTGCTTCCTTCTTCAGTATTTTGTAGGTTTTTTTGTAGAGATATTTCACCTCCTTTATTAAGTATATTCCTAGGTATTTTTTCTTTTTGCAGCTGTTGAAAATGGTATTGAGTTCTTGATTTGGTCATTTTTGGTGTATGCTACTAATCTGTGTACATTGATTTTGTAATCTGAAACTTTACTTAATTTATTTATCAAATCTAGGAGTGTTTTGAAGGACTCTTTAGGGTTTCCCAGGTATAAAATCATATCATCAGCAAACAGAGATAGTTTAACATCCACTTTTCCAATTTGGATACCCTTTATTTCTTTCTCTTGCCTGATTGTTCTGACTAGAACCTCTAAACACTATGTTGAATAGAAGTGGTGAAAGTGGGCATCCTTGTTTTGTTCCAGTTCTTAAGGGGAATGCTTTCAACTTTTCCCTATTCAATGAGATGTTGGCTGTGTGTTTGTCATATATAGCTTTTATTAATTTGAGGTGTGTTTCTTCTATGCCTAGTTTGTTAATGGCTTTGATCATGAAGTGATGCTGGATTTTATCAAACACTTCTTATGCATCCATTGAAATGATCATGTTGTTTTTGTTTTAATTCCGTTTATGTGGTGACTCACCATTTATTCACTTGTGTATGTTGAACCCTCCTTGCACCCCTGGGATGAAACCCACGTGATTGTGATGAGTTGTTTTTTTGATGTGCTGTTGGATCCAGTGTGTTAGTATTTTGTGGAGGATTCTCATGTGTAGGTTCATCTGGTATATCAGTCTGATTGGTCTATAGTTTCCTATTTTAGTTTTGTCCTTTCCTGGTTTTGATATCAGGATGATATTGGCTGTGTAGAATGAGGTGGGGAGGATTCTCTCCTTCTTGATCTTTTGAAGCAGTTTCAGTAGGATGCGTATCAGTCCTCTGGACATCTGCTATCATTTGGCTGTGAATCTCTCTGGTCCTGGGCTTTTTCTTGGTCATGAGATTTTTTTATTACTAATTCAATCTCAGTACTCATCAGGATTTCTATTTATTTCTTCCTAATTCAAGCTTGGGTTTGTTGTTGTTGTTGTTGTTGTTTTTCTCTCTTGAAATCTAAAATATCTCAGGACTACCTAAGATTCAGTGCACAATTCAATCTGAAGACTTCATTTGACAACAGTTTTCTTTTATTTTATCTTTGTTTCCTTTTCTGTTATTTCTAAAGTATTCTTTTCTTGAGGCATACCAATTATGTATATGTTCACTTTTGTCTTACCTGCTTTCTTTTAATTATTAACTTTAGTTTTTGATTTTTTTTTAATTTTATTTTGTTTTATAGGTAATGCCTTTCCCTCTAAATTCCAGGTACTATTTTCTTCGTACCTTTTCTATGATGCTTAGTATTTTACACCTTTGATGAAAGTAACCTATGTACATGCCTCATTCCAAAACTAGACTCTGCTTTGTAAGGTCAGAGATTTGGTCTCTATCACAATGCCAAGTAGTGAACCAAGGTTCTCAAAGCAGCTCAATATATGTTCTTCATTCGAGCCAAAGTGCATGGCCTTTAGTCGGCACTGCTGTCCTCAGAGAAGGGAGAGAGCTGTGTAAGATGAGATAGTCAGTGAAGACTTCCTTAGGAGGGGAGAGCCCACAGGGGCCATGAAGGCAGAAACAGCAAAGCCCAGAGCTCACAAATTCAAATGCATACTTAAATTTGCAACCCCTTCCACACACTCCCAGTATTCTACCTTCTGCTTCTTTTTTTATCTATAGCATTTTTCACACGATTCACTTACTTCTCATCTCTCCATATTTTTAAATTTCCTGCTCATCCCTTTAGGAAGGCGAACTCCATGGGGGCAAAAAATTTTGCATGCTTTGGTACGTGATGTATCTCTGATACCTAGAGTAGTGCTTGGCACATAGTAGGCACTCAGTAAATATTTGTTGAATGAGTAAAGGCTCATTGATGGCAGGGAAGTCACAGAAATGAGTCACATGGGTTTCATATTTACATACAATGTATATATATATACTTTTTATTGAGCTATTCCTTACTTGCACAATTAAGATTATTTTGTCTTATTGTACTTAAAGCACACTGTGTCCCATCGACCTTTTCTTTTTCTTTTTTTCTTCTTCTACCCTATTTTTTTTTTTGTTATGGAGTATACAGAAATGTTTCTTTATGATAATAAAAAGAACATCCCAAGTGCAGAGATAAATGTTGGTTTGCCATCATCTTGTGAGGGTACAATAGGGAGTGGTGAGGATGATGGAAAATTGGGGTGCAAATATCCTGCCTAAAGGGGGGGCCTCTACTGTTTCTCACAGTGTTGAAGGCAGAACAGGCTACCATAGCAGCCTGTTGCTAAAAGGAAGTCTCTGGATCTTTATGTGAAACTTCATTATTGCTAAATGTTGGCTCAAATCTTTTTTAAAAAGGAAACACAAAAGCAACCAACACCAACAGTGGGTCAAATCCAAACAAAACACTGCCAGTGGGGCTGCGTGGTGGTGATGCCCATTCAGCCAGGGGACAGGTGACTCCTGGCCTTCCCTCTGCCATCCAGGGGTCTGTGTGCAACTACTCTCTGCTCTGTGATGACTTCTTTCCCGCGCCACTGTGCAGAGTCTGAATGTCACCCACATGTGGAGCGGTGGTGACTCCAGAGCCACCGTGGTGAGCTGTCTAAAGGGGTGTCAACTCATGGGACAGGATATAATTTCAGTCAATGTGTTCTCATCTTATTTTAGTTCAACATCATTTCCCAGTTGCAAACCTTTTGAATGACACATGGAATGCAAAACAACATAAAAGGTCCTCCCTCAGGCAGATCTGTGTCCGTGTAGAACTTTAATTATTCTTTTTGAATCCTCAGAATAATGTGCTACCCCAATTCTGGCAAAAAAAAAAAAAAATTAAAGTCTGATGGGAAAGATTTGTGTCACCTGTACTAGGATTTTAATTTTTTTTATAATAGTCTTTATATTTTTAGAAGCACTGAACAAAAGGAAGGGTCTTTCTAATCAAGAGTATTCTTTAGGTACAGAGCATCAGACAATATTTGTGATAAATAGAAAATAACTGCTCTTATAGTCTTCCATGGTGACATTTAGAATATCACGTTCATCTTTAGAAAGTATTTTTAGTCAGATTTGAGGAATAGCAGCTAACATACTTGCTGGGCTGGGGAGGGGCAGGTAGATACGTTTAGGAGATTTGAAATACTAGATTGAAAAACAAAATTTTCACCAAGAAAGAAGCAGCTTGATATTATTAGATTGTTACCCCCTCCTCCTAAGAGCAGTGGAGGTGTAGTGTGAAGAACATTATAGATGATTCAGAGGCCTTTCTGGAGGGATCTGACCTCCTGGCACAAATTATGCCAAAGCCTTTCACTCCAGAGTTTCAGAGAGGGGCTGTGGCCTCTCCTGTTGCAAGTGGGGGTGCAAAGCCCAGTGCCTCGGTGGGAGGACTCAGGCTGAACTGAAGTATCCTTTTTGCTCTCCAGACTCATCAAACCATCCATACCAGATGAAATCTGAGCCTAAGAGGGCTCCATTTTCTTTGAAAGCTGTTCAGAGAGGGCTCTAAGCAGCAAACCTAAAAATGACATCTTTACCACCACTAGCCATACTTTAGTGGGACAAAATAACTATGTTTTTGTTTTAAATCGTATGTAAAGTTGATACAGCCATAAGCTGGGTGAAGGGTGGGGTGTGTAGAAGCTGGTGCCCCCAGGCTAGATGGATGTCATGGGGTGCTCGGGCCTGGATACCTGGATGCCACTGAGGGTAGAGCTGGCCGGAGGCTGCCCTCTCAGTGCCATCTGAGCTTACCTGTGCTCCCAGGTCACCTTCTCTGTTTTAGACCTGCTCCTCTCCAAGTTTCTCCCCTTGATTAATTTGTATTTTAAACGAAAGCAGTTTGAAACGCTCCCCTTCAATTCATATCCACGCTCTTCGAAAATAGAAGATTAAAAATAAGTTGCTGGCTTCTGCACTTAAACGGAAACCTTTAGTAATCAAAACTAGCTCGCCATGAACTTCCCAGCTTGAGATGTCCATTTCTCCCACTGCTGCGAGCCAGAGAGTTAGTTATTTCCACTGGCTTTCAACTGACCCTCAGGCAGACAGCAAGAATAGGTTCCCTGTTATGTATTTTGGGTGTTTTTGGCAATTTGCTGTATATAAAAGCTCTAAGTACAGCCGCAGATGTACTTTCCTAAAGAAGGGGGCTAATAGTGCAGAATTAAATGGCATTTAACGGGAGCAAAATCTCAGAGGCATCAGCAACATTCAAGCTTAATTCAGATTCTATGAACCAACAGTGTTCGGGAGAGTTCAATTTTCCCTTGGACAGCTTGGGCCGCCTAATGCACCAAGTCCCGTCATCTTCCTCCAGGGGAGCCGTGCCCAGCTGGGGGCCACATGCAGGCAGCAGCCTCCCCCCCGACCAGTGGTCGCAAGTAGCCAGTCGGCGTCATTGTTAGAAAACCGGAGACTGGGGGCCTTGCCCGAGAAACGCACATAATAGACAGCTTCACGTTCACACCTCTTAAAAGTCTTTTTTAAAAATAGTCCCTCTAGCGGGAGGCTTTTTTTTGGGATACAGTGCTTGACACCTCGGCATCTTCAGACTATTTGGGGATGATTTTTATATATGTTGTTTTACCCTCGGCTCCCTGGTTCCTCTATGTTGCCACTGTGGGGTGGAGGCCCAGCTGTCAGGAATCACAAGCGTGGGGAGGCAGCCAGATGTTTGGGGTGCCTTCCAGTCTGCCAGCCCTGCCGGACCCTCACTGGGCTCCTGATACCTCTGCCTCCCTGACTCCCTGTAGGGCAGACCACCAAGGAAGCCCCTGCCCAGTCTGGCCCCAGAGCCCTCCCTCCCCTCCCCACTATCTTTTCATCTCTGCCAACAGCAGCTCCATCCTTGCACTTTCTCAGGCTGAAAATCTTGGTGTCATTCTTGACCCCCCCTCAGTCTCCCACCTCATATCCATGTCAGCAGAAGACCTTGAGACTGTACCTTTGAAATACAGTGGGAAACGATATCCATCCCCTCCTCCCCACCCACACGGCCTCGCTGTGGGCCCAGCCTGGGACCAGCTGGGTTGTTAACAGCTTGCGAGCTGATCTCTGCCTTCTGCCCACGTCACTAGTCTCACTCAGGGGTCAGAGTGGCTCTCTTATTGTTACGCAGCTCTGGTCACTACTATGATCGGATCTCTAGGGCAAGGCTCCCTGCAACCTGTCCCCCTCGCCCCCCATGGCCCCGGACTTTGACCCTGCTATCCTCTTAGCTCTGCCCCCTCACTCCCGCTGCACTCAGGTCCACCAGAATTCCACCCCAGGGCCTTTTTGCACGCTGGCTGCATCCTTCCCCACGGCAACACTGCCCCTGCAGGGGACTGCAATGTTGGTTTGACACCTTCCCTTCCCCACGTCTTACCTCTGTTGCGGCTGAGCCCCCCATCTAAGATTTGAACCACCCCTCCCTAGAACTCCCGACTGCTGCTCTCTGCTTAGTTTGTTTGTTTGTTACAACTCTGGGAAGGCCGGGGTGCTGTCTGTTTTGCTTGTAACTGTCCCTCTGGCTCTTTGAATAGTGGTGGCTACCAGTGGGTCATCAATACACATTGTGTGAATGAATGAGCGAATGAATTAATGAATGAACACACTGACTTCGGAGAGTCCTATGTCTTATGGGCTAGATAGGAGGTATACCTTCGTGACAAGGGCTCTGGAGTGACTTCTCTGTCTCCCCTTCTTACTCAAAAGGTCCAGGATGTCAGTGGCCCTTATGGGGTGTGGGTGTGCTGTGGGAGCCCTGTGGTAGCACATGAGTTGAGTGGGGGGTGTCTCCAGCCCTGTCCATACACCCATATCAGCCTCTGCTTTGCTTTCCAAGTTGGTGCCTCTCATCCCTACCTGTCGGCTCTTCTGAGTAGGACCCTCTATGAAAGTGCTCGGCATCTGCTCACCCTCCTCCATACCCCGTGAACTCCTGTGCCTGCCTGGAATCTAGGGCCTGCCCCGAACCTCACGGACCTTCCCACACCTTGCCCACCACCATCTTCTCTGGAATCCGAACTAAAGCCCTAGATTGATCCTGGAATGCTAAGAAAACCCTCCATATAAATCCCATGGTGGCTTTTTAGGTGGGAGCGTTTTTATTATCCTGCCATATTTTCTTGATTTTTCAGATATTATCAACTATAACATGGGCCATCTTTGGAGGGGAAAGAATAAAAAGCCTAGTATCTACTGGAAGATGGATTATTATTTCAGACCTGTTTGATGTTAAACTTGACCACAAGTCTTAGCATTGAGGAGATATAGAATCAAGGGTCTGTTAAGGGGCTGATTGGGGCTCAGCCATCTGGGACTGTCCTGTGGATGCCAAAGAAGCAGCTAGGCCCTGTGAGCCAGCGTGAGGCTCAGAGTGAGGCCAGGGCTTGGGCTGGACCCACAGATGAGCACGGGCGACTGAGCAAATGTGGGCTCCGCCCATCACGCAGTCACTGGCATGGTGTGCTGGGCTGGGCTTGGAGCTCACCTGCTGTTCGGGGAGCCGTCATTCAGACGAACAGAGGAGGCGGGAGGAGCATGTGATCTCAAAAATCAGCTGTTTGGATGAGTGATAATATCTTTCGAAATAGAGTCTGCGAGAAAAGGCAGTCAACCTATGTTGGTTCCATTATGTCCTAGCCAGGAGATATGGTGATCATTATTATTATAAACAATAATAATATTAGAAGCAACTCTTTATGAAATGCTTTCTTTGGGAAATTGTGCTGGAGATTTGATGCTCTTTGAATTATCTTTTTTTTTTTTGAGACAGAGTCTCATTGTCACTCTCGGTAGAGTGCCGTGGTGTCACAGCTCACAGTAACCTCAAATTCTTGAGCGTAAGCAATCCCCTTGCCTCAACCTCCACAGTAGCTGGTACATGCGTTGGCCACTACACTCGGTTAGTTTTTCTATTTTTGGTAGAGACAGGTCTCACTCTTGCTCCAGCTGGTCTTGAACTCCTGCGCTCAAGGAATCCTCCCACCTCAGCCTCCCAGAGTGCTAGGATTACCTGCATGAGCCATCATGCCTGGTTTCTTTGAGTTACCTTAATCTCCATCAGAGCTGGGCAAGGTTGGCATTAATGTGCTTGCTGTGGTGAGGAAAAAGTGTCAGGCAGGTTCACAAGTTCCTTCAAGGTCATTCAGCAGAGAGGTGGAGAAAATAAGATTCAAAATTATCTCTGCCCACTGTGCCCCATATGGAGACTTCCCCCACCCAAGTCCGTGCGAACACCTCCAGGCAGGAGCAGTATCTTGGATCTCCGTGTTCTGGAGGTGTCTGTGCAGTGTGGGCGCCTGCCAGATCCCGTGTCCGTAAATGACATAGTCTCTGGGGGCTGGGATGGGGGCCGGAGTCCTGGGGAGCTGAGAAGAGCCTCCTGCCCTATTGAACACCATGTCTCAGGATGGCCTTCATTTAAAAACAAAAAATGGCAGCTGGGCCAGGGAATGGGAGGGATGGAAGAGGTTAAAATATTTTCAAATAATTTTTTTCCACATAGAGGCAAGAGGTTATATTGCAAGTTCAATGTTAAATGCAGTTATTTACCAAGAAAAAGAAAAAAATCCAGGTGAAAGGGAAGGAAATTTGGCTCCCCAAAAACGTGTGCTGGGTTTTGCCGCTTGCTGGACTCTGTCCCCGTGGAAGGAGCAGCCGGCCGGAGCCCGGGGACCGTAAATAACTCACAGGTGTCAGACGCGCCTAAGAATTACGCGTGTCTGACCTACGAGGGGATAAATCCCAGGTCTCTGCCTACGGCCAGGAGATGTGTCTTTAAGTGTCATAAAAATTTAGCAATTTTTTCCCCCTCCTGATTGTCTTCTATAATTTTGCCAGATTTATTAAAATAAGATTTTCTGGGGTTATTTTTTTTCTTCTTTTCACTGGTAGAATGTGCTCTTTAGTATCATTTTACATAATTTAATACAATTTGTTCCATCCATTGATTTTCATGGGGATACAAGCTGTTCGTCTGTGAGAAAGCTGGCACGGGCGCCAGCCTTGGCGACGAGGCATCTCCAGGAGCCGCTTCTGGTTTCAAAGTTCTGCGGGGGCTTCGGCCATTTTGAGGCAGGTGCAGTGGTGCTCGGCTCTAGGCTGCTCTCACCCCCCACGCCCTCCAAGGGAGGCCTGGGAAGGGGACCATCCGCCGCTCACGGGGCCTGGGGACACGGCGGTCCCCTCTATGCTGGGGGGAGGGCTGCTCTTCTCAAGTGTGCAGGCTGACGGAGGAACACAGGTGTTTCTTAATTACTTGTGCAGAAGGGAAGGTGATGCTGAGCGGATGTGCCGCGGTGGTGACCGCGCCAGAGAGGGGAGCCCAGCCAGCCCCAGCCTGGTCCCCTGGCGGCCACCTGCCGGGGCCAGCTTGGCTCTGAAGCAGGGAAGCCCTCACCCTCAGGGTCCCCACCCCTCCTCCCCTGGTTGTCTTTATGAGATTGGGGTTGTAGATATCTCAGGAACCAGCTAATCTCCTGAAATGTGAAAAAAAGACAATAATTAGACTGGCGGTGGGAGGTGCAGGTCTCAGGCCTCAGAGCAGGGGTTCATCTTTTCCTTTTGGAGGGGCTCACCCATACAACCCCTGTGGGCGCCTCTGGCCAGCTTGTGATTCTGGGGTAGATTTTTTTTTTGGAGAAAGAGTCTCACTATGTCACCCTGGGTAGAGTGCCATGGTGTCACAGCTCACAGCAACCTCAGACTCTTGGGCTCAAGCGATTCTCTTGCCTCCCCCTCCCAAGTAGCTGGGACTACAGGCGCCCACCACCACGGTATTTTTGGGTTGTAGTTGTGTTGTTTGGCAGGCTGGGGCTGGGTTTGAATCTGGTGTATGTGGCTGGCGCCCTACCCACTAAACTACAGGTGCCAAGCCTCTGGAGTAGATTTTTATGTCACCATTCACGTCTTCTGGCCTGAAGCTCTGGTTCCAGCCCTGCATCCATTGTGCTGCGGGAGTTCAGGCAACTTGCTTCACCTTTCTGGACTATAGTCCCCCAGCACTAACGACTCTTCAAGTCCTCTGAGAAGAGTACAGTGGATTCTATAGCCCTTTGGGCTCTCCCATTCTCTGAAGCTCTGAGCTGTCAAAAGCAGAGACCAGGGACTCTCTTTCTTTGCTCTTTCCCCATCATCGTCCTGTCTCCAGGGCCAGCCTGAGAGAGGTGACTGTGTGGGGAACATCACCCCTCAGCTCAGCCCTGACCCCCGCGTGGCATGGCTCGCAGCCGTGGCTCAGGGACCACGTGGCTTTCTCCATGGCTTCCGCAGGCTGGGCAGTTCCAGCGCGTGGCCAGGAGGAGTGTGCTTCTTGCTGTCTCTGCTGCTGGTTTTCTGAGTGCCCATCATGCCTCCACCCAGAGCCAGCGTCACCCTGGCCCACCTTTGCTTCCTGTGGGGAGGGCCTGGGGATAGTGGCTGTCATGTCACACTGAAAGACAAGGATACAGCCCCCTCTTGGGTGGAAGCTGCTCTGCACGAGGGTGCCCCAGACAGTGATGAATCACCTCCTCCCCCAGCACCCCTGGGGGACGCTAAGTAGGCCAAATGAAATGATCCGGGCTGGCCGCTGGCCAGGGCAGCAGGGCTAATCCTTGCCTTTGTGGGAGAACCTGGGGCTGGAGGGTCTGCCACCAGTCACAGCTGCCTGCTGCAATGCCGGCCCAGCCGCCCTGCACCTCGCAGGCCTCCCGTCTGCCCCTCCTATTCCCTGCACCCCAGACACCACACAGACACCAGCACCAGAGAAGGTGGAGGCCGTCCACGGCACACCGCAGAGCTCCAGCTCATCAGTGCATCCAGGAGCTGCTTATTAACCACCTACTGAATGCTCATGCAGTGGGGGCGGGGCAGTCATCAGGGTGAACGGAGACCAGGCTGCGTGCAGCTGCTCTTTATGGCACTCGGTCCCGTGTGCAGAGGGGACACCAGCTACACGTGAGCAGTGATCACTGACAGCTTGCAAGCTCTGTGACAGCTTCCAGGCCGTGCACCAGATAGTGGCAATTGCCTTTTAAACCCTTATGACCATCCAGTGAAGTGGACATCCCTACTGCCTCCATTGTATAAGGGAAAAGGTGGTGTTCAGAGAAGGGAAGCAACTTATCTAAGGTTGCAGAGCTGGTGGGGGAGCCCCCATGCTTGGCCTGACTGCTGGCCACAGGAATTGCCTGGAAGTTTCTCCCTGTCCCCCTCTTGCCCCTCCTGTGCCTTTGTCAACCAGTACACCCAGCCATCACCCAATTCCCCACCCTGGGCCAGGCAGTGGAAATCCCAAGGACAAGGGGAACGAGGGGTCCCCCTGCCCACCAGCTAACAGTAAGACGAGCACAATCTCCCTGCTCAGGCAGACCCAGATGGAGAAGAGAAGCCCACCCTGACCAAAGCCACCTCGAGATAACACCAGTCAGTGGGCTCTGCTCCCTTGTTTCTGTCCAGGAGGGCACTGGGCTGACCAGGCGGGCCTAACTTGCTCCAACTTTGAGGAAGTGTGAACTTTGGAGACAGACAGGCTTGTGGAGAGCGGGGGTCATTCTTCGTACAAGTTCATCTGTTAAGGCAGCATAGGAGCAGTGCAGAGGGCTTATGGGCTCCAGGGGTGATGGCTAGAGCACTCCAGTCAGGCTGAGGAGGTGGCGGAGGTTGAGATAGGGCATTATGCATCCATTCACTCACCCATCCATGTGTTCATTAAACAATATGTACTGAATACTTCATATATTCCAGATTCGGGGTCAGGGAGAGGATACGGCAGTAAATAAAGAATCCCAAATCTGTATTCCCCGTGAGGTCCTCCTGTGAGGGTGTGTACCTGTGCGTGTGTGCACGCATGCATTTGCGCGGCTATGTATGCCTGTGCAGGCAAGAACACAGATTTCCTGCAACAGACCCTGGGCAGAACAAGAGCAGGGCTCAGCCTGCCTTTCAGCCCTGGCCTGCAGACTCTGCCAGAGCTTCTGCTGAGAGGGGAAGCTTTGAAAAATCCTCTGTTCTCTAGAAAGCCCTCTTTGGCACAGCCTACATCCCTTCTGCCTGCCCTCCCTATCTTAGGGGCTGCTCCTGCCTTCCAGATTTGGGCTGGGTCATTGTCAGGATCCACTGCCAGGCCAGGGTCGGCAGAGACACCACCAGGGCTGCAGGTTGGGCCAGTCTGGGCACCACAGGGAGGCTCCTTTTTATTGCTCACCCAGCTACTTGCTGAAAAATTAATTTGCAAGTGAATCACATTTATTGAGACCTTCTGGATCAGATAACAGATGTAGCTTGGCCTGATCCAGAAGGCTATCCAGAGAAGAAATCTTAAAATATGTCCATGGACAAAAGGATGCCTGCTGGCCGAGCCTTGCTCCTTACCCGAGCTGCCCGCCGGAGGTGCCCTTGTGCGTATTTGGAAGCCTCCCCTGGAACGGGAGGCTCCAGGCTCCGTCCTGCGAGGGCTCCTGGAGCGGAGGCTGGGCCTGGCAGCCGGGCACTCGCGGCTCGCTCTCTGGATTGGTTCTCCTGCAGCCCCTCAGAAGCAACCAGGAGCCGGCCCTCCCCTCCCTGGCCATCTGCTTGAAGCATCTGGTGATCAGGTGCGAGCCCCACACCGGAGCATTCAAGCTGAAATGTGCAGTCACCTTGCCACCCACACTGGCTTTTGTTACACAGCCAGACTGCCCCTCTTTGTGTTGGGGAGAACAGTTTTGGGATGAAAATCCGACGGCTGGCACCGGCAGCTTGCCATGGCTGAGCCGAGGTCCTGCAGCCCATGGCTGGCCTGGTCTCCAGACCTGGTCCTCCCTTCCTCCCAGGACCCATGGACACATCTCCAGCAAAAAGATGGGGCTTTCAAGAGTGCAGAGAAGATTGTTCTTCAATGTTTTCTTTACCCATCTGGGTAAGAGCTGGTCTCAAATAGTTTGATCCTGCTGTAGAAGGAGAAATGCCTGTCCGTTTTCCATCCCGACTGTTATTAAAAGGAGGGAGTGAGCCGTTCCCAGTGCATGTCTGGGACTGATTCTCTGGCCACTAGTGAGGGGGCGCTGGGAGAGGGCTCAGGACCTGCTCCTGAGCCTACTTTCTTCTCCTGTCCAACCCAAGTGTCTTGGAGGGTAACATGGGTGTCCATATTGTGGCAAACATTCTTTGCTGTGGCTTAAGTACATGTAGGAGGGCACTCAAGGATTGACATGGGACAGTGTCACCTAAGGGAGAGCCCAAGTGCATTTTCTGAGCCATTGAAGAATCAGCTGATATCCACATACTTGCTGCAAGAAGAGGTGTTTTTGTTGACTTTTCAGTCTTGTGAAACATAACCTCCTGTGCCACTTCCCCAAAGCACCTGGGGGGCCTGTCCTTGTGGCCTCCAGAGCCCATGGGCATGGTGTCTACATTTCGTGTCTTGGAAGAGATCAAGGTAAAGGTCTTCTCACAGAGGCGAGAACGGGGCCTGTTTGAAGCTATGAAACTGTGCATCATAGTTTATGGGAAGTGGTCTCTCTCACTCTTTTTTTTTTTGGCTTCATTTCTAATTGTGATCTTAAAGAGGAAAGTGATGTCCTACGATGCGCTGGCATTCCTTTTCTGTTTCTCTTTCTGTATCAGCCACGAGCATTGCTCTAGAATGTTCTGACCTAAGGAAACACAAATAAATAATGCTGTAAAAAACGGAAGTCCTGCCCAGGCCCCAGCTTGGGCGTCTTCACCTTCCCCAAGAAGGCTTGTCAATGCTCATCAGGACAGCGGGTTCCACGAGCTGAACTCACTCGCTGCTGAAATTCTTGGAAAATTTTGCTCTTGAAAGATGTAGAGAAAATCTAGAGAAGCCAAAATCCTAAACTGACTCTATCACTTTGTCTCGACCCCAAGGTAGCCTCCTCAGAGGATGGAGAGGATTGCGTTCACGGGTGTGCAGAGTTGAGGGGTGGGGGAAGAGGAAGGCTGTAGATTCTTAGACTCCTAGGTGATTGGTCTGTAACACCCTGCTTTCCAATGCTTACCTGGCTCTTCAGCTTCCAAACACTTTCTGATAAAGTAATCAAAGAGGAAAATAGTAGATTTTACTATTAAGTCTTTTGAAACTTCCAAAATTTCACAACTAATTCGCTTCCTTAGCATGAGAGTACAGCTAATTCTTCAATCTTAGATGCTGGAGTGAAAGCTGAGGTCATTCTAAGGTAGAGAAGAAGCTGAAAGTGGAGTCCGTGTCACCCAGAATCTTGCTTTCAAATGTTTCATATGACGCTCCAGAAGCTCAATGTTAGATTTCATTTATTTTTGTTACATACTGACAAAAGATAGTTATGTTATATTTAAGGAGTACAAAATGGTGTTAGGATTTTTAAATACAATGTGGAAAGAGTGAATGAAGCTAATTAGCATATCTATCACCTTAAATATATACCAGTTTTGGTTTGTTTTTAAGAGACACAGTCTCACTTGATCGCTCTCTGTAGAGTGCTGTGGCGTCACAGCTCACAGCAACCTCTAACTCCTGAGCTTAGGCGATTCTCTTGCCTCAGCCTCCCGAGTAGCCGGGACTGCAGGTGCCCGCCACAACTTCTGCTATTTTGTTGTTGTTGTTGTTTTCGCAGTTTGGCCGGGGCCGGCGCCCTACTCACTGAGCCACAGGTGACGCCCTGTACCAATTTTTTCTTTTTTTTATGAGAACATTAGAAATTTGCACTCTTAGCAGTATTGAAATATACTAAGTGCAATTATTAGGTATATTCTCCATGCTTATGCCATTGATCCCCCCAAGAATCAAATGCATTCCTCTTAACTGATGCCTTGTACCCTCTGACTAGGATCTCTCCATCCCCTCCCCATGCCCAGCCTCTGGTAACTTCCACTATGCCGCCATGAGTTCAATCTAAGTGAGAACATGCAATATTTGTCTTTTGTCTCTGCTGATTTCACTTACCATAACGCTCTCCAATTCATTCCATGTTGTGCAAATAATACTGTATTTTAAACACACCCCAAGGATCTCTGATTTTAAAGATGCAATCTTTTTCGTCTCTAACCCACACATGCATGTAACCCGTGGTGCACATGGCTTTGCCTGTACTCAGCATGTGCCCAAACTGACACCCCCCGCCCCCACCCCCAGTCACTCGGGCTGCAGGAAGATCATTTCCATTGTCCCCTTGTGCTAGCTTGGCAGGCCGTCCTTCCTGGCATTAAAGTTCCAAATGTCTTTCTGTCTCCCGCCTCTTGGTTAAGCATAAAGACAAGGTCCCCTTGGCTTAAGGCACGGTGCTGGCTTTCTCTGGTGGTTGTGCCGTAAGTTAGCAGGATAAGTTTGACAGTAATTTAATTTTCATTGACAAATGCTGTCATAATATTGAAAAAAAAGTGATATATTGTATCAACAGTAGTGGTCGACGCTCAGCCAGTCATATGGACTGGGCAAGCACCATATGCTTCTTCCAAACTCGCCTTGGAAAGCTCTGGCTAAGAACTTGACAAGCTTAAGATACCAGTCAGGAAAAGCGATTACCCTTGAGAGGTTCTTGCCATGCTTCCAGTTTCCTGATTTTCTAGAGAAAATGAAGGAACCATGCCCTGGGTGTCAGCCAGGGCCCACCAGACCTCTGGTCACAGTAGCACCATTCAAGGGCACCATGGAGGGAGCATGTCCCTCACATACCAGAGCCAGACGCAGCCTCTGCTGACAACCGGCATAATCTAAAATCCTGACACGATAAAACACCATTGATTTCCTGTTCGTTTGTGTTTATTCCCGGCTGCGGTTCTCTGGACTTAACGCCAGTGAGTGTCGCATCCAGGCGTGTGGATGAGGCCGGGACCAAAGTTTGGCCCAGGTTACCAACTCAGACAATCCAACCAGAAAAGGGCTGGGGTTTTCATGGGTGGTGGTGGGGGGGAGGTGAGGTTTCTTATTACTATCATCTCCAGACCCTCTCCTGGGCCACTTGGAACGCTGAGTAGATTATATGCACCTGGGTGCACTTGTCTCTGACTAAACTCTTGGCTCGAATCTCAGCTGGAAGATTTGACCAAAAGTGTGACCAGGGCTGTTTTAATTTGCTCTGTTTTCTTAGCACCCAGCTTATTTTAACTCGGAAGCGATGAATGAAGTTACAGACGGCCTGGGAGAAGCAAGCTGTGTGTGTATGTGTGCGCACATGTTTCGGGACGCACCATCCCCGGCGCACATTCGGCTGCTGTCCTTGTCTGCCTTGCCAAATATTCGGGGACCTTCCATTCTCTGAAGGATTCCCATCCCGAGCAGGGCTAAGTAAAGAAACAGGCATATGGCACGCTTTGGAGATGGCTCAGCATTGGCACCAACTGTCGGTCGTGGCGAACAGGTATCTGGAAAAGAGGACAGTCCCATCCTGCTCTTTTCAGAGCTTATGGTTTATTTGGATATTCGTTGACGCCCTTGTGGTTGCTTTGTGTTTATTATCATATTAACAAAGAGGGAGAGTGTGCAGCTCACAGAACCGGGCAGGGGGACAGCAGCTCTTCAAGACGGGTCCCCGCCTGCGCCCTGCGGCCCTTCCTGGGAGGCGCCCTCTGCTCTGCGCTCCTCCTGCCAGGGGGGCTCCTCCACCGCCAAGTGCTCCGCCCGGAGCAAGGGCGCACGCAGCGTGGGGCTGGGGGTGCAGCTGACGTTCAGGGGGTCCTCTGAAGGCAGTGAGAGCTCCTGGATGTGGCTGGAGGTGGCCGTGGTCTTTAAAAACGGTGTGAACTCGAAAAAAGCAGGGCAGATTGGAGGAGCAGCTGCCCTCCTCGTGGATGGCACAGGTTGGTGGCTGTGTAAAAAGGATTGTGGACCGCCTCCCAGCCCCATTTCATTAAGCGACAGCAGACCCCTACACAGATCCACACGCCGCCGCCTCTTGGATTGGTTTCTAGATGCAGCAGGGCGCTGCGGGGAGAGCTCACCGCCACCTCTGCCTGCTGCAAACCAGCTCCCTGCCGCGTGGTGCCTTCTGAGCTGTGGCTCAGCCTCCCCCGGGCGCCCCAGGTGACGGGTGCGGCGCTCCCGTGGGCAGCTGGATCACGGTGCAAAAGGGGCCGCGGCTGTGACACTTCCCACATGGGTCTCTGGAGGGAATGTGTTAGGGGCAAGCCCAGCCGAGGTGCCCACTTCAGAATGGTGGCCATCCACTGAAAGTGGTGTACATCTAATAGGAATTGGCTTTTCTCATCTGCGCCTGACCTCTAGCGAGGAAGGAGTTGAGGGGCCCTGCACACACGATGCTGGTGTGGGGAGGTGGGGGGGGGCGTGTTCGAGGAAGTCCTCGGACCTGTCTGCACTGTCCACAGCCGGTGGGTGAGGAGGGTCGCACAGTAGACGTTGGTCCCGACTCCACCACGCAGAAGGAAGGACCCCCATCGTCACCTGGGCCTCCCCCCACTTGGTGAGTCGGGATGCAATGCCTGTTAAAGGGTTATGATTCCACAAGAAGCTTCTCGCATCCTTCCTTTCTTTACCAGGCAGACTTCAGCTGTTAGTCTTCCTCCCCGTGGAAACCCCTTTTGTGAGGCTGGCTCTCCCCGGGCCTTGTAGGGTGAAATCTGGGAGAGGCCCCACAATATTTTTCAATCCCTTTTAAATAATACAGGGTCCTTATATACCTTTGAGTCATAAAACAGCCTCGCTTCGGTCATGAGAACACGTGTTTCCATGTGACAGTCAAAATTCCAAACTTCATTTAGATGGGAAGCTTCTCCTGGAGCTGGCTCCAACCTGCGTCAGGCCTGGGGTGGGGACAGCAAGGTCCCTCTGTCCCCTGCTCACACTTATGCTTCTGCCACATGTGCTAGCCACCCTGGGTTCAGAGGGGTCTGCAGAGGGAGGAGGTCTCGGGGCTGGGGATATGGGCACAGCAGGTGTTTTTCCCCTGGGCTGGTGCTTTCTGAGGTTCCTTGGGGAATCTTCCCAGAGGGCTCTGTCACCTACAGTTTGAGGCGATGTTCCTTCTGTTTGGCTGCTGGCTGCTGGCCCCTCAGCCACTGTATTCAGTGCTGAACAGCCTCTGCCTGCTGAGGTCCTTCCAGGCAGCCTTGGGCAAAGCAGCCTTGGGCAAAGCGGTTCTGCGTAGAGGATCCCTTCTGCACAGCCCCACATCCAGACCTTGGAAAACACGCTTCATTTGTTCCAACAAGCTAGAAATGGAGCTGTTCCCCACACAGCTCCTCCTCTCCACCCACCATCAGAGTAGGTACCAGCCTTTTTTATTTTTTGTCTCACAGGGTCAGCTAGAGTGCTGTGGCATCATCATAGCTCACAGCAAAATCAAACTCTTGGGCTCAAGTGATCCTCCTGCCTCAGCCTCCTGAGTAGCTGAGACTACAGGCACCCGATACAATGCCCGGCTAGTTTCTTTATTTTTAGCAGAGATGGGGTCTTGCTCTAGCTCAGGCTGGTGTTGAACTCCTGAGCTCAAGCAATCCACTTGCCTCAGCCTCCTGGAGTGCTGAGATTATAGGCTGAGCCACCACGCCTGACCAACCCTTTTGACTTTTCAAACCTGGGTCCTGCAAAGGCCTCATGTCCCCCTGTTGCCATGGATGTGGAGACAGGCTCTGTCGGAGGCTTCATTCACCAGGTTTGAAGCAAAGGAAACCATCCCTGTCGCTCCCCCATGGAAGGAGGGCTGGTAATCACAGCACACTCCCCAAGTCTTTACAAAGAAATCCTCTAGTGGGTGACTCTAAGTCCTTCAGCAGGACACTAGATCTTGACACAGGGGTCCAGGCACCTCCCTACCATTCCTGCGTCCCCATTTGGATAGAGCCTTTTATTGTGTGGTCAATCTTTCTGGAGCCTTCACTTAAAGAGCAACAGAAACACATATTGTGACATTCTGCTGCACTTGAGCTCCACGAAGCTCTTCTCTGAACCCAAACCTCTTTTTTCTAGACTGTCAGTTCCCTTTTCTCTTTTTAGATCTTTGGTGAGAGCAGAGTTTATTAGTTTTCCACTTACAATGACCCTTCTGGGACATAAAAATTGATTGGGCCCATTGCCTCTTACTCTGCTCTTCTGAGAAAGGCTGTATCTTTTTTTATGGCAAGGGTTAGATAAAGACGGAACGTATTTCCAGGGTTTTGTGCAAGGCCAGTATCATGTGGACAAGACAGATGGTCTCTTCGCCCCATCTTTTGCTCTTCTTCTGGATATTCGGGACATGAAGGCACAGCCCAAACATCCCTGTGGCTTCCTTGTGAAACACCCAGAAGTAGCCCGTGCCAGCTCTGAAGGCTCCTTTGGACTGTTCCCGTCTGTATCGGACAACCTCGTAACAGCCACAGCTCTGTGTTGACACAGCTCCTCGTCTTGGGGACACTAAACTCACACTCGAGGAAAGGCCAGAAAGTCCTGACCAGCATGGCTGACCCCGTCTGATGCGTGGGCCCTGAACCAGGCCTCCGCTCTGTCTTAGCCCATGTCCTGCATCTGCTGTGAGGACACTCAGCATCTTAGCATCTAATGAAGCTCCATCCTCTGACTCTCTGGAAAGGAGAACTTGTGGGCTCCTCCAGGGTTTGTAAGGTAGCCAGGGGCCAAACTAGGATGAATGCAAAAGCTCATATGTCTTTTTTTTAATTATTAAATCATAGCTGTGTACATTAATGCAATCATGGGGTACAATGTGCTGGTTTTATATACAATTTGAAATATTTTCATCACACTGTTTAACACAGCCTTCATGGCATTTTCTTAGTTATTGTGTTAAGACATTTATATTCTACCCCTATTAAATTTCACATGTACCCTTGTAAGATGCACCGTAGGTGTGGTCCCACCAATTACCCTCCCTCCACTCATCCTCCCCCCCACCTTTCCCCATATTCTTGGGCTATAATTTGGGTTATAGCTTTCATATGAAAGTTATAAATTAGTTTCATAGCAGGGCTGAGTACATTGGATACTTTTTCTTCCATTCTTGAGATACTTTACTAAGAAGAATATGTTCCAGCTCCATCCATATAAACATGAAAGAGGTAAAGTCTCCATCTTTCTTTAAGGTTGCATAAAATTCCATGGTGTACGTATACCACAATTTATTAATCCATTCATGGATCGATGGGCACTTGGGCTTCTTCCCTGACTTAGCAATTATGAATTGGGCTGCAATAAACATTATGGTATAAATATCTTTGTTATAATGTGATTTTTGGTCTTCTGGGTATAAACCTAGTAAAGGAATTATAGGATCGAATGGCAGGTCTATTTTTTAGATCTCTAAGTGTTCTCCAAACATCTTTCCAAAAGGAACGTATTAGTGTGCATTCCCACCAGCAGTGCAGAAATGTTCCCTTTTCTTCACATCCACGCCAACATCTCTGGTTTTGGGATTTTGTGAGTCTTTTGCTTTTTTAATTTTTGAGACAGAGTCTCACTTTGTCACTCTGCATAGAGTGCCTTGGTGTCATCACAGCTCACAGCAACCTCAAACTCTCAGTCTTAGCTGATCCTCCTGCCTCAGCCTCCTGAGCAGCTGGTACTACACGTGCCCACCATAACGCACAGATAGTTTTTCTATTTTTAGTAGAGATGGGGTCTTGCTCTTGCTCAAGCTGGTCTCGAACTCCTGAGCTTATGTCATCCACCTGCCTTAGCCAAACTTCATGTATTTTTAGGTTGGAGAAGAGGACATACTAGTATCCAAAACAAATGGAATCTTCTTCTGCTTAACTTTTTCTTCTGGTGTGTCAAAGCCATCTAATTCTCAATTTCAGAGACTGTATTCTTAGTTCCAGAATTTTCAGTTGATCCTGTTGAGAGTTTGAGGTTGCTGTGAGCTGTGATGACACCCAGGCACTCTATGCAGAGTGACAAAGTGAGACTCTGTCTCAAATTGTCTACCTAAGTTCTCCATCTTCCCATCTATTTTCTTAAATGTTTGGTTATGTTTACTTTAAAGCCTGCAGTCTTTGGCTCTCTAAGTCATTGTTTGTAACTTCTGTGGACCTGTGTATATTACCTGTTGCCTGTTTTTTTTTATCTTCATTTTTGTTCATTTGGTCACAGCTGCTGGTGTGCCCGGTAATTTTTTAATCAAATGTCAGACATTGTGAACAATTTTAGAGGGCACTTTTTGTTCTAGATCGGAACCTCCAGGTAGGACTACAATAGGAACCCTACCTGTCATTTTAAATTTTATAATAGCACTTTCAATAAGTACAAAGGAACAGGTGAATTATTTTTAGTCGTGTATTTCATTTTGTTGGACCTAGCATACTACGGTATTATCATTCGAACATTTGAACATGGAACTGATATAAAAGATTACTAATTAAATATTTTACCGAAGTTTTTTTTTGTTTTTTTTTTTTTTGTATTAAGTCTTGGAAAGCTGGTGAGTATTTTATACTCACAGCACCTTTCAATTCTGACAAAGCCATTTTGTAAGTGTCCAGTAGCCACGTGTGGTTGGTGGCTACCTGATGGAGCTAGCACAGCTCTAGGTGGTGGCGACGGTCATCCAGGAAGGATTTACTTTTGTTTCCAGGCAGTCACGAGGCTTGGGTCAGCTCCCTCCAAGTCAACCAGATACTGAGCAGATTTCAAGGGTTTCTTTTCTATCAGCTGTTACTCCTAATTGTATCCCTTCAGGGGTCACCCCTGAAAGTGCTGACCAGGGAACGTCCACCTTGCCAGCCCCTAGGTTCTAATGTTTGTCTCCTTCATCCCTGGGACTTATGGAAATCTCTGCCTCATTTTCTCAGTATCCCATCTGCCACTCGTAAGTTCACAGCTACTTCAAGGAGAAAAGCAAGATCAAACATGGACACAGCTCTGTGGGCCCCTTTCTTTTTGGAACCTCAGGCCCTCAAGTCCTGGCCTCTTTGATAACTCTCTTATGCACAGCAATGATTTATATACATACACAATTTCTTAATACAGTTTTTCTAGTTGTTCTCAAGATGACGATTGATCTGGTATGAGCCATTTCGCCATAGCCAGAAGTAGAAATAAAATAACATCTTAATTAACTGAAACCAGATCCCGCCCCCGCCCCCCGTTTGGCAATCAAGCACCGTTTCAGACTTTGAAAAAAGACTTATTTCCTTCCTTCTGACTCAGCACACCAAAATTCCTGAAGAATAAGACGATTTCCTCAATTCTAAGGATTGGCAAATTGAGGCAGCATGAGCTGACTGCTAGGGAGGGTGAGGACGGAGATCCTTGGGGCTTCCTATCGCACCGGTCTACATGACAGGGAGATCTGCTAACCTCGTAATTACACCCGTAGTTCTTAAAATCTCTCTGTGCGGACTCCGTATATGGGGACATGGAGAAATGGTAGCACGGCTATTTAGTCCAGGATAGCCTAGAATTTCACAGAGATCGGGAGACACTTTCAAAGGACACTTATTTCTTAACACAGCATTCGTTGAGATGTAGCTCAGCAGAATGAATGACATCATTCCCAGCCCCGCCTCTGAGCAGCACATCTCCCAGGGCACATCACGGCCCCATGCAGTTGGGCCCTGGGGCCCTATTTGGGACACAGACATCGAATGCTTTGGAAATCTTAGAGCCATCTGAAGCCTCACGCATTCCCACCCCACCTACATTGAATCTCTAGTCCCTGTCTCCCCCTGGCTTTGTTATCTCTGAATCAGCAGCTTGGGCCTTATAATATTTCAAGTATAAAATATTTAAACAAAGAATTTTATCATGTTAGTGAGATAAAATCTTTGGCCTTAAATAGAAATTTTACTTTTTCACAAGAAGCAGCGAAGTTAATTGAAGCTTATTTTTAATGCGCTACTTTTAACCCAATATATTTTTTCTCTGCAAAAAAAGAAACCAACTTGTATGATGTTGCCGTTAAAAACAAATTTTACTTTTTATTTTTTAATTGTTAAAAAAGTGTATAGGAGGAAAAGTCTCCCGGCCATTGCTTATGACCCAAAGACTTGCACAGTTTGGGTTTATTTTCTTTTAAGCTTCTTCTTTGTGCCTGTATTTTATGTCAGTATAATTCTACTCCCCAAGTGACATTTTTGCATGTCATAGATATGTAATACATATATATGTGTATAGTAGGAGATTTTTATGTTACTAAAACTCCTTAAATGTGTATAGTTATAACTATACCGAAAGATCCTATTTGGGATTATTTAGTTATTTCCTTTCTTCAACATTTAGGGTTTTTCCAATTTTTTTTATTATAACAAATACAATGCACAGAGTGTCTTTGAACACAAAGGCAGCCCTTCATAATCCCCTCCACTCCCCACCACCGTAGAGTATTTCTCTAGGGCAGTTTACCAGAAATGGAATAACTGCACAGCAGCCATGGAGTATGCCCGTGCTCCTTACCTTAATTTTAAGGCTTGACTTTACTCCTCAAAGGGAAAGTCACTTCCCAAAAAATTGCAAATGCAATGCTAGAGGACCCTGAATTAAATGGGGCACATTTGCAGAGGTGATTTAGGGGCTGGGTCAAGGATCATCTCACAGGGCACGGGAAGGCCAGTGTGACAGGATTGGTGATGCAGCTGCTGGAAACCTTTTGAGAAGAAAGTAAGACCAAGTTTGCGGGAGCACCTCAATTTTTGCAATGGCTGTATCGGTGGAGGCTGTTGCTGATACGGTGTGTATGTTGGGTTTTGGCAATCCAGTCCTATTTTAGATACGCTGTGAGCTGAGTCCTATTTTAGATTGACTCATGTAAGGAACCCCGTGGTGACTCCATAAATCAGAAAGTTCGTTTGCATTGCAAATCTCCTTTCCTAAGTAATCTTCAACTCCTTAATTTTACAGATTGTATATTGGAAATCTTTTATTTTGTATATTGATTTTTGCAAAGACATTTGGAGGACACTTGGGGACCATTTCAGCCACAGAATATGAGGGTCTTGGTGGGAGGAAGGTCTTCCATTCAATCCTCCCTTGAGGGCTGGCTGTCTGTCCTCCATGCCCAGGGGGCCGGGAGCCGGCGGGGGGTTGGGGGGTGGACAGCTGATGGCATCGGCCTTCCAGGTCCTAATGATTAGGTCACTGCCAGGACCAGCACATACAAGGATGAAATATCCCCATGGGCTTCAGAGGAGAATGAAATGTGTGTGCTGATTTTAGAAGGTGGAAGGTTCAGGAGACTCAGGCTCTTGTTACAGAGAAGAGGCTGCAGTTTCAGAAGGAAACTTTGATCATCAGAGGTGCCTGCAGAAGGTTCTCCAACCTTACAACACATCAGATCCCACTGAGAAGGCAGAGAACATTATACTGCAGAGCGTCCAGGCTGTGTCTGAGAGGACGATGTAGGGGCTTTGTCGGGGGGTGAGGTTAGAGGGTCAACCAAGGCCATTTTTGAATACTTACACAGAGGATCAAATATTAGCAGACTTGGGGCTCTTTGTCCTGAGCACCCGGGTGAAAGAGGTGGAGGCTGACAGCCCAGCTCCCTTCGGGACATGACTGAGGTGTGTGATTTGAAATAGCTCAGTGCTAGGACCCTTTCATGTCCACACCAGGACAAACCAGGGAGCTGGGCCTTAGAATTTCACCATAGAGCAAAAGTCACACCTGACATGATGACCACGTTTATAGTATTTGTGATGACCGATTTGATTCCATATGGAAAGCCAGCTTTGCATAAATTAATAAAATATTTGCACAAAGTAGCATAATTTCCCAAGTTATTGGGGGGTTCTTCGGCAGGGGGGTGCTTTTTCTCCTGCTGGGCTCACGACTCTAACCTTTCACCTGAGGCTCCGTCCTTTGCACCAGCCTCAGATGCTGAAAACTGCGCTAAAATGCCGCTGAACTTTGCAAGTTACTGTATTGGTTAAGGGGTTGCTCAAATCTCCAAACTCAATTGACAGTGGATGAGAGGGAAACACTCCAAGACCCAAACTTGACTTTGGGAAGATTTGGAAGGAGTCCCATGAAGTTGCCTCCCTGCTGGGACTTACTGAATATTTATGTGTGATAGTAATTATTTAACAATCAAGTTGGCCTAAACTTTTATACCGTTTATGTAGAGTTTAATTTACATTGATTTCTTCATTTTACATGTAGTAATTCATTTTGTCTTGCTGACAGATGATTCACAATGACTGATTTCAAGACACATTCCGGACAGGTACTTTTTAAGCCTTTGTTTTCCTTTACAAAGCCTTGTTCTACTCCGGGGGTTACCAGTTCCAACGGGGCAATTTCTGGAGGGGGGACTTTAGGAAACTGTATGGACGGGCAGAGGTGGGAGTGCATGATTATTTAGGATATTTCGGGAAGATAGGCGCTAGCGAGGGGTCAAAGCCCCCTCCCCCAAGTAACCCTTTGCTTCCCTTCTGAACACTATCTTAAATATACTTGAGTCAATGTTGCCGAAAACATTTTTGCTTTAGAAGACAAAGTGGAAATTCCAGAATTCAAATTGAATGACAAGTTTGTTTGTTTGGACTCCATTATGTGCCTTTTTCTGTAAAACACAAGTGTTGTAAAAGTGATGGTGAGGGCTTCAGAAACAAGTGTGTAAAATGGCCACGGAGACGCAGTGAGTCCGGAATCGAATCTTAAGTTGACTTTCTTACAAAGTGCTCGTCCACCTCAGTGGACTCTGGGAGATGTTGGAAGAGGGGCCTGGCTGTCAGAACAGAGAGGGTTCATTCTCACCTGCTGGGCTTAGCTGTCCCTCTTTTTCTTCTTTAATTTAAGAAAATTTCCTTCTCTCTTTCATTCTTATCCTGTCATCTCTGAGTATTGATTCATAACCATTGGATGTAAGGTATGTATATATTCAAATGTAAAATTCTTAAGTGGAGAGAAAGTTTATAGTGGGCTTTTTGTTTTGAGCTTTTTTATTTTTATGTATTTATTTATTTTTTGGAATTGGTGCCTTGGTTCCTTTGCAATGAAGGGCATTGCAGGAGATGACAATTGGGCAACAGTCCTGTTATTATTAAGGTGGAGGACATGTAACCTTAATTTTGCAACTTTTTGTCCTTAATAACCTTATGGGTACTGTCCAAGTCACATGGTAATATTAACGAATGACGTAGAAGGTAAATGAGGTTTGCATATGCTAATACTCAGGTGTTAGGGTCGTCTGCACCGGGGGCACCTTCTCATCACTCGGGGTTTTAGTGCAGACCCCATAGTTGAGAGCCATCTGGCAGAGGCTGCTACCCACTTAGGTGACAGTGACCAGCCTGCAGCATGGAGCTGCCCACATATACAAATAAGTCTCACGCTTTTGCTCATTATCCTGACCCTACACTTCACTCCAGTGTTCCCAAGAATGGGGAAGCATTTGTTAGGTGACTACCAAGTCCTCATTTTTGGAAGGTTCTCTGTGCCTTCATCCAGCTTGGCTTCTCACTGGTCAGCTTGGGGTCCCAGCCCTCAGGACACCAGGTCCCAGATCGGGGGCCCCATCTTCTTCAGCCTCCGCGATGGCTTCTGCAGCCCCGTCTCCCCAGAAGGGTGAGCGTGGGACTCCTTTGGGGATTTCTGCCATCATCTTCTCAGAGAAGGTATTCGGATCTGGTCCGGATTGTCCTAACAAAGGTCTTTTTGTGTCTCATGGTTCCTCCGCCCTCTGCTGCTTCTTTGGTTCCTGCGGCGTCTATTATTACAGGAATGTGACTAAGGGGGCCTTCCCCCGCCCCCAGGGCGCCTCCCAAAATGTCCTGGTGGAAAGTACTATGTCCTCCTGCCTTGACAACTGTCACGTCCACCTCTGGGGACAGAGCAGCCTCTGGGGAAGGAGACCTAAGTCTGTGCACACGTGTTCACCACTTGTGTGTGCACTTGCCGATGAGCGTACGCGTCCACGCTTGTCTTGAGGAGGTGTGCACCTTTGAAAGGTGGGACGGTGTTCTTGTGATGGCCCCTGCAGGACGTGTGACTGTGCGTGTGGGCGCACGTGCTCCTGTGTGAAGCTGTCAGCATATGTGCATGAATGTGTCACTTAGCCCATCGTGGGCACGGCTGTTAATTGTGTACCGTCCAGATCATAGAGCGTTAGTCCTTCTGGTCATAGTCTCCATAATAATTCATGTTCATTATTCTGATAGCAGTTAGTGGCTCCGTCCCCCCTTTGGTCACCAGCAGACTCATCCTATTCTAGGGGCAAAGTTCAATAAACTCTTCCCCGCGCTGTTGTTCCTGGAGCAGCCTGGTCTGGCCCCTGCCCTCTGACATGACACCTGCAGGCGAATTTCATCCCGTCTGGGCACACGTCCCCAGCAAGGCCACTGATGTACTATGTCTTAAAAAAAATTAATTAAAGAAACTCGGGTCTCAGGAAATTCCAGCCGTCGCTTCTCTTGCTGGGATAAGGAGTGATGACTGCTACCCGAATCTCTTCATGGTAATGCTCACCAGGGCCCCGGGGCCACACAATTCTCCCTTCATTCCCACCCCCCACCCCACTCACACCCCAACTCCCCACTGTTGGAGATTAGTCTTTTGTGAGGCCGTGCATTAAAAGCTTTTTTAAAGTCCCAGTAAATTATACCCCTGGTTTCCCTCTTCAATTCCTTTTTGTTACTTTTTCAAAATATTCTATTAGTTTGGTTACGTGTGATCTCCCTTTTGTGAATCCATGCTGAATATCTTTAATTAAATCATAACTTTCCCTATTTTGCCCCTGATTAGTGTTTCCAATATCTTCCCCACTGCTCAAGTCAAGCTTACTGGTGTTTAATTTCCTCCATCTCCCTTAGAGTGGTTATTAAATATAGGTGTTGCATAAGGGCCCTCGGCCACTGGTGCTTCTCCAGTTTCCCAGGGTATTTTTAAAAGGTATTTGCTAATCGTTCCCCTGCCTCCTCGCCTCCTCTTGCACAAATTCTAAGACGGTTCCCATCTGCTCCCAGAGTTATCAGTCTGCAGACACTCTAATTTCTTTCTCACCTGTTCTGCTATGATGCTGATTTCCTTCGGAAATACTTTCCTCTCCTTGGGAAATGCTTGTCTGCTGCTGGCATCTGCTCCCATCTTCCCTTTATGGACATGAAAGCAAATAATTTATTTTTCATTTTCTCTAGCAGTCATCACTCCTTATCCCAGCAAACAGTGCTCTACGCCTCTTTAGAATTTCAGAAACAGCATTGTAAGCCCCCTTCCAGCACCTCCTGGCTAAGTCCTACATTGGGAAGCTGGAATTTCCTTTCCAAGGGGTTGACAGCATCACCAGTTTTTAATTCTGGGGTGGAGGGGGAGCGCTGACCCTTTGGTGATGGAACTGTTTCTGAATGTCCTCGGCTATTCTAAGGCAACCTGAGCAGTCCTAGGACCTCCTTGACGACGTGCACAAGACGATCCTGGCTCCCGCTTTGGGTTTTAGGGAGTTGTGAAGTTTCCCTGTGTCGTTTTGGAACTCTTTCATCTGCAGCTCCAGCCTGGACTTTCCCCTTTCCTTGCCTGCTGGCCAGTGAGTCTGATTTTCCTTACGCCTGAGGGACGCCTGTCTGTTGTCCCGTGGGTCACTCACCTTCGGGCCGTACTGTGGACTCACCCTCAAATGGAAGTTGCTTCCTTGTCAGCCTCTGTTCCCAGGACACAGACTAAAGCGCTGCCTGCGTGCGAGGTGTGCATCCAAGGGCAATCCGATGCTCTAGGCAGCAGCAGTGCCCTTGTCGGGGGGTGGGCCGTGGACCGATGTTTGGAGCCCCCAACCCCAGGCCCCGGTGAAGCCTCCTTAGACGCCCTGCTCCTCCCCGACACGACTTCATTTCCTTTTCCAGCACAACCCAGATCTGTGTGCTGAAACATCACTCCCAGGCTGTAAATGCTACACCAAATCAAAAGGCCAAATCCTTCCTGCAAACCCACAGGCCACTCGACCGACATAACACCAAAGAGCCTGGCCCTGATGGCTGTCACGGACCGTCACGCAGGGGACACAGAGTGTGCCCGCTCCAGCCCTCCCAGGGAAGGCTACTGGCCTCCTGCCGGAGGGCAACTTCCCCAGCTCAAGTTGCAGAAACCACATCAGGCAAAAATTTCAACAAAGTGTGAGTCATAAACAGTCCTTCTGACATTGTTTCACATCAGAAGGCAGGCGTACATTCCGGGCGTCTGTGGGCCTCGTCCCTGACGTGGAAACGGCTGACATTTGCGTGCACGTGCACAAACACCCACACACAGGGATTTGAAATTTTAAAAGCTGAATAAAGACAGTGTATACATATACTCAATTCTGTTTTTTTAAAAGTCTGCTTAATTGGGTCAGATAACGTTACTTTGGGGTGAAAGGAAGATCATTTAAACGGGTTCTTTTCAGGTCACATGTTGTCTTTTTAAAACCAATCGCCGTGGGCAGACCTGGTTGGCAATATACTATACAGACACACCAAGGACAGCAAGCAGCTCCAGGGCCCCCCTGAACTTTGGGGGGTTTCTTCTCTCCACTGCAGGAGCCCATTGTCCCTCCACCTCAGGGTCACAGGGTAGGATAGCCGAGGCTCCTGAGACCTGGGACCTAGAGCCTTGGTCACCCTCACCGAGCAGCCGACAGCTGCCCCAGACAGGGAGCGTCGGCCTCGTCAGCCTCCGAGCACCGGTCCAAAAGCAGTTTATAGATGGACTTGGTGAGTGCAAATAAGAATCACAGGTGCTTCATAATAATTACTTGCACATTCAGAGAGTCGGACATTCTGTCATTTAATAGACCTAAAACTAAAAAGCTTTTGTCTGTGAAAGGTGACCAATGGAAAGAGAGTTCGGATTATATGATATCCCATAACTTAATCATATGGCTCTTAAGAGGGGGCATACACAGCTGTGTCTCACTAATATGCATGCGATACGTGTAAACTGATACGCTTTAATTCTAAACTTGTTTTTAGCAGGAAGAAAAAAGCATTTAGACGAAGAACATTAAGATTCAATATTAACCATTTTTCCTCCTTTGGGCAAAATTATTCATCACTTGATATTTATTAAACCAGCATTTTGTGCTATAGTGAGATGTATCTTGCTGAAAATTTCCCAAACATTCTCAAAGTTCAATGGCAAAGTGAAAATGGGATGGGCACAGCCAGCAGCCCCTTTTTGGCCACAGAAAGACAACGGACTTAAAAGCTGGACGCTTGTCCTTTGGAAGGCCAGGACTCATCCTAGCCCCCCTTCCCACCCCAGACTCAGAGGCAAGGGCAAAGGTTGGAGGCACCTGGAAGGGGCTGTCCCGTTTCCACCTCTCCTATTATGCATATTGGATTCTCCTGTGCTCTCTGACGTGGCAATTGTTAGTTTGCACCGGTTTAACCTGAATTATTTAAGTATATTTGCCTTAATAATCTTATCAAAGAAAAAAAAACTAAGACAAAGGAATTGTAGATTAGAGACTTTATTTTCAGGGCAAAATGATACGGATAAGTGAACATCAACTGACCAGAAATTATTTGCTTCTGTCTGTTAGACACGTAATGGAGTCATTTAACTAGTCAAATTAGGAGCTGCAGAAATGCACCATGCTTCATTACTGAGTTCGAATGGGCACCATTTTACATTTACGTCAAAAATTATCTCATAGCAAATTAATGTTTTCATTGTGCTGAATCGTGGAAGCGATGCAGCGTTAGCGCCACCTAGAGGCTGACTCAAAGATCCGTCAAAGGGATGATGGCACATCAAGGGGACAGGATGATCAATTGATGGGTGTTAGGGGATCTGATCGGGTTGGAAGTAAGAACGAGTTGAATCTAATTGGCTGGCTTGCTTTGTAACGTGAAGTTCTGAGGGTCCCACGAAGGTTTGTCTAACCTTGGCCTAATTCTAAACGCACTGAAACACCCCAAAAGATTTCTACCCTCTATTAGGCCAAGGTTAGTCTAATCTGTTCTTTTTTTGGTTTTGTTTTTCCATATTTTGCTTGGGAGTTTTTTTGCTTTTTTTCCACCTGCGGACTTACATTCTCTCACCGAGTTTAGCTGAATTAGCATTTCTGTAAATAAACAAGAAGAGATTTTTCCTCCGTGTTGTAAGTTGGCGTCTTTATAATCTTTCTTTTGTCGGTGGTAAAACTTGCTATCTGTGGAAAGAGGTCACACCTGCCATTGTCTCATCCTTAAAAAAATCGAGGCTGGTAAATGCTTCACCCACACAGTTTACAAAGAGTGGGAAACGTCTCCAGATCGCTGGTCTCTGTTCAGTTCAGAGAGAAATCATTTAGAATAAAAGGGCGAACCCCTCCCCAATAAAAAATATTTATTAAAATGATCTGCATGCAGACAGTGACTCTGGAAAGTGCAGAAGCAAAGGAGTGAATCGAAGCATATAAATAGCCTTGAGAAGTCGAGAATATTTCAAGACAATATTGATGTCTAAAATATATGTGAACGGCCGCATTAATGATCGAGGCAGACATAACTCAAAGTACAGTCAGAATCTGGCCTCCAACTCAGAGCTTTAAATTTTCCCAAAGACATCTGTTTGCTGAGAAAGCCTCGCTAACAGCTGTTCACAAAAAAGGGAGCGCCCAGGGTAAGACTGGGAGCTGGCAGGTACCAGGAGGCACATAGGGGCCAGGCGGGTGCAGGGGTCCGGAAGGCCAGCATCCACCACCCTCACTCTCTGGGCACCGACTCGGGGACTACTTTGGGCACAGGTGAGGGAGGTTCCTGTGGCTTCTTAGAAATGGGTAGCAATGTTCCCTGAGGAGTGCCCCGGTTTGCAGCATCTCCCAAGAGTCTGTCTGTTCTCTGCCTCTTACATACTGATGAGAGGATTTGATTTGCCTCTCTGACCCTTAACTTTGTTCACTCAGCTTCTCTCCTCCTACTGACTAACCTTAACTTCCTCACTTAGCAGATACTAAGGGGAGCTTGCAGAAGCTCTAGGTGTGATTTTTCAGAACAAATGTAGTGCTGTGATTTCAAGGAAAAAAAAGAGACCCAGCAGAAGCAAATAGAATAGCACCCACTTTCTTCTCCACTATGAGTCACAGATGACCTTTTTCATTAAAATGCTGTCTGCCAACCTATTTTGCAGACCCAGAGAAAACTTGCTCGGAATCTTATCAAACTCTCCCGTCTCTGTAAAGACGCTGTATTTTCAGATTTCAAAGAAAGGCTCTCCTTTTGAAAATAAATAATTGTTGGTGATCATATGCGCTTGCTAAGGACAGTATTTTAAATCCATGCTGTGTTGAAAAGTTCAAGAATTTTGCAGTGACCTTAGGGCCACAGACAGGATAATGAAACGTGGAAAGATGAGGCTGGTGTCTGAGGCCGAGTTCTCTTTTGTTCCAATGGAAGCTTTTTGTGTGTGTGGCTTAGTGGCTCCATAGAATTTCTTTGAAACAGAAACAAAAATGTTAAGAGCTGATTACGAGTACTCTGGTCTTCTCTTCCCCTTAAAATCCAGGGAGAATTTTACTTCTTCTCATGAATCTTGTCTGCTGAAATGTCTAGTCTTCATGTTTACCAAGCCCAGGCCGGAGGATCCGATAATTTATAACCATTCCTATTGGGTTTTATGTAATAACTTTGAAACTCATATAAAGTAATGATCCACAAACTCTTTTAATGTTCATTATAAAATATGAAATATTTCTCAGAACCATTGCAATTATGTGACCAGACATAACTGTTTCACACATGAGTAAATACAGGGAGGTTTAACATAACTTTATTATCTCTCTGTCTTTTCTTCTCATTGATGTGATAATACCGTTTTAATATTTTTCTAAAGAAAAGTTAAGTAATTTTAGAATCTCTACTGAGGCCCACTTTATTGGCTTTTGTAATAGAACTCTCAAATCTAATTGTATTTATGCTCAGACTGACATCAGTAAACGTCGTGGATGGGCGGGAAAGGCCCCCAAAGCTGTGTATGCTGTAATTATCGATAGATGTGTCTCTGCTGACGAGGCCTGGGGACTTGGGGACCGGCGGGGAAGCAAAGCTTCCTCACAGTCACTTCTCCACAGTCAGCCTTGCCCTGCGGATGCAGAGAGGTGCTTTACTGAGAGCCGCCAAGCCCAGCCATTCTGCATGACACATCCCCCCTCGCCCCCACGACTGTGTCCCGTCTGCCTTCTCCAGGGTCTGGAGTCGGTGGCGTGAAATTTCATGTTGTAGAAGAGAATTTGCCTGGGATCCTGGTAATAGCAGCTAAGCGGCTTCATTATGGCCAGCTGACCTTTGTCCAGGGCGTGGGCTTGGGGGTCATTTGTGCACAGGCATAAAGTCCCCGATGCAGTGGAGACCAGAGAACTATTCTGGAAACCTACTCCGTGAGCAGTGGAAGGAGCATCTTGGAGGCAGGAGGCGGAGCGGCAGCCCTGCATTCTCTCTCAAAGCCTCTTCCAGGACCCAGCAGTGGCTTAGGACACTAAGATTGGCTGGGAAAGATCTAACATGGGGGAAGACGCCGTGTCTGGGCCTGCTCCGGAGGAGGGAGAGGGCTTCACCACTCTCCACTTTGCCTTCTTTGGCTTTAGGCAAGACAAGTGTTTCCCCACGTCCAGTGTGCAAACAAGTGGCTGTGGACCTTGTCGTGATGTGATCCTGACTCGGTGGGCTCTGGTCACGCCCATGCTACTGATCACACGTGGGGTCTGGGGGTGCTTCCTACCCCCATGCATAGCTGATGGTAAGGGCATCTGCACAGCTCAGATAGGACAGTTAGGACGTGAGGGGTGGTCTGGTGTCTGGATCCCCTCCCACAGAAGGGTTTGGTGTGGCTCCAGTGGTATTACATTTTCATTTTCAGATAATGGCAAACCATTTAAATCTGAGATTGTTACTCTCAAATCCAGGTTTCCAAGTTCTCTAGGGAAAGAGCAGGATCCAGGACAGAAGACAGAAGCCAGGCAGGACTTCTCCCTTGGGGTGGGTGCTGCTCTTCCCTTCTCCACAGACCCCTACCCCGCCATCCGTGCCCACCCCACCTGCCTGGCCCAGTGCACAGACTGGGACGTGGGCATCAGGATCCAGGGAAAGAGGTTCTGGCCCATGTGGCCCGTGGAGGAGGCGCTGCTGGGCCTGGCTCCCTGGCCACCTGCTGCTGCTGCTTCTCTGAGGTTCTGGGAACTGAGAACTCTCGTGCCCATCAGAACACAGAGTTCTCCCCAACCCCAGTGCTTTAGCTCAGCCTTCAGGCAATGTCAGTCTCCAGATCTAAGGAGCTGCCCCTTCGCCAGCTCTCTAGTTCTCACGAGGAGGCCACGGAGAGAGTATGGACCACCCAACTAATGAAAGGTCTTGGGAAACTCCCCCTGCCCCAGGCTTGATGGTGACAAGGCTCCCTCACTGCTGCCTGGAAGCAGGTGTGCCCTAGGGCTGTGAGGACCCAGCAGTGGGCAGGGAGCCTGACCTTCTCCTATGAGCACACAGCAGGTGCAGCATCTGGGCACAGGAGGCGCCTGGTTCCTAGACGGACAGATTCAGAGATTGTCACAAAATATGAAGTGTTCATTAGGGCTTAGAGCAAAGTGAAATGTCCGATCATGTTCCTGGGGTCACCTTCACTCCTCGCCCCTGCCGTCCTCACCGTAGTCAGCTGTCCCCAGTCACTCCTGGAAACCAAGGGGTTGGGTAGCAGTTGGTGTGACCCAAATAGCCAAAGTCAATGTTCCTGGTTGCTACCCTCGCTTCTGAAGGTTTCTCCACGATGGCCTCTGGTTCTGTGAGGGAATTAAGGTAGAATCAAAGGTTCTTCCTGCTTCCTTGGGCCGTGGCTGTCGTGGCCCCCAGTTCCCTTCACAGGGGTTGTCACTGTGACCTGTCATGCTGCTGATGTTGCAGTGCTGACTGAGGAATGGTTTTCTCTGCCTGGGGCCCAGCAGCCCTGAGCTCCCAAAGGCCAGTGGCTCTGGCAGACCTGAGAGCCGGCCTTGAGGCAGGGTCCACGTTCCAGCTCTGTTTATCCCAGGGCAAAGACCACGCTTGGAGCACAGGCAGTTTTAACCTGAAGCAGAATTCGGGGGTAGAATTCCAGAAATGTTTACCGGTGGCTCTTCAGCGGCCAAATTCCTTGAGCTGTCACCTGCAAAGGGGTGGCAGAGGCACTTGTAACTCAGGAGGCGGGAGGTGGCCCTGCATTCTCTCTTAAAGCCTCTCTTCCAGGACCCTACGGTGGCTTAGGCCACCCAGCCACATTCCACTCTTTCAGCACTAGGCAGGTCTAGGGAGTCATAAAGGGTCACACAGGACGCTCAAATGGGCACCTGTCAGCACTAGGCTGCTGGTTCAATAAATCTCATGTTTTTTCCTTTTACAAAAGGAAGTAAAACCATCACTGACTGGGTCATGTGGAGTTAATTTGTGAGCTGTTCGGCGACAGAATGCGTGGGGGTACCCGGTTGCTAGCAAGAGGTTCCCCCTCTCCCCAGCAACTTCTCCGAGGGCTCTGTTCACGTCCCTCTGTGAAAAGGGACAAGGGAATCTATCACATGTCTCATTCAAGGGAGCTGGCACCACGCGTGGCCACACATGCCAGGAACGCCACATGGAAAACCCGCGTCCTGATAGGTGTGGGAGCTGGTGGCACGGAGTGGTGGAGGCCAGGAGAAGTTGGCCCTCATCGATGGGACTGTGCAGTCTGCACCTACTTGGGACACGGAGCAAATGGCACTTTGCCCCTGAATGGCCAAGTCAAAATCAGTATTGGGAAGGAGACAGGGTGGGAGGGGGCTGGAGGAGGGCAGAACGGAGCCAGGCCTCCAAAGATGGGGAGGGTTGGATTAATAAACCAGCGTTTCACAACTTCATTCATGAAAGGGATCTAGTGAGGATTTCCTTCTCTGATCCATTAAAGATTCCACTTCACTACCGTCTGCAAGTATTTGGGAGAATTAAAGTGCGAAGCAAGTCCTTTCAGCTCCCGGGAGATGGAGTGACGGAGTCGTGATGTTCTGGAGAACCTACCCTGGTACCGCCCTCAGGATCACTCAAAGCAACAATTGCATGGTCTCTTGAACTAGGAGTGACTTAAAATAAAATGATTGCATTTATAGGATGAATTTAATTCTTTTCTAATGAATTTTAGCAGACTGTTCTTCCAGCACATACTGCGATATGACACTGCTGGACTATTTTCTAGCATAGAGAAATAAGTTAATTTAGGATTTTTAGATCCCATTAAAACGAGATTAGAACTCCTCCCTGCTTCTCGTTAGCTGATTTGCTAACAGTGTGCGGTCTCCGCCCTGTTGGGGAGAGGCGCTGTTCCTCCCTCCCTCCGTACCCAGCGTGCTGATGCTCTCGGAATGGTTGGCTGCTAATGTTACTGTGTGTATACTGGGACAGCAGGTCAGCTGAGGACAGCAGGTCAGCACGCTCTCAGGAGAGTCACAGGATGTCATCCCCGTCTCGGCAGGGACACGGCAATACATCTGCTGTCTGGTCTGCAACACCTCACTGTCTTCTCTGGCTGTGCCCCTGGACAGTGACACCTGTCATCGTTTTATGAGGCACAACAGAGAGTCTGGTTCACCCCTGACATGTGGGCAGTGCAAGGCCGCAGAGTCAGTGTCATCAGACACCCCTGTTCTTGTGCGGCCTTTCTCTGCTTTGTCTGCTCCAGACGGATCCACATGAACTATGGAAATTGCAGGGGAAAAGTGAGGGGCGGGCACCCGGCCTGCCTAGAAGTCAAGAACCTGCTTTGAAGGCTGTTCTTTCCTTTGGTTTATCACCTGCACAAAGCCTCCTCCTCCCGCAGTTAACGGCAGTCTGTAGAGGAAGAACCAGTGGGGCCAGAGTTTCATCTGCACATCATGCAGATGTCTGGTGGCAGGGCTGGTGCTCCAAATACAGAAAGATGACACTCAAAACACGCCCCTACGTTCTTCCAGGGGCATGTGTTGGCCTCATGTAACAGACTACACCTTTATTATTATTATTATTATTGTTATTAACAGAGATGGGGCCTCACTCTTGCTCAGGCCTATCTCAAACTCCTGAGCTCAAGCCATCCACCTGCCTCAGCCTCCCAGAGTGCTCGGATAAAATGAGCATGAGCAATCACGTCTGGCTCTTCCCCTCCACCCCTAAAGACTAGTTCTTTAAATCCAGGAACACTTCAGAACATAGATTGGAAGCTTGTAGCACAGGAGGCCACAGCAGGGCACCAGGAGTTCAAGCTGGAGGGTGACGTCAGGTCATCGCTGGACCTCCCAGGTGCTACAGTCTCCTTCACTCCAGAGGGACCATGACCACAGACCTGCCTCAAAGTGTTGATCATTCTGTGGAACTGGAGAGTCTAACGGCATCAAGGTGCCAGGGAGGTCCTTGAGAAAGCAGAGATGTCCAGAAGCGGGCTGTGAACAGACCTCTGATGAAGCCACACTCCCGCAGCTCCTGTTTAATTCTCTGACTCCCCTGGCCTGGCCTTCTCTCGTGATCCCCCTCCTCTCCTCTCCCACCCCGGCTCCGTGGGAGCTCAGCCCCGCTTCCTCTTCTCTTTGGTCTCTACTTCTCTTCCCAGGAGATCACACCCTTTTCTGTAGATTTCACACCTGTCTTCTGCTGCTGAAGCTCTGACATGAGTGTTCTGCCTCCTGCTGAAATTCTCCAGCCTCCAGAATTTCCTCTTTAATATGCTATGGCTTCTCCACGAGGATAGCTCACCACATCAAACCTCAGAGTTATCTTTGATTTCTCCTTTCCCTCAGTACGCCCATCCAATCCACAGAAAGGTCTGTTACTTCTATTGCAAACAAAGATATGCAGTGGAATGTCCCTCTCCTCCTGTCTTCCCCCTCAGGGGTGGGTGACCCCTTGGACAAGGTACCTCTGACCTGATGGAGCTTAGCCCAGACCTTTCTGTGCTCTTTGGCTGGAGTGAACTTCTAAGGATGTAGGTCAGGCTGCCTAACCTCTCGTTGAATGCCCATCGGTGGCTTTCCACCTGCGTTGATTAAAGCCCAAGTCCTCCCCAGCTATGCAGCCCGGGAAGTAGCTCACCTTTCCCACTCTTTCCTCTGATCTGTAAGCATTCCCAGCTCCAGGACGATGCCTCAGCGTCTTTGAATGTTCGCACTGCCTAGACTGAATACCAGCCTCTCCCTTCTCCCCAACACACAGACGCTCTCACATCTGGCTTTGCACAGGTGTCTCCTCACTCCTTAAGTCTCCCTTAACACAGCAAGTTCTCAAAGATGCCATTTCTGACCGTCACTCAGAAATGGCTTCCTGCTCTGTTACTCTGCCTCACTTCTTAGTTGTTATTAAAATGTGTATGTGTTCAGCTTCTTCACCATTTTCTTTTTTGTGTGTATGGTCTGACTCTCCACCAAACTGAACATGCTAAGCATTTGGAGAGCATGTGTCCCCTTTGGGTACCACAAACGTGCCCCATCCCTACAAGAGGTTCCGTATATATTTCTGGAATAAATGAATAGGAAATATAAATGGTGATACAGAACCTACTTAACATTGGATCTCGTTCATAGGTACTTAAGTAAACATTATCTTCCTTCCTGTTCAGAACAGGTTTTTTATATCCTGTTCCTCATCTGCCCATTGTAAGTCTTGCTGTCTGGAAATCTGACTTTACCCTTTGTGTGGGGTTACATCTATGCCTTTAATTCTTGATCCCAGGTAAGCTCCTCTGAGATCTTGGACAAAGCTAGTGGTGACACAGGCAAGCCTGCTCAACAGAAGGAGCCAAGGGACCCCTCTGTCTGTGGGACGGAGCAGATCCAGCCCTCACTCCCAGGGGCCCCTCTGTCTGTGGACGGAGCAGATCCATCCCTCACTCCCAGGGACCCCTCTGTCTGTGGGACGGAGCAGATCCAGCCCTCACTCCCAGGGACCCCTCTGTCTGTGGGACGGAGCAGATCCAGCCCTCACTCCCAGGGACCCCTCTGTCTGTGGACGGAGCAGATCCAGCCCTCACTCCCAGGGACTCCTCTTTCTGTGGACTGAGCAGATCCATCCCTCACCCCCAGGGACCCCTCTGTCTGTGGACGGAGCAGATCCAGCCCTCACCCCCAGGGACCCCTCTGTCTGTGGGACGGAGCAGATCCATCCCTCACTCCCAGGGACCCCTCTGTCTGTGGGACGGAGCAGATCCATCCCTCACTCCCAGGGGCCCCTCTGTCTGTGGGACGGAGCAGATCCAGCCCTCACTCCCAGGGACCCCTCTGTCTGTGGGACGGAGCAGATCCAGCCCTCACTCCCAGGGACCCCTCTGTCTGTGGGACGGAGCAGATCCAGCCCTCACTCCCAGGGACCCCTCTGTCTGTGGGACGGAGCAGATCCAGCCCTCACTCCCAGGGACCCCTCTGTCTGTGGGACGGAGCAGATCCAGCCCTCACTCCCAGGGACCCCTCTGTCTGTGGGACGGAGCAGATCCAGCCCTCACTCCCAGGGACCCCTCTGTCTGTGGGACGGAGCAGATCCAGCCCTCACTCCCAGGGGCCCCTCTGTCTGTGGACGGAGCAGATCCAGCCCTCACTCCCAGGGACCCCTCTGTCTGTGGGACGGAGCAGATCCAGCCCTCACTCCCAGGGACCCCTCTGTCTGTGGGACGGAGCAGATCCAGCCCTCACCCCCAGGGACCCCTCTGTCTGTGGACGGAGCAGATCCATCCCTCACTCCCAGGGACCCCTCTGTCTGTGGACGGAGCAGATCCAGCCCTCACCCCCAGGGACCCCTCTGTCTGTGGGACGGAGCAGATCCAGCCCTCACTCCCAGGGACCCCTCTGTCTGTGGGACGGAGCAGATCCATCCCTCACTCCCAGGGACCCCTCTGTCTGTGGGACGGAGCAGATCCAGCCCTCACTCCCAGGGACCCCTCTGTCTGTGGGACGGAGCAGATCCAGCCCTCACTCCCAGGGACCCCTCTGTCTGTGGGACGGAGCAGATCCAGCCCTCACTCCCAGGGACCCCTCTGTCTGTGGGACGGAGCAGATCCAGCCCTCACTCCCAGGGACCCCTCTGTCTGTGGGACGGAGCAGATCCAGCCCTCACCCCCAGGGACCCCTCTGTCTGTGGGACGGAGCAGATCCAGCCCTCACCCCCAGGGACCCCTCTGTCTGTGGACGGAGCAGATCCATCCCTCACTCCCAGGGGCCCCTCTGTCTGTGGATGGAGCAGATCCAGCCCTCACTCCCAGGGACCCCTCTGTCTGTGGACAGAGCAGATCCAGGCCTTACTTCCACTGTGTTCGACACAGAGGGATAGGGGCGGTGTGTGCACCGTGTGGTGTGACCCTCTTTGAGGGATGATTAATGATTTCACGAAGCTGCACATATCCCCTTTGAAAAATGACAGATCTAAGGGATTTGTTAACAAATGCGAGTGACAGACTGGTCACTCTGCTTCTCCTTGGGATCAGGATTGCTTTTTTTCTTATCTCTGGAGACCCACAGATCTGGTTACTTCTGAAGAAGAGGCAGGCAGAGGAGACCCTCGTGAGGCTAATAGGTCATGAGCAGTGCACAGTTGCAAGGCCCATGCTGCTTACAGAAGTGATCTGATCTCCAGCAGCAGCACGCACCCCTCTGAGAAGCAATGTGTGAGTATTTTCCTTCGGAGCTGTCCCTTGGTAAAGAGCAGCTTCTAATGTTGGGAAGTGCTGTGATGTTGATAACCACCCTGGTTCACACGGATTTCTCTCCATCCCACCATCTCCTCGTTGGCGCAGAAGTAAAAATACATGTGTCATTTTTACCCGGGGACTCCGATGTTAAAAATATATAAATGAAAGAAATTGACTTCATGCCTGAAAATAAATAACATAATGCCGTTGTAAGTGATAAACTAATAAATATCTATCACCGTTATATTTCACGATTTCCCAAAGATATCTGAAGAGCACTTAATTGTTACTGAGGAATCAATTATTCAATTAACCTTCTTCTCATTGAATATATATTTGATATAACTTTTTGAAGCTTCAGCTTTAAAAGGTTCCTATTGATTGAAAGTTTCAAGGCCATATGGCCTGAGTATTGAATTTGTGCCGTCCTGACTGACAGCAGGAGCTGGTGATCACATGTAGATATTTCAGATGGTGTGACTGTCGATGATGAGGCCACAGTGGTAATGTTCGTTTATAGATAAATATATTTATGTGCCTGTGTGCGCACACACACCATCTCTGCCTCCTACACGCACTACGGCAGCCTGGTGCAGCCACATATTGCCTGCCTCACTCAGTGCAAACATTGACCCAGTACAGGCCCACTGCAGACACGGGCCCACTGTTCCAGAGAGTAACTACATCATCTTAAAGGCCACCCCATGATTCAGTGATTGGAATTTTGGAAGTCTTCTATTTAAACAAGATAAGAGACCAGCAATGCTCTCAAATGCAAAATTTAAATTGCATGAGGCTTGAACCTGCAGGTTGAAAAAAAAAATCATTTTGACTCCAGGGAATCCTTTTCTGTTCTGTTTTGTCCTATTTTACTTCTCTACAATCTTCTTAGGCAAACTCGGATTTGTAAGAGGAGGCCTCATTGGCTGCCTCTCTTAATTTAATCTTTCTCCCGATGATGGATTTTTGTGTGAGTGAGCAAAATTGAATAGCCGCCATGATATCCTTGTGTGATATAAGGCAGAAGGTGTGACAATGTTCAGGAAATCTTCCTGGTGTCCAGGAAAGGAGGAGGCTGGGGGACATTTGTGGTCCTGTGAACACCGTGGTGCACCGGGGTAAGCGCTTTCTGGATGCCGAAGAAGAAATATATAGCCAGTACATATGAAATATGAGTTCCCTTCCGTCCAGCACCTTCTCCTTCTTGGAATTTTTTTTTTTTCCAAAGAAAATTATCTGACATGTTGGAGAGAGACTTTTGTACAAGAGTATCGATCCTAAATCATGGGGAGAAACTTAGAAAACAACCTGTGTGCCCAAGAAAAAGGATAAAGTTAAATTCGATGCCTTCTCGTGAAGGAGGCACCATGTAGCCATAAAATTATATTGCGGAGGTATAATTAATGACATGGACAGATATTGACAGTACCTATCAAATGTAGTGAAAAGCCGTATTTGAAGCATAAATTTTATTTAAAAAAATTAGATAGTTGTGCATAGAAAAAAAAAAAGATGGGGTAAATTTCCATTCAGAATGCCTGGGGTGGGGGGGTGGTCATTCTAGGTGCCAAGATGATGGGAAATCATTCTTCATCCTTGGTGTTTTCATGTATTCTTCAAACCTTCTATATGTTTTAATGACCACCCCCTCCCTAAGATCTTGAAATTAGCATAGCTTAATAGCTCAGAGCTTAAAATTATCGAAGGGACCAAACTTTCCCGAAATCAGCCTGGGATGGTGGAGTCCCTTCCCCCTGGCCTGCCCTGGGCCCTCTTCCTCCCTCACTCAGTGACTCTCTCCTGAAACAAGAAGAGCTGTTGAGCTGTGGGTGCCGGGATGGGCCCCCCAGAACACAGTCATAATCAAGATATTAGCAAAGAGTTTCTGTCCTGAAAAATGCCATAAACAGGCTCGGGCTGACCTCCTTAATGCAGGAGCACTTTGGTAATCCGCGCCTAATGATTTTTTACATTAAGCCCCAGCTTGTGTTGGGCCCTTGTGAGGCCAGTAATTTAAGAACAGTCATTTTGCACATTCCGATCTCATTATGTTACATTGTTACTGAATAAAGACTGGTATTATGTTGCTCCCATAAAGGGCAGAAGTGGCCTGAATTTTATCTGCTGAACGAATCAATCTGGATTATGTCAGCTGAAAAGAATTGTGGACTGCAGATGGGAGGGGGATAGTTTTTTGTTTGGGGGATTTTTTTTTTCCTTCTTTTTCTTTTAATGTATCTGTGAGTTCTGAATACATGAGCTAAGATAATACCTGGTGGTGACTGAAAAGTAGTTTTTCTCTCTTATTTTTTCAATGAAGAGTGTACCAATTATCATTTCAACATAACGTATTAGGAGATCAATTGGGAACGTAAAGCCATTTCCCCATGTTAATACTGTGTTGTATTTAAGCCGCCCTTGCCACTGGTCAGAGCTGTGGGAAAAAGATTGAGCAAATAATGAGCAAACAGCTTAGAAAATAGAAGAGGGCGGGGCTTGGCAAGAGATGTGAACTATTCATCAACAACTCAGCTAGGATGATGGGAATAGTAAGTCCTCCTTAAAGAAAAAGGAGAAAGTTTCTTTCTTTCTTCTTCTTTTTTTTTTTTTTTTTTTTTAAGAAATAGTTTCCCCTTGGGGGGGAAGAAAAACAGGGTTAACCCTAACTTTGTCCTGGTTCTCCATGAGCTGATCTTAAACTTCCTGAAATCAACCAGTGCTCCCCTTTGAAATGGATAGTCCACATTTTAAACAGTGCGCATTCTTTAGCAATCAGTTTAAGAAAACAGTGTCTAATTTCTTGTCCCTTTGCGCAAATTTCTTAGCATGTGGTAGTGCCATTTAATATCTAAGTACAGTAATGCTCTGCTTTAATTTATAAAAAGGCAGACAAATCTCCTGAGTGAAATAATTTGTGTGATCTTTGAAATGACCATGAATAAAATCAAGCTCTTACGATATGCCCTTTATTTACATGGTACAGAAAACCTTTGAAACCTGAAACTCTTTAGGGTATATGGTCTGTGCATCCAGTAAGTTGCTTAAAATAATATAATTCTGTTGCATTTTATAAGTTTCCCCACACTTCTCTGACCATCCTTATACAACCCCTTCCAAATATTTACCTTAGCGATGAATGGGGTCTTCTAATATTATTGTGTTCAAGCTTGCTAAATTTCCATTCCGCAGACCTAATTCTGCCATCTGCAAAGTTCTAGATTTTATAATACTTATAAGCTGTTTCTAATCTATTTTTACTGCCTTGTTCTGTCCTGAAATGTCAAAGAGTGCAGAATAGGTCTTGGAATTAACATGACAGTTAGGAAACTTGGCCAGGTTTTACAGCAGATTGTGACATTAACAAAATACAAAGGAGAATGGTGAAATTAACATTAATGTATGCTTGCAGACACTATAAAAATCTATATGTCCATGATCAGGGAATTAAAAAATAGGCATGTTTTTAGGTGATGCTATTAAAGACAGATCTTTATGATGAAAAGAAATTTCCATATGAAAAGCAACTTACTAAAAGTAATGCAGTAATCCCCTCTCTGGAATGAACAACAGGTTTACGGTCCTAGGTCAAGCAGGCATATGGCTGCCTCTGGCTGCCAATTTTTTTTCCCCTAGGCTTCTTTAATCTGTGATAAAACTGCTTTGAAAGCACTAATAGCATTTTTTCACAGCTGTGAAGGAGATCATATGATAGATGTACCTAGAAGGGAGATCGTTTGTTTAGATTCACAGATTGAAAAAATAAATCACTTAAGGTCCCTCTTTTAATTTCATCATGGGAAGGTTTCGGATGGTGCTATATCTGGAGGAATTCATGCTGGGTGCTCCCCCTCCCCTTCCCCCAGCAGCTGCAGAATCAGCCCGTCCTGTCCTAGCTGTTCCTGGGCGATTGTAGCTGTGTAAACTGTAATAGCCCTGACCTTGGGCGGGTGGACCTCGTGTTTTAGGAACCTGGAGTTCTGGCATTTTGTGTCTCTCTTGTCCAGCCTGGGGTCAGCTCCCTGGGCGGGGTTGCACTGCGTTGGGCTCTGCTCTGGCCATCTGGGTCATCTCAGGCTCATTCCTTAACTCCTGAGTGTCAGATGCCTCCCCCCGAAAATGGGAGGCAGCAAAAATACTTACCTCCGCGGGGGTTATCTTCAAACAACATACATGTCTATCAGGTCCCCTGCACGTAGTAACGTGATGCATGCAGTTGTTTTTATTTGTTTTTCTTTTTAATTGGTGAGTGGTAAGACTCTGTGTGGTGGGGGAGTGAGGAGGGAAGGATAAAATCCTGGCCTTTGAACACACCCCACTCCCTGCAGAGTCGGTGCAGCTGGCATCAAAGAGCGTTTTCTGCTATAAAGATCTCTGACCCTGGTGTACGCGGACACCTCCCGGGTGGGCGTGCTGGGGCCCAGGGCTGGGCACTAGGCCAGTCAGAGCTTCTCTGCACCACCCTGGGCCTCTGTTTATCTGCCTAGAAATAGGGCACACCAGTGCCTCCTAGGGGCTCCCTAAGAGTAAAACGCTGTTACTCAGTTGGAAATCCTTTCGGTCTGAAACATTAAGAGAAAGTTTAAGAAATCATAGACAGTCGTGCGTTGCTGTCAGAGCTGTCCTGGGGGATCCTGCACACCCTGGTTAGGGCTCTGGGGGGCCCAGTGGAGGTGGCTCAGCTCAGCTCAGCTCAGCTCTTCTCAGCTCATGAGGGCAGGGCGGGGACGGAGCTGCCTGAGCTTGGGGCACCACCTTTGCTGGGTGGGGTAGTGGCTCCTGAAGCCCCTGGTTGTTCAGAGGCTGAGGGGCTGACCAGGATGGGTCGGCACTGGGTAAATTCTGTTTCAAAACCATTTGGAGATTTTTTTTTCCTTCTGCCGAATGTCCATTCCAGGCCTGAGGGATCAAGCTAGTGTTCCTTCCAGCTGGAGGAAGCGCTCCTGGAAAACAGGTGGGGGTTGATGGATGCTGAGATTGATCTGTGTAGAGAACTTTGGGGCCAGCAGGGACATTCACTTGGGGGTCAGAGAGCTGAAGGGGAAGGAGAGGTTGTTGGTCAGAGGCAGAAGGAGCCGTGCATGTGTGTCCCCTGCTCTGGGCTCACCTGTGCTTGTCTCCCAGGAGGTCCACACTCGGGCCTGGCCCCTCCCAGCAGCAGGTGCACTTCCCCCCCCCCCCCCATACCTCTGGTCATCTTGGTTTCTCTTCCTTGACATCCCAGGTGGCTCAGGTCCCTGCTGTTGGGTCACATTCTCTCTGCCCTCTCTCCTTCCTCCCTCTCCCCTCCCACCCCACCTGCTCCCCACCCCCCCCAGGTCCCCTGCAGGGGACGCTGGCTGCTATTACGTCCCTCAGCCAGTAGATGGCAGCCTCTATGCAGCAATGGGACCCACATTGCTTTTTGTGGGGGCTAAAATCCAACAGGCTCTGCTGCCCGTGCACCCTGGGTGGGCACTTGGAGCTTTGGGTGGGGTGTTCTAGGAACAACTCCGGATCCTGGGGGTAGCAGAATCCCCAGAAGCCCACACGTGGGGTAAGACATCACTGATCTGGTTTCCCCTTCCTCAGAGTTGGACACCCTTTAATTACCCCATTAGTTAAAAAAAAAAAAAGACTGTCTTCTATTTAAAAGGCAGGGTGTTTTTTGGATATACTCCTAGTAGAGGAATTGCAGGATCCAATGGCAGGTCAATTTTTAGATCCCTGAGTGTTCTGCAAACTTCTTTCCAAAAGAAACATGTTAGTTTGCATTCCCACCAGCAGTGCAGAAATGTTCCTTTTTCTCCACATTCACGCCAACATCTGTAGTTTTGGGATTTTGTTATGGGGGCTACTCTCACTGGAGTTAGATGGTATCTCAAAGTGGTTTTGGTTTGCATTCCTCTGATGATTAAAGATGACGAGCATTTTTTCATGTGTCTGCAGACCATGCACCTGTTCAGAGAAGCTTCTGTTCAGGTCTCTTGCCCATAGTGAAATGGGATCACTTGTTCTTTTATTATTAATAAGTTTGAGTTCTCTGTGGATTCTGGTTATCAGACCTTTGTTGGAGACATAACCTGCAAATATCCTCTCCCATTCTGAGGGCTGTCTACTTGCTTTACTTACTGTGTTCTTGGCAGTGCAGAAGCTTTTTAGTTTGATCAGATCCAAGTAAAGTATTTTTGGTACTGCTTCAATTGCCCTGGGGGGGTCCTCCTCATAAAGTTTTCTCCCAGGCCAATTTCTTCAAGTGTTTCCCCTGCACGCTTTCCAAGAATCTTTATGGTTTAAAAAGATATTTGCACCAGATTATTCCTTGAAGCTCAGTTGGTAATAGCCAAGTCATGGAAGAAGCCCAAGTGCCCATCAACCCATGAATGGATTAATAAATTGTGGTATATGTATACCATGGAATACTATGCATCCTTAAAAAAAGATGAAGCCTTTACCTCTTTTATGTTTACATGGAGGGACCTGGAACATATTCTCCTGAGTAAAGTATCTCAAGAATGGAGCAAAAAATATCCAATGTACTCAGTACTTCTACGAAACCAACTTATATTTACTCACACTTTCTTATGAAAGATAGAACACAACTATAGCCCAGGATGAAGGAGAGAAATGGAGTTGGAAGGGAGGGGAGGGGAGGGGAGAGGTTTGACAGAGGGAGGGTAAACGACAGGACCACACCTATGGAGCATACTGCAAGGGTACACGTCAAATCTGTCAAGTGTAGAACATAAATGTCTTAACACAATGATCAAGTAAATGAGGTGAAAGCTGTGTTGATTGGTTTGATGTAAGCACATCAGATTGTATAAAAAAAATCAACACATTGTACCCCCCATATACATAAATGTATTCATGACCTACGTGTATATGACTTAATAAAAAAAAAAAAAAAAAAAAAAGCCAGGATGTCTTGCAGAGAGTATCAGGCAATCTCTGGGGAGGTCAGAAGATGAGACCACAGGGGCAGAAGTGTCCTTCCCCGGCCTCTTTGAACAGCCCAGATGTTCTCAGGCCTACCGTAGTATATGCCTCTGCCCCAGCCACGTGTCCTGGCAGCACAAGCTGTCCTGTGAGCTGGGGAACCTCCTGTTGGTGTAACAGCAGCAAGGGCTAGTCACTGGGCACATGCTGTGTGTTCCAGGCCTCCCAGCACTAGGCATGATTCATTTACTCATTTGAACAGGTGTCTTCATCTCCACCGGCCCCTCCTGGCAGCAGGTGAATCCCCCATAACTCCTCAGAAAGGGAAACTGAGGCTCCGAGGAGCTGTTGCCTGCCCCACTAGCAGAGTAGGAATAACTCACACCTGGGCCTGTCCGGACGGAAAGCTCTGTTTTTTGCACTGGAAAGCCCCCAGGTGCAGGGAGGGGACGTGGGCATGGACATGTGCCCCCCTCCCACACTGTCAGCCTCTTGCCCGGGTTTCCTGCGTTCTGTGCCCATCCTGGAGGCCTGGTCCAGGCTGAGGCTCCTTGCAAAGGGAGAAGTGGTGACTAGGGGATCCCAAGGTGGCAAGGTGTCCCCTGATGCCCGGATCACGGTTAACTGAAGGAAGGGACAAACTCTGTGTATAAGGCAACGTCAGAAGACTGGCTTTTAGCTAGAGTTTTTTTGTTTTTTTCTCATATAACAAGAAATGAGGTAATCCCACCTTTCCAACTTCCCAGAGGAAATGAACAGTTAGTGCTGTGAGCCTGGAGCGTGTTGTGGAGTGGGGTGTTGTGCAGGGATACCTGCCAGCCTATTTGCTACAGCGGGAGGAGGTAATAATAGAGGCACACCCAGCACATCCTGAGCACTTATGATGTGCTGAGAACTATGTGTGAACATTCAACTCTGAGAAGTATAAATTATTTTTAGCTTCATTTTACAAATGGGAACATATGAGCTCAGAGAGGTGAAGTAACTTGTGTGAGGTCACACAGCTCGTAATTGCTAGAGCCAAGTTTGAAGCCAGGACCGCAGGGCACCCTCCTTCCAAGGCACTGTACTTAAATGGATATGTGATTTGCCTCTCAAATAACTTCAGTGCTTTTTAGACATCCTAACTGCCCCCAAGTTATCTGGATACTTCTTGGAAGCTGAGTGTGATATTAGAAAAAAATCAGTTTAATATTTTAGTTCATGGCAATGGTCTTAGCCCCATATTTTTTTCTCTCTCCAGGAAATGCATTTTGCAAAATTAAGATGTTTGCCTTACCGACTCTCCCAGTGTTTTTCTGAGTCCCTTTAAAATGGGAATTCCTGACCTTGATTCAAGAAATTCTCCTCTGAAAAAGGGGGAATGGGCTCGGTGCCTGTAGCACAATGGTTAGGGCGGCAACCACATACACCGAGGCTGGCTGGTTCAAACCCAGCCAGCTGGGCCAGCTAAACAGCAATGACAACTACAACAAAAAATAGCCATTCATTGTGGAAGGCACCTGTAGTCCCAGCTACTTGGGAGGCTGAGGCAAGAGAATCACTGAAGCCCTAGAGTTGGAGGTTGCTGTGAGCTGTGATGCCACAGCACTCTACTGAGGGTGACATAGTGAGACTCTGTCTCAAATAAAAAAAAAAAAAAGAGAGAAAGGGGAATGCAACTGACTCTGTATTTGTTTACTGTGTGTCCCTGGGAGAATCAGGGGTCTCTTCTGTCAATGGAAAAGAAGGCATATTCTGTAAAATAATTTAAAGAAGTTTTTTCTGAGCCCAATACGAGGACCATGACCTGGAGCTATACCCAAGGAGCCTTGAGCAAGTGTACTCGTGGTGGTGGGGTTATAGTTTGGTTTTATACATTTTAGGGAGACAGGAATTAACAGGGGAGGTTATAAATCAAAAATGTGGATGTCAGACATTGGTTTGGCAAAAAAAAAAAAAAAATGGTGGGACATCTGGAAGCGGGACCCACAGATTATAGGTGGTTTTAAAGATTCTTTAGCTGAAAACTGGCTAAAAGAGTCAGGCTTCATCTAAATAGACTAGGAGTTGGTGAACAGTGCTCAGATAAAGGGTCTGCTAATCAAGAGATGAAATACGGGAGGGCCCCACCTGGTCTGTTGTGTTTCAGCAGGGAGGTCTTGCGTGGCCTTGGGCCCGTTAATGAGTCACAGAGGACGTCTCTAAGAAGGGGAAGGGCATGATGAGGCAGGTCTGATCTTTCTCATCACTAGCAACTCAGTTTTAGGGATCCCCTTGGGCAAGAGGGGGTCCAGTCAGTCGGTTACTGAAAGGGGAGAGCTTTAAGATTTTATTTCAGTTCACACTCCAGAGATTTTTTTCCCCAACACAAGCCCTATCCCTGTCCTAGGCTGGGTTACAGGTGTCCTGGTCTGTCTGAGTATGTGGGAGCCCCTCCTGTATGTAGCTCTGGGAGCTCTCCCTCAGGTCCCTGGGGTCAGATTGGGGTTTCTGGAGCCCAAAGGCTCTGAGGAGGGACTCCTGGTACACCTCAGCTAAGTACCCATTAAGATAAGGCTACCCCAAGTTTGTTGCTTTGGTATTGACCTAGATTAGGGATAGGGTATCCAGAGGCTCTAGCTTCTGCCCTGCCTTGGACTCCTGACGGCCACCCAGAGGCTCCCAGTACCCACCCAGAGAGGACTCAGTGCCACACCCTCTTCTGGGCCATGTGAACGGGTGGAGTCAGAGGTACCCAGTTCCTAGCTGGTGGGAAGGTCTCTGATCCTCTGCTGTTATCCCTGGAGCTGTCAACAGGCCCACTGATTCATTCCATATTCTCCAACCTGGCTCAGCTTTGAGAGGCCGCCTGTGTGCCCATACCCTGTTGCACAAGTGTAGGACCCCTGACGAGCTTCCAGTTAATTTGGAAAAGGACCTCATATCCTGAATGTCCAGCAGAAGGAGCCAGAAGGTTCAGGGAATCCAGGCCGTTGAGGAGCAGCTCAGGGCCTGTGGGCTGTGCACAGGCAGCTGGGGCAGTTGGTGTGGGCAGCCCCTCGCACACCTGGGGACCTTGTTGCCACGTGGGCAGCCTGGGGGCTTCTGAGAGCCCAGCTCGGTCATTCCTGGGGGAGGGGGCAGCAGGGGCCGTGGAGGTATGTGCAAGGTTGGAGCATCCTCCCAAAATGGGAAACAGCCCCACCTGCCAATGTAGGAAATGCCTCTTAGGAGGTTGTGCTCACTTCTCCCCATTTCTGTTCCTCACCTACTCCCCTAAACCAGGCATCTGGCAGGGCAGATTTGTTTGGAGAACCGGGGAACCTCAGGACAGCTCCAAGAGAGAGCTGTGCTAGAGGGAGGGACTGCTCAAGTTCCCCAGACACTCCCTGCCTGGGGACTCGGCTTGACTGAAGAAAGATAGGACAGGCCCTCGAAGAGTCTGGGGCTGCCTGGACACTGCCCTAGGCTGGTGAGGAGGTCCCCAGGCCTCCCTGTCCTCAGCTCCTGGAGAATCCGCTGTCCCAGCCAAGGCAAAGACCGGAGGGCCGAGCATCCCTGGACGCCACAAGAGGGCGCCAGACACCGTGGAAAGACTGGGCTCTGGTTTCCAGAAAACCTGCAAGATTGTGTTGTGACCCACTGCACTGCGCAGGGCCTTCAGCTGACAGGTGTCAAAATCTGTCATCACCAGGGCAGTGGTAACATGCTTGAGGGTAAACTAAGTTCTCACCATTGGAAAAAATTAAAAGAGGAACGACCTTAGTTTAATTACTTTGTTCAATTATGTCTTCATTGAAACAATGGGCATTTATGGAGCACCCGCTGTGTACAAGGCTTGACAGTATGATGTGGGACGAGGTTAAATTGTTTCTTCTTCCCACAGGAGGGAGGATAAGAGAGTGGGTGGCAGAGCTGGGCACAGAATCATACAGATCCACCGGGGGCTGTGCCTTTCCCAGCCGGCCAGTCCCTCTCTGCTGGTCTTGTACAGGTGGGAGAGGGCTGTCCTGGGACTCAAGGGCGTCTTGGCCTGGGGCCTGGCGCGGGCTCAGTGACACCCAGTTTCAGAGGCCATTCTCTCACTTGTCTCCAGTTTCGTCCTAGGACAAGGCTGGAGGGCTCCTCAGGATGGAGTGAGGAGGGAAGGTTAGCATAGGCCCTGCTCTCAGCGTAGGGTTAGGCTGCCCGGCTCCCAATCCTGTCTTCTGCCCTCTTCAGCTGTGAACCTTGGGAATCTCTGACATTCCTCTGCCTGTGAAATTAGCAGCCATAATTATTGTTCTTGCACAGGATAGCCACATGGGTTTAATGAGAAAATCCATCTAAGGAAGGCTCTTCACGGGGTGCCAGGTACACAGTGAGCACCTGCTGAATGCCCCCTGTTACTTCGCCCTGCTGCTGCTACCTGCCAGGTCCGACACTGAGACTTTGGGCAGACAGGTGTCAGCTAATGCTTTGTTCACTATGACATTTAAAGAGAGTTTTGTTTGGTTTTGTTGGGGGAGGCATTTTCAACTCCTGGTTGATCTGGTCCCCAGAGGCAAGAGCCATTTCTGGGTTTGATGCCAGCATCACAATAGTGGGTGGAGGCAGCGTACGCCTGGCTGGCTGTCTGCTGTGCCTCTGTGAAGCTGTGACAGGGCAGCACACAGTAGGTGTGCAGCTTGTTCTCTGCAGTGGAAGGATGATTTCCCATCTCAGGGCCCAGAACACCCTGCTTTCTATCCTAGCTGGTCCCACGTCGGATCCTGCCCATCCTTAGGGCCCAGCCTCCCACTCCCCTTACAGGTCTTCCCTTCCCCACGCTCATTCAGTCATCATTTACTTGTTCAGTTAATGCACCTGCGTGCCAGGCCCACAGCAGGTCCTGCAGAGGCAAAGAGGGACACATCCTTATTACCACGTTCTAGGAGATGGCCATGGTGTACACCGGCAAGGACCTGGGTGCCTACAGTTCAGTAGGCAGCGTCCCCATGACAGCTGTTCAGGCCTGACATTGGGGAAGGGGTCGATCTAAATCGTAGAGGAAGCAGCGAGTTGCCCGTGACACAAATGCGGCCTTAGCAGCTGTGGGAGCAGCTTGTGCTGATCCCCCAGGGAGGCTGGTGGGTCTGGAAGCTGGGATGGATGCGATGCAAGGGGTGGAGGCAGGGACAAGGGACAGGCCTGGAGGGAGATGGTGGTTTGCACAGGGAAGAGCAGAGGAGACTGGAGGAGAAAGAGAGGGGCAGAGTGAGGCCCCAAGCACTGCAGGGGCCTGGCCTCACGCTGGAGGGAGGTGGCTCTTCCTCAGCACCCAGAAGTAGTGGGAAAGTGGGGAGTTTGCAGCGACCTTGGATGTGCCTAATTCATGAGTGTAGCACCCGTGCTGTCTCTGGAAGGGATGCTCGGTATGAATAGATGGGCAGTAGCCATTTGCTGCCGTGATAAACAAATAGCATCAGCTCAGTGGGTCTCGTTTCCGAAATGCATCCTTCCCACCCTGCTGTGCAGCCAAGGCCCTCTCTTGGTGAGCTCCCCCAGAGCACCCTTCTGGGCCTGATGTGGCTGGAGTCTGGGCCACAAGGCTGGAGGACAGGCTGCCCTCTAGGCCCTGAGGTGGGCCTGCTAATGGTCAGCCCCGGAAGTTTCTTGTTAGAGAGACTCTGAGGGGTGCAGCCAGCAGCTGGGATCCCCAGGGTGCTTCTCAACATGCTGGGACCCACCCACCCGGCCGAGGCTGTATCACCGTCCAGGACCATGCCAGTCTTCACTTGGGTCACCCTCCAGGGCATCCCCAGCCTCAGCTTTATTTTCCTCACAAGAACAGTTTTTCTAAGAAAAATATAATAGATTACTTGGCCAGAGAAGCTGGATCCAGACAGACAGAGTTACTTTCCCTTTTCCTTCTGTGACTCTGGACTTCTGACGATGATCACCCATGATGTGTCCTCCTGTGGAGGTGTCTGTGTGCTGGGAGATGCCGGGACTATGCCGATGACAGAGAGACCCAGGTCACCCCCAGGACTGCCACCGGCCGTTCTGTCCTAGGCCTTCCCAAGTTGGTCCCCTCAAGTGCAAAATTGTACCTACTATTACATGTGCTTAAAATGGTAAATTGGGGGACACGAACTGGATGTAGAAAGAGTTTTGAGAGATTAGCCGACATCATGTTATACACGGGTGTTGCTACAGAAAAGTGCATTTTAGGGTCCAGAAAGCAAACAAGGGGAAATCTGAAGGCCACTTCCACACCTGTTCCTTGTTTATAGCGACGTTTTAATCTGGTTTCTGTTCATTTCTAACTCAAGAATCTGTTCGTAAGAACAGCAAAGGCTGTGAGAAGCCCTGGTTTGAACACACACACATGAATCCCTGTTAGCCCTGACCGGTGCTGTGACCTTAGAGCAGTGGCTCTCAACCTTCCTAAGGCCGTGGCCCTTTAATACAGTTCCTGTGGGTCGTGACCCACAGGTTGAGAACCCCTGCCTTAGACCTTCCTTCCTGGATTTTTCCAGAATCAGACCTAGTCATAAAGATTTGGGAGAAGACGCCATGGAACAGAAAGAAAGCTGAGGACGTGAGACGGGAAACACAGGTGAATTTCACAGCAGGTGACTCAGTCCTGCTAGCAGGAACCCTCCTGGGAGCCGTGTGGAGCTGGGAGCTGCCACCTGGTCCTTCAAAGGCGTGGGGGACATCACCTCCCTCTCATCACACTTCTGTTCTGTCTTCCTCGTCCCAGATTCCTGCTCATTTTCAAATCTCAACTCTGTTCTGTCTGGGACAATTCCAGATGCCTTGCGGTGGGGTCCTGAACCCATGGAAAGTGTTCTCTCTGTCTCTTGTTGCTGACTCAGATCTCACTCCCCACACCTGCCAGAACACTGGCACACCCACCACGAGCACGGCTCCATTGCTCAGCCATCCTGGCAAATCTCAAACCGAAAATGATGGTGAATTAGGGTCATACCAAGAAGCCACAGCAGCCCTGTCCTCCTGGTCTGGCTGAAGCCTCAGTGCCCCCAAGGCTGCTGTCCCGGCTCTTGGGGTACACGTCCACCCTCTCACTCACCCCAACCAACACACATCCCAATTTCAGGTTCCCCGTTTATGGCTAAAATATTACCAGTGACGGATGCACGGCCCTTTCCTCCCACCTTGTCGTTTTATGTTAATTGAATGCTTGTGTTAATCTAATAGAGTTTAGATTTATGTTGGGTCCTGTAGCGTGTCATATTTTAATCAATACGCACTCCAACATTTAGATGGACAGACAAGAAAGCCTCCTTCCTCGCTGCACTTGGGTTCCATCCGCTGTCAATAATTCCTCATTTGAATCCTTCAGACAGTGGGATTGATGAGTTTGAATATATTGCATTCATCACAGAAATTAACTTTTGGGGGGAAATGATGTGAAAGGTCACCCAATAGCTCTAAGAAGCTGCTATTGTGTTTCAGAGATGAGGCGCTCTTGAAATATTTATCTGGAAGAGGCAGATTGGCAGCTAGGCAGCGGCGGATTCGACAGGGGCCCAGGCAGGGAGGGGCTGTCAGGGTAGCGCTCTTGGCGTCCGATAAGCAGAGCTCTGGGCTGGCACTGGGAGTCTTGTGCCACACACCCTGAACCATGCGCCATTCATCGTGCACCATGCCCCGTGCACCAGGCACCATGTGCCACGCACCCATACCACCCTCTCCGAGTGTGTTAGGCAGAACCGGTGCTGTCTCTGTCGGGTGAAATCATCTCCTTCTGTGGAATTCTGCTTCTTCTGCTCTCATGGTGACTTTCTGCAAAGCAGAACCGGAGCTGAGAATTCAGGCCGTCCGAGTTTCCTGGAGATGTGACCAATGACTTACTATCAGGAGTAGAAAGGGGCCAGCAGTGTGTGGCTGTCAAGCCTGGGGGGCAGCTGGAGCTCCGGGAGCCGCTGGAGGACACCCCTCGATGTTCCCCCGCCTGACAGGTGAGGATGCTCCATTTGCCTGACAAATCACCACCACCGTGGTGGAGGCCAACTTTAACCCTAGACATGAACTCCGAGGTGCTTCCCAGTTTTCCCCAGCTGCTGGGTGGGCTTCTCAGGAGAAGTCAAGGAAAGCCTCGGGTAGTGCATGGGGTGGTCATGTGGGTGTTCACAGAGGGCGGTTTCGGGTATTTAGATGTGAGGACTAAGCAGACAGACAGGACAGCTCAGAGATGGTCCCTCCAGCTCCTCTGCAGCTGAAGGCGGCTGGGAGGCACAGGGCTCAGTTTCTCCACCTGGCTCCATGTTCTCTGCCTGTAATTCCTATAGCTATCTACAGGATGATGCCTATTGATCCTAGAATCATTTTGTCCTATCTCTGGGGAACTGCATATGTCATTTAGACTTTGGGGGTCATTAGACACTTCCACAGAGATGCATATCAGAGTTAGCAACAGGATAATGGATTTGCCCTTGAGTTTGCTGACGCGAGAGTGTTCAAAGTGCAATCAGCCTGGAGCCTGATGGGTCTAAGGCAGGTTGCTGTTGCCCTGAGGTTGGGGAGCGGAAGCCTGGGAGAGGGAGGCAGGGGGACGCTCAAAGCTGGGGCACCTCAGTGGCAGCGCTCTCTGCCTAAGATTTCTGTTTCTGCTTTCTTTTCAGAGGCAATAGTAATGAACACCTCACTCCAATTCCTACATCTCCTGGCCCCTGCAGGAAAGATGAGATGTTTCTAGACTTTTTTATCTAGTTATTCTTCACCCAGGAGGCATGTTGAGGGCCTCTAAACAAGACGACAACCCTCTGAACTAGTCTCCATGAAAGGGGTGTTCGATACTGAGGTCTCATAGAAATGTTCCCTTGCTTTTAAACTGCAAACACTTCAAGAAATTCCTTGGCTGGGTTCGGTGGCTCACACCTGTAATCCTAGAACTCTGGGAAGCCAAAGTGGGGGGATTGCTTGAGCTCAGGGGTTTGAGGCCAGCCTGAGTAAGAGTGAGACCCCATCTTTACTGAAAATAGAAAAACTAGCCAAGTATTGTGACTGGTGCCTGTAGTCCCAGCTACTTGGGAGGCTAAGGCAGGAGGATCACTTGAGTTTAGGAGTTTTGAGGTTGCTGTGAGCTATGATGATAGGACGGCAATCTACCCAGGGAGACAGAGTGAGACTCCATCTCAAAAAAGAAAAAAAAACGTCCTAGATACTTAGGGTCTTTTGACATAGATTGCTCCCAGAAAATGATTTCCATGCTTCTAACTGTGCACAACCTGAATTAAGTTGAGTGGGGCTCGGCACCCGTTAGCACAGTGGTTACAGTGCCAGCCACATACACCAAATGTAGCGGGTTCAAACCCAGCCCTGGCCAGCTAAACAACTGCAACAAAAAAATAGCTGGGCTTTGTGGCAGGCACCTGTAGTCCCAGCTCCTTGGGAGGCTGAGGCAAGAGAATCACTTAAGCCCAAGAGTTTGAGGTTGCTGTGAGCTGTGACACCACAGCACTCTACCGAGGGCAACATGGCCCAGGGAGACCATATTGTCTCCCTGTCTCAAAAAAAAAAAAAAAAAAAGAAAAAGAGTATGCTGATCAGAACTCCGTGGCAAATTTGTGGGTATGTGAATAATGTGGCTTTCACTCTGCAATGAGATGCATATCTCCACACCCAATGCCAGAAAATCAGACGCCCCGCCAGGAGAGGGCACCCTTGTCATTGTCAACAGCATTATCTGGGCATGTCTTTGTATTGCAGAAATCCATTATAACTTCATTGCTATTGGAGATGTGGTTAATAAATGAAGGTAACGCAAAATATGATTTCAAATCAGTTTAATAAAATTATTCATGTAGATTTTAAATCATTTTTACAGTTGATTTAACGTTTGTGACTGGTTTACAGATGATGATATAGGATGGTGTTTGCATCTTTGCAATTTTATTCCAATTTAGAAACAGTACAAATATTAATTTTTGCTTCAATAATGGAGCCTTTGAGAATTAAGCTTGTCTTTTCTCAACACACATTTTATGAAAATGATGTTAATATGATTTTAAATGTATTTCTGAGGAACTTTTTATAGGGAAGCTCCTTTCACGCGACTTAAACAGAAGGTCCTTTTGAGGCAAAGGTGGACCGTTTTTTAAGGAGGGCTTGTTTGTGGGAGAAATGCCCTGATGTCTTTTCTACAGTTGAAGAAAGTTCTGAAGTTTCTAGAAATGGTTAGTAGGGATTATGAGCCCAGATTGAAGTAAACATTGGCTCATGCCCAGCGGGTTGCCAGATCACTCTGGGGCCAGGCCAGCTGGATCTGTGCAAAACCCCAGACAACTGTCAGGTGCTTGGGAGAATTTTTGGCTTCTTGGGCCTCTGCATGGTAATCTGAGTCCACCATCTGTAAGGGGCGGTGGCCACAGGCCCTCCCAGCTCATGACAGTCTACCTGGGTAAGCAAATTCTCTACTCTCTACCCAGGAATACAGCTCCCAGGCCCAGAGCCTCAGTAGCAGGTGACCCCGGGGGACAGGAGAAGCTGGTAGCTCTCCTGCCTTGATGCTATAGATACTGTGTGAATCTTAAGTGATTACAAGGTGGAGACCTCCAAGGGCTCTGATTCCTTTGTGGATGTTTCTTCCCTGGAACCGAGAAACCCTTTTAAAATCCCCCTAAGAACTTTGGCACATAAGGAAAAACCAAGTCAGAGTGTTTCCTGTGGCCCCTCTGATTTAGGGGGGGATCCGGTGAATCCTGAGTGGGAGACTCTGCCCAGGAAGGGGAGAGCTCTCCAAGAGGAAATGGGGTCTGTAGTCCCTTTGGATCAGGGCCCCTGGGGCAGGGGAGGTGCTCTGACAGGCACAGGTAGCTCTGCAGCTATTACCCCGAATCCCCAAATGTCCTTCCACCGGAGCAGGAGAGGTGGCGAGGCAGAGGTCAGAGACTCCTCCCTGCTGTGGTGGAGAAAGCCACAAGCTTGAGTGTCCAGGGAGGGTTTATATTTAAAAAGCAAAATATTTCAAGAGGGTTTGAAGTGAGCAATCAGATGGCAAAAGGTCCATGAAAAAGCGTATGTGCAGTATCCAGCAATAATTAAAAATCATGCGTGGAAAGCAAGGGGCCTGCAGAAGCCTCCTGTGGAAGGCTTGGCCAGTTACAGCGACAATGGGCGGTGGGCGTGGTGCTTAGGACCTGGATGGGAGCAGCACCGTGTGTGTGTGTGTGTGTGTGTGTGTGTGTGTGTGTGTGTGTGTGTCGGTGGTGGTCAGGGTCCCTGGCGGCAATGGTCAGAGAGAGACTCAGAGCCTGGAGGAGCTGATAGGAAAGCCAGTCTGGCCTACCTTGTGACTCCGGCTGTCAGCACAGATGCCTGCAAAGTGCTTTCAAAACTACAGATCCTGGGCAGAACTGGCAGCCTCTAGAGCTGCTGTCCTGGCTGCTGGACCCCTGTGCTCAGACAGGGAGCCTTGGGAGAAACTGGACGGATGCTGAGAATCCCCCCTGGAGGCTTAGGACACATCTTGAATTCCTAATCCTGAGGACTGGGGGCCTGCTTTCCCACTTCTTTTTTTTTAATTTTTTTATTAAATCATAACTGTATACAATGATATGATTATGGGGCATCATACACTCACTTCATAAACCATTTGACACATTTTTATCACAGTGGTTAACATAACTGAGATAACGCCGGAAAGGCTATGTTCCCACTTCTTTAAACGGTGGTTCTTATTCATGCCCAGGCTCTGGGGAACTGCAGCGTAAAGGGGACTCACCCGGAGGTTCTGCTGCAGGAGCTCTTGGTCCCACAGTCTCAGCGGGGCCTAATGGGGCCCGGGGCAGCCTACACCTCCCCAGCGTCTTGGTGTCCCCGGGCTCTCACACACTGAGAGGCTCGCTGCTTTAGGGTTTGCTTCTCCTTTTTGTTCTCTAGCCAATGCATCAGTAAAAATCTTTCTTCAAAAATAAAGGGAAATGCGTGTGAACTATGTGACAAGTCCCAGGAAGGAGCTGTGGGGTGGCTGTAGCTTCCTTGGCACAGAGCCAGTGGGGGCAACAGGTGATTTATTCTTCCGTGCAGAGGAGAGGGGTGGAGTGGGCTGCCCAGGCCTTAAATCCCACTGCCACACAGCTGTTCAATAAAGGCTCGGACTTCCTTTATCCAGGCACCGGCCTGATTTTTTATTTTTGAAAGTTAATCCATCCACGAGGTGGATCATCAATAGCTCCTTCCCCTTAACCACTGCTCCGCAGTAATCTCTGAACAGAGAGCGATTTCAGAGCTGCCTTGAGATTACTGAGGCGAGGCCCAGGGCGGTGAAGGAAGGGGAAAGAGAGCAGATACATGCGTCAGGGACTCTGGGGGGGTCGGGGGGGGACTGTGGAAGGTGCCCAGGAAACCTTCTGGCTGGAGGCCCCAGCTGCAGGTGCCAGGGCTGGGTGTGGCTCCTGCACCAACATCCACGCTCTTGGGGTGGGGGTGGGGTGGGGCTGCAGGAAGTGGCCAGAGCAAAGGTCAAAAGCAGGTGTGTATCGGCTCCTAACAGTCTGCAGACCTGATTGGCTGAGCTCCCCCAGAGCCTCTGACAGCCTGGAATTGGTAGTTAACATTTAGAACTCAAGGGATTTCACATAAAAATCTGTTTCTGGCTTCTCAGGAAAATTTAGAGGCCTCGAAACCCTCAAGCTCCGTTCCGCTGTGGGGCAGTGGTCAGCTCAAGCTGTGGGCCCTTCCAATGGGTCAGGGGCCTCTGGGCGACCAGCGCCACCCAGCACATGTCAGGAACTGGAGTTACGTGGTTGGCACACAGGCAAGCGGGCCTCCTGCCACCCGGTCATCTGGGCTTTCTTCTCCCACAGTGCACTCTGGGAAAGATCCAGGCTCGAGGGAGGCAGGGGACATGGGACAAAGCTGGAGGGCATGTGTCAGGCAGAGTGAGGACATCTCTTACGGGTCTGGAGGCTGGGGTGACCATACTGGCTCTACTCTGTCATGCCAGGAAGAGAAGGGGAGAGGCAGGAGACCCGGGAGGGAGGAGGGACAGCTGGGCCTCAGCTGTCCCTCAACTGGCCTGGACTCACAATCCTTGGAGATCCCTACCTGCTGGGGGGCCTCCACCCCATCCCAGCCTCCCAACCCCCAAGGAAACTTTACTTGATCTGGGGCAAATGGGTTTATATCTTTTATGGATAAGACAACATCTACTGTAAGGAATGGGACCTGCAGGTTCCCCAGGAGGGCCATGATTCAGTTTTCCCAGGACAAGGGAACCCAGAAGGGTTTTGATTCCCCAGGCTTCAGGCCGAGCTATGTGCTAGGTCCCTGTAAGGCACTGAGAAGCTTAGTAACAAGCATCTGTGAGGTAGTGAGCTCGTGGGGGAGTCAGCAAGGGAGGGGCAGCTGGACAGGCTGAGGAGTCAGCGGGGGCTTCCTGGAGGAGGGAGAATGTCAGCTGGTGGGGCTGCAGACTAAGCTGTGAGCACAAAGTGTTGGAAGTCCCTCCTTGGTGTCCCTAGCCGGCTTTTCTTGGGCTGCTAGCCTGGAACCTGGATGGGCCTCCTAAGGGCCCTTCCTCTCAGGCTGTAGAGCAGCCCAGCAGATGCTGCTGGTGGTGAATTGCTTCTTTGATTTTTCTCTCTCTGATTGTCATCATTTGGATTCCAGAAACCCAGCCTGCTGCCTGGTTTAGGGGGCTAGAGACGTGTGCAAACCGGCCTCCTTTGACGGGTCCTAATTACTCAGGAGCAGAAATGGCTAAGTCCTCCAGGTCCCTTTCCACCCTCTGGTCTCAGGGTAGCCCCCCTTCCCTGATGGATCTCCACGGCATGAGAGAGAACAGCACCCCCGGAATCCACAATGGTGTCAGCCCAGCCAGCGTGGGCTCCAGCAGACGTTAATTGTGTCCCGGAGGAGGCTTCCCTGAAGTTGGGGTCACTCCACTGTGTCTTCCGTAAGTGATTTGTGCATAAGCGACGGTGTAAAAGGGAAGGAAAAAGGCAGGGCGGCCCCAACAAAGCAGAGCAGAGGGAGAGAAGGGGGCCGGTATGGCCTTTTGTGGCCTGGTGAAAAAACAAGGAGGAAGGGGCTTGCAGACCACCCAGAGCAGAAAAGCTGCCTCTTCAAATCTCCAAACCATGGATCTCGCCTGCTCCTAACCTGGCGGGGCAGGCAAAGGGATCACATCTTAATTGCAACTCTGGAACCCCCTTCCCTGAGTTTCAGGGTTGCCCATGAGCCTACCATGTGCTGAGGACTGGAGGTAAGGATGTGCTTCCCCAAGGTAGGAGGATGTATCAAGAACGATTATGATATATACAATTTGAATTGGTTTCTCTCCCAAAATATACATTTGTGCTGGTTGTGCACGCAGAGTGTACAGTGTAATTCACACACATGCGCGACCAGCCGCATCTAGATTCTTGGTAAACTACCAGCTCTCAGAGGAAGCTGGCAGAGGGATCCAATTCAGATATGACACCCATCTTTCTGGAAAGATGCCTTCCCCACCCCCATCCCCAGGGGCAAATGTGCCAGCTGGGCACCCTGTTAAGTAATGTTGGCGGAGGGACCTGACAGTCCCTCCTGACACTGCCTCCTGCGTTCTGCAGAGACGGTGTCATGGCTTCTTCCCTCTGCCTCCCCTCAGGCCACACACAAGAGGAAGCTGGATGGGGAATGGGGTGAGGGTACCCTCTCGTGTCCCCTCCCCACCATCCGGGCAGCACCTCCAGCCCCCGCAATGCCCTCTTCCCGGGAGTTGAAAGAATCACCTGTCTGTTTTTGGCACCAACATCCTCCTTTGAATGCCATGAGAATCTGGTGACCTTCACTCTGGTCTCCATGACGACAAGATGGTATATGTTTAATTAGTTCAGGCTTATTTTAAGACCAATTTTCTTTTATTTTAGGGCAATGCGAGCTATGATAACTGTAAGCATGTTTACGAGGCGCGCAAGGCTTAGCAGAAATGTGCCAACAATTCTAGTCAAACAGATGGTGACCCCTGATTCAACCTGCCCTCTCGTTCAATTATTCAGCTGTATTTAATTTTCCTGCGAGTGACTCACGTGCCATGCCACCATCAGTCCTCTAGGTGGCACTAAAGACCGCCTTTATGGCCGCAGCGCAAGGTGGAGAGGCAGGTCCCGGGAGGTTTCTCAGCCTGGCCTTGGCTGGGGAAGAGGATAATGAATTTCTGCTTTTGAACAATAGTTTCTGCCTAATAGCAAAGGATGTGAGAGGGTGGAAAAGAATTGGGTCAAACTGTATGTGATTTGGCCACGAGCTCGAAGTCATCTCCATTCTAATAAGGATTTTGAAAGGCCTTCCAGGCTTAATAACCTCCCAAATAATTTGCGTGGAGTTCAAGAAGTATCACAGTGGCTTCCAGCCCACCTAGTCTGGGACTAAGAGGATGAGGACAGCAGGCTATTTTTCTTTTCCTCTGATGTTTTCCACCTGCCTTCTGTGCGGTCAAAGCTTAGCAGTATTTGAAAATCAGATGTCCTCGTAAAGATCTTGCCAAATATCCTTTCAAAGACATGACCTTTGTCATGCAGGAACTGAGGAAGTGTGTGCCCACAACCTATAATCACCGCACAGTGGATTCCTCAGAGCCTTTGCTATATTAAAGAATCCACTCAACCACCACCTCCTCGACTCCATCCCATTCCACAATGCCTCAGACAGGAGGGCCTGGAACTCCGGCACAGGCAACTCTCATTTCCCGCCTTTGTCATTCAACCAGGCTCCACGAATTAGAGCAACTTGGAATTCACATCTTTATTCAGACATCCTTCAACTGAATAAGTCATGCTTTGACACTTTCTTTTGGATACATTAAGACAAGCTTGTAGCATATTATCTATATGTTATCCATTAAAGTGTCTCACTTTAGAGATCCTCTGAGAATATCATAGGTCTTTCATGCCCTGCATTTGTTCAAACTACTAATAAAAGAATTATTCATGGTGATGAGGACAGGTGACGAGCCACCATGCACAGAAGTCCTGGTGCGTAGAGTCTTCTCCCAAAGATGGGACTCAGGATTTCCCTGGATTAAGGGCAGGGCTTTTGGTAAATATGTTGTTTACCAAATGTTGTTTATGGGCAAAATCACACAGCAGTGGAGAGGTTAAAACCACATGTATGAACTCATTCCGGGAGCGTCATTTTTAAAGGCTTATCTGTGGCTCACTTTGATGTTTATCTTATCTAGCCACGGCGAGGTTCAGTCCTTTAGCATGAGAGGGTCTACCTGCAAACTAGGAAATTTTCAGTTTGGGCAAAGGAGAGAGGGTTGTTGGGCTTCACAGGATGACCTTTAGGGGCTGACCAATGTGGGAGGACCTGACCCTGGGCTGGCCAGCAAGGGGCCCTTTCCAAGCCTCCGAGGGCAGATATGATCACACCCATTTGTGTCTGGGACTCTCAGGCTTAGCCTCCGGGGGCTATTTATTGTCTCGGGGCAGCTACTAGGGGGTTAAGTGAGTGTGTGTGGGGGGGACAGGGTGTCTGAACTGCAGCTACTCAGATCGACTATATTTAACACCTTCGCCCTCCAGTGATCTTGCCAGGCTGGACTCATCCCTGGTTGGTTTCCAGAGCCCTCCTTAGATAACTTTGGGGGTTTCCTCACCAAGTCCTTAAACACAAAAGGGGCAGGTGTGTGTCCTCTCTGTGACCCTGGACCCTGTGGTGTCCCGATTCCTTGAGGGCTGGGCTCCAGCCCTGTCTTTGCTCACCTTCTGGGAGTGGAATGAGAGCATGGGGACACTTCAGAAGGAATCTCTTGGAAGTGTCATCACCTGCCCTCCAGGTAGCCCCACTTGTGCTGTTGCAGATGCTAATTGTGCAGAGAAGCTGGGACATCTGGGGGCTATTACAACCGGGGAGTGTTTTTATCTCTGTGTGTGTGTGGGTGTGTGTGTGCACTGCCCGTGCTCATGCAGATAAGAATCCCCACTGCTTTGTAGGGACATCACACTCTGGAGTTCCCACCATGCTTGGGTCCTTGCCCACAGGGCACAGAGAACCAGGCGAGGTAGAGATGGAGGTCAGGGTATGGACAGACAGGAGGGGAGAAGTCTGGGGCAGCATTTGCAAGGAACACATTCCACAGCCAAGCTGGGATTTAAAAAAATAAATATCATAAAAACTATGGCTTCTCTGGACCTCTGGCTTCAGTATGGGATTTGCTCATATTACATAATCTGTCACGATAGTACTGTATATTAAAGAAATGGCCCCGCGCAGAGGCAGCTGAGGGAAGGGGACACCGTCCCAGCCACCAGGGCGTTGCTAACAGTCTTCATCAGGGGCTAGGCGCTGTCAGCCCCGCCATCTGCCCCACGGTCTTGCCTTGTCGCTGAGATCCCAAGTTTCTCTGCCTCCCGGAACATCGTTTGTTTTTCTTTGTTCGGCAGACACGCTACATGAGCATTTGCGTGAGGCCATCTGTATCTTTACAAGGAAATAATGGGGCCGGGGTAGGACCTGCTGGGCAGGAGAGGCCCCTAGCCTGCGTGCGCTCGGCGGAGGCGGGAGGAAGTTTCTCCCCGTGGGAGGCTCCTAACTCCCCACGTCCACGGAGGGCCCTGCCGGCCTGCCTCCCAGCTCCCTCTCCCCGCTCCTCGGCTCTGCCTTCCCTCCTGATGGCTTCCCGCATTACTCATTTGCGGAGTTCTGTGCAGATCATCTCGGGAGTGTGAGCTCGCTGTGCCGGGGCGACGTGAGCCTCCCAGGCTGGCTGCAGGGACGCCCCCTCCGCGCGCACACTTTTTGTTTTTTTTTTGGAAAGGGCCAACTCTCTTTTTTTCCTGAAGGTGGCAGTGAAAGAAAAAAAATGAGTCCCTGGGAAGAGTTAGGAATTTTATTACAAGCCAGATGGAGCGTCTGGGCATCCCCGTTGTCCCTGGGCGCCCAGGAGCGCCGACAATGGAGCCCGCAGCAGCCCCAGCCGCGTCCCCCGGGGCGCGCACCTGGGCGCACGGCGACCGCGAGCAGAGCGCACCGGCCTCCGCGCGCCCCTCTCCGTCCCTCGCCAAGATAATAGAGGACCCAGGCGCTGGGGAAGGAGCTGTCAGGTATCTACTCGTGTCTCGGTGTCATCCGTCAGCATCCAGCCCTCTGTCATCTCTGCTCAGCCTTCAGCGTCGCGCGCTCTCATCGCGTTCATTATCTCGGCTCAGACCAGCCCCCGCCCCCATCTGCTCCCCCCACGCAGTAAATGCATCTTTCTGCAACTCTCAGTCTCCGATTATGAATCGATGATCATGTGGTATAAGAGAGATAGATGGCTTTTAGTCCCATCTTGTCTCCCCTAATTGTAAAATATTAGTTACATTACACTGTGTCTTTTGATTAATGGAACTTATTTGGAGTAGCCTATCCCAGCCCTCCCCCTTCTAAAGTCCTCCACTGACTTTTGAGAATTGAGTGATTTCACTTAAAGCAGACAAATAGGCCCTTCAGCGAGGAGATAGCGAGGCTGCTCCAGACAGAGCCGTGGATTCCGAAGATGGGTTTCCACCGGGGCCAGGCAAACCCCGGGCTGCTAATAACGCCGTGCTCAGACCCGGGAACTTCTCTCTGGTCCTTATTCCGTCCCCCTTTTGGCGAATCTACCCCGTCTTGCTGACTTGCAAAACAGCATGTGAAACAAACAAATTTATTTAAAATGAAATAAATTGCAGATTGCCACATTCCCACATGCAGCTCGAGAGAAGCCACTCGAATCTGAACTGGGACAAATGAGAGCTTTCCCTGCTCACATTCAGGACAGGGCCTCGCAGGGGAGTTTTGCCACCCTCATGCAATAGGGAAGGGAATTAATGCTGTTTTTTAATGCTGAATTTATTTTATTTGGCACTATTTACTTAAGTAGGGTCTATAGATAAAGTCTTTGCCATACAAAAGGAAAGTCGGTGGCTAAATCCTTTATTAGAAATAATCACTGCCTATCAGTGTAAATTCAAGGGCACGCTAGCTTTCGACCTATCAGCCCACTGAAAAGGTCTATTTACTGTCTCTGTGAATAAGATCTATATCTTGGGGAAATAGGAATACTTCATAAACAAATCAAACAATCAGCAAACAAGACGCTTCAGACTAGCAGTTCCAGGCAGGCGTTTTGAAGGGACACTTTTGGGACTCAAGCTGTTTAAAACACATGCATGTATTTTTATTTATTTTTGTAGGCTATGCGTAGACTTTCATTCTGACCTTAGGTATTTTTTTTTTTAATTTTTATTTGCATGATTCTTATAGACAACCACTGTTACGTATTTTCTGATTTTGGGGGGACATGCTACTTCATTTAATGTACTAGATATAAAAGATTGATTTTGTTGTGTGCATAGGAAGCTGGGGATGTTTTACTTTATTTTTTAAAAGCGTAACAGTATGTTTATGGCTGTTAGAAAAAGTGAGGGCAGCAAAACAACCATGCCTGGGATTAAAATTTGGAGATTGGAGATTGGAGGGCCGGGCCCCATCCGGTGAGAACACCTCCCACCACCCTGCTCCAGGCCGCAGAGGGGGCATTACCGTCCACATGTGTTCTGGGTTAATAACTCAGGTGCCCGAATCTTTCCTTTCTAATCACCAAAACCTGAATTTTGAAATTTATTTCATTTTTGTGTGTGTTTTGAGCCCTTGCTTTGAGGACTCTTTGTTCTGAGTATCAAGGGACTTTTTTAAATGTCAGCGGAGTTTGTGCTGTTGTATCTAATAAACCTCTTTAGGGCTTAAGATGCACTTTCTCCAAATTTTTCATCAGCAGCGTCACTCCCTGAGTTACACCCATCCGTCATATTTTGAGAGTCTTTTATCGAATATTCTTAATACAGCCCGAGAATGCCTATTGACAATTGTTGGCACTTTAATATATTCCACGATACACATTTATCTGTTATGGATCCATAATACCAAATGTGTAGTAAAAAGCTATATCAAAAGGCAGTTATCCTGTGTGCATAAAATGCGCTCACTCGGTGGCTTTAATTTTCTTACTACGGCTTCTGAAACCCCTACTTTATACTGATGGACTTCAATATTTCATTTAAGTTAAGTACATACCTGAGGTGAGGCAACAGGGTTTCTGTGACTAGAGGCAGCTCTGGCTCTTGTTGGGGGAATGGTTTGCACTGGAACTGAGATGAAGGCAGGTGGAGCTGCACACAGCCCTGGCTGTCCCTCACCTGGCTGCTGTCTCTGCTGGAGATGTTTCATCCCATGGGGACTGCTGGAGATGTGACAGCCCAAGGCTTCAGGGACCTGACCTCTGCTGAACAGCAGCAGCCAACATTATGGTGACAGCCACAGACAACAGTGTCTCCCTATTGGACCTGGCCTCTCTTCCTGAGAAATATGCAAACGTTAGCCCCTTTGGCAGATGAAGAAACTGAGGCTTTGGAGGTTAGAAGGAGCTCGCTCAAGGTCACGCAGCCAAGGGCTATAATCAGAGCTGCCTGTCCCCCAAACGGAGAACCACGTGCTCTCCTCAAACCTGTTTGCATGTGTTTGGAGTAATTTGGGGTTCTGAGCTAATGCTGGACATGACATTATCCTGGTGTTTTGAAGATTCAGTGAGATGTTTATCCATGACGCACACTTCAGTGCTGCAAACCTGTCCGTGTGTGAGGGGAGAGGGGATGTGATAGAAAAACATAACCCAGCCAAAAAGAAACTTTTTCTTTTATGTGTGTGTGTGGGGGTAGAGGATGCTCTTTCTTTTTCCCCTTTCCAGTTTTCTATATCATTTTGAGGGGGAGGAGGGACAGGAGTTTGGAAAGTTTAGCCCTTTGGGTAAGGTTTCTGATTGCTTGTGGTTATTGCTGTGACAAAGTGGTTGTCAGATAGGAAATGAAACTTAGGAGATTTCCTCTAAAAGGAGGATAGCTTGGGCCTTGGGCAGGTGCAAGGATATACTTGTGTGTTTGGAGTGACCAGGGTCCAGGGTCACAAGGCAGGCAGCAGGTGACTTCCTGAGATGGCATCCTCGTGTGCGTTGTACAGAAGAGTATACGCAAAAGCTCTTAACAAACGATACAGCTTGGTGTGCGTTAAGAAAAGATGGTAGTAATATAATAGTAACGGTGAAAAGAAGGAGGAAAAAATACAGGCACACATAATTTTTGTTCAGGGCTGCGAGGAACAGAATTAGGTTTTGTTTCCAGGTACCAGAAAGTGAACATTTCAGCGTGGCTTGTTGTTTGGCATGTATTTTAAAGAATAAAATAAACATCTGGTTGTTTGAATGCAAGCGAGGCTCCCCCCCTTACTTTCCTGAAACACCCACCCCCTGCCCCCAATTTCAGCCAAATTGTGTGTGTAAACACTGTCTTAATTGACTTCAGGTTAAGGAAGTCTGGAAAGCAAGCTTACATTTATAAAACTATAATGGACATCCTTGAGACCTCTTCACTAATCCAGCTGTCGGGATTCACTTACTGGCCACACACTGGATGTAGAGCGTGGCTGGGGGTTGGGTGGGTGGGTACAGCTGGCAGGAAGCTTGGACCACTGCCCTGGAGGAGCCTACAATTAGGGAGAAAAGAGTCTGCTTGCAAAGCAGAGGGCCAGTGCGGAGCTCGGCCCTGTGACAGGGAAAGGCAGAGGCAGGCCTGCAGAAGCCTGCTCAGGGACTCCCGGGAGGAAGCCCCTGGAAAGGGAGTTAAATCCGGAAAATTAACGCTCACCTTGAGTTTGGTGAGGCAGGCTCATTCAGTCCATGTTCTGGTCTAGTCTCTCTCTCTCTCTGTATAACAATGTGTCTATTTTGAGACTCAGGAAAGAAATGCTTTTCATTTGCAAAGTAAATGTTTGGTTGTTTATTAATAATCATGTAAATTTTCCGTTATATCCTTTGACACTGCCTTTGGATTTCATCCTGTAAACGGGATGTTGGGCTTCTTCTGTGGTTCGCAGAGGAGGCCTCTGGAGCCAGACCACCTGGTTTCAAATGCCCCATTTCCCATTTCATCCAGGCACGGGACTCAGGTGTCTCTGTACCTCAGTTTCCCCACCTGAAAAATGGGAGGATCGTAATAATGGGTGGCGTGTAGGCTGGTGTGAGGGCTGGATGTCATACAATATGCCATCCCGTTCTTAAAACAAGCAGGGAGTATCTGATAAAAAAAAAACCCAAATAAACAAAAAAACCTCCCACCACAAAGAAATACGATTTTCCCCTTTTGGCAATCCTGGATCCTTCTTTCTCTTCCATTTTCGTAAATCATTTTAGAAGGATTTTTGTAGCTTGGCCGAATACACAGGTCAATTATTATGAGTAGTTTGTGTCCTGGGGTCGGGGGGAGTGGGGTCAGGGAGCCTGCTGCTAACAGTCTGAGCTAGAAAGAGTGTAGAAGAATATGTTTGTAGAGGAGTCGAGGGCTGGAGGTAGAGAGGGGCACCAGACGCTTCCTGAACAAAATCTCTATATCTTTCAAAAGCAAACCTATCCAGCCGACTGGCTGGCTGGGCAGGCAGAGCCTAGCAGCCTCTTTCTGTATGAGAAGGCCTCCTTCACTGTCCCCCCCTCCCCCTCCCAGGCCCAAAAAGGCAGATATGCATCTGGGCCAGTTGTCCCAAAAGGTCTGTGGCCAGGGGGTGAGCCCCCGCCCTGCACAGATCCCAGGCCAAATGCGCTAGGAAGATGTAGTAATAAATGTCGACTTGTCACCCAGACATTCCTCAACTGTTAACAATCAATTTGGGGGTGAGGGTGAAGGTGGGGGTGTGTGGGAAATACCAAAAGACATCAAAGAAGGTCTCGCGGCTCTGTTTCGAGGCTCTGTAATTTGGGAAGGTTGTGTGCTAAATAATTTGTGAGCCTCGAAACACGCAGGTTATTGTTTGTGGGCAGATGGTGCATTGCATCTTATCGCTTTTCCTTCTGTGGGCCCTCGTATGCGGGACTGATGTGTGTTGTGAAGTCATTGTCTCCTTGCTAAAATCTCTAATCTAAAACAGGCAATCGAGCTCAGAGGCAGGGCTTCAGAAGGCATAATAAGAGTTTTTAAAGCAAAGGCGCGGGGCGGGGTGGGGGGGGGAGGAGGGAGAGGAAAAGCCAGCAATCCAAATGCAGTTACGAGGCAGATGTTTGCAGAGGACACAAGAGGTTATTAGGGTACTAAAAGTGGGCAAATGGAAGGGATTCTGTCTGCAGTGCAGAGGGAGGGGGAGCATCAGTCACTCTGCGGCGGGCAGTGGGCACCTGGCGCGGCCTGGCATCACCCCCACTCCGGGTGCGGCCGCTGCCCCAGCCTCCACCTTCCCTCCGGAGACGGGGTCTTTGTCTCTGCAGGCGGTGACGGCCAGGCCTGGGAGGGCCCCTCTAGGATCTGCGGCCTGCCCTTAAGAGTTAAATCATGTTGATATACAGGAAGGAAATGAAATAGACGAACTCACTCCTCTTTTCTTCCTACGGATTTTTCTTTTTTATTCTGAAGATAGAATTACTGTTTGTAAGCATCTGAAAGTCATTAGAGGCCCTGCAGTCTGTCAGGTGCCGACACAAGAAACTGCTGAAACCAAACGGGTGCCTGCACCGAGGGCTGGGAATTTGTCATGTGCTGATGAGCAGTTATAATAATATATGAGCAAATCACAAGCATTCTGCAAATTAATCAAAAAATTTTTTTTTCCCCTTCTCCCTTGTCTCTGGGAGAGTGGCTTTGCAGGCAGACGTAGGTAAAGCAGTTTTACTCACAGATGGTCGCTCTGGCATCAGATGGAATTTATATAACAGTAATTCTGATTCCCTGCCAAAGTAGCAGTGAACACACCAGGGAGATTGTAGAAGGCGAGTCATGTGGTTTTGCTGAGGTTGTTGTGGGAAGTTTAAGGGGGGAAATCTCAAATTTTCCTCTTTGCCTTTACTGTTTTTGCCTGAAGGGCCAGAAACGGGATGCCGTTCTGCCATGGGCGAAATCCGTCACATCTTTTCTTGTGACTAGAGCTGAAAGAGCGCTTTGCAGCTGCTGGGACTGCTGGCGGTGACAGAGCCCCGAGACTCCTGATCCTCGTCGGCTCCTTACAAGATTTAAAGGGGAGAGGGTTCAGGAGGTGGCTGAGCTACACGGGCAGGGGAGGGGCAGGGCCCGCCAGCTCACTTACCCTCCTGCTCCCGGAGGCATTGCTTAAACCTACAAGGGCTTTTCTTTTCAAGTGTTTTATTAAATGAAGAGCCTAACAACCCTCACTTTAATTACACACGGGCTCCGTTTATAATTCCTTTGGATTTATTCAAGTAGTTGAAAACGATGGTGCTGGTGATTAAACTGAGTGTCTTAGTTTAGCTGCTCCCAAACCTGGGGATGTGTGTGTGTATTTGTGTGTGTGTGTGTGGATGTGTCTGCTTCCACATGGTACTTCTCTGGGGGCCTCCCCACAAATCTGATGCCCTCACCCTGTCTCAATTTCCCCCTCCCTTGGGAAAACTTTCATGCGAGGAAGGGACGCATGAGCTGTCCCTCTTGGGGAATGACACTGTCTCTCCCCACCAGGTGCCTTTTCCCCTGCGGGAGGGAAAAATGACACCAAGATGGCGTGTGGGTTACATTATGCAACTACGTCTTGCTGCTGTGGGGGCTTTTTCCCCCCTAAAGTAGAACCCTGACCATTTGTTTTGGTTTACATGACTACAGAGAAATAAGTGGATTAGACGGGAAACTTTAGCATGCTTCACTGCAGCTGGGCGCAGACATCTGTCATTCCTCAGCCGTATTCCAGATCACGGTGCCAGCAAAAGAAAGCAAAGTCTGACACCTTTGATTTTAGAAAGAACCTTTTATAGGGGGAAAATAAAAGAGAGGGAGAGTGAAGAAAAGAGAGTAGCATTTCCTTTGTGACTTCATAAAAAAATTTAAAAAACCCAGTTACCTTTCTTCTAGGCCTTTATTTGTTTATTTATTTATTTCTGGCCGGTGACAACATCAGCGGCACTCCACGATGGCGGAACATCGAAAAGTTATGCTTCCATCTTTCCTTTTTACTTCGAAATCTTTTATTGTTTGTAGTACCTGTTTGTTGAATTGGGCTATTTCAAATATATCCAGTGAGTCCATCTAGTATATGGATATAGACTGTGGGTGAGGATGGAGCTGTCTGAATCCTTTATGGAGAAAGAGAGAGGTGCTGGGCCCTCTAACACGTAAACTCGCATTAATACAGTACAATGGCCCTGAATTGTGATGGCATGTGACTGCTCTTGCAACACTCTTTTTTGGTGAGCTGCATTGCAACCCATATGGGTCCACCACCCATCTCACCCCCAAGAAATATATGCATATGATGTTTTTTTTTTTTGAAAGATGTGCACAGGTAGTGAATTATCTGCAGATAACCTTGGATACCAGCTTTCTGTGGATTGGATATTTATTTACTTGAAGCATTTTGTGTTGAAGGTTTCATAGGTCTGCCCTCCCCCCCCCCACACCCTGTGTCATTTCTGGTGGGATGCAGTGCACAGCATGCCCTTGGCACAAGCCAAGTTACGATATTGGCCCCCCTCCCATTTTTAAATTGTACAATAAAACAGAAACTACAATTAAGGGCTGATGTGTTCATTTTAAGCGGCACAGTGGAAAACAGGAAACCATTGAACCAGCAGAGACCACCCACTTGTTTATTTCACTGGGCGTGTGCAGGAACGCAAACCCGTCTGCTGGGCAGAAAAACACACAAAAGCCTTGCCCAGTCCCCCTGACACTGGTTGGGAGACAAGGGAGCTACAAAGCAGAGATTGGAAACCCCAACACCACCGATGCCCAGCTGGGGAAGCCCAGCAGGGATGCCACCTCGGCTCCAGCCCGCAGGAGCTACTGGGACCCAGCTCTGCTGCCTCTGGGAATATTGCACCAGACCTTTTGACTTCTCAGGAGAGACTAGAAATCTATGTTCTTATGTGAAATTATTATTATTATTTGTAATTTAACATTGGGAGTACGTTACATTTTTTTTTAGTAGTGTTGGGGCTAAAAAAAAAATAAATGTGCGGGCTCCTCCAGCTATCACCTCTGGGAAGGGCAAATGTACTGTGTCCAGAGTAGAGATGGGATCTATGGTACTGCCACTGGGTTACCATGGGGAGGCAGCCTGCGGGATTTGGGGGCTCCCAAGCAGGTTGGGCAGACCCATCCCTGCCCCATGCAGGAAGTGGTTAAGGTGGAGGGGGGGAGGGGGAGGACAGGGTGTGGTTTGGAGAGCTTCTATAGAGAGACTGAGTTTTTCTGGCGGGAAACGGGATGAAAGCTGCTCAGTCAATGCTTGAAAATGACCAAGTCTGGGTGGCCCTCCATGAAATGTGGGGAATGGGAGGGTGGTGGCTGGGACTGGGGTCGCACAAGGACCTCCAAGAGCCCCGGGCACATGCAGAAATCAGCAGGGTAGCGTGGGATGTTTCAGGGAGGGCGCACAGCCCAGGGAGGGCGACAGGACCACCTGTTCAGAGGTGTAGCTTGCACCAATGAGGGAAGCCACGTGCAAGGCTCCGAGGAGGGTGCAGGAGGTGGAGACACACGTGCACCTCACAAGGGCAGGTGCTTACAGGGAACAACTTTCACCTCCTTTTCACCCACCCCCTGCTCCTGCAGGAGCTTCCAGCCTCCTAGGCAGGAGGACAAGACCCAGCAAGCCTGCATCACAGGAAGCTGTTAGTGAGCAGGGCCTGCCAGAACGTAATTACGTGCCTAATTGTGTGGTTCCTCAGATCAGTGGTGCACTGCAGGCTGGGTGGGTCCTGAGAAAGGCTTCAAGGAGAAGTGGAGCTTTGGAGGGTCCCTCTGGGAGACAATTCAGGGGCTGGGGGTGGGCAACTGTGTAGCAGGAACAACAGTGGGTATTAGGTAAGGAGGGATTACAGTTGGAAACCATGAAGGGCTAAGAGAAGAGGGCTGGGCGCACATACAAATGGGATTTTGGTGTGTAGGGTGTAGCCGCCTCCCACTCCAGGAGTCCTCACTGATGTCCTTGGGAAGGCTGGACCCAATGGACTTGATGGTGTCCAGAAGAGGGTTTACAGGGACAGGGCTGGCCATTACCTCTTCTGCTAAATTCCTTACAGCCTTATAGCCCATCTTGTTGGCACAGGGATTCAGATAACTATATTTAGCCCGATATTCCTAAGGAGGAAAGATATGAAGATTAAAAGTGTGAATTGTAGGTGGTGCGCTGCTAATTTTAGACTCCCTCTCATTTTTGCCATCTACGAGGACCCTCTTAATAATTTAACTTAATATTTTAAAATGAGTTTATGAAAAACTTAAAAAGAAATCTCTAGCTTTGTTTTAGCACTAACACCCAACACGAATTCACGAGTTTCTTTCTAAGGCCAATAACCTAAAAAGTGGTCATCTCGGTTCCGTTTAAAATCCATCTCTTAATCGTAGAGTTCCCAGCACCCAGTGTCGCACCCCCAAGGCTGGAGAGAGGAGAAAGCATCTGTCTGGAGGAGTGGGGTGGGCCGGGCCCCTCTGCACCGGGCTCCTCCCTCACTCCAAGGCAGGCATCTTCTCTTGGTTTCTCCCTGTGTCTCTTTCAGGATTAAATGCGCTCACCCAGAGACAAACTCTGGGTATCATTAGAGTATTATTATATTACGTGTCTAAAAATCTTCAAAAAAGGAATGCAAGTTCATCGACCCTTTGAAGGTTATTTAATGATAAACATAAATGCTTTCATAAAATCTAGGGGATGATTTAAGATTCCGGATCAATAGTTACTGTGGCGTGCACGCCACTGCGACTGGCCTGACCACCCAGGCGGGCTGGTGGCTCCACAGAGCAGAGGCAGCCTTGGACAAACACACAAACATGACTGGGGACAAAATTTGCATGGCACAGGGCCAAGCTTGAGAGTGGAGGTGCAGAGGAAGAGGGCCAGCTGGAGGCCAGCCCCTGGCCAGACTCCTCGGAAGGTTCTGGGCTGCCCTGTGAGGTGGCTGGGTGGGTGTGGGGGGTGCTGAGCTAAAAAGCTCTGGGAGACTCTACCCCTGGACAGGCCAGGCCTGGTAAGGGAGCACCTGCATATGCCCTCCTGGAATGCAGCTGCATCTAAGCTTTCAAGCTCGGCGGAGCTGGGACCTGGAGCTTCAGGGACAGCAGGACGTGGTGGGCTGGGTCCTGGCTGCAGGCCCACAGGGCCTGGTGCAAAGCTGCACTCTGCCCCTCACGGGCTCTGCATACAAACTGCATGGCCTCTCAGAGCCTCGGGGACCCTGCCTGGCAGGTGGAGACCCCAGCACTCCAGTTGGCATTGTCAGCTAAAGCAAAATGCACATGGTTTATCTCAAAGTCCAGGTGACTACACAATACACACTCAATAGAAGGGTATTTTAATATACTTTGACTATACTTGGCAGACATTTCCCTCCCTCCCTCCCTCTCTGAGACAGAGTCTCACTCTGTCGCCCTGGATACAGTGCCATGGCGTCGTAGCTCATAGAAACCTCATACTCCTGGGCTCAAGCTATCATCCTGCCTCAGCCTCCCAAGTAGCTGGGACTATAGGAACCTGCCACAACACCTGGCTAGTTTTTCTATTTTTAGTAGAGACAGGGTTTTGCTCTTGCTCAGGCTGGTCTCAAACTCCTGAGTTCAGGTGATCCACCTGCCTCGGCCTCCCAGAGTGCTGGATCACAGGTGTGAGCCACCGATAACGTCTCACTGTCTTTACGCACTGCACGTGGGCTGAACGTCTTAAGGTTCTCACCTCATCTGGTCCTCCCAACAGCACTAGTAGTGAGCTATTGTTATTACACCAATTTTACAGATGAGAAAATTGAGACTCGGACATGTCCAATAGCTGGCCCAAGAGCACACGCAACCCACAGGACACAGATAGGGTTTCTGCCCTGGCGTTGGTCTTGAGGGCCCACGGTGGTGCTTCCTGCAAGCTTCCTAGCAGGGCTCTCATTACTTCTCCACCCTGCAGTGCCTCCCTCCCTGCTCCTTATGGCAGGTCACACAGCCTGTCGATGTGCCATGGCCTCTCCTTTGAGTTTGAAGGGTCCCCAGGAGAAGCTCAGGGTCACATCTTGGCTCTGTGACCTTGGAATCATTCTCTTAGCTTTGGGCGTTTCCCGATGTGAGTGGGGTACTGGGCTTTCCCTGGTCACCAAAAATCCATAACTTTCACTTTTTAAGAAACTTTCAAACTAAACTTTTTATTTTAGTATAGATTTGGATTTATTGAAAACAGTTGCACAGATAGTACAGAAGATCTCTCATAGACCACATGGCCGTGTTTCACTATTATTAGCATCTCACAGCAGTAAGGGTTCGTTTGCCATAATTAATGAAGCAGTATGCAGATATTATTATTAAATAAAGTCCACATTTATTCATATTCCCTTACCTTTTACCTAATATCCTTGTTCTGTGCCAGGATGCCACATTGCATAAGTTGTCACGTTCCGTGGCTTCTCCTTGGCTGTGACAGCTCTTGTTTTTCACGGCCTTCATGGTTTTGAGTATTTTGACAAATGTCCCTCAATTGTAATTTCTAATGTTTAGACTAGGGTTATGGGTTTGGGGAAGAAAGACCCCAGGGGTAAATTTCCATTCTCCTCACCAAGGCTTCATACTATCAACTTGACCTTGGTCACTTGGCTGTGGTCAAGGTGCAGGTGTTTGTTAGACTTCTCCTCTGAACTCGGTCCCCCTGCCCCTTCCATGCTGGGCTGTTTGGAAGGAAGTCACTGTACACAGCCCACATTTAAGGACTGGAGGGAGGAGTGTCTCCATAAATTACTCAGAATGTACAAGGCATTTGTCTGTTTTTCCCCTTGTATTTATTGATTCAATCCTTTCTTTTTTTTGAAATAGAGAAAAATTGTATCTTTCTTTTCTTTTTTTTTTTTTTTTTTTTTTGTAGAGACAGAGTCTCACTTTATGGCCCTCGGTAGAGTGCCGTGGCCTCACACAGCTCACAGCAACCTCCAACTCCTGGGCTTAAGCGATTCTCTTGCCTCAGCCTCCCGAGTAGCTGGGACTAAAGGCGCCCACCACAACGCCCAGCTATTTTTTGGTTGCAGTTTGGCCGGGGCCGGGTTTGAACCCGTCACCCTCGGTATATGGGGCCGGCGCCTTACCAACTGAGCCACAGGCGCCTCCCTTAAGTTCTTTTTTTTTTTAATTAGATGATAACTGTGTACATTACTGCATTTATGGGGTACAATGTGCTGATTTTATATACCATTTGGAATGTTTACATCAAACTGGTTAACATAGCCTTCACCTCACTTATTTCATTGTTGTGTTCAGTCCCGGAATTCCTCTACTAGATATATATCCAGATGACCAAAAATCACTTTACAACAAAGACATTTGCACAAGAATGTTTATTGCAGCCGAATTCATGATCACTAAGTCATGGAAGCAGCCCAAGTGCCCATTGACCCACGAATGGATTAACAAATTGTGGTACATGTATACCATGGAATATTATGCAGCCATAAAAAGATGGAGACTTTACCTCTTTTTTTTTGTAGAGACAGAGTTTCACTTTATTGCCCTCGGTAGAGTGCCGTGGCGTCACACAGCTCACAGAAACCTCCAACTCCTGAGCTTAGGCGATTCTCCTGCCTCAGGCTCCTGAGTAGCTGGGACTACAGGCGCCTGCCACAACGCCCGGCTATTTTTTTTGTTGTTGTTGTTGCAGTTTGGCTGGGGCTGGGTTTGAACCCACCACCCTCTGTATATGGGGCTGCTGCCCTGCTCACTGAGCCACAGGTGCCGCCCGACTTTACCTCTTTTATGTTTACATGGATGGAGCTGGATTGTATTCTTCTCAGTAAAGTATCTCAAAAATGGAAAAAAAAATACCCAATGTACTCAACACTGTTATGAAATCAATATATAAATATATAATCACCCACGCAAAAGATATAACACAATTATAGCCCAGAAAGAAGAAGAGAAGAGGAGGGGAGGGGGTGATTCAATCCTTTCAGGCTGCAGTCCTCAGCCCCTGGGTGGTGGACCAGTATCCCTCCATAGCCTTTAGGAACCAGCCTCAGAGCAGGAGGGAAGCTTCATCTGTATTTGCAGCCATTCTCCATCCCTCGTATCACCGCCCAAGCTCCACCTCTGGTCAGATCAGCAGAGAGTTAGATTCTCCTAGGAGCAGGAAGCCTGCTGTAAACCATGCATTGGAGGGACTTATGAGTCCCATGCATTGATGCCTTATGAGTTCTGATGCCTGATGTCTGAGGGGGAGCTGAGGTGGAGATGCCGGTGCTGGGGAGCGGCTGCAAATGCAGATTCTCATTAGTAGAGAGGTTTGACTAAACAGAGGCCATAACAAATCCATTGCTTACAGACTCATAGCAAAACCATCCTCCCACCAAGGTCTGTGGGAAAATTGTCTTTCATGAAACTGGTCCCTGGTGCCAAAAAGTTAGGGACTGCTGATTTATATCACTATGACTTGTGGGTATTTGTTTATACTTTAGGTTATAATCTGATATCATGTTATTTATTTTGTTGTTCAAGTTGCTCCAGCTTTGGGCAGTGGGGCTCCATCAGCTGTTCTGTGATACTGTCATGCACCCCTAGATTCCCCCTCAATCTTGTCAATGTGGGTTTCTGTTTTTTTTTTTTGTTCCTGAGTCCTTCCTTCCTCCCCTCCTATCCTCTTCCCTCCCTCCCCTCTTCCTTCCTTCCTTTTCCTTTTTTTTTTTGTTGACAGAGTCTCACTCTGTTGCCCTGGGTAGAGCAGCACGCTGTCAGCCCCTAGCTTACTGCAACCTCAAACTCATGGGCTCAAGCGATCCTCCTCCTTCAGCCTCCCTAGTAGCTGGGACTATAGGTGTACACCACGGCACCTGGCTAGTTTTTCTAATTTTAGTAGAGATGGAGAGTGCTGCTCTTGCTCAGGCTGGTCTCAAACCTCTGAGCTCAAGGTATCCTCCTGCCTTGGCCTCCCAGAGTGCTGGGTTGCAGACATATGCCACCAAGCCCAGCCTAGCACCTCCTTACTTTTTGGTTCAAAAAGCATCTTGTATACCTCCCACCCCAGTCCTCCAATCAGAAATTTCTCCAAAGAGTCCTGGTTCCTTCTTCCTTTTTGAAAATGGATTGAGAAATAAATGTCATCACTTTTAAGCCCTCTCAGCTGACAGAACAAGGAAATATAAGCTCGTACACTAGCCTTGTGTACACACGTATCTGTATTACATATTTTAAGCTAAACATGAGTTCACACAGATGTCTTCAATCCATTACCACGTGGATCAAAATTCACTTTTAAAATAAGTACTTTTTGGGGGGTAGTCTTCTAAATTAAAACCCAAATCACAGGAAATTTAAAACCTAAAATTATTTGTACTAAGGATATTCCAAAGTGTTTTAGCATCTTTGATGAGATGGATGAATATTTTTTTTAAAAAACTGAAAACAGAAATTATGAACCTGATTGGAACATTCTTGACTATGTAGAATTAAGGAAGTTAAGAAAAAATATGTGCATCTGAGGAAATGGCTCTCTCAGTGGCCCAGTGTCTCCTTCTGTATTCTCTCCCCTGTCCAGCTGTCCCTGCCCAGCCTCTTGAACCTGGAAGAGGCTACCCTGGAGGGCCCTTCCAGTTTGCAGCTGCAGAGACAAAGTGGTAAATACTCAGAGGGAGCGGCAGGTGAGGGCCTGGGGCTTCGGGGCCCAAAGAGGAGACTAGATGGCCATCCTACAGGACCCACCTGCTGGTCAACCTGCTGTTACCGCCAAGCCCAGGTGGGCAGGGCCCACCTCTGGGGTGCTGACTTTCTATCATAGCCATTGATGGAGAGACATTTTCTTACTCTCCAGGGTGCATTTTGTGAAAGTACATAGTTTCAAGGTGTCCAGTGGGACAGTGGTGGTGTTAGAAAGCCCTTTCCCAAGTCTCATAGCCCCGTGTATGGACGCCACCTCTGAGAAATCCTTCTCGCCACTTCATCGCCTGGTCCCCTCCAGCATCCAGCACCATGAAGGTGGATGTCGACACCCATGGGGGGAAGAGCTCAGACACATTTCGTGATCCCATTGTTCAAAAAGAAGGAACACTGTGTGCTCAGTGCCAGGTTTTGAGGGGTTTCTGGGGCCACAGGGGGCCGCCTGCCAGGAGGCGTGGTGTGTGACTGATGCCCAAGCACGTGTGTGCCTGTGCACACACACACACACACACACACACGGTGTGCAGGTGTTCACGGACAGCCTCCTGGGACCACCCCCTCTTCAGAGGCTCTTCCAGCCAGAGCCCTGCTGGCTGAGGCTGCAGGTGGCGGAGGTGAGCATCTGCGGGTGGCGGAGGTGAGCATCTGCATCTCAGACATCAGGTCCATTTCTGATCAGACACTAGTTAACAGTGTGGACCTGACAGTGGACAGTTATATATGTCTCGGGGCCCAGGTTTGCATATCTGAGAAACAGGAAGACATCTCTCTGCCCCATCTCCCTGCTGGCCTCATGAGGACCCACCACAGCCACTCCAGTGACAGTGCTCTGGGGAGGTTTGGAACACCAGAGGCTGCTCACCTCCCCAGCCTCACTTTCTCATCCCCAGCCCCGCACCAGAGGAGAAGCCAGCTCAGGTCTGGAATGTCCAGAGGCCCTGCAGACACGTCCCGTCTCGGCCGTGAAACCAGCTGCCCACAGTGTGGAGCTGTAATGAATGGATGGTCCCCCCAAGGGCAGGCATTTTCCGCTCCCCCTTAGGTGCAGGAGAAAGAGCAGATATTTCCATCGTGGCAAGTAAGAAAAATATCTGGTTTTCCCACTTTTGTTATAAACAATATTCGACTTGCTTTCTCCTTACTTCTGACCCTCCGCACTGTATACATATTTATATATTATTCATAGTGGATTAAAAATGAATGCACTCTTTACCACGGCTCTACAGCACAGTGACAATACAAATTAACGTATGATGTACTTACTTTTCACGTGGCAGTGATGGGAAATGTTGATGGCCTCAAAGTGAGAGGTAGAGAGAGGTGAGTGAGGTGGGGGCGGATGCTTAGGGGGGCCCCGTCTGGCCATACCATCAGGGCTGGGGGCCGGCTACAGGCTCAGGTCACTGAGGCATCTGGGCAGCTGTGAACTTGCAGCCCTGGCAAGGAATTCCCACCTTTCTTCCCCCTGTGAGCCTGGCCCCGCTCAACTTCCCCACCGAACTTCCCTTCCAGGAGGACATTCACCTGTTCCTAGGATGCTGCACCCGCCCCGGCCACCCATCCCTGTGCCCGGCCTCAGGCAGTCTCTCCACCTACAGTTACACTGCGCTCTCCCCCGTTCCCTCCTGTGGCACCTCTCTCAATTATCCATTCCTTTGTTTGGAGTACAGGGTGCCCAGCACCGTGCTGGGTGGTGAGTAACACCAATAATCAGAAAAACAAAACAGCCCCCATAGAAAAGCCAGGCCCTGCCCCCACAGAGCTGGCAGTCTACCCTGTGGGGAAGATGGCCGTGGCATTTTCCACGTCCAGCTTCTGCTGTCAGAAGTTGCATCGAGGACAAACAGAGCTCGCTGTGATGTGTCCCATGGCCACCACGGAGGGGCTAAAAAATCAGGGGAGTCTTCCTAAGGCAGAAGCACCTGTGCTGGGGGCTGAAGGATGAGATCTCAGTTAGTGAAGGAGGTCGGGGCAGTGCGCCTTCCAGACAGAGGGGATGGAGCAAGGACTTGAGGCAGGACAGAATGTGAAGCACTTGGAGACCAGAGAGAACTGCCTGGGGGCCAGAAGGCTGTCCTCAGGGGCTTTAAAAAAGAGAAGGCTGCAGGGACACGGAGGGGTCATGTCCTTAGCCTCAGCCACATCACAAACTGTATGGCCTCCAAGGGCCATGTGGACCCAGACTTCTGCAGACCTAGCCCTGTCCTTGAAAACAGGAGTTCCTTCCAGCCAGAGGCCTGCCCAGCAGCAAATTCCAACCCACATGTGCTGGACTTCAGCCCAGTGAAACACAACTGCCCATAGCATGTGCCTTTAGACTTTGAAGAGCTTTCAGTTTTTCACGTCCAAAGGCCCCAAGGGGAGGCAATCCCTTGCACTTTAATCCAACCACCTAAAAGTCAGGCCAGCACAGAACAGTGACACACCAAGCACTTGTTGAATAGAGACTTTCTTTTCTTTTCTTTTTTTTTGAGACAGGGTCTCTGTCATCCAGGCTAGAGATCAGTGGCACCATTGTAGCTCTCAGCAACCTCAAGTGGTCCTTCTGCCTTAGTCTCTTCAGTAGCTGGGCCTACAGGTGCACCACTATGCCTGGCCAAACTTATTTTTAGATATCTTGTAGAAGAAGGGTCTCTCTATGTTGCCCAGGCTGGCCTCAAACTCCTGGCTTCAAGCAATCCTCCTGCCTTGGCCTCCCAAAGTGCTAGACAGAATTAGGGATGAGCCACCACACCTGGCTTGAATCAGTGTTTTTGATGAACAAACAGAGCCTCCCCTGAGCCAGTTTAGATAAATAGCATGATGACGATAAGCAAACAGCCACCGTAATACTGATAAACAGCTGACATTTACATGGTTGTTTACCATTTTTCTTCCTTCCTTCCTTCCTTCCTTCCTTCCTTCCTTCCTTCCTTCCTTCCTTCCTTCCTTCCTTCCTTCCTTCCTTCCTTCCTTTCTTTCTTTTCTTTTTTTTTTGAGACAGAATCTCACTCTGTTCGTCTGGGTAGAGTGCCATGGTGTCATAGCTCACAGCAACCTCAAAGTCCTAATCTTGCTAGTTTTTCCCCTACTTTTAATAGAGACAGGGTCCCGCTCTTGCTCAGTCTGGTCTCAAACTCCTGAGCTCAAGCAATCCACCTCCCTCGGCCTCCCAGAGCGCTGGAATTACATTCATGATCCACGGCACCCGGCCACTAGTTTTTTCATTTACTAATGTGCCATGTTATTTCATGAGATGCCCACGACGTTCCTTTGGTGTGGGAATTAGTAGATTTGCCCCATTCTCAAGGTGCAGCAAGTTAAAGCTTTCAGAGGTCAAGTACTTGCTCCAGGACAGAGGGAGATCGCTGAAGGTGAGGGTGCTGCTCAATCCGGGGGTTTGGGCCCCAGGGGCTGCCCAGGCCTGAGAGGGTCCCTGTGGAAGAGGAGGTCTCTGAAAGCAAAGCAAAGGTGCCAGAAACAAAGAGAGCCCTGCGTCTTCATATTTGACCAAAGGCCAGCCCTGGAGCGTGGTGCTTCTCAGCAGGGTACAAACGGGGAGGAGCCGTGGCCTGTGGTCTCTCCGATGGGGAATTGCAGGAGTGGGTGTCCTATTCTCTCTAATCCAACCGCCATGAAACAGTACTGCTTTTAGCCCTGTGTGAAGGCTTCTGCTTGTTGGACACAGATGGACGTCAGCATCTTCACCGCCAGCTCTAGATCTGGGGCAATCCCCAACTCCACGTCCAGCCTGCCCAGACGATGCAGGCAGCGTCGCTGGTCTCTTAGCTCCCACTAAAACAGGATGGATGGGAGTTTGCAGGCCACTGAGGGTCTGCCCTGTCACCCTGAGGGCTACAGTGACTTCTTCTCTGGGGATGGGATAACCTACCTCCACCCAGAGATCTGATTTCCTCCAAACCCAACAGCCGGCTCAGCAGAAAGATCAGAAAACTCCAGCCGTTTTCCATGAGCCCCTCTTGCAGCCTCTGCCTTCATGAGGGTCTCTTTGTCTGTCAAAGGACATGAAATGGGTAGCAAAGTATTCATCAGTAGCAAAACCACCGCTCGGTGAGGGGGTTTGTTCTGACGTCTCTCAGTGTTCTTTGTCTAAAAGCAGAAAGATCGCAACATCCTCATGTGTTCATCAGGGGTTTCACGTGAGGGAACAGTGTAGAGAAGTTCGGAATTTTTCATCCAGATTTAGCTGGACTCGGAAACCTGTTAGGTGTCCCAAAGTCCTTTGCATAATAGTAGATTTCTGTTTGGGGATATATGTTCTCATCATCAATGGATTAGCCTCTGATTTGTATTTGATTTCTGGAAAAACACCACACCATGCCTTCTGGAACCATCATAGCTTCTCCCAGGCAACTTGGCTTGTGATGGACCTTTCACTTCTACATAGAACTTTCTTCCTCATCAGCATCCTGGGACCCTTTCAACAAACACCTTAGAAAGATGTGTGTTACATAAATGACATATATAAATAATTTTCTATATATAACAAAATGTAAGTGTATGTAAAGTACACAATGTGTGTGTGCTGTCCTACCGACAAACATTCTTTTTTTTTTTTTGGACACAGAGTCTCACTTTGTGTCCAGGCTAGAGTGCCCTGGTATCAGCCTAGCCAATAGCAACCTCAAACTCTGAGTTCAAGTGATCCTCCTGCCTCAGCCTCCCAAATAGCTGGAACTGCGGGCACCTGCTGCTACACCCGGCTAGTTTTTTTATTTTTAGTAGAGACAGAGTCTTGCTCTTGCTCAGGCTGGTCTAGAACTTTTGAACTCAAGGGATCTTCCTTCCTCAGCTTCCCAGACTGCTGGGATTACAGGTATGAGCCACTTCACCCTTTCTAAAATAATTCTAATCATAGTCCTTGTGAGGATTTTTGAAGACTAAAGGATCTTATTACTTTATATCCTTTGGAAATTTGTTGTACTGTACTGTCAAATTTTCTGTTCACTGTATTTTAACTCTCTCATCTATACAATAGGGCTGACGTCACCCATTGAAAAAGCTGTCACAACGCTCAAATGTATGGGTAAACATGCAAAAATATATGCAAAGAACCGTGGAATATAGACTTTCAGGGTCTTTAGGTATCACTGGTGTTAACTACATAGCCTTTACTTACAAGATGAGGATTATTCCGATTCCAGTGTGGTGTAAGCTTCCTTCTGCAAACATATACCAGTGTAACTTTAGGGCATTTACATATAGATTTCTGAAATTAAATGAAACCACTTCAATACTAATGTTTTGACCACTGATGGATCCAAATCTGCCAGAATTATTATATATCTTGCCTATTACCAAGAAGTATAGATTCAAAATATAACCATAGGATAAGGTCACGATTAATATTTTAAAATCAATTCATGGGGGAAAAAAATGGACTAAGTGCTTTTATAGCAAGTTGGTCAATGCAAAAAGGCTTTCATTGCAAATAAAGGTGGTAGCTGAGGTTCCTCATTTAGCTTGGTGAGACGAATGTTGCCTGGGCCCTGTGGTGATGTAGTTCTTGGAAATACGGCTTCCAGAGGCTGAAGCAATTCATATCTACGTTTGTTTTTCTGTAATGACAATAGAAAATAGTGTTTAACAGCTTGGCTGATGAACAGAAGTAGTGGAGAACGGAAGAACCACCATGACTGTGGTGAACCAGGGTGGACCTGGTCAACAGTACTGGGGTTTGATCACTTAGCTTCATAGTTCTAGCCTCTTCGCATCATGGCACCAAAGGCTTTGGTTTCATCTTTTATGTTTACTTATTACTTGGAATTAGGAACTCTAAAGACTTACCTGATACCCTTGTGATATTCTCCATTGGTAAATTATTTCCATAATATAAAGACATTGATCTTCTCTTACTTGGCAAACCCAGGGTGCTGAGTATCTGTCCTCTGCTGCTGTGTGAGGCTGTTGGGGGCGTTTGGGGCCAGTGCAATATTCTTCTGTTTTCTTTTGCTCTTAACTCCAAAGTCCATGGTTTGTAGGTTGGATTTTTCAAGAGGGGAAGTTGATTAGATTCAACCTTGTGTTAGGTACTGTAGTAGGAACGAAAGAAGTGGGAACACTTTCCAAAAATGTATAATTCCTTCAGAAACAAAGGCAAGGTGAAGCAGTAAGTAATAGATCACTCACACCCGCCCACTCTGCACCAGATACTGGGCTCGGCACTCATGACGCTAAGCTGGTTAGGGTTTCAGCCTCAGGAAGTCAGGGTGTTTGGGGGAGGCCTATAGGCCCCAGCATACAAAGCAGGCTTCCTATTGAACACACCTTAACAAAGGAGTGGGGTTTGAGCCTGCAGATAACAGGATGACGTTTCAGAGAGTAGCACACATGTGCGAGACCACAGTGAAGGAAGAAGTCTGTTTGTAGAGACCACCTCGTGTTTGGTCTGGCGTTGGGCTAAGGAGGGCATGCTCTAGGGGAAGATGGAGATGTGGTCAGGATTGAGCAGGGAAAATCTTGACCATTCTTTAAAGGCAGGTGATCACTGAAGATTTGGGGCAAAGGGATTGGCAGCCAAGCAGCTGCCTTAGCGGCGTCCTCTAAGCCTGTCCCTAGGGAGATGGGACTGGAAGTGGGATCTGGAAGCGCATAGGCCCGTCCTCGGGCTGCCGTGTTCCCAGTCTAGGCAAGAATTGGTACTCGCTGGCCTGGGCTCTAACGGAGACTTTGGAAAAGAAAAACTTCAACAGGTAGAATGGATGGGTGCTGCACAGCAGTTGTCTATGAGGGACGGAGGCGAGCGTGAATTCCAGAAGCCCACCAAGGAAGCCAGAATTGGGCATTGGGTGCAGCTTTAGTGGGAAGTCGAGTTTCAGCTTCCACAGTTTGGTTGGCCTCCTGATCCTCAGGAACAAGACTGTTTTGCTAAGTAGACACACAGGATGGCTATTCCCGCTCTAGACAAAGTGCTGAACAAGCTGCTTGGTTGTTTTCTGGAGCAAATGGTTGGTCCACTTATTTCCTTGTTTATTTTTCTGAGCAAATGAAACCCAGCCCTGGGCCTTGACCTTTCTGGGTGCTGGATGGGACAGCAATGGAGCTTCCAGGAATGGCATGTCAGCTTCCCAGGCCACTGCTCTGTCACCACATCCCCAAACAGATGCTTCTGAGTCCCTCAAGATGGCAGATTGTGCGCGTGGCTGGGGTGCATCAGAGCAGGGAGGACAAGCTGGGAGGATTAGGCGGATTCCCACAAGAATCTGTCTTCTGTGCCAAATTAGAACCTTTCTAGGAATATTCCATGTGGAGGGTCAGTCTTCACCATCTTGAAAACTCACACGGGCCTCATCGACTCATCCTCTGAAAACTTCTGTTGCCTTTCCCAAAGCCCTCAGATTCTGCAAACCCTGCTAGCCCAGGCTTCCCAGCTGTGTCCAGGAGTGGGGAGTGGGTGATGTCCTTCTCTTGTCCCAGCCCCAAGGACAAAAGCCCTCGCTAATTCTTGGTTTGCTCGTCAATAAAGAGTTACTGGGAACATAAGAAAGTGAACCGTCTTCGTTAGTACAGTGGTGAAAAAACAACCCAAACCAAAAAGGAAGTGAGCTGGCCGGAGTAGGGCTCCCAGGATGGCGGGAGGGAGTTAGTTTTTGTGCAGAGGTCACTGTGCAAAGCCTCCACTGTGGGCTGCGTCTGCCCATTCTCCATCTTTGCAGAGCCTATGATCCAGGAATGATTTTTACATTTTTTTTAAATGGGAAAAAAAACATCCAAATGAGAATAATAATATTTCATTACACGCGAAAATCATATGAAGTTCATATTTCCATGTCCATAAATAAAGTTTTCTATTTAATCACTGAAAAGACCAGGGAAATTGTTTCCCCGCCTGTTCCTTCAGTAGCTACATAATACCTTTGCCTCTCGGTCTGTAAAGCTTATGCTATTTACCCACTATCCCTTTATAGAAAAATGTCCAGGTATTAAGAGCTTTTTCTGCTATCACCTAGAAAATCTGGGTTATAAACTCTCGACTAGGAGGGAAAGATCTTTACATCCCAGTTTATCTGGTTAATACATTGCTGCTTTTCAATCCTTTACTATTTGAGTTCCACAAAGTAGTAATAACAACAACATTGATAATGTTGGTGATAGCAGTTATGGTCCTTTGCAGACAGGGAGTGAGAGAGGGCATTAACAGCATCCCTGACCAGCCTCTTCTTCTGCCCGCAGGTCACAGGCCTTTCCAGTGCCGATACTGTCCCTACAGTGCCTCTCAGAAGGGGAATCTGAAGACCCACGTTCTCTGTGTCCATCGCATGCCTTTCGACAACAGCCAGTATCCCGACCGCAGGTTCAAGCGCTCCAGAGTGGACTCCGAGGCTTCTGGGAATTTTGAGGAGCCCACAGCTGTCAGGGCAGGAAGCTCTGCAGACCTCTCGGAGGACGGCGGCAAGATCCAGGCCGAGAGCAACTGAATAGAACAACCTGTACATTGCAATATTATTTCACACCATTTTAATATTATGCATCTGGTAAAAGAGTTTGCTAACTGCATTCCAAGGGGAACAAATCGTGTACAAGCCCCCAATAGTGTATAGAACATTTAAAAGAATTTTAAAAGATATCTATATATATATTAAAAAAAAAAAAATCCCCCAGCCCTTGAACATGGCTGCTAAACTGTTACCCGGCAACAAGTACTTCCAAACAGTGCAGGTGGGAGAAAAGTGATCTCACAAATGCTTGATGTCCTCCGAGCTCCAGAGAAAGCCGGGGGCCCCTTCCAACCCGAAAGTTCGTCTTGGTTTCAAAATAATGCTCTTACCCGAAAAACAATACCATCTAAATGATTTAGTGTTGCCTTGAAAGATGGAGGGGCTGTGTTTTCGTGGTTGAAAACACCTCATAATCTGACACCAGCTGCTGTCATTTGCCTCGCACCTTAATGAGACGTGTTGGGAGGCAGCTGTGGTGCCAGCCAGGCTGGAGCGGTCACTGCAGAGAAAATCAATTCACGTGGTGTTGTAACTGCACTCTGGGAGAAACCTTAGACGGCCCGCAGCCAGCGCCAGGGCTGACCCGCACTGCAGAGGTTGCAATCTTAAATGTGCATTTAAAAAAAAATACACAGCCAAATAAATCAATGGTCAGGAAGTGTCTGCAGACAAACGTCCACTGCAGTTTTGATGAGTAATTCCTTTTTTTAGATACAATTGCAGGATGGAGGGAAATGTTTTGTTCTTGGTTGCTTTTTTTATTTTCATTTTTTTTTAATTTTTGGATGAAGAAGGAGAATGTGATGAAAAAAAGTGGGGTACATTATATAAAATGTCATCAGTAAAACTAGCCAACTCTGTCCATAGAAGGTGTTGGTGAGAAATTAAAATTTAGGTAATACTAGAAAGGTTCTTTTTATTATGATTCTTAAAATTTTACTTGAATAAAGGCTGCTCTAGTCCTTATCATCAGATTTTTTTTTTTTTATGTGTTAAGTTCTTTGTGTCATAGACACACAGCAAAGATTTTCTTCCCAGCAGGCTCTTAGGACAGAGCTTGTATTAAAATAGGAATTAAACATCCTGCTCTCTGTCTCTAATAAAGAAAACTGTTTGAGTTAAAATGTCTGTTTTTGTAAAAACAAATGGGTTCTCTATTTTTGTAGATTTTAGATTTTCTACCTGATTGGAAACTCCAAATTTATCAAGTTCTGCACCCCCCAGAGGGAGATTTTTGAGGGTCAGTAATGAAACACGTAGCTCATTTTTGAACATGATTTAAAGACCAGTTCAAAGTATATTCTTGGATCTTCTAGGAGGGTGTCCAAGTTCAGCCTTTTAAATATACTTCCTTTGAGTGACAAGAAATTGGTGCTGTTGCTTGTGACGGTAGAGAATTATCGAAGTATTAACTTCGTCTAAAACAAAATCATTCAGACTTAAAAAAAAAAAAAGTCAATATTTCCTTGCAGGCTGGGAGCACAGAATAAAACCCCAGGGCCTTAAAAACTTCAGCTCTGCCTACAGCAGTTTACAAAAATACTAAACTGCAATCAATGTAAATAAAATTCTTAGTGCTATCCTGAGACCAGAAAGAATCTCAGGCTAATAAGGAATCCGGTTTGCATATGCTGTCAAAAGGGTGTCATCTGACGGAGGTTCCGGCGTAAACGAGGTCGCTGGGCGACGTGGACCCATCTGGCATAGAGCAAGCTGCGTTCTTGTTTTTCTAGTCTAGTTCTCACTGCCTTACTTAAATCGAGTTGATAAACTTAATGCAACTGTTTCTATGATCCTAGAGAAAGGATTGCAATGTTATTGGAAACTTTCTGACCGTAGTAAGCTTTAGGATTTTAACTGCACTGCTGTGTTTGGTGACTGTACCAGTCTCTTGCTTTTCTGTGTGTTTGCCCCGCCTTTGGTATCTTAGCAAAGAAAAATAAAAAAATAAATAAAAATGTAAAAAAAGAAGATAAAAATAAAGAAAAAAGGGGGAAAAAGTGGGGAAAAAAAAAACAAAACGAGAGCCACATTTCATTTCTAGCACTTTGGAAGCTCTTTCGGTATTCTGTTGTCTCTGAGCGTCCTCTGATGCAACAGGCAATAATTCTGTTTGTGACACTGGGAACATTCCCTCTTCTTTGTGGTGTGTGCGTTGATTCCATTTTGTCCAGTGCTATTGTCCCTACCCCCCCGCCCCCACCTCTGACACAGGCTTTCTTTCCAGAACATTTGTAACTTGTAATACCAACAAGTGATGCAGTGTCAGTGTCAACGTCACCAGGTCCTCATATCTCTAAACATGTCAAGTTTTTTTCCGTGTAACTTCTGTAGTCTGTGATGCTGGTCATAATACTGTCGACATTCCTACACAGAGAAAAAAAAAAAATCTATCTTGGAGGAAATCTGAGATCAATAGAGTAGAGGGTTTTGTTGCTATGCTTGTAACAAGTAGAAAACTTTGTATTTAAAGTTTATTCTTGGTCATTATTTATTATTATAATACATCAGTTGACAGAACTTTATTCTGGTATAGAAAGTATTAAAAGTTGTTTTTTCAGCAATGACTGTTTTCTTTCCGCTGTTAGAATAAAATGTCTTTGAAGCAGTCCAGTTTTATCCAGTGTTTTACGCAATGAAATCTCTACCTCTGGAAAACAAAAGACAAAAAACAAAAAAACACTCACATCTTTTTCTATTTGTGCGTGTTGACTAGGAAGAGTAAAACGTTATAGCTTTGGGAGACTAAGACTTAGTCAAATTCCACTTCGACAGAGCCTTGTAGTATTTTGCGGTGTGCATGGCCTTCGCAGGCTGAACGAATCTCCATGTAGCATGAACAGTGTTTGCACGCGTGTGTAAGTGTGTGTGCACGCATGCGTGTGCTCTGGTGTGTGTGAGCTGTGCTTCTTTAAATGTTTGCAGACATCGGTTTCAGTAAGGCAGAACCTGTGTAAGTACTAACGCTCTTTAAATTATAGTAATTATATGATGCACTTAGAGCATTCAGAGCTATTATTTCTCTTTCCTGGTAGAAAGTATATATTCTTTAAAATCATTAAATAGAAGGAAGTCTTTTACCTCCAAATTATCAAAGGATAATCTGAATTCTTCCTCAGAAGAAAAGAAAAAGAACAAAGGCTAATAAAGTCTCTGGAATCAGGGGTTACTGAGAAAGCAGAACTCTGAACACCAATCTGAGAGGGTTTGAAGTGTGTGCTGACCATGTGATATGTTGGGCTCATTTTCCACTTGTTTTCTTGTTGTTTGATTTTCGCCCCCAAGACAAGCTTGTGTAGAGCATGGAGGGCCGCTCAGAGTGGACAGCCACACCGTCTGCCCACGTTTTATGGGAATTTGTCAGTTCACCTTATTTCTCTCAGTGTGGGACTGTGTCCCTGGGAGGGAGCAGACGACTTGGACGAAATCTTCCTCAGTCTCCACTGTTACTACAAACACCAAAGGTGAGTTACGAGGTCACAGAGAGCGGATCAGGAAATGAAGCCATCAGGGAAAGAAGACTGAAGACTAGAAGGGTAGAAAGCTAAATGGGGGCTCAGAACTTCTACCCACACGACATCCACAATGGGTCACAAGCCCCCAGGGCCGCGGGAGACACCACAGGGGTAAGAGAGGAGAGGAGGTGGGCCCAGGTGGGCTGAAGAATTTGTCCCTCTGATGGAGGGGGCTCTGGAGTCTCAGCAGCTGCACACCACCCGCCCGAGGAGTGTGGCATTGGGTCTTTTGAATTCTCGAGAAGCGCAAGACACCTGGAGTTTTGTATTAAGTCTTCCAACTATTCCTTACTGGCTCAACATTTGTTTTAAAAAACTTTGTAATGAATGGATGAAAAACGTGGTATAGCCATAGAAGAGAATATTATTGTGCCATAAAAAGGAATAAAGGACTTAGGAGTTGCACAACGTGGATGAACCCGGGACACACTGAATGAAGCCAGTTGTCAAAGGGACTCCGTTTATGTGAAATGTTCACAGCAGGCAGATCCATGGAGAGACAGCACAGATTAGTAGTTTCCAGGGACTCGGGGGAGGGACAAGGAAGAGTGACAGCTGATGAGTATGAGGTTTCTTTTTGAGGGGTTAAAAAAAAAGTTCTAAAATTAGGTGGTCCTGATGGTTGTCTTACTTTGTTAATATGTTAAAACATCACTGAGTTTTGTATTTTTAAAAGGGTGAATTTTACGGTATGTGGATTATATCTCAATTCAGCTGCTGTGGAACATAAAAGTAAAACTGGGAGTGGGGGCATTTTTAAAAAGCATCAATATATGTTTCCATCAAAAAAATTTTGAGCGTGGCTTGGCGCCCGTAGCCCAGTGAATAGGGCGCCAGCCACGCACACCGAGGCTGGCTGGTTCAAGCCCGCCCTAGGCCTGCTAAAGACCAATGAAAACTGCAACCAAAAAATTGCTGGTTGTTGTGGCGTGTGCCCGTAGTCCCAGCTCCTTGAGAGGCTGAGGCAAGAGAATCGCTTAAGCCCAAGAGTTTGAGGTTGCTGTGAACTGTGACGCCAAAGCACTCTATGAAGGTGACATAGTGAGACTCTGTCTCAAAAAAATTTGAGCTTTTGAAAAGACAGACAACTGGCAGATTAGTACAGTATAAATAATACAAAATTGGGGGTACTGAATTTGAAGCCTAGATTTACTACGCATTGGCTGTGTGCTCATAAACTATTTAACTGGTCTGAGTTCATTGATTGTATCCGTAAAACACAAGAACTCAGTGAGATAGGTAAGGTTATAAGTACATTTTATAAAACCCTAGGCATCGTACCCTTGTGGTATAATGTTACGGCTACATCTGACATTCATTTCACTCCCATCCACAGCTAGGCACTGATAAAATGCTTTGGAAAGTTTTCCTCGTGCTAGGTGGCTGGGATTCCTCCACTTTTTATCGTCTTTGGACAACATGACCCTTGATGGAAGACTTGAACTTTTCCAACTTCTTCATGTGAAAAATCAGCATATTCACAACTCTCAATATTCTCAAGGTAGTCACGGGGCAGCCGAGGAAAGAAGGCCAGCAGTGGGAAGAGGATTAATCTAGGCGTTAGAGGTTATTCTACTCACCTGTTCAACGACTATTCACAGAAGACCTACTGTGTGCCAGGCGTGGGGCTATGGGCCGGAGAGTGACAGGTAAGTCGGGGTTATGCCAAACCTCACTGTCTAAGGAGAAAACAGACTTAAATTTCATAATCACACACATAAATACAAACTCGCTAGCAGAGGAGATACCGGGAGAACAGGAGTTTCCCACCTTCCCTCCATGGAAGCCTTATGAGGTGAAGGAGAGCCAGCTGGGCTCCAAATGTGGCGTCCACGCAGGTGTGATGGGCTCTGCAGTCCAGGCATGACCTCTTTCTCAGTAACTGTGGGATCCTGCTGGATCATTCCATGTTCCTAAATCTGTTGCTTCTGTACAAAGTGGAAAATAGCAGCATCAACAGCACAAGACTCTTTAAGGTCAAAGAAGAGCATGTATTTGACTGTGGTGTCGAGAGCAAGGTAGGTGGGTCTTTTTATGGGGCCATTTGTTCCCTTTGTGGAGGGGGCGGGCCACCATGAAAGTAGTGCCATTCTCTGGAGGTGTCTCTGCTGAGTGACCGACCACCCTAGTTTCCCAGGACTGAGGGGTTTCCCAGGACATGGGAATTTCAGTGCTAACACCTGGGCATGTCTGAACAAACTCAAAGGGTGGTCACCCCAGATCTAAGCACACTTCTGTCAAGGCACATGCTTCGTGTTGGTCAAGTCAAGGCCACTGCTGTGCGTGAGCGTGGAGTGCAGTGTGACGCCCATCTTGCCGCCAGGGATCCTGAATCTTTGCTCTTCGTTCATACCCAAGCGGGCAATGGCTCAAAGATGATTTTCTTTCCCTAGCAGCCAGAAGCTGCTGAGCGGCTGATCCCCCGCATGAAGACAGTATTTTGTGCTGAAACTTTTATAAAGATGATAACCCCTCTGTCTCTTGTAGTTGGGGATTTGTGCACTTCCCCTCTCTGTTTAACATCTGTATTGTAACAGTATATTATGAAAACCTCACCTGGTGTATTGTAAGCACAATCCCAAGGAAGTTAGTATTAAATATTGTGATCTTCATTTCCAGATAGAGGGGTTGGGCACGTTCCACCAAACTAGAGGTATGTTTCCATGGGGAAGGAGAAAAATTCATCGTGTAATGCAATATTAAAAATGTCACCCAGCTGAGCATTCCATGGAGGGGCTTGTGTGGAGTTTTAATCTCTTCACCTGTTGGTGTTAAGAGAAAAGAGAGATATGGGGTAGGGGAGGGAGAGTGAGGGCTTCTGTGAACAGGGAAATCAGAAGCAAAGAGGAGGGGGGAAATTTAAATGATCCCAGACCGAACTGTTTTGCTGTTAATACAGAAATACAGTGTGAGACACATTTAATGGGCTCTATTTTTTATTATACTATGCTGAATAATTAAGTTTGAGGCTAAGTGTCACATGGATTTATCTTTTAATTAAAAAAGCATGGTTCACGCATATTTGAGTGGTAGTCCAAATAAATGCAATATAGAAATTTATGTTTGTTTATCTAGGTGTTAATTACCTAGAGATTGTTCTGGATTACTTCTTTTTATAAGTGTCATAGGCTCGTGTCAGAACGAATAAAGCTTGCCCATGGAACCTTATCAATTTGCTAACTATAGTGCTGGCCTGACCTGAGAGGGGGGCAGGGGGGAAACTTTGGGGATTGTTATGTATACACACGCCCCCGTTCAACCCACACCAAATAAAACAGTCGTTTTAGAAAATATTCCTAGGACATAAAGGCACAAATATATCTTCATTGTTTTACAGCCTCTTGTCCACAGCTATTTATAAAACATGTGATTATTTATGCGTTGGGTTATGAGAAGTTCGCTGGGAGAGGCTGTGAAGGAGGCACCATCAATCCAGTTACCTGGTGCCCTGGAGAGGTGGAGAGAAGGCTCCCCGGAGGGAACTGGAGCTGGGACAGAAAGTTGGCTGCTGTGATCTGTCTGAGATGTGTCAACCTCTCCGCTGCTCCCAGAAAAGTCGGATGGTAGGAGAGAGGGATGGCAAAGTTGGGGGTTAGAGGTCACTTTTTTTTTTTTTTTTTGTAGAGACAGAGTTTCACTTTATTGCCCTCGGTAGAGTGCCGTGGCGTCACACAGCTCACAGCAACCTCCAACTCCTGGGCTTAGGCGATTCTCCTGCCTCAGCCTCCTGAGTAGCTGGAACTACAGGCACCCGCCACAACGCCCGGCTATTTTTGGTTGCAGTTTGGCTGGGGCTGGGCTTGAACCCGTTACCCTCGGTATATGGGGCCGGCGCCCTGCTCACTGAGCCACAGGGATGCACGTTGATAAAGTAAAACCAGAGGCCCCGAGAATTGGTCATCAGAAGTGAAGTAGTGTCTGCCTTTCTCTTTGTTTACGAGTGATTTGGGGTGGCTGGGAAGAAACCCAACGAGGTGGCTAGGATCAAAATGTTCACCTTCAAAGAAATACATTTTGCCAGAGCAGGGAGAATTCCGAGCAGGCCTGGGGACGTTCTAAGTCCACGCGCTCTTTGATGTGTTTCCCAGTTTCCTGCACTGCCTGCGCGCCACGCCTTCATTTTGGCCACCAGATCCCAGAAAATCAATAGAAGGCACCGTGGGTCCCTGTGAGCTGGGCTGCTCTCCCGGGGTGCAGGGGCAGCCGGAGGGGACACGGGCAGCCCCCCGCCCCGCTCTCCCCAGCCGGGCGCGCCGCACACAGCGCAGGTGGAGCTGGGCGCGGGGCAGGGTTTCGTTTTCGCTTTTTGTTCCGCTCCTCCCGGGCGCGGCGGGCGGACTGAGGGGCGGATCGCTGTCAGCTCGGTGACCCGGCTGGGCGGCTCCGAGCGGGGGCTGCGCCAGGCGGGGGCGCCCGGGGCCTTCCTGTCGCCCGGGACGGGGCGGCGGCTGCGGCCCGGCGGTGGCTCCGAGGGATCGAGGCGCAGAAGAGCCCGGGCCACGGGTGGGCGAGACCGGCCCCTGTCCCAGAGGCGCGGTGCCCGGACCCGACGGTCCCCGAGGGCCGGTCTGTGGGCGAGGAAGGGGACAAATGTGCTCCAGGGGGAAAGGGGTCGTTGTGTCGTGGGGTGCCGCCGAGGGCGCCTGCTGTCCATGCCTCTTACATTTTGAATTATTGACGCTTAACTGTTGTCTTCCCAAATCCGGCTGTTATCAAAAGTCACCCTGGCAGTCCTGGGGCTTGGGTGGGGGACACGGCTGGTGGAGCAAGTCGGCCTCCCGGCTCCTCCCTGCTGGGTTCTGGTGACACAGTGGGGGGTCCTTGGGCCGCCCCATCCCCCTGCTCAGTCACGTTAAAATCGGACAAAGGAAGTGACCCCACTGAGCAGACAGAGCTTCTGGAAAGAGGGGTGAGCAGCCGGAGAAGGCGCTGAGCAGAGCTCCGAGGGCGAAGGAGTCCCTGCCCATGGTCCATCCACTGGAAGCCTTGTTCAGAGAGAGGTCCCTAAGCTCAGGGAAGGGTCAGACTGCGGTCAGTGCAGGCCCTGCTGGGCTTTGGGCAGGGAGACCATTGTTCTGGAAATGGCATTGAAGGGTCCAGGTACCTAAAAGTATCTTCTTTTTTTTCTTTTTATTTGTCTTGAGCTGAAATTCATATGACATGAAATTAGCCATTGACGTGTGGAATTAGCATATTCACAATGTTGTGCAACCAGTATTTTAGGTCCCAAAGCATCTTGGTTACCCTGAAAGAACACCCTATCTCCCTGCCCCAACAACCACCTATCTGCTCTCTGCTTCTACAGGTTTCCCCTCCTGGAAATTCCATGTATGTGGAATACAACCTGTGACTTTCAGTGCCTTGCTTATTCCACTTAGTGTAATGTTTCGGAGGTTTTCACACACTAAAGAACACATCAGTCGCCAGTCCTGACCTGACCTGGCCTATCTCTCTAAGTATGCCCTCAGAGCCCTTTATTTCTAGCCAGAATCCCTTTGTGTGCTTCAGACTTGCCACACCTGTCCCTGCCCCAGGGCCTTTGCACAAACTCTTTCCTCTCGCCCTTCCTCTTCTTAGTTTTTCAACTCAAATGTCCCTCAGGGAAGTTTTCTGTCACTGCTGGATCTGTGTGCCCTTGGCAGCTGTTATCATGCCACAGCTCACCGCCCTATTTCTGTGTTTTCTTTTTTTGTGTGTGGCAGTAATCACTCTCTGGAAATGCTATTGTATCCTTTTATTTAGATGGTTATGGCCTGCCTTCCTTTGGGGAATGTAAATTCCATGAGAGATCTTGGTACACACAGTGTCTGGTACAATGTAAGAACTCAAATAAATAAAATAAATAAATAAAATGTACTTATTGAATAAAGCAAGGCTCCTGGCCCAATTATTTTTGATAATAATCACTAAAATATCTGGCCAATTTTTTTTAGTTTTTTTTTTTTGAGTCTCACTACGTCACTCTTGGTAGAATGCCGTGGCGTCACAGCTCACAGCAACCTCAAACTCTTGGGCTTAAGACATTCTCTTGCCTCAGTGTCCCAAGTAGCTGGGACTACAGGTCCCTGCCACAATGCCTGGCTATTTTTTTTGTTGCAGTTCTTTAGCTGGCCTGGGCCGGGTTTGAACACGCCACCCTCACTGAATGTGGCTGGCACCATAACCACTGTACTACAGGCGCTGAGGGAAATTTTCTTAGTTTTTAAAAAAGACATTCCTTCAACAGAGGCCTTCAAAGAAAGGAATATTGATTAAACTCCCTTGCAGAGCAGGGCTGTCCAGGAGACCTTGGGCGTGGTCCTCCTTGCCTGGAGCATGGGTGTGTATCTGTGTGAGGTGGGAGGTGCCTACCAAGCTGGTCTGGTCTTCTGTTCACTGGGATTGTCTGAGACCCGCTTCCTAAAGAGAGACTGGCAGCTGCCAAGGGGGTGGCCCTAAGCAGGGAGCCTGGATCCAGTCCAAATCTGCTACAGTGAGCGCCTCTCTGACTCTCTGAGCTTCAGTTTCCTCATCTGTAAAGAAGCTGTTAACACCTGCTGTCTCGTCTTACTGCGGGCCGCACAGGACATCATGGAGAAGGGCTGTGCACGCATGGTCAGTGAGCACCACAACCATTAATGTTACAACAACTGTGTGCCCTGCCCGGCCCCAGGTGTGGGCAGCAAAGATGGAGCCCAGGTGCCTGGTCAGCACGTGCTGAGGCCACCCAGCTCCCTCTCCCACCCGCTGACCCTGCCCACTCTGGTGCTTGTGACCTAGGGTCAATGCCTCCTCTTAATGCCTTTGCGTTTCTCAGTTTGCTGACTGGGGTGATTTTCGGTGAGGTTCACATAAATACTTCAAAAATAATTCACGATGAAGAGGAACGCTTCTGGAATGGGTGATGGCACAACGAATTAAATGCTTTATAGGGCCAAGCGTAAATTATTTTAATGCATGTAATAGATCTGCCCGGGGAGATCTGAGCCCCTCTTGGTCATACCTCTGCAGCCCCAGGGGCCCGGAGGGCGGTGGGAGCAGGTGGCTGGGAGCCTGCTCTGCTGGGGTGTGAATCATTTTCCTCTCCAAAGACCTACTGCCCCAGCACTTAGGGCCTCCTAACCTGAGGAAAGGATGGGAACATGAGGATGTCTGGCCAGCCGAACAGGAGCCAGATGAGGCAGCATGAAAGCATTAGTTAGCCGTGACCCACACCCCGCCCTCCATCCATTGTCCCCTGCTCTCCGGGGGGAGAGGGGAATGCTGCCATGTGGCACCAGGCATTTAAAATATTTTGTTTCCCTTGAAGATTCGGTCTGCAAGACTAATGTTCCAGTTCATGCCATCAACAGGTCACAGTTACATTTAGACTCATAGCATCTCTGTGCAGGAAAGAACCTTAGAGAGTACAGTGTCCAACAAACCCATACAGCAGATGAGAAAGAGAAGGGCTCAGAAAAACTCTACTTGGAAACATAGAAGATAAACATGCTCGTTACAGCTATGTAGTATTTATGAAGTGGTATCTAAAGATGGCTGTTGTGGCTTTGTAATTACTGAAGAAGGCTTGTAACCCTCGTGGAAAGAATTCATTGAGTCTAGAACGTGCTACCATGAGCCCTTATGGTCCAGCAAAGGGTTTCGGCACTTAATGTTGACCAGTTGTCTCTTATCTGGAGAGAAGCATTCATTCTCTCAATGGTTGATGAATGCACACTGGTTCTGGACTACGGGATGGGCATCGGCCATACAGCTGTGACCAACACAGGGGCTCTGCTCTCAGGAAATTCTAAGATGGACCCAGATCAGAAAAGCTGCAGTGACAAGATCCTAGGACAGAATCCTAGGACAAGTCTCCTTGATGGCCTATCCACCTGTGTTGGAAATTCTACTCCCAGGGATTCCATCAGGCCCACTGAGGCCGATGTGGTTGAGCATAAGAGCAGTGACCACTTCCTAGGAAAGCATGGTGAGGTGAGATGAGGGCCCTTGAATGAAGGGTGGGATCTGGATGTGAGGGCACGAGAGACAGTATGTGAGAAGGTTCCAGGAGGAAGGAAGGGTCACTTTGTTCCAAAGCAAAAATCCAAAGGTTCCTGGTGGGCTCTGCAACTGGCAAGTGGGGTGGGCAGACTGCAGCCCAGAGACCAGGAAGCAGGGTTGTTATGAGCTGACCGTTTGAGTACTCCCACCCCCCATTTATGCGGTGAAATCCTAACCCCCCAGTGTGATGGTACAGAGAGGTGGAGACTTCAGCGGGTGATTAGGCCATGAGGATGGAGCCCTCAGGAACGCAATTAGTGCCTTTATTAAAGACACCCCAGAGTGCTTTCTCACTGTTTCCCTACTATGGCATGTCAAATGCAGAAGACGGCTATTCATGAACCAGAATGTAGGCTCTCACCAGCACCCCACCATGTTGGCACCCTGATCTCAGCTCTCCAGTCTCCAGTACCATGAGAAATAAACGTCTGTTGTTTAGAAGCCACCAGGCTGTGGGATTGTCATAACAGCCCAAACTAAGATTGGGCTGCAGGATAAAGCTTTGGCAGGCAGATATGTGCAGGATGGCCCCACTGTGTGCTCTGAATAATGTAGATCTGGATAAGACTGATGGACTTTGGGACTGAAAGAAGTCAGGCTGGCAGGTAACAAAATAAACCATGCTATGTCCCCAAAGGATGTTTGAATGAAAATCAAACCTGTAACTCATAGAAGGAATCTTCGGAGACAGTTGAGAATTCTTGTCTTTTAATGGTGTAAAATTGGATTTTTTTTTTTTTTTGAGTCAGTCTCACTCTGTCTTACTGTGTTGAGCACTGTGGTGTCATAGCTCGCAGCAACCTCAAACTCTTGGGCTTAAGGGATCCTCTTGCCTCAGCCTCCTGAATAGCTGGGACTACAGGTGCCTACCACCATGCCCAGCTAGTTTTTCTATTTTTAATAGAGACAGGGGTCTCTCTCTTGCTCAGGCTGGTCTCAAGCTCCTGAGCTCAGCCTCCCAGAGTGCTGGGATTACAGGCGTAAGCCACTGCACTCGGAATAAAATTGAATATTATGTCCTCATTAGGCCTCCCCTACCCAGCTTCTGGGTCAATAGATCATTTCCTCTTCCAGAACCCAAAGAGAAAGACTGTAGGGCATGCTATGGCCCATCGTGTTTGTCTATGGAATGGGGTTATTGAGGGCAGTGGCCTAGGATGATTCATTTCTGGATTCGTGGTGACCCTTAACAGGAGCTTCATGAAAGCTCCCTGTTCCACATTTACAAATAAATCAATGCAAAGGTCAAGTGGTGTCCACAGAACCAGGCTTAACGTCCAACTTCCTGAATCTCAGTTTAATAGGACCCGGTGAAGTTCCTAGAAAGAAATCACTCAACCCATCCAAAAAATGCAGGTGGTTTTTCGACGGCAAGCCTGTTAAGAGTGAGAACGGTGTGTCCCCCTAGTCTTAGCACAGTTCCTGGCACTGGGGTGTGTCCAGACAGTATCCACAGTAAAATGAGCACCTCAGAGCCACCGTGGGTGCTATGAATGCTCTGCCTTGTGTTCCCTGGGCTCACCTCTGAATCTGTCCGCAGCTGTAGTTGACAGGCCACAGCCACAGACAGCTTGTCCTGCATGAAGAACCTTGGGAGCTTGCTCTGTCACATGCAAGGAAGCCTAAGCATGCTGGGGACTTAATGCCCCCCAGGACAGCCCTCCACGGGGAGTCAGTGCATGAATGATTCCCCAGCCTGGCACTCTCCACAGCTCCTCTGCGGGGATTCACAGGATGGAGCCCTTGTGGCCCACCGGGGTAACTGCACACGAGCGCACCCAGGCCCCACTCTCCTCCCTCCCCGGCTCACGTCCCCCTGTCCCCCTACCCCCCACTGGTGTTCTCTGGGCTCATCTTCTGAAGGCACTTTCTGTACCCATGTCCTTATCCAGGGCCCGCTTTTTTAGGGGAACTCAAGCCAAGTCAGGTGCTAAATAAATATATGAATATGTGGAATTGTTAAGTGGATGAGTGAGCGAGTGAGTGGCATTACGGAGTGATGGGAGAGCTCTGAAAGCAAACTGCATCCTCCACCATCTTCCTCGGGCTGAGGCTGGAGGGAGAGGCCGCATGCTCCTCCCTACAGGACCAGTGCAGACGGCAGGCCGCGTCTCAGCAGGCTGGCTCTTGGCAGGGCCACCGGGGCCAGGGCGCAGCCTAGTCCAGGCCAGGCGGGCAGAGTCAGCGACCTGCTCCCACCCGGAGCGTAAGGGGACTTTGGTGATGGATGAAGGAGGCCGTCACCCCAGAGGAAAGACATCCTGGCTGCTATGGGAAGACAATGGTGATCTGCGTTTTAAGCCAAGTCCTGTAAAAATAATATAAAGGCCCAGATAAGTGAGGTGGGAGTGGGGAACACGGAGGAGCTGGAGCCGAATGAGGAAAGGCTTCGGCACCTCTTCCAGATGGCTCCTTCCCACCCCCCACCCATTTTGATATGAGGACAGGAACAAATCACATACCTGAAGGCGGAAACAGAAGGCTCCACCAAAGATTGGACAGAGAAAGGCAGACGCTGCTGAACACTCCGCGACAACCAGCCTCTACCCAGCGCCGGCTGTGAGCCCGGCTAAGAATAGACCCGCCGGGACTCGGGAACATTCTAGGCTCTGCTCTGCCTCCGCCCTGCTGTGAAGGGGGCTGAGCGAGCGAACCTTCCTCAAATTTGGGCTGCTGTAGTGAAGTGCCATGAACCAGGTGGCTCGTGAACAACACAAATGTATTTCTCGCACTTTCAGGAGGCTGGAAGACTGAGGTCAAGACTGGTTGATTAGCGTCCACTGAGGGCCACCGTAGGGTTCACAGAGGGCCATTCTGATTGGTTAGTGTCCACTGGGCCACCGTAGATTCACGGAGGGCTATCGCTAATTGGTTGATGTCCACTGAGGGCCACCGTAGGGTTCACAGAGGGCCATTCTGATTGGTTGATGCCCACTGAGGGCCACCGTAGGGTTCACAGAGGGCCATTCTGATTGGTTAGCATCCACTGAGGGCCACCGTAGGGTTCACAGAGAGCCATCGCTGATTGTCCACTGAAGGCCACCGTAGGGTTCACAGAGGGCAATTCTGATTGGTTAGTGTCCACTGAGGGCCACCGTAGATTCACAGAGGGTCATCGCTGATTGGTTGATGTCCACTGAGGGCCACCGTAGGGTTCACAGATAGCCATTGCTGATTAATGTCCACTGTGGGCCACCATAGGGTTCACAGAGGACCTTCGCCGAATGGTTGTTGTCCACTGAGGGCCACCGTAGGATTCATAGAAGGCCATCTTTTTGTTGTGTCTTCACATGACCAAGCTCTAGGGGGTCCCTTTTACAAGGGCACTAATCCCATTTTTGAGGGTTCAGTTCTTGTGACCTCACCACCTCCCCAAACTCCACCTTCAAATACCGTCATATTAGAGTTTAGGTTTTGGATACGAGTGCGGATTTGGGGCAGGGGTGACAAAGGACGGTCAGTAGCAGCGAGCCATAGACTCTACCTGCCCCGCCAGCGGACAAATGCTTCAGTGTTTGTAGTAGGAAAATGGCCTTTCCCTCCCGTGGAAGGTTGGGTCACTTGCACCTGCTGAGTGCCTTAAATCACTACACATGCACCAGTGTCTGTCCCTGTACTGCTCTTGTGTGGCACAGAGGGACACACAGGGAAGGATGTGCACCTGTCCTTGGAGACCCTGGATCCTACTTGGAGGGACAAAATGCGGCAGTGAAGAGAAGGGGCCAAGCGGACACCACCAGGAAGTCACCTTTTAGCACGTGGGGAGGGAGCGGAGCCCCTGTAGCACTTAATGGTGTGGTTGGAGGATCAGAGAAACAGCTGGGAGAAGCCCAGCCCTCAAAATTGGGGGAAGACAGAGTCAGAGTCGGTGGTGTCTCCAGGGCCAAGAGCCCTGGGGTGGAGCAGATCTGGCCCTTGGTGAACCTCCGGGAGCGGGCCGGGTGGGCAGAGAAGCAGCTTAGATCAGCTGGGGTGGGCCGGGTGGAAGAGGGAGGAAAAAGGCCGACTCCTCCAGGAAATTGGGCCACGTGGGGGAAGGCAAGGTCGATTTGGGGGCCTGTGAACACGAGCTCACGTGGCAGGTGCTGGGCCACTGGTCACTTGCATTGCCAGGTTCACCTGGCCGGCTAACGCTGTCAGCTCAGAAGCACATGCTGCCCACACCAGGTGGCATGGCTTGGGAAAAGAAGGCCACGCTCTCCCACGCCAGCATTGAGCAGGTACAGGTGGTTTGAGTCTTTCCTCTTTCGGGAAACCCATGACCCACTTATAATATGGAGACGTCTAACTTTTGCTAAAGAGTCGCTCCTCTAATATAGTCTTGTGGTTTGAACAGGATGAAACCTGAGGAATTGACTTTTTAAAGGACACTAACCATCGCTGGTGGGCCGGCTCCCTCTTAGGCGATGGGTCTATCGTGCTTCTGTGGGTAGCCAGGTTAGTTTATGAGACTGGTGTTCAGGAAGCAGCCCCTGTGTGTGAGTCCCGGGGCTGGGTGGGGGCTGCGGTGAGGAGAAGCCCAGGCCTGGGCTACCCGGATGCTCCCAGGGGACGTAAGGACACTGACCTAGCTCATTCTTTCCCTAGTTCAATCTTTTTTAAAAGTCCCCTGTAATAGATATTACCCTTCCTGTGCAGAAACTCGGTCTCCTGAAGGAGGTACAGAAATAAATCAGAAACAAATAAATTTTTAAGGACTACCATCTCAGAGATCAGGGGTGTTGGGGGGAGCCTCAGTAATTCTACTGTGATTTCCCTGGCACAGGGTCCCAGGCTCTGCCCCACACCCTCCGACATAAGGGTCCAAGGGGGAAAGGGGAGCGTGTTTCTCTACTGCCACTCGATGCCTTCTAGCTGGTGGGATTTAGGAGCTGTCATCCCCAAGCAGGGTGAGCATGTTAGTGTCAGAGTGACAGACGCCCTTGGATGTCCCCAAGGCTGAATCAGCCTTCTCCTCCTCTTGAACTCTCTGCTTTGCCCCTTCTGTCCAGCACTGGCCCTCTTTCTCCCTCATCTGTTAGAAATCCTGTCACACAAGCTGTTGGTCTTAAAGTGTGGACAGTTGCATTTATATTAATTTGGAAAAATATTATTTCTAATGATTCCTCTAGCCAGTCTCCCCATCCCCCTGGCCTGACCTTTGAGGGCCCCTGTTTGTGCTTGTTTTGTTGTCATGACTATGAACAGCATGCTGTGGACAGTGTATGGCCCATGAGGAGCGGAGGACACCACGGGCCAGTACACGGTGCTGGCACTAGACGGCGTTCTTAGTGACACTTAATCAAATCCTGGTTTCCAGCACAGAACTGACCAATCCCACTTGCCAGTAGAATAAAAGTCCCATTACTGAGGGGGAGACACACGCCTTTGCTTAGACAGCGGTTCTCCACCTGTGGGTCGAGACCCACAGGAACTGTATTAAAGCCTTGCAGCATTAGGAAGGTTGAGAACCACTGGCTTAGAATATCTTTCCCTCCTTTGCATAAACAAGGCCTTGTGAGCACTAGGAGGTATGTGTGGCTGTGCTGGGTTCCCAGTGCTGGCTCTGGGTGTGGCCCCTCCCTGCCCAGGAGACGCCAGCCCAGCCCTTGGCAGGTGCTCCCCAGGCCTCAGATTCATTACTGCTTGCCTGGCTGGCCTGATTTACTCAGTGCCCTGGAAGTCCCCTCCCCAGGAAGCCCTTGCTTGGGCATGCTGTTCCCTCCTCACAGCCCTCCAAGATCCAGTTTACGCACCGTCCTTCCCTGGGGAGCCCCCTGGCACCTATAGGCCTAAGTGGTGCCTTCGCCTATGAGCTCTCAGGCTACCCACCATCCAAGTGGCATGGCTGGCTCAGAACAGCATGGCAGGTGGCCCCACTGTCACCCAGCCTCCCTGCACTGAAGGGGGACCAGGCTTTGGAGTGCCCAGGGGAGGAAGGGTCAATATGTGCTTGCTGTGGGTTTGACCAATTGCTCGGGGGATGGATGACAGGAATCTGGTCTGTGCAGCTTGGTGAACTGGGAGCTCCTTTGGGGTTTCGAGAAGGGGCTGGACAAGGATACAGCTGCAGGCAACACGGAGGCAGACCTCCTAGAGGTCTCCTGCCCCGCGGCTGTGTGGCTCCCACATGGAGACACGGGGCACTGACTCCAGCCCACTGGCTACCAGTTGGCCTGCCAACTGGCCAGTAAATCCCTGGGTCCACTTGAAGCTCGCCATTTAACCGATGGCTGCTCTCCCTACCAGGAGCCTGCAGCATCTCCAAATGGCCTTGTGTGAGCCTAACGGAACAACACATTATACTTATTTTTGCTTATTGGTTTTCAAGGCTGACTGGCTCAGAACTGCATAATTCTAATGGCTCCTTCTGAACACACGGTCATTAGACAGATTATGTAATTTAAAACACAAATAACAATGGTGGAATCTGTTGAACTGCTTCTCCTTTTAGGCAATGGTCGGTGAGAAATAGGTTGGGGTAACCACCTTGATCGCCTTCCTCTCCCTTCTCTGCCAGGTGGGAGTCGGTGCTGAGTGTCTCGGGTTCATCTGTAGGAACTGTGGAAATAACTCAGTTTCTTTGGCTGTCTGATCCAGGTTCCAGTCTCAACTCTGCCTCTTACAGGTGTGACCTTGGCCGGTGTACGCAGGCTTGCTCTGAAGCAGGGCAGCCGGGTATTTCTGCAGGCCTGATGTAAGGATGGGGCACACAGATGGGGGCCAGCACCCCCCACCTGCACAGCCTGTGCTGGCCACTCCCACGGCCGAGGGCGCACATGTGCATGGTGAGCTGTGGTAATGGATGCTCCCGGCCTTTCGGCCCACTGCAGTATTCCACTAAAGGAGATCATTATTCTGTATGGAATAAATAGTGTTATCGGGCTGATATGCTTAAGGCTAATGAGCCCATGTCTAGCATCTGAGAAGCCAGATAACAAGACATGTTTTTCTCCATTGGCTTCTATTGATGTATTAATTAATGAAATCCAAGATTCCCCTTTAGCTGGAGGAGTGTTTAAATCATTCCTGAGCTGTGTATAGCTTCGTCTCCCCTCCTGCTCCCAGATGCTGTGGGAGGTGGGGGAGGCGGCCAGGTCTCCCTGCCTCTGACCTGGCCACGGTGGGAACAGCAAGGCCCACAGACAAGAGGCCTGCCCCAGACTCCCTAGCCATCTCTGTCTCAGCCCTGGGTCACGTCAGAGTGGGCAGAGGCCACCAGAAGTCCCTCTTACTCCCCTAGCCAGGAAGGACCCCCTTGGCCAGCATGGGCCATGCGTCTGGGCCAGCTTCCACTTCATTTCTGGGGTTTCTCCCTTTCAAAGAGCTCCCGGACGTGCCCGCAAAGGGGCTTGTGATAGTCCCCGGAGAGGCTTACTCCCCACATGGGTGCTTTATTACTCTGAGGGTCCGTGTCCTTCTACACCTGGCAGTGTGGCCAGAGGCACAGAGTTGACAATGGATACCTTCCGGTTCCGGGCCTGACTTAGTAGGTGCACAAACTCAGTGAAGTTGTAGAAATTGTCTGAGCCTCAGTTTCCCCACATGTGAATTGGGGATCATCATGATACCGAACTGAAAGCTCTGTTGTGAGGATTACGTGAGCTCACAGGTGGGAAGAAGTTCCAGGGTCTGCAGAGGACAGGGTGGCAGGGATCGGTATTATCTATAACAATAATACATCTTATTAAATGTGGAATGGGGAAATAAGGTTGGTGAAAAAAATACTTCTCACAAAAATAAAATTGCATTATTTTTTATACCTTCTTGTAACCTTAGCATTTTTAGCACCTTGGCAAGAAGACGTCTTTCAGTATTTAAAATTGGTGAGTGGGTGTGGTGCCTGTAGCTCAGTAGCTAAAGCGCCAGCCACATAACACTGAGGCCGGCAGATTCGAACCCAGCCCGGGCCTGCCAAACAACAATGACAACTGCAACAAAAAAATAGCTGGGCATTGTGGTGGGTGCCTATAGTCCTAGCAACTTGGGAGGCTGAGGCAAGAGAATCTCTTAACCTCTCTCCCCAAGAATTTGAGGTTGCTGTGAGCTGTGATGCCATGGCACTCTACCCAGGGTGACATAGTGAGACTCTGTCTCAAAAAAAAAAAAAAAAAAAAATAGTAAGGACAGCGCCTGTGGCTCAAAGGAGTAGGGCGCTGGCGTCATATGTCAGAGGTGGTGGGTTCAAACCCAGCCCTGGCCAAAAACTGCAAAAAAAAAAAAAAAAATAAATAAATAAATAAAATAAAATTGGTGAATGATCATTTTCTTTCATGCTAAAGGAGGAAGGCATTTGAAACAAGTTGTTGAAAGTGGCTTACACCTCTCCCGACAACCTTGCTGGAACCATTATTTTGTGCCTTGGTACCCAGAAGTAATCATATACCTCCCACACCCTGGAGGTCCCAGGCACCCCCGTCCCCTCCCAGATTTCACTGTAGCCACGGGCAGAGGGCACCTCTTCACTTCAGGCCACTTGTCCTGCCCTGGCTGGCAGGACGTCACAATGATGAGCACCTGTCAGCGTTCACCACCATGGCCCCCAAACCTTCTTTCCCTTCTGCGTTTCATACCCACACACCTGATGTTTTGCAACTTGGATTCTACTCTATTTTGAATCAATAACTACTTAGAATTAAAATTTGAGCTGAAGTATAAACCATAAAAGCCCCTGATTATTTCATTAGTAATTTGCTAATTGGCATTAGATATTTAATTACACATTCCAAATATTTGATGAAATATTTTAGCTCCATGTAGAAGCCTGTGACAGGGACTACATTTTTCAGAAAACAGAAAGCGCAAAAGGATAACATGGAGGCAGTGCTAGTGTCTACACCCACGGAAGCCTACACAGATGGGTGGGAGGATTTGCCCACTCAGCCGGTCACTAAATCCAGGGTGGCCTCAGGTGGCTTGAGCTCAGCCCTCTCCCCAGCCCTGTCTACCAACAGCTCTTTCTGCCCATCCTTTTCTTTCAGAGACATTATCTTTTCTGCTTTGATCTGTTTCCCACAACATAAGGTGGTTCCCCCACCCACTTCTTACCCTCCCGATGGGCTGCCTTTTGACATGGATGAAAAGGAGTTGGTCGATCAGCCCTGGCCCCTGGCTCTTACCCTATCCCCGTCCTCCCAATCCATCTTGCAGCAGGCCCTGTCTGCATCGGACACCAGATGGCCCCCACAACCTTCTTAGAATAGATTTGCATCAGATACCACTTGGGCTCGGGCTCCCTCCCTTAAGGTGTGGGAGCTGTTTCTTTAGAAGGAAAAAAAAAAAAAGATAATTTCAGTACAAGAAAAAAAAAAAGCACAAATGTTCATTTCTGTTTCTTCTGGGATCTTTCAGATGATAAGTGGGCATCAAATTCATGCAGCCCCAAAGGTGTGTCTGGCTCCTCCACTGTGACTGCAGCCCTAGTCTACTGGATTTCAACCCGTGGATGAAAGTCTCCATGGGACAGTTCAACAAAGAATGTAGGAAGATGCACACTGAAAGCGAAGTTTGTTCTTGACCTGCCAGGCCCTCTGCAGATATCAGCTCATCTATCTAGAGTGCAGGTGGGCTGAGGGCAAACCAGGCCCAGAAACCAAACTCACATGCTCTGCTTACCTGCCCTGGCCTGAGGGCGGTGATGCTCACACTGAATCCTCTGTTGCTCTTGTGACAGACTGTGGCAGGTGTATGTGGAACTTCCAGTGACCATTCCAGAGAAGCCCAGGCAGGATGAATGGACCTTATGGAGGAGAAAGCTGTACTCCAGTCATAAGCGTACAACACAGCTCAGAAGGAAAAAGCCCTTCTAGGGACAGCGGGGTCCCCACTCAGGCCCATGGAGGGGGGCAAAGGTGTGCCTACCCCCGCCTCCAGCTACGCTTTTCAGAGGCAGAAAGGTATGGTGTCAGGAATTAGATTAAGGACTCCCAACAGCCCTTCTTTAAAAGATGCAAATGCCTGATTCCTTGCAGAATAGATCCATTTGGGTATGTCAGAGGGGAGGGCACGCAGAAAGCTTGTGCACTGAGGACCTTTCTGTGCCTGTCCACAGCACTCTCGGAGGAAAGTGGGGGGAGCAAAGAGCCCAGGCATTCACCCCAGTTCTCCTTGCTGGCTGTCCCGACCATCACTGAACTTCTCGGGTCACTCAGCTGTGAAATGGGAAGAGAAGGGGACACCCCTGAAGATAAGGTCTTGAAAGAGTCCCAAACACCAAACCTGGGAAGGGCCGGGAGGCAGAGGAGGAGAAAGACTCTCTTTCCCTGAGCCATTATCTATCTTTCCCTCCTCTGTATCTGGCTGCTGAGCTTTAAAATTTATCTGCATTTTAACCAGCCTGTATAAATAGATATATGGGTTTTTATGAGAAGCTGCCTCAAATCCCTTTGGAAATAGGGTGAATATAAAATAAAAACCAATAAAGTGATTTTTCAATAGAAATCTGGCTGCAGTGAGCAACCCTCAGGAGCCCCTCTGTTCCTCTCTGGACGTGGAGCCATTTTGAAATGATGATGTTTCCAGAAGCAGGAGTTTGTCCTGTCCATGGCCCTCTGGGGTGCAGGTTGCGGGGGGCACAGGGAGGGTGCGCGCCGCAGACAGTTCATCAGCAGGCTGCCCACCGTGGGTGGAGGTGGGCCTGGCCCATCTCTGTGCTGGGCTCCATTCATGTAGCAGCCCCGGGGCCCACAGCCTGGGCACCCTGATTTGCTCCCCCTGTCCTTCCTGCCCAGCTCCCCCATTTCTACCACTCCTCAGACCCTTGGAAGCATCAGTTCTTCACTGGCTCGAGATCAATGTTTAACAACTGAATAAAAGAGAACCCCCCTGCATTTAATTGGAAACAAAGAATGGACTGTAGAAAGATCTTTATCATCTGGACAAATTTCAAAGTCAAGGTGTGACAGGTCTGATTAACCGATTAAGCTGACTCACTTAGCCTGGCTGGCTTCTCTCCCCATCTTCTGCTTTCAATCCTCCCAGACCATTAGAGCCACCAGCAGAGCTGTCTCGCATAGAGAGACTTTCTAGCTGTGCTCCCCGAGGTTCTCTATCATGAGCCTCAGGGCACTTAAGACCCCTCTTGGGTGATACCAGCCTGTGTGACCTGCCTCCTTCAGCAGACTGACCATTCCCCTGCCAGCCTCACCACAGCTGGCTTCCTAGTGCCTCCATGGTGAGAAGCCTGGCGCCATGGAGTTGCTCAATAACCAGTTCTTGTTTGAACTACTGGATGGATGAAATATTTCAGACATGGTCTTTGAGATCTAGAGAGTGGAGATCCCCTTGGATTTGGGGGATGCTACTGACTGCACTACTATTCAAGGTACCATGAACCTGATCCCCTATAGTATGCAATACCAAAGATGTTGACCCTGGACCCAGGGCAACATGGCTGAGTAGAAAAAAGTGGCAGGGAGAGAGGCCTGGGGTGAATGCCCTTCTCGTGGAAAGGGCAAGGAGGAAAGACTCCAGCTCTGAGGGTGAGAGCAGCTGTTTCCTGGGGGCTGGTCTTCCATTAGGATAGGTCAGAGTGAAGTGGTTGGGAGGAGTGTGGAGTGAGGGGATGCCAGAAGCATCACCCCAGTCCAATGCTACCCAAAGAGACTCTTTACATAAAGTAAAGTGCTTTTACTTTTAGGCTCTTTGAGCCTGTGAAATGCTTTTCCACCTTGAAATTGGGGGTGGTAATGGAGGAGGTCTTGGGGACACAGGTGGAGGATGGGAGAGTGTGAGGGAGGGGTGTGTCAAGAGGGGATTTTTCCAGGAGCCCCCACTTCACCTGTCCCCCCACCCCTGACATCAATAGTGATGCCTGGGTCCAGATCACCTCCCCATGTAAGGGGCCACCTCCATGCCCAGCCTCTGGACATATACAAGAGCTTTTTGTTTAGGGAATCTTAAGGGACATGAGTGTATCATGTGTCCTGGGGCTGGCAAGCACACATACACACATGGGTGTACACACACACACACATGCCCCCAGCTTGCAGGCTGATGAAAGGCTGCAATATGTCCGATCCTTTAACCCCCTCTCTGTCTTTCTTTCTCCCGCACATATATACAGCACTGGATGCCGTCTGGGATGCCCTGCCCTCACCTCATAGCACTGAAAATTCAGGGGGAGAGGCACACACCCATTAAATGATCAGACACACACCGGTCACCAAGAAAGGCGACCTTTGCTAGGAAGGAAAGAAAAGGCACATGGCTGAGGAGGTCAGATCCCAACCTGACCCCTTTCTGGGAGTTCAGAGTGAGCCTTACCAACTGTATTTTGAAATAAAACAAAGGTGACTAAAGCCGTTTCTGCCTTCAAAGTCTGTGGATGCGCAGGGGTGGGGTGGTACAGTTCACTGTGAACTGTACAGTGGGAAAGTATTTGTCCTCTGTCCTGGAGGCTGAAATGTGGAGAGCTGGCATTGGTGGTTGTGGTGGTGTTGGGGCAGCTCAGCTGCTGAACTTAAGTCCAGGTACTGCTCACCCAGGCCAGCTGGGGCCTGGCATCCAGTTTGGTTTGAGGGACAGGGGCTCACTTTTTCACATAATAAAGTGCTGGAGGTTACTGTGCCTTTATTTAATTTAAGTTGCTGGGATGACAAGACACCAGGAAAAGATAGAGGTGTCCAAGTTTGTGGAAAGGATGAGGGACTTTAAAAAAAAAATTAGATATTTTAGATAGAATCTCACTCTGTTGCCCTGGGTAGAGTGCAGTGGTGTCATCATAGCTCACAGCAACCTCAAACTCTTGGGCCCAAGAGATCCTCCTGGCTTAGCCTTCCAAGTAGTTTGGGCTATAGGTGCACACCACAACGTCTGGTAGTTTTTCTATTTTTTGTAGAGACTGTGGTCTTGCTCTTAGAGCTCAGGTTGGTCTTGAACTCCTGAGCTCAAGGGATCCACCTTCCCTGGCTTCTCAGAGTGCTGGGATTACAGGAGTGAGCCACTGTGCCAGAAGAATGAGGGACTTTTAAAGAAGAGAGAAATCTATCATTCAGTTTTAAATCATCTGCTATGTGGAAAGGCCCTGGCTGCACCCCAAGCCACTGTCACCCCTCTGAGTCCTTAACCCATCTTCTACCTAAGCCACCCACAGCAAGTGCTGCTTCATTTAGATGGGAGGTGAAGAGGGACAGGGCTTGGTTGATAGTAGAAGTTGGGTGAAAATAAAGACAGTGAAAGCTCCTGTCTTTGTTTGGAGATGAAGTTGAAGTTCTAGGCCCTGGGACTCTGGGGAGGGACGTTGGACTCCCCCAGGTCACGAGGCTGGGGCCCGAACTAATATTGACTTAACATCTGGATTACATTAAGGCTGAGAACTGGGGATGGAGAACTTTTCTTAGAGGTTATTTTGAAGGGGTTAAACCAGAATTCTAGGATAGTTTTAAACAAAACCTTTCCTTCTATCCGAAGAAGCTCAGCAGCCCGTACTAATGGCTACGAAGTGTGGACAAGTGGGCTTCCTGCTGAACCTCTCTCCTGAAGGGCTGAGGACCATTTGTGCCCAGTGGGGGAGAAAGATGCCACCCCCCTGCCAGGGGTGGGTCTGAGGGAAACTGTTTGTCGTAAAAGGTCCTAAATGCAGCACTCCATAGCGTCTGCTCTCAGAGCCCACAAGCTCTCTGTAAATCTGTTGTCCACAGACAGAGCAAGGCACAGTCTAGTTGGTCCTTACCTGAACTTCCATGAATTCCTAACTATTGAGAGAAAATTCATAAAGGCTACTAGATTAGGGCTTCTGTGGCCTCTGAATCAAGTTGGCCTCGAGTTATGACCTTAGCTGTGGGAGCCATGGCCCCTGCAGACTTCCCAGTGGGGTCCAGAGACAGAATCTGCCCTGGAAAGGGTGGGTCCTGGGCATCCAGAAGAATTATGGAATATGATTAACAGTGATACCATTGATGTTATAGCCTGGGACCTCTTTGTCATGGGTGCGGCTCAGTGTATAACTACAGGTGCCAGCAGCACACCCATGCCTGCAAGGAGAGACACCCCAAATGCCAAATGACCTCTGGGGCACAGATGTGTGCCCTTTGGTTGAGAATCAGTTGATCTGGCAGAGACACCTCGAAAGAATCTGCCCTCAAAGGCAAGACGTGCTGCCCCCAGCACGGGTGGGCCGAAGTAACCTGGGGAGAAAAGAGCCCATGGTCTTGGTCTCTGATAACTGTCCTCATAATTTCAATTCCGGCGAGTCCTTTGTTCTTTTCTAAGAACTATATTTCTGAGGTCCCAAGTGACACATTCAACTCATTACGGCTTCTTAATTCCCACATGAATTATTGCTGGAAGGGTCTGGAGGCCCAGCACTTCGCCTTATTACACCTGTAGTTATGAGCGGTAACTACAGCCTTTATTACAACATTCAGCACCAGCCATTAAACTGGAGGCTTAAAAAATGAGTATTTCACCCCCAAATCCACTTACCACTGGCACGTTTCCACACCTGTTCTCAGACCTCACGGAGGCGCTCTCCGTCGAGGGCCCTGTCAAACGCTGTCTGCGGTGACACCGATTTGTGGAGGCTGCCTGCCAATCACCCTTCATTACTGTTCACAGAGTCCGATTTCAGGGTTTCCTTACGTGTTGGCATAAGCTGATATCTTGACAAATAAAGTGAAATCTCGTGCTGTCATCCTCTCCCGTTTCCCCAAAGGATCTTTCTTTTTCTCTACAGAAACGCAGTAGGGCTAAAACCTTCCTTGTTTAGCTTGGGGCGAAACATACCCTACACGGAGCAGAAAAATCATCTAATTTTTTCAATGAAAGCTCGTGCCAGTCAAAGACATTCTTACCGACTCACACTTAGGAGGCATCAAAAAATGTACAAACATTCGGCTCCTCATCCTCGTCGACAGGCGAGTTACACGTACACAATTATGAAAGGGAGCCAAATTAAGAGGGAGGGTGCTGGGGGCCTTTGAAATAGTGAAGACACGGCAAAGGCTGCTTCAATCTGAATGTTTTACATTTCACCAATAACGAGGAAATTGTCCTCGTTTTCATTGGCAGAGGTTCGTAAAGGTTTTGAAATCTGAATATTAATGCTGCTCAGTTGTGCAGCTCACAGATGACTTTTGGCGAATCGGATGGCTTCCGTTTTAAGTCCACTGTTGAAAATCCACAGAGCAAAGGGTAAATGGCAAAAGAACTCGGGAGTTTCGCAGGGTATGAGTCCAAGGAAGAAGGAGAGGCAGGCGTCCTGGTAACAAACTCTTCCTCTCCCAAGAAAGAGTTAACCGAGAGAAATAAAATCAGATATGTGTAGCCTCCAGACGTCCATTAAAGTGCAGAAGGCTGTTCCTCTATCACAGATTATATGCCAGATGTTCAAACTATCTCTAATCATTGCAGATGTAATGGAGTAGAATGTTGCAGTTTGTGAGTTTACTGGCATTAATCCTATATACTGCACAAGGGAAAAGATTTTAAATATATAATTATATCTCATTAATACTCAGGTTTTATTTCCTTTCAATGGAACAGGACTTATTAAAGCAACCATTTGCCGCATGTTTTCCTTCAGTATTTGGACCCGGCGTTATCCGGTATGCATTCGACATGTAAATATGTACTAACCTGGGTGCAGGGAAAAAAAAAAAAAAACACCCAAGAATGATTGTGAGTCCGCCACTACCAAAATTCACTTTTATATGCACGAGATGTTTTTATATTGTACATTGATAAGAGGGGCTTAATCGCGTACTTTCTCAGTTGCTACGCAGGTTTTCTTCGTGCAGGAAATATTTGTATTTCTTAATTCGAAAGGAAATTGTCTGTGCTCTGGCTCTCCCGGCATGCTGGGAGAAGGTTTGTTCTGGACTGCAGAGGGGCCTGCGAGGATGTGGGTGAAGGCAGAAACCCCTGCCTGGCACCCGCATTTTGTCAAGCACTTGTGGGACTTACCAGAGGATGAAGAAAGTTTTTGTTGTTGTTCTGTGTGTTTGCAGAGAATCATCATGACTAGAGTGTTCTCAAGGGGAATGCTGGGATGAGAAATGAAGAATTCCCCCCGTGAGCACCCCGAGCCCCTCTTCCCTAAAGAAATAGCGACCTTTTCACCAACCAGCCAAACGGGGTAGGAATGATGACTAGAACACAAAGCCACAGCCGGGCCGATGGCCAGCCTCCTCCTTAGTTGGGGTAGAATCACAAGGGCTTCTTTCACTCCTCCTAGTGGGCCAGGGCTGTCCTCTGCAGTGCCCTCCCTGTGAGCTGAGAATTCTCTCTGTCCTGAGGGTTGGTGGAAGGATGCGGGTACCTACCTCTGGGACATGCTGGGGCTTGCTTCTGACTTGTCAGCAGCCTCACTCTTCCTCTGAATGCTTAGTTCAATTTCAATGACTTATTTGGTTATTCTGGTAACAGGCTCCTTGAGTGCAGGGACCAAATCCACCTTGCTCACTGATTCCCCAGCCTCAAGTACGGGGCTAGATATATCATCTGCTTCCCACCTCTTTCTTAAATGAAAGAATAAAAGAATAAATTACTAGGGTAGTCAAGTCCTTTTGGGAAAAGCGGGGTGGGGCTGACAATTTAGTGCAACGTCCTTAGCCATCATTTTTGGCGTGGAAGAGAGTTTGATGGATTCTGCAATAATGAGATTGACGAGACAGATGGTCGCTGCCAGGAATTCAGCAGAGCCCTGGGTGATGGAGAGGCCACGGCTCCGTGTCAGACCCAGGGCGGGAGCTGGTGGTGGCGGCAGCAGCTCAGTTGTGCTTTCTGGGCCCCTGGGATGAAGTAATCTGTAGGTCGAGTGGGGGACATGTGACGTGTGGGCCTGGAACCGGGAGGCCCAGCTAGCAGCTGAGTGGTCTGGGGTATCTGGGTGGAAGCCCTGGGGGTTGGGGCAAGTCCCAAGAGTGTCCTGGGAGATGGACGCTGCAGATGGACGCTGCAGACGGTAGGATGAGGAGGTGAAGGATGAGAAGGGCAGGGCAAGGGCTGTTTCAGGAACTGAGTCCAGCTTGTCAACTCTTTCTCCCTCTGCCTTTTAATTTTTTACTGAGTATTTATTTCTGGGTTTTCTGGGTATTCTTTCCCTCCTAGGTTCTTCTCTCCTCTCTCTTCCTTTTCTCCTCCCCACTTCCTTGTGGGACATTGAGACCAACAGAAATAAAAACCCTGTTTTTTTTGTTTTTTTTTTTTTGCCTCCTAAGGGCCAGAGCTGGAAAGAGCAGAAGAGGGCAGAGAATTTCTGGGTTAGGATTATATTAAAGGCAGAGGTGGGGTGAGAGTGGGCTGGTTCTGTTTGCGAGTTGAGGCCAGAACTCAGAGAGGAGCAGCTGTGGGCCCCGGGCTGGGGCAGGTGTCCGGGAAGGGGGGCCAGGCTGAGAGACTGCCCCAGACAGCCACCTCCTGTGGCTGCCCCAGGGCCAGTGGTCAGTCTCTGAGCAGCCCAAGAGCTGGAGAAGCAGGGCTGTCAAGTCCAGAAGGCAGATGTTGGGCTGCGGTGAGGGGAGGTGCCAAGTGTGTGTGGGGGGTCCAAATAGGAACAGGGATGGGTAAGATGCCTCAAAACAGAAGCTGGGCATGGTGGCTCACACCTGTAATCCCAGTACTCTGGGAGGCCGAGGCAGGTAGATCCCTTGAGCTCAGGAGTTCAAGACCAGCATGAGCAACAGCAAGACCCCATCTCTACCAAAAATAGAAAAAGTAGCTTGGCGTGGTGGCAGGGTGCCTGTAGTCCCAGATACTAGGGAGGCTGAGGCAGGAGGATCTCTTAAGCCCTGGAGTTTGAGGTTGTTGTGAGCTAGGCTGATGCCACAGCACTCTACCCAGGGAGATGGAGTGAAAATCTGTCAAAAAAAAAAAAAAAGACACCCCCCACCCCCCAGCGACAACTTGAGAACTCCACTGAACAGGAATGGAAAAGGAAGCTGGAACAGAAACACGATGGTCCCAGATGACCAGAAAAGACTGCTCAGGAATTATGAAAATGATGGTAACCTCATACCATTACTACTTGGTCGCTTTACCAACTTGGTAAGAGAAAGCTCTTTGTTAACACATCTCTCTCCAGTGTAAGACTGTTTTCTCCGGAGTGGGCGTGGGCGTGGTTGACTCTTACTGAACATTTACTGAGTGCAAGATAGAAGCAGCAAATGAATGAATTAATAGACAATTGGGAAAAATGGATGTGTGCCAAGAGTCAACATGCAAGGAGTGGAACTTGCAGGTAATTAAAAGTTTTAAGAACTCTGACACGTGAGGTTGCCCGAGGGGAGCCTCCTAATAGGCAGTAACAACAGGGGGTTCAATCCAAATAGTTGTAGGGGGTAGTGGGAAGGAGGCATGGCTGGGGTGACCCTTATGGGAGTGGTCCTGAGGGATTCCCTTTGTCCTGCAGCATGTGGGGGCTGGTCTGGGGGTGAGCCCATGCCATTAATTCCTAACCCCTTTATCAACTTGTTAAAAGAAAGTTTTTTGTTGACACATGTCTCTCCAGTCTAAGACTATTTGCTCCAGGGGGGTGGCTCTGATTCTCATTGAATATTTGCTGAGTGCAAGAAAGAAGCACAAAATGAATTAATTAATAGACATTTGAGCAAAACAGATGTGTGCCCAAGTCAACATGAAGGAACATGTGAGTGGAACTTGTAGGCAATTCAGTGGGGCAGAGAAAGGGTCCCCCAGCAGCTCTGCGCCCAGGGTCAGCTGACTGAGAGTGGCAGTCCCCATTCAAAATTAGGAGTGGGGATGGTGAACTGTTCTGGACAGAACGAGAATTACCTATGTAGCAGCAGAACCTTCCAGAAGGATTCATGGACACATATCTAGACAGGACTCCTGTCCTGGCCAACCTAGGGCTACCCTTTCCCATGCCACAGGGGACGGCCATGCCCTGCTCTGAGCTTATCCTTTTTAGACTGTCTAGAGAATTTTTAGTGTCAGGCCCACGGCCGTGAGGTGTTGACAGATGTGCCTCTTCTGCCCAACTTTGTGAAATTCTCTTCTGTCCCAGCACTGAAAAGGAGGTCGTGTGTGAGCATCTGTCTCTCCCTCACTAGATTCCAAGCTCCTCAAGGCTGTAGTCCTGGAGCATGGCCTCAGAGCATGGGCTCTGGAGCCTGCCTGCCTGTGTTTGCAAATGGGATCCACGCTTTCCTATGACCGTGTCCAAGGCACACTTGCTTTGTATGCCTCAGTTTCCTCCTTGGTCAGACTGGAAGAAATGCATGTTTACCCATCGAGTGTACAGGAGAGCGTTGCAGATGAGGTTCCCCACGAAGCAGGTGCTGAGATGGAGGTTCACGTGCAGAGGGTGTGTTGGGGTGCCTAGGGGGTGCCCTAAGAATCAACACCTAGGGAAGAGAGAGGAAAGAAAGGGGATTGGACAGAGGAAAGAATCAGGGCTGTGACTGTGACGCTCTGCAGGGAGCTCCTGAGTGAGGTTGGCTCTTGAGAACTGTCCAGAGCTGGCCTGCAATGTAGGCCTTTATACTTCTTTGTCAACCAGCCACGGCGTGCTGCAGGGCACTGGCTGAGGCTGCTCTCTGCAGTTAAGGCATTTCTGGGACTGACAACTGTAGGTCTTGTGCCCAACTCCCAGGCTGTGGCAGCTCCTCCTCCACGGAGCGGATCTGGACAGTGGGCCACACTGCTGCCACCGTTGACCATGCAGAAGCCCTTCTCCTCACGCAGGCAGCAGCTCCCTGGCATCTCTGTGGTCCTCCTTTCTTAGGGAAACTTAGAAAAGGACAGTGAGTGGCATGAACCACAGGCCCTGCTGCTGCCACTGGTCTGGGGCTCCCGACTGATACTCGGCCCCCGCCTTCTCTGTTTCATTCTTGATTCTCCCCAACCTCCCCTGGCACCTGTGCTGGCCTCAGCAGCTCACCAGAAGCCTTTCCCAGACTTTTGCCCATGAGGGTTCAAGGATGTGAGTTCCTGGTCACCATGCCTTGGTTGGTCAGGGCTGCCCCATCTGTCTGTTTGCTAGCACAGCGGAGCACAGAAATGTCAAGAAGTCCCCAAGGAGGTCCCTGGCTGCCAAATACTTCCCCTCCTCTGTCTGCTGAGCTGCTCTGCAGTCCTACCCAGGGAGATCAAACCATCTGTATCCTGGTCTTGTCCCCGTAGTCTGAGTCCAGAGCCTTGAAAAGATGGTAACTTGCTCTTCTGGCTTGCTGGTCCCTTGTGACAGATGTCTGAGGGGTTCAGGGCCAGCTGCAGCTCATCATTAATTGATACTGTGCTGGTGGAGTATCATTGAATTCCATGTGGGAACCGCAGTCTTTAAAACTGCAGAGCCTGGAGTTGCACCGTGCAGGGAGCACAGATCCTTCTAATGGGCCACTGGGGATGGTGGTGAGAAGCCCCAGGCCTGCTCCACCTTGGGGGTCTCTGGAGCTGTGCGTCTTTCCTGCTGGGCGCATAGAGTTGTGTGAGTCTGATAGCTTTGTTGGGGATTGGGGGTTCCGGTTCGCTGAATCCAGTTGACCTGGTTCAATCACTCTGCTGAGCTAGAAGGTTCAACCGAGGCACGGAGGTCATCACAGGCAAAAGTGAGTGGGAACGGAACATAAAACTGGAGTGGCACAGGCAGCGTGGAGAGAAAGGAAGAGTAAACTATGCAAGTTTCAGGGTCACAGAGAGAGATTTTATTTTGGAAGGACAAAGAGAAAGTTTAAAGCACTCCCAAAGAATATAGGAAGTGGTCTGTGAAAAGGAGAGACGAGACTCAAGGGCCTGTGGGTACAAACACCATCTTCCTTCCCCTTTGAAACTGGTCGCAAGTCTTCCCTTTGCCTCTCTGCACCTGCAGGTGGTGCTGCCCTTTCCTATTGGTCAAAGATGGTCTCTTTCTATTGGTCACTGGTTACCCAGGTGACTCAGACCCACATCCTTAGGGGCAGTCCTGACTCCCCGGGTCAGCAGGCCAGGCCTCCCTCCCACCCCCTGAAGCTAGAGTGCTCTTCATTTGTGTAAATTACGACCATTAAGTCAGCACCTCAGCTGGTCCTACTCTCTACCAGGTGGGTAGTTTCTGGGTCACTCAGTATATAATGCAACCCGTGGATCTCACAGCCAGAAAGCTGATGCCACATCCTTTTTGGTACATAATTAGCCCCCTGGCCTGATGAGCTATTAGGTGGCTCTCATCCTGGGAAAGCTAACCGTCTGTGTAAGTCCTTGGACAGTGGCGCTTTGTGAGTAAAACAAAGCGAATGCAAACCCCCAAGATGGTGTGTTTATTCCTATCAGAAGGGATTGTTAGACTTTCCAGGGAAGACGGAGGCTTGTGTAGCCAACTGGCCAGCACATGGCAGGTTGGTGCTCTCAAGGGATGGTGTCTTACCTACGAACATCTTGGTGTTGCCTGGCTTGGATATTTGATGGTGGCAGTAAATGGAAACCCAGGCGCCATCACGTCCGTCTCTGCCAACAAGTGTGTGCAGTTCATATGGTCACTGCATGACATTGGGGTAGCTGAGGACAGGCTGTGCCGGCAGGTGGCTGCTCTGCTCCTCTGCATGGCTGTGGAGTTCCCTTCCAGTCTTTTCCTCCTCTGTCTGAGGCCTATAGGGGGATCCCCCAGAGTCATAGAGGGACCTCAGGAGGAGCTGTTGTTATGAGAGGGGTGAATGACAGAGGTCAGAGCTGCTGTGCTAGGTTCCAGACTGACCACTGCCATCCCCCGGGGAGCACTGCAGGGTCACCTGACACGGTGACGTCGGGGGCCTGACCAAATATAGCCCGTGTCAGTGTCACTCCATTTTTACTGTTAGGGCTCAGGAGTCACCTGGGAGGAGGAGGGTGTGTTTTTTCAATGGCGCATTCTGGGCTGCAGGTGGTATGCACTTGATCTGAAACCCTGACAGTCTCCATTTGATTTTTCCTTTGGGGGTTGCCATCAGCTCTGTATAGTGTGATCTCCCTTCACTGACAGATGTTTACACCTTGGGTTCTGTCTGTTCATACGGCCCAAGCAACAGGGCTGTTTGCACCACAGGCTGGACCTTTTCTCTTCTAAGCCCCATTCAAAACTAGCAGCTTTCAAAATATCTAAGAGTAAGTTTTAAATGTCTTACCACAGAACACAAGTGAGGTGACAGCTATGTTAATCAGTTTGATTTAAGCATTCCACATTGTATATCAAATCATCACAGTGTATCTCACAAAAGTATACAATTATGCTTTTAATTAAAAAATAATTTTTATAAAACTAGCAGCTTTTCCTGCTCCCTGGCACGTGTGAACGATGCCACCTCCAGAATCCAGCGGTTCTGGAACCAGATGTTGTACATGATTCTTTATGACGGAGGCAAAGCTTTATCTTCTGCTATGGAGGGGGAGGTCCTGCTGTGCTTTCACTACTGAACTTCTAAAATCGTCACTGACGTGGAAGGCCCCTGAATCTTCAGAGGAGGTTCTCTCACCCTCTGGAACATGTGTGTCTCACCAAAGCCTCTGCCTTAGTTCCAGTGGCTGTAACAAGCAGACCGTGGGCTGGGTGGCTTGGACAACAGAAACTTCTTTCTCATGGTTACGGGGGGTGAAAGTCCTGGTTTAGCAGTGAGTACCTTCCCGCTGTGTCCTCGCATGGTGGGGAGAGACAGGGTGGGAGAGAGAGAGCCAGAGAGACAGAGCCCACACTCTAGCCAGTCCCTTTCTCTACCAGACCGGCCCTGTTGTGGGGGCTGCACCTTCATCACCTCATTAAACCTAATCACCTCCCAAAGGTCCTTGGAGCTACCCTGGTGGCTCAGACCATTTTGATGACAGTGTGAGGGAGCTATGCAACATCGGTCTCGGGAAACCCTGTAAGTGTATACACTGAAGTTCTTCCCAGAACTATTTCTAATCTTCTTTCTCACTGCGGTAGATAAAAAGCTACACCTGACATAACCCCTGATCTAATGGGAGAAGTCTGCTGTGCTTTTCCAGGGTCCATCGGGGTTTTGCAGGGGATAGACCAGTGAGTCAAATGGAGATGTGATAGCAACTATCACCTGTACCCTTTAGAACTCTCTCTCTCTCTCTTTTTTTTTTTTTTTTTTTTTTTTTGACAGAGTCTCACTCTGTGCCCTGGGTAGAGTGCCGGGGTGTCACACCTCACAGCAACCTCAAACTCCTGGTCTCAAGCGATCCTCCTGCCTCGGCCTCCTGAGTAGCTGGGACTACAGTACCCGCCACAACACCTGGCTAGTATTTCTATTTTTGGTAGAGACAGGGTCTCAGTTTTGCTCAGGTTGGTCTCCTGGAACTCTGGAGCTAAGGCAATCCGCCTGCCTCAGCCTCCCAGAGTGCTGGCATTACAGGCATAAGCCCCCACGCCCCGCCAATCCTTTAGATCTTAACATGAGCACTGATTCCTGTCATCTCCCTGGGACACAGTATTATTATTTCTGCTTTGATTTGAGAAGTGAGCCTGATCTGGGGACCTGAGTTCCCAGGACACCCACACCCCCGTGCATTAGAGGACTGGCAGAGTTACACCTACGTGCCTGTGAATCCAGCAGAGTCTCCGGGACCCACACTGGCCAGGACACCACTAGTCACATGTCTCCCTCACGTCCCCTCTAGCGGGGGCTGGGCTCACTCTGGGGGTCTTGTGGTATCAATGTCAATTCAAGCCCCACGTCCGTCCATCTTCACGGTGTTTGGATGCTTCCTGTCCCCAGTGTACAGTGCAGTCCCCTCTGGGGAAGGACTTGGAGCACTTGCCACTTGTCCCAGGACCCTTTCTGGTGGACTATGGCTTTGTTTTCAGTCCGTGGTGACCTGGAGTAGCCACCAGCCCAGCAGCTCTGGTCCTATTCCTGAAAAGCGGACACGAAGTCTTGCATCAGTCTTCTGATCATTCATCTCTGACTTTTTTCTTTGACGGCACAAACTGAGTAGTGCCTGTGACGGCTACTCTTTCATTTGGCCCCCAGGAGACACTGCGTCCCATTGGCCTCTCCATAACTCTCTGCAGGCAGGGCCTCCGGCAGCCCCTCTAACTTTCCACTTAATTCGGTTATGGTTTTTCCTCTGTGTGTCACTATCCCATCATCCACCTTGGTCATCGTCATCCCAGTGTCAGGGTTCCATTTTTTCTCGACTAGCACCTTTGAAAGCCTCGGTTGGGGATTGGGAGTCTAACATTTGGAGCTCATCTACTCTGATGATGCCACGCTAGCCCTGATCCCAGCTCTCCAGGCCCTCCTGCTACAGGAGGCAAGGGTCTTTTTCTGCATTTCCAAAGAGGCCCACCGGTGTCCCGCCAACTTCCAACTGGGGATTAATTGCTCTTATCTTTCCCCAGTTTATCCACTTTCCATTTTCCCTTCAGTTATTATTTTCTCCATAGTTTTCAACTACCTGCTAAATCTTACCAGCAAATGCACTTCCCTATATGGGTCTCCGTTCAGCACCACTGACAGCTTTAACAATCGGACAAACCCTTCCCAGGCGACGGGGTCTGTAGGGCCAGTGGGGGGTCCAGCTTTGAAACCCACGTCAGTCCCTGCTTTTTCTTGACTGCTCCTGGCTGGGATGGCTTTTATGGGTGTCATTGTTTCGCTCTCCCAGCCCCTCAGACAGTATGTACGGCACATAAAAAATAAATATTGTTGAACAAATAGAATGGGGCAAAATGCTTCCGCAACTTCCTTTGAAGAAAGAAACTGCCTCGATGCTGACTAGCCGTGGGGGCCCCTGCTGTGTGGAGGTGGTTGGTGAGTAGAGGATTGAGCGGCCAGCCCTGGTCCTACTACCTGGCCTGTCCATTCTTGGCCACGTGGCCACGATGGGCTCACACAGGGAAGGACGCTGGCTGGTGGAATATCAGGGAATATGAGGGTGATATTCCAGAGTGGCCAGGGGTGGGGGTCAGGGTGCACTTGGGAGGCAGAGAGCAGCCTGCATAAGGGCAGTTCAATAAGAATGTGAGATTGTCCCCCAACTTCTAAGGGCTATTTGAAGGGCCTCCTGGGACTGTAAACACAGCCCTTCCTGGAGACAGAGCATACGCAGGGAACCTGTGCCTGTGCCACCACCTGCCTCAGCCTCACAGAGTGCTGGCATTATAGGCATGAACTTCCACACCCGGCCAATCCTTTAGATCTTAAAACGAGCACTGATTTCTGTCATCTCCCTGGGACATAGTATTACTATTTCTGCTTTGATTTGAGAAGTGAGACTAATCTGGGGACCTGAGTTCCCAGGACATCCACACCTCCATGCCTTAAAGGAGGGAAACTTGTTCTTTTGCAAGTTTTCTTGTTCTTGCAACGTGGTGCATTGAGGCAAGCATCCTACAGCGTTTGTGCTTGGCCCACAGACTAAAAGGGAAACTTGTTCTCTGCAAACAAAAGTTGACCACTCTGCAGTCGCAGCTGGTCAAGAAGCAGATCCCACGGAGATAGGACTCCAACACCTAAATAACCTGTTAAGTGGCTTCCACTGCCAATAATCTGATTTGCATTCAGTCAAGACAAGCCGGGTGCTTTTGAATGGCCTCAGACATGTCAATATGTAACAAGAAGATAAGGAAGAGAATTAGGCTCAGCACCCGGCCTCCTGCTTTTCATCCTTCATTTACTTGGCTGGAAGGCTAAATAGTTTCATATGGAACCAGAAATCGCTGCTCCATGCTAATTTGTGAATGATACAATCAGTGCTGAGGTAAATGATATAGAGAATTGATACTGGAATAAATTGGGATGTTTCCCTTTAAATAACAATATCGACAAAAGTTTGGCACAAAGGGCAGGGGTCTTCTTTCAAGCAGCAGTGATGTTCCTGAGGGCTGAAGCTGGGATTTAGGGAGAGAGGCAACTGGGGCCAGAGGCAGGCGGGCACCCGGCTCTTCCACCTGTCAGCCCCATGACCTTGGCAAAGGACGTGACTCCTCTCAGCCTTCGTTTCTGTAAGATGAGTAATAACTGTCTCCGTGGTTATGAGGATAAGGTGATACGTTGCATTTAAAATACTTAGCACAGTACTTGGCACAGAGCAACCAGAAAATAGCAGCTGGTGTTGTGTTTTAGGATTGCTCACCGCTCGCCCGACCTCCAGGGAAGGTAGAGCTGGGGGCAGTTTCCAGTACCGGAGGTCACGTCTGCCTGTGTTTCCAGCTAGCTGCACGGGAAGCCAGTGTGTCAGTATTCACTGGGTGCTCCAGGGGTCTGAGCAGAGCGAGGGAGCCTTCAGCATCAAGGTGCTCTCTGTCTCCAGGGAGGGTTGTGTTTACAATCCCAGGAGGCCCTTCAAAGAGCCCTTAGAAGCTGGGGGACAATCTCACATTCTTATTGAACTGTCCTTACACAGGCTGGTCTCTGCCTCCCAAGTGCACCCTGACCCCCACCCTGGCCAGAATCTTCTCCAAGGCGGAGAGGCCGGATCCAGAGCGAGCTCCTAGACCGTGCATGGCAAAGCAACGAGATGTGCTGTTATTCCATCCAGACGTCCCGAACATGGGAAGACCTGCGCCTGGCTGGGTGGTAGGAAAACCGTTTCTTCTCCAATGCTGGATAGCCCTTTAGGAGTCACGCCCTGGACTGTGCTATCCGATCTGTGAGTTCCCTGTATGTGGGCATGGCGTCCGGTTCCAGCATGCACCTAGTTTGGGGCGAGGATGTGTAAAAAAATGTGCTCAATCTCCTATATCTGAGAAGAAAATTCTGGCATGGTGTTTGACATCTATTGGGCAGCTACATGGGGACACGAGAGGAAGTTGGCGTTAATGGGGTATCACACTGTCCATTGCTCCCTCTTTCCACATGGGCGGTTGAATGCCCCAAGGCTGCCAGATGGCTCTTTTGCACTGGTCCTCATTAAATTTTGGTGCTTTCTGAACCCTGAGGTGATGGCGGTATTTTGAGAAAGAGGTGGTCTCATGTCGGGGTTTTAGAAGGTAAAACCTGCAGAGAGCGGCCCATCCCTAACATAACACTCAGACTGCTCACACCTTCACTCTTGGGGTTAGATAAATTCTCCAGAGAAGCTGGTTCTCTAAGAGACAGAACTTTTTGATTGCTATAAGTTTTGGCTCACTGACTTCAGTAACAAAAGTGGCCCCCGGCTACTGGTGCAGAGCATTACATGCCTTTTTATGGTTGTTACTGTTGTTTTAAGCAGGTGGCAATGTGTACAATAGACCCTCCCCAGCTGACCACCTCCCTGCACTGACCACCTCCTTACGTTGACCTAATTTTCACACACCGGGGTTGTGCACCACACATACACATCTGTATAGGAGGCCTTATGGTGACTACCGGCGTGTGTTGACCAGTCTGTTACAGTCCCTTGTGTGGTCCATACACAGAGGTTCTACTGTCTAGCCAAAGTCTCCCTGTAGGTGAGAAAAATAGAAGATAACAGTGGAAAGAAAGACAGGAGAAGTACCCCGAGGAGGTAGAGGCCTCCGTGAGCGCCTAGGCAGCCTGGCCCGCCCCAGCCCTCCACTCCTGGTCCCAGGTCAACCCGTGTGGCTCCTCTCACTCTCCTCTCTCCTGCTTGGACTCTCCCATTTCTTAGGGCTCTTAGATCCCTTCCTCTCAAGGACACTGCAGACAGCATAGCTGAAGACATGGTTTACGGCAAATAGTGTGGCCTGGCCAGTAAAATCTCAAGGTGGGTCTTGGGGCGACCGAGCATTTAGAAATGGAGAGAGAGCCTCGGTGATGGTAGCAATTACTCAGTAAGTGTGGGTGGAATGAGGAGAGACCTGTAGCAACTTCTTTCAACCTTTTGGCCATCTCGACTTCAGACCGAGAAATAAGAAATTGAAATTTCTTCTCAATATAAGAAATTGAGTAGAGCCAGTTTCTGGTGGTCACTGGAACCAAAGACCTTCTGATCCAGGAAATGGATTTCATCTATTCATCTTGAGTTGAACTGGATCCAAATGGTGGCTTCTAATAGTCATTTTAACATGTTGAAATATTACTTCTAAAATAGTCATTCAACACAACCTGTCTGGAAGTTTTCTGGAGAATAGATATTTTTGGAATCCTTTTGACAGCCAGGCCAGCACGGTTGTGGTAGGGAATGAATAATGAGAAGTCCCTTTTTCTCTTAGCCCCACTCTTTGCCAGCAAGCTTTATTGAGTGCGTACTGAACACTAAGTGTGATTTTGCAGGGGACCAGCACTGTTGACTGCAGATCTGTACCAGGGCAGTGGGTGGTGAAGCTGCCCCAGGGGAAGATGTATCCATCGCTCTATCACCACGGCCCTCACAACACCTCCAACAAAGGGAATTCTGAGTCAAGCATGGACCCAGGTGGAGACTGGTGTTCATGAGGTTTGCAAGTGTTTGATTTTTAAAACTACATCCTTGACTCTGTTTTTCCCCTATGAGTAAACTGGTGTTATCCAAAGTGGGTGTCCTTGCGGCCTTTGATTCTGTGCTGGGAAGACCTGCCCTGTCCTCAGCAGCTTACATTTGAGTTGTAAGCTTGGAAGGGCAACAACACCCCCCTATAGAAGAGGCAGAGACCCCTGGCCAGGGAGCTCTGAGGTTCATGCCTCTGGAGCCAGGTGGACACAGGGCCCCATCGCCTGGATGTCATCTGCTCCTATATTCCCGAGTGCAGGTGGCACCTGGGCTCTGAGCTCGGGGTCCCCCAGTGAAGTCAGATGACTGCCAGGCCCTGGTCAGTACCGAGCACCAACCCAGCACCAAATCCAGTTTCTGCTCAGGGCGGAACAAGTGTGTTTCTGAACCAGCTCTCTCTGTACTGAGGAAGGTGGCGGAGCGGATGCTGACGGATGGTGCGTTCACCTCATAACATGCTGGGGGTGACCATCGGGGACAGATGTGCACCTTGCCTCCAATCTCAGAAAAAGTGGCTTCATAAGGAGGGGAGAAGGTCAGTGAGGTTTCCCAGGCCGAGACCCTGCGAGGTCTGATAAGAAAAGGAGCAATTTTAAAAATCAATGGAATATTTACTAGAGACAGAGCACAGTCTTCAATCTATTGTAAGTGATGCTTCCCAGGCATCTATAGATAAAAGATGCCCTCCCTTCCATGCAGGTCCCCCGCAAACTGGGGAAAGGTACAAGACAGAAAAAAAAAAAAAAAGAAAGAAAGAAAAGGCCCTCTCCAAACCAGAACCTTGGGTGATAGACGCATCTCCTACTGACATTTTCATTAGCGGAGAATTTGTGTTCCTATTTCTGTCTGTTGTAATGACCATTCATAGCCATAGCATGGTGGCAGCTAATGGACAGGAATACGGGAAAAAAAAAAAAAAAAAGAATTCTTTAATTAATGCAGAAGTGAAGCATTTTCTCTCTACACTTTGAGGAGCCAAGTAATTCACAGCAGTTCTTGGCACTGGAGTGGAGGTAAAATAATTATATGCAATTTCTAGTGATTAAAGGATTGTAAAATAATTTTAGTTACATCTTAAAATTATTTATTTTGTAAATGAGAAAGAGTGAAGAAATCAGAATAGTGAGTTCTGAGGTTCAGAGCAGACCCTGAAGAGACTTGCTCCTGGATTCCCGACTGCAGATGGCATCTGGGCTCTGAGCTCGGGGTCTGAGGGCCTCCTGGACCCCCGTCCAGCCCCGGCTCCAGCTTGGTGGGCTGGGGACTTGCCACTCAATGCTGGTCGTGTCTTTCCCATGCTCCCTTTGTCCTCCTTTTGCATGAAAATTCTGTTTTCCCTTTCTTTTCAATAAAACCCCTCGTGCGTTCCTATCTTACTCAATCCTTTATTTTTAGAATATAAAATATATGTTTATTTTATATTAGAGAGAGAAAAGAGAGTGGGGGGAAGAGGAGAGAGAGAGAGCAGGGAGTGAGAGAGGGGAAGATGGCGGGGGCCGGAGAGAGAAGGAGGGAAAGACAGGCGGGAAGGATGCCCGTTACTCAATTCTTTGCACGGTGTCCAGACTTGGTTGGAGGGCTAAGGGGCCCACCCCGGTGTCTTTTCTTTTCGCAAAGCTCTAAGGAGGGGAGGAAGCCTTTTTAATCTTCACAATTGCTCTGCAAGGGAGGATTTTTCTATTTTGCTTTTGCCACATAAAGTGCTGAAGATATTTTGGTGGAAGTGGCCACGCTGGCTAACGCAGGTCTGTGGGCTCACCCTTCTTGTAGACGTTCTATAGCCTCCCTCTCTCTTGGGAGCAGGTGGGGTGGTGAGGGGCACATGAGATCAACCAAAGCAGAACAAGCTGCAGATGAACCAGGGAGAAAAATCCTGGGGCTTTCTGGCTTCTGGAGAGGATCCGTAGAGCTGCAATTATTTGGCCCCTGTGGCTCAGTCCCACACACTCTGTAGCATCCTGGCGGCAAGCTTCACAGAGAAGAGGCAGGCTCCATGGCAGCCACGCAGGGATGCCCAGCCAGGATTTGGCTTGCAAAACTGTAAATTCAGTTTGTTGTAGATGGTCCTCATCCTAGCCTGAACAACACCACATATGCATCATTATACATTTATATATTACACAAAATGTGTGTAAAAGTAATTATACAAATCTGGGTAGACAAATGGACAGGTGATTTCAAGAATTTTTTCAGGGTGATTTTGACAATGTGACTTTTTCATGTTGCCAAACAAAGGGCCCATCTCTCTAATAAGAATAACTCCACCAGGGCTGGGTAGTAACTGAGAATTCCATTGATTCCTGTCAGGCACCTCGCTGAACAATTAAAATGCTTTATCTTATAGAATCTCCACCCTGCCCTTCAAGGAAGACATTATTTCCATATCCTGAGATGTAGAAATGGGTGATTAGGGAATTAAATACCTGTGTGTGTGTCCTGGAGCCTGGTGATCTGGTTGGGAAGGGAATGCGGGCACTTTCTGGGTGTTAGAATACGGACAGCTTACTGGTCTTCTCTGGGCCCGGTGGGTGATAACCTCAGCAGCTGTCACACGGGCATCCGTGAAGGCCTGTGACGTGTCTAGACGCTCTCTTTCTGTCAGCTCACCTGCCAGCTTCTTCCCTTCCCCCCTGACTTGCCTTTGCATTTTAGCCCTATCTGTGTGGATCTATTTTTGTAGATTATTTGGTGCCCTTGATCTCTGCAACTATCTCTTCACCAAAAATACATTGTCCTGATTACTCAAATCTGATGCTGTTGACAAATATGCAGAAGTATTTATTCAAGCTATCTTAGATTGCTTTTATCAGACTATTTTTTTTTTTATGTTTTAGCATATAGATTCAAAAATGTTTTATTAGATAGATACTAAGACTGTATGCTTTCCCCTAAGGTAAGGAAGAGCTATTAGTTCGGAGCTATTGTAAATGACACTGTCGCGGTTACTCACTGATAGTACATAAGTAATATAGATATATTTTTTATTATTAAATCATAGCTGTGTACATTAATGCGATCATGAGGCACCATACACTGGTTTTATAGACCGTCTGACACATTTTCATCACACTGGTTAACATAGCCTTCCTGGCATTTTCTTAGTTATTGTGTTAAGACATTTATATTCTACATTTACTAAGTTTCATGTGTTCCCTTGTAAGATGCACGGCAGGTGTAATCCCACCAATCCCCCTCTTTCTGCCCATCCTCCCCCTTCCCTTCCCTCCCTCTCCCCCTTCCCCCTATTCTTAGGTTGTAACTGGGTTACAGCTTTCATGTGAAAGCCTTAAATTAGTTTCATAGTAGGGCTGAGTACACTGGATACTTTTTCTTCCATTCTTGAGATACTTTACTAAGAAGAATATGTTCCATCTCCATCCATGTAAACATGAAAGAGGTAAAGTCTCCCTCTTTCATAAGTAATATTTTTACGTTGACCTTTTATCCTAACTTATTAGTTGTTGCGTTTTTTAATGGATTCCTTGAGATTTTCTAAGTTTACCATCACGTCTTCTGTGAATAAGGACAGTTTTATGCCTGCCTTTCCAAATATGTGCATCTTATCTCTTTTTCTTGCCTTTATTTCATGGGCGAAGGCGTTCCGTAAGACAGCGAGTAGGGTTTCTGAGAACAGGCGTCCTGTTCTGCTTCCTACGGTGGGGGAAAGCACACCATCTCTCATCATTACATCTGATGTTTCCTGTAGGGTCTTGTGCATGTTACTTATTCAGTTCTTATTAGATTGAGGAATTTCTGTTCTATCCTAATTTGCTGCGAGTTTTTTTTTTTTTAATAATCGTACGTGGATGTTGAATTCTGTCGAATCCTTCCTCTACGTCCGTTGATGTGCTATTTCTTCTTCTGCTGGTGAATGTGGTGTGTTACATTAACTGATCTGGATTCCGAATTGCACCAGCCTACACCCTCGTTTTAACTTGGTTAATAACTTGGTTAACTTGGTTAAACAACTAACCGTTACTTTTGCATATTGCTGTATTTAATCCCTTCATGTTACGTTGGAGACGTCTGCCTTCAGGTTCTTGAGGGGTAACGGTCTGTAGTTTTCCTTTCTTGCACTGTTTTTGTCTAACTTTCGTATCAGGACCATGCTGGCCTCCTGAGTTGCAAAGCCTTCCCTCCTTTCTTTCCAGGAAAAGATTGTATAGAATTGGTGGTGTTTCCTTCTTTGAATGTTTATCAGAACTTGTGAGTGAAACCATCTGAGCCTGGAGTTATTTTTTTCCCCAGAATTTCTTTTAGAGTCACCAATTCAATGTTTTTAACAGTTACGAGATTGTTCAGGTTACCTGTTTCTTCTTGGATAATTTTGGCTGTTTGTACCTTTCATTCAGTCCACTAAGTGGCTATTATCGTTCAATTTATATGCTTATATTTTTTCATACTATTCCCTTATTAACCTTCTAACATCTGTGCAGTCTTTCATTTCTGCTGTTTGTTAATATTCTTTTGTTTCTGCCTTTTGTAAATCTAGCTAAAAGGCTTAACTTCTCTTTAATTTTTCCAAAGAATAAACGTTTTGGTTTCATTGATTTCTCTATATGGATTTTTATTTTCTCTTATTTTTCTTTATTGTTTCATTCTTCTACTTTTTTGTGTGTTTATTTTCCTCTTCTGTTATCTAGTCTCTCAATGCAGAAGCCTATTGATATGAAATCTTTTGTCTTATCTAATGTAAACTTTGAATCCTATAAATTTTCCTCTACGCACTGACATACATCTATCTCACCAATTTTGACATAATATTTTTTTCATGTTCATCCAGTTAGAAATACGTTCTAAATTCCTTTGAGATTTCTTCTTTAACCTGTGTCATTTTTAATAGAATTTTTTTTTTTGAGACAGAGTCTCACTATGTCACCCTCCGTAGAATGCCGTGGCGTCATAGCTCACAGCAACCTCCAACTCGTGGGCTTAAGCGATTCTCTTGCCTCAGCCTCCCAAGTAGCTGGGACTACAGGTGCCTGCCACAACGCCCGGCTATTTTTTGGTTGCAGTTGTCATTGTTGTTGAGCAGGCCTAGGCTGGGCTCAAACCCGCCAGCTTTGGTGTACGTTGCTGGCGCCCTACTCATTGAGCTACGGGCACAGAGCCTTGAATAGAATTTTTAAGAAGAGATTTAGGTTTATTGAAAATTGAACAGAAAGTACAGAGGTCCCCAACACCCCCCACCCCTGGCAGCATCTATTATTTCCTTTGTTAATATCTTACATTGGTGTTGTACATTAGTTACAATTGATGACCCGATACCGACACATTCTAGTTAAAGCCCATAATTTACATGAGGGTTCACTGTTTGTGTCTGGACTTTGCCAAGTTTAGAATATCATGTATCTGCCATGACAATCTTCTACAAATAGATTCACTACCCTAAAAATCTCCTGTGTTCCACCTATTTAGCCTTTTACCATCTGACACCCCAACCCATAGCAACCACTTATCTTTTTACGGTCTCCAAGTTTAACATTGCCAAAACTGTCACCTAGCTGCAATCATATAGTATGAACTCTTTCTAGGCTGGGCTCTTTCACTGAGAAATAAACATTTAAGTTTTCTCTAGGTGCTTTCACATCTTCACCATTACCAAATAAAAATATTTGTTTATCCCTTAACTTAATCAACGGCGTCTTGGTGCCTTCCGAATGTCAGCTGTGAATACAGCCGCTGTAAGTATCACACATAGGTTTTTGTGGGTTTGTGAGTTTGCAGCAATCATGGCCACAGACACAGGAGCGTGATGGCAGATTATACGTGTGTAAGGATGTGCTTGGCTTTGTGAGAAACTGCCACATTGTCTCCCAGAGTTGAGGTTCCCAGCAACAGCGAGTGAGCATTCTAGTTGATCCTGGTCCTTGGTAGCTTCTGGTATTATCGGCCTTTTGTACTTTTGCCAACCTAACAGGTGAACAATGAAATATTATGACTTTCGTTTGTAATTCCCCAATGACATACGACATTGAGCATCCTTCCTATGGTCATTTGCCATCTGTATATTTTTGGGGGGCAAATGCCTGCTCAGTTCTTTCTTTTTTCCCTTTTTAAAATGGGTTGGTTTCTTACTAGAGGAAAAAAGGAATCGTAGGAGTTCTTTGTATATTTTAGATACAAGGCCTTCACCATAGAGTTGTTTGGAATATTTTTTTCCCAGACTGTGGATCAACTTTTCATCCTCTTAATAGTATCTGTTCACAAAGAAGTTTTCAATTTTAATAAAGTCTAACTTAGATATTTTTTTTTCATGGATCATTCATTTCCAAATCCGTGGCCATATGGTTTTTTTTCCTTTCCTGTTTTCTTCTAGGAGTTTTTTAGTTTTGCATTGAAAATTTAGAACTAGGATACATTTCAAATTAATTTTTGTGAAAAGTATAAGATCAGTGTTCAGATTCTTTTTTTTTTGCACATACATATCCGGTTCTTCCAGCACAATTTGTTGAAAAAAACTATCTTTTCTTCATGTGAGTGTGTGGTCCTTTGTCAAAGATCAGTTTACTGTATTTGTGTGGGTCCAATTCTGTTCCATTGATCCATTTGTTTCTTTTTTTGCCAATAGCATATTTTCTTGACTATCATGCTACTGTGGAGAGAGCTGAACTTCTGTGATGGGAGCCCTTGGGCTTCGATCTTCTTCAATCTTATGTTGGCTATTTGGGGTCTTTTGCCTCCTTACGTAAACTGTAGAATCATCTTTTCGATATTCACAAAGTAACTTTATGGAATTTTGATTGAGATTTCATTCTATCTGTAGATTAAGCTTGAAAGAACTACTGTCTTCACAATGCCAAATTTCCTTAGCCATGAGCATAGAGTATATTTCCATTTATTTGGATATCGTTGGATTTTTTTTTCCATGAAAATTTTGCAGTTTTCTTCATCTATATCTTGTATATTATTTTGTTACATTTATACTAATGTTTTTTATGCTAATGTATGTTGCCTTGTGTTTAATTTTCAAATTCCTAATGTCTACTCTTGGTCTGCACTGGTTCTCAACCTTCCTAATGCCACGGCCCTTTAATACAGTTCCTGTGGGTTGTGATCCACAGGTTGAGAACTGCTGGTCTATAGGAAGGCATTTTTTTTTTTTTTTTGCCTTATTTGATTATCTCAGACTTCCAGTGTGGTGTTGAATAAGACTGGTGAGGGGGGATGTCTTGTCTCCTTGGCAGTCTTAGGAAGAAAGTACGGCTTCTCACTGTTAAATATGTAGCTGTAGCTCTTTTATAGATATTATTTATCAAATTAAAGAAGATTACCTGTATGCCTAGATCTCCAATTTTTTTTTAAAGTCACAAATGAGGGGAGGAAAAAAAAATCATATCCATTGATATGACCAGATAATTGTTTTTTCTACAGCTGTTGATGTGATGGATTATATGATATGATTACTGATTATTGAGCCAGCTTTCCATACTATAATAAATACCACTTGATCATGGTGTATAATTATTTTTATATATTGTTAGATTGAATTTGCTAATAATTTGTTGAGGATTTTTGCATACACGTCCATGAGAGATAGTGCTTTCTAGTTTACTTTTCTGGATATATCTGCCTGATTTTGATAAGAGGGTAATGCTGGCCTCTTGGAATGAGTTAGGAATTGTTTCCTTGGCTTACAGTTTTTGGAAGAGATTCTGAATGATCAGTGTTATTTCTTCACTAAATGGTAGAATTCACCAGTGAAATCATGTTGATGAGCTATTTTCTGTTCTGTGAGGTTATTAATTCAATTTCTCTAATAAATAATGGCCTATATCTGGGTTGTGTCTTTTGAGCAATTGGTTTATTTTCTCTAAGTTATCAAATTTGTTGGCATGGAATTGTTTATAATTGTCCATTATTGTCATATTCATGTCTGAGGATCAGCTCAGATTTGAATGCATCCTGCAAAGTTATACTATGTTGGGAACTTAATCCCCATTGCAGCGATGTTGCAACGTGGAACCTTTGAGCATGAACGGATCTATACTGTTATCATGGGAGTGGGTTAGTTATCACAGGAGTGGGTTTCCGATATGAAAGAGAGCTGGACCCCCTCTTGCATACTTCCCTACTCTTGCTTTCCCTCCCCATGGGAAGACCCAGCACAACATCTCTCACCAGGTGCTCATGCTCTGCTTTTGGACTTCTCAGCCCCTAGAACCTTAAGCAAATTTCTGTTCATTACAAATTACCCAGACGGTGGTGTTCTGTTAAGTTAAAACAAGATCAGTCATGATGGTCCCTTTCATTCTGATGCTAGTAACCTGTGTCTTCTCTCTCTCTTTTTTCTTTGTTAGCCTAAGTAGGGATTTTTCAATTTTATTGAACATTTCAAAGAAAATGCTATTAGTTTCTTTGGTTTTCTCTATTGTTCTCCTTATTTCATTTTTTCCCTGACTTTTATTATTCCCTTTTTTCCATTTATGCTGAATTTAATTTTCTCTTCTCTTTGTAGTTAGCAATGATAGAAGTTTAGATTATTGATTTAAAAATTTTTCTAATATATAAATTCAGTGCTATAAATTTCTCTCTCATCACTACCTTCACTGCATCCCACAGATTTTAATTGGTTATATTTTCATTTTCCTTTAGTTCAGAATACTTTTTTTGTTTTTGTTAAATCATAGCTGTGTACATTAGTGCAATCAAGGGGTACAATGTGCTGGTTTAATATACAATCTGAAATATTCTCATCAAACTATTCAATGTAGCCTTCATGGCATTTTCTTAGTTATTGTATGTAGACATTTGTATTCTGCATTTAGTAAGTTTTGCCTGTACCCATTCTAAGATGCACTGTAGGTGTGGCCCCACCCATTACCCTCCCTCCACCTTAACCTCCCCGCTCCCTTCCCCTTCCTTGGCCCTTTCCCCATATTCTTGTGCTATAGTTGGGTTATAGCCTTCATGTGAAAGCTATAAATTAGCTTCATGGTAGGGCTGAGTACATTGGATACTTTTTCTTCCATTCCTGAGATACTTTGCTAAGAAGAATATGTTCTAGCTCCATCCATGTAAACATGAAAGAGGTAAAGTCTCCATCTTTCTTTAAGGCTGCATAATATTCCATGGTATACATGTACCACAATTTGCTAGATATCACCTAACCCCAGTAAGAGTAGCCCACATAACAAAATCCCAAAACCAGAGATGTTGGCATGGATGTGGAGGAAAGGGCATACTTCTACACTGCTGGTGGGAATGCACACTAATACGTTCCTTCTGGAAGGATGTTTGGAGAATACTTAGAGATCTAAAAATAGACCTGCCATTCGATCCTATAATTCCTTTACTAGGTTTATACCCAGAAGACCAAAAATCACAATATAACAAAGACGTCTGTACCAGAATGTTTATTGCAGCCCAATTCACAATTGCTAAATCATGGAAGGAGCCCAAGTGCCCATCGACCCACGAATGGACTAGTTCATAATACTTTTAAATTTCACTTGCAACTTCTTCCCTTAGCCATGTCCTATTTAGAACTGTGTTTAATTTCCCAAAATTTTGATATTATTCCAGCTGCGTTTTGAGGTTGATTTATAGTTTAATTCTGAGAGTGTGCTTTGCACTATGTCTATCCTTTTGAATTGTTAAGAAATGTTTATAGAATGTGTTCTCCATGGGTGAATGTTCTGTGTGAGTTTGAAAAGAATGTGTGCTGTAAATGAAGTAGTCTGTTCAAGTCAATTAGATCAAATTGATGATGCTATCAGTTCAACTCTATCTTTACTGATTTTCTGCCTGTTGAATCTGTCAATTACTCATAGAGGGATGCTGAGTCTCCAATTCTAATGGTACATTTATATATTTCTTTCTGTACTTTTACTAGTTTTTTTCTTAGATATTTTGATGCTTTGTTATAACCATGAGAATGGCTATGTCTTCTTAGAAAATTGACCCCTTTATCATCATGTAAGGCTCCTCATATTCCTGACAATTTTTCTTGCTCTAAATTCTGGTTTTCTGAATTTTAATTTTTTTTTGACTAGCATTAGCTACTATATTTATCTACAACCTTTTACTTTGACCTAGCTGTGCTTTTATATTTAAAGTAGGTTTCTTGTGGACAACATGTGTTTGGTATTGATTTTTTTTTTTTTTTTTTGGCTGGGGCCAGGTTTGAACCCACCACATCTGGTATATGGAGCCAGCTCCCTACTCCTGTGAGCCACAGGTGTCACCCGGGGTATTGTTTTTGTAATCTACTCTGGCAGTCTCTTCCTTTTAACTGGTGTTTTTAGATCATTCATATTTAAAGTGATTAGTGATACATTTGGATTAATATCTGCCATATTTGTAATTGTATTTTTTCTTGCTCTTTATTTATTTTCATTTTCTGCCTTCTCAGGTTTTTACTGAGCATTTCCATGATTCCAATTCTCCCCTCTCTTTTCAGAGGTATTCCACCTTTATTTTATTCTGTTAAACACTGGAAGAGTAAGAGTTGCCCTGAGCCACACATTAAATACAGAAACACCAGTGAAAGCTGATTAGCAGGAAGAAAAGGTCCATGCATACCCTTTATGATATCTGACATCACAAATAAGCAAGAAAGGTCCTCACAAAATCAGCCTGTGGCCCAGGGGCTGCAGGTTGGACACCCCTTGCTTTATATGTTAAAATAAGTATTCTGCTGTAAAAGAAGTACAATATCAATTATACCTTTCAAAAAAAATTTTCAAGTGTCTTCCCTAGAGTTTGCAATATACTTTTGCAACTAATCCAAGTTTACTTTCAATTAACACTATCCTCTTCCCACAGGTAGTTGCAAGTGTCTTATAACATTGCCCATATAAAGGGCAATCAATATGTCTGATTCCTTCCTCTCATCCTTTGTAAGAATTCTGCCATTCGTTTCCCTTATCTAGTAGCTAAACTCAATGAATACAGTGCTGCTGTCATTATTTTAAACAAAGTTTTATATATTAGATCAAATAAGAATGAGAAAAACACAAGATTTTATTTTACCTTTATTTATTCCTTCTTCAAATCTCTTTCTTCATGTGGACACGAGTTTCAAACCTGTATGTTTTTCTTCTTCCTGAAGATTTTCTTCTTGCAAGAAATATCTATTGGTGACAAAATTCCTTAAATTTTTTTCTTTTTCTTTTTTTTTTTGTCTGAGAAAGTCTTTACATGACCTTCACTTTTGAAGGGTAATTTCACTGGACATAGAATCTAGGTGGGTGGTCATTTTCTTTTAAGGTGTTACTTATTGTGATCCACGCTTCTGCTTGCATAGTTTCTAAGAAGACATGTAAGTTATTCTTATCTTCCCTCCCTTTCTTTGTTTTCAGGTAAGCTGTTTTTCCTCCCTTTAAAATCTTTCAAGATTTTTCTTTGTCATTGATTTTCTACAGTTTGGATATAATATGCCTTGGTGCAGATTTTGGTACTTTATACTGTTTGGTATTTTAAGAGCTTTCTGATTCTGCTATTGGTGTTTATAATTAATTTTATTTCTTTTTATTTGGCTTTATGCAAAGCAGTTAAGCAAGAAAAAGAAAATACGGGTATACAAATTGGAAAGAAAGAGGTAAAATTATAATTGTAAACAGATTATTTTGCTTTTATCTCTTTAGAACCAAAGGCAATCTGACTAAACTATAACCACAATTAATATGATAATTCAGTACATGAAATTAATCAAAAAATTAATAGCGTCTGTACTTTAAATAGAATTAGAAAGTACAAAGACTAAAAATCTCCCTTTGTGACAGCAATAAATATAATAAAATATTTAGGTATATAATCAATAAGAATTAAGGAAGTTTTATATGTAGAAAAAGCTTCCCTATGCTACTGGTAAGACTAGAGCAAATGGCAGCACCATAGTTTAACATGAGAAGATTCAACATCATAATGACTTCAAATCTCTTTAAATTAACCTAGAGGTTTCATAAGATCTAAATACAAACAATAGGATTATTTTAGGAATCAGAACAAGTGATTCTAATTTTTCTGTGGAAAAATAAGCAAGCAATAGTTGCCAAGAATTCTCTCAGAATGAAAAGTAATGAGAGATGTCTCATGGTTCTAGACAAATGGGGACTTGGTGCAAATGAAAGGTAAAGGGCAAAATCATTGGAGGATTTTTTCCCCAAAGTCTCAAAAAATAAACAACTAATATTTATAAATAAAAATAGAAGATAATTTCAAAAAAATAGATCATGCCAAATCTTATAGACAATAGAAAAAGAAGAAATACTTCAAATTCATTCTGCTTCATCTGGATATACCGGATATTAAAATTGGAAAAATATATTATTATAAAGGGAAATTACAAACATATTTCACTTATAAATGAGGATGCAATATCCTACATAACGTATTAACAAGTTGAATTAAAAATTGTTGTTCAAATAATGTATTTGGTCAAAATTAAATCAAATTTATGTGAGAAGTAGTCACTTTTTTCTTTTTTTTCTTTTCCTTTCCCTCACCCCCTCCCTCCTTCTGTCTCTGTCTGCTGTCCCCTTCCCCCACCTCCCATCATGTCATTAATTGTCCTCATATCAAAGTTGAATACATAGAATTCATGCTTCTCTATTCTTGTGATGCTTCACTAAGAATAATGTGTTCCACCTCCAACCAGGTTAATACAGATGCTACAAAATCTTCATTTTTAAAAATGGCTGAATAGTATTCCATGGTGTACATATACCACAGCTTGTTAATCCATTCCTGGGTTGAGGGGCATTTAGGCTGTTTCCACATTTTAGCAATTGTAAATTGAGCTGTGATAAACAGTCTAGTACAAGGCTTATAATAAAAGGCTTTTTTTCCCTTCTGGATAGATGCCCAGTAATGGGATTGCAGGATCAAATGGAGTTCTAGGTTGAGTTCTTTGATTTCTCCATACTTCCTTCCAAAAAGGTTGTATTAAAATATTTGCAGTCCCACCAGCAGTGTAAAAGTGTTCCTTTCTCTCCACATCCATGCCAGCATCTGCAGTTTTGAGATTTTGTGATATGGGCCATACTCGTTGGGGTTAGATAATATCTCAGGGCGGTTTTGATTTGCATTTCTCTAATAATTAGGAATGATGAGCATTTTTTCATATGTTTGGTAGCCATTCGTCTGTCTTCTTTAGAGAAGGTTCTGTTCATCTCTCTTGCCTATTGATGTATGGGATTGTTGGCTATTTTCATGTAGATTAATTTAAGTTCTCTATAGATCCTAGTTATTAAGCTTTTGTCTGATTCAAAATATGCAAATATTTGAACCTATCTCATTGGGTAGGTTGTCTATTTGCTTTGGTTATTGTCTCCTTAGCTGTACAGAAGCTTTTCAGTATAATTAAATCCTATTTGTTTATTTTGTTGTTGTTATTGTTATAATTGCCATGGCAGTCTTCTTCATGAAGTCTTTCCCCAGGTTGATATCGTCCAGTGCTTTTCCTATGTTTTCTTTGAGGACTTTTATTGTTTCATGCCTTAAATTTAAGTCCTTTATCCATCTTGAATCAATTTTTGTGAGAGGAGAAAGGCACAGGTCCAGTTTCAGTCTTTTACATGTTGATATTCAGTTCTCCCAGCACCGTTTATTGAATAGGGAATCTTTGCCCCAGTGTACATTCTTGTTTGGTTTATTGAAGATTAGGTGGTTCTAAGTTGTTGACTTCATTTCCTGGTTTTTCATTTGATTCCAAATGTCTATGTCTCTATTTTTGTGCCAGTACCATGCTGTCTTGACCACTATGACCTTGTAGTACAGCCTAACATATGGTATGGTGATGCCCCTGGCTTTATTTTTATTACTGCCTTAGCTATATGGAGTGTTTTCCGGTTCCATACAAAACACAGAATCATTTTTTCCAAGTCTTGAAAATAGGATGTTGGTATTTTAATAGGGATGACGTTGAATTGGTAGATTGCTCTGGGAAGTATAGACATTTTAACAATGTCAATTCTTCTCAGCCATGAGCATGGTATGTTCTTTCATTTGTTAATGTCCTCTGCTATTTCCTTTCTTAGGGTTTCATTATTTTCTTTATAGAGGTCCTTCACCTCTTTTGGTAGGTATATTCCTAAGTATTTCATTTTCTTTGGGGCTATGGTGAAGGGAGTTGTGTCCTTAATTAGACTCTCATCTTGCCTGTTATTGGCGTATACAAAGGCTACTGACTTGTGGACATTGATTTTATATCCTGAGACATTACTGTATTTTTTGATGACTTCCAAGAATCTTGTGGTTGAGTCTTTGGGATTCTCTAAGTATAAGATCACGTCGTCAGCAAAGAGGGGGAGTTTGACCTCCTCTGCTCCCATTTGGATTCCCTTTATTTCCTTGTCTTGCCTAATTGTATTGGCTAGAACTTCCAGCACTATTTTGAATAGTAAAGATGACAGAGGACAACCTTGTCTGGTTCCAGTTCTAAGAGGAAAAGCTTTCAGTTTTACTTCATTCCATAAAATATTAGCTGTGGGTTTGTCATAGATAGCTTCAATCAGTTTCAGAAATGTGCCACGTGTGCCTAAACTCTTCAGTGTTGTTTATAATTAATTTTAGAAATTTCTTAGCCATTTTCACTTCAAATATTTTCATTCTTTTTCTGTTTATTCTTCTTCTGGTATTCTCATGACAAGTATGTTATATTTTTAATAATTATCCCACAATACTTGGATATTCTCTTTCTTCTGTCTTTTAAATCATTTTTCCTTTTTGCATTTTAATTTTCGTAGTTTCTATTAACATATACTATGTTCACTGGTTCTTTTCTTGGCTGTGATCCATCTACTGATGAACATTTTAAAGGAGTTCTTCCTTTATTACTTTTAAAATTTATTTTAATATTTTCTTTTGATTATTTCTTAGAGTTTCCATTTCTGTACTTACATTACCCATATGCTCTTGTATTTTTCCTGTTTTTCCATTAAAGTCTTTAGCATATTAATCATTTTCATGGCTATATAAAATTTCCAGTCTAATAATTCTAAAATTTCTGCCATATCTAACTCTTGTTCTGATGTTTCCTTCCCATTTTCTCTCTGTTATTTTTTTTTCTTGACAACATGCTTTGTAATATTTTTTGTCAGAATATGGACATGATGTATCAGGTAAATGATCAGAGTACACACTTTGTAAGCTTTCAAATATTTTAAGTGTACTAAGGTTTGTTATAAAACCCAGGATATGGCCTATCTCAGTGACTGTTCCATCTAAACTTGAAAGATAGACACGTCCTGCTGTTGTTGTGATACTACCTATATGTTCTATAAATATTAATTAGATTCAGTTGCTTGATGGGGATCAATTCTCTCTCTTTGCTGAATTTTCACTTGTTCTATCCATAACTGAGAGAGGTGTGTGAAATTATCCAATTCTAATTGTAAATTTGTCAATTTCCTCTTTCCATCCTATTAGTTTTTGCTTCATGATTTTGAAACTGCACTAATAGGTGCATATATGATTATGTTTGTAATGACTTCCTAGTGAATAGATCTATCATTTTAATTGTCTCTTTTATTCCTGGTAATTTTTCTTGCTCTGATTTTTACTTCTTTTTTATGTTATTAATGTAATCATTATAGGTTTCTTCTAAATAGTTTCCACAATACATTATTTTCTGTCCTTTTACTTTTAAACAATCATCATCAATATATTTATGGTGGGTTCTTGTTGACAGCACATAGTTGGGTCTTGCTTTAAAAAAACATTGAGGTAGTCTCTATCTTCTAATTGGTAAGTTTAGGCCTTTTGTATGTAATGCAATTTATTAGTAGACTTTAGGATGTAGGACTAACATTTTATTGTTTGGTTTTTTGTTTGTTTCCCAAGTTTTGAGACATATATATATATATATTTAAGACGTCTATACAGTGGCAAAATAAAATTTACCATTTACATAATTTTAAATGTACAATTCAACTATCACCCTTATTCATTTCCAGAGCTTTTTCATCATCCCTTAAACATTAACTCCCCATTTCTTCCTGCTTCCAGTCCCTTGTAACCATTATTCTACTTTCTATCTCTATAAATTTGCCTTTATTAGGTGCTTCATATAAGTGAAATTATATAATACTTGTTATTTTGTGCCACACTTATTTAAGTCAGCATAACATTTTCAAGGTTTATCCATGTTGTAGTGTGTATCAGAAATTCATTTCTTTCTAAGATTGAATATTTCATATAAATACTGCAATTTGTTTGCCTATTTGTCCATTGATAGACATTTGGGTTGTTTCTACAGTTTGGATATTATAAATAATGGGGCTATTGAGGAAGGAGAAATAAATCCTACACTTTCTGATGGTCCTGAAAATGCAGCAGACGGCTACAGAAACTTTGCCCCAAAGATAAAAAAGAACTAAACAAAAACAACCTTAAAAGAGACTATGTAATAAATAACAGCACTGTGGTTTCTTGAGAAATATAATCATTCACTCTTTGTGATTTTTTTTGCCTACTAGCTAAAAACTTTCCCCATGACCTAAGATCTGGAACTGTAACTCTGTACCTGTAACTGAGCTAAGAATTGTATAAAAGAGCTTTGTGAGAATGACCAGGTAGAGCTCAGTATTTTATGCACTTGAGTTCTCCCTTGCAATAAAGTTTGTTCCTTCATAGTCTTTGGTGAGAGTCTACTAGTTTCAATTTGCTGGTCCTACAACACTATGAAAATTGGTGTGAAATATTACTTGATTTCATTCTTTTAATTCTTTTGCATATATACTTAGAAGTTGAATTGCTGGTTTATAGGGTAATTCTATGTTTAACTTTTTGAAGAACTATGAAACCGTTTTCCAAAAAGCCTTCATCAATTTAAATTCCTACTAACAAGGAACAAGAGCTCCAATTTCTCCCCATCCTTGCCCAAACTTGTTATTTTCTATTAATTTTTATAATAACCATCCTAAAGAGTGTGAAGTGATATCTCGTGATGGTTCTGCTTTGTATTTCCCCATGCCTAGTGATATTGAATATCTTTTCATGTGTTTACTGGTCATTTGTACATCTTTGGAAAAATATCTTTTTTTTTTTTTTTGAGACAGAGCCTCAAGCTGTCGTCCTGGGTAGAGTGCCAGGGCATCACAGCTCATTGCAACCTCCAACTCCTGGGCTCAAGCGATTCTCCTGCCTCTGCCTCCCAAGTAACTGGGACTACAGGTGCCCGCCACAACGCCCAGCTATTTTTTTTGGGTTGGGGGGGTTGCAGCCGTCATTGTTGCTTGGCGGGCCCAGGCTGGATTCGAACCCGCCAGCTCAGGTGTATGTGGCTGGTGCTTTAGCCACTTTAGCCACAGGCGCCGAGCCGGAAAAATATCATTTAATTCCTTTGCTCATTTTTTAGATTTTTAAATTAAGTTTCTTGTTTTCTTATCGTTTTTGTTGTTGTTGACATTTAGGAGTTTTAAAAAATATGTTGTGAATGTTACCATTATTGGATTTGTAATTTGAAAATATTTTCTTCCATGAGTTGTTTTATTTTACTCTCTTGGTAGTATTCTTTAATGCACAAATTTTAAAAATTTTGATGAAAATGAAATTGTCTGGTTTTTAATTTTTGGCCCGTGTTTTTCATGTCATGTCTAAGAAATCATTGTCAAATGAAAAGTTGTAAAGATTTTCCCTTATGATTTTTTTCTAAGTGGTTTACAGTTACAACTCTTTTGCCTATTTTAGTCAATTTTTACATATGGCGTAAGGTATGAGTCCAACTTCATTCTTTTGCATGTTGATATCTATTTTTCCCAGGATCATTTGTTGAAAAGGCTGTTTTTTACCCCATTAAATGGTCTTTGTCCTCTTGTTAAAAACTACTTTTTTTCTTAAATGTAAGGATTTATTTTGGGCCTTCTATTCCATTGGTCTATACGTCTGTGTTTATGCCAGTACCACTATTTTAATTCCTGTAGCTTTGTGGTAAACTTTAAAATGAGGAAGTGTGAGTCTTTAGCCTTGATTCTTTTTCAAGATTATTTTGGCTATTTGGAGGGTCCCTTGAGTTTCCAGATGAATTTTAAGATGAGTTCTATTTCTGACAGAAATTTCATCGGCATTCGAGTAGGAATTCCATTGAATCTGTGGATATCTTTGGGCTGTATTCTTATCTTAATAACATTAAGTTTTCAAATGAACATTATATAAATAATGAGCCCATTATTTATGTCTTATTTAATTTCTCAAAGAAATATTTTGCTGTTTTATGAGTATAAATCTTTTGCCTTATTGGTTAAATGTATTCCTTAATAGCTTATTCTTTTTGATATTAATGTAAATGATAATGTCTTTTTAGTTTCTTTTGTTTACTTTTCACTTTTGTTAATAGAAAGACCATTATAACCTACAAACATGCCAAATTTATTTATTACTTCTAACAGATTGTTTTGGATGGCATATTTTACTTTTTCATATTTAAGATACTCTTATCTGCCAACATGAAGAATTTTACTTCTCCCTTTCCCACTTGGGTGCCTTTATTTCCCTTTCTTGACTAATGGCTCTGGCCAGGACTTCCAGTACAATGTGGAATAGAACTGTTGAAGGCCTGTATTTGTATTCTTGTTTTGTGTCTGGTCTTAGGGGAAAGGTTTTCAGGGTTTCACCCATGAGTATGATGAGAGCTGTAGATTTTTCATATATGGCTTTTGTCATGTGATAAAATTCTCTTCCATTATTAGGTTTTTGAGTGTTTATTGTCATGAAAGGATTCTGAATTTTTTCCTCATAAATTGAGCTTTTTCTCCTTTATTAATATGTTATATTATGTTGTTTGATGTGTGTGTGGTACAGTCAGTGAATTTCAGAAATAAATCACTTAGCCATGGCTTTGGTCTCAGAGAGATACTGATCATGTAGAATAGGTACAAAGTATCACTTTCTGTTCAATTTTTTGGGAAGATTTTGAGCAGAATTGGTGTTTCTAAGGTTTTTTTTTTTTAATTTTCTTTCCCTTTCCTCTTTTGGATTATTATTTCATCTAAATCTTTTTTTGTTTTTACATTTTTAAATTTGAAGTCAAATTTACATAAAATAAAATTAACATTTTACTAAAGTAAACAAAACAGCTTGGTACTAGCATAAGGACAGGCAAACAGAATAACATCGAAAGTCCAGAAATAAATTCTTACGTCTATATTTGATTGGTTTTTGACAAGAATGCTGAGATCACTCAGTGGGGAAACAATGGTCTCTTCTATTCATTGGGATAATTGGGTATCCACATTCAAAAGAATGAAATTTGACCTCAACTTCATGCTATGTACAAAAATTAACTCAAAGTGGATCAATGACCTAAATATAAAAGCGAAACTCTCTGAATAAAATATAGAGATGCATCTGTATGACCTTAGATTTGGCAATGAATTCTTAGGACATCAAAAGCATAAGTAACAAAAGGAAAAAAAGATATATTGGGCTTCATCAAAATTAAAAACTTTTGTGCATCAATCGCATTGTCGTGAAAGTGAAAAAAACATGCTACAGAAAGGGAGAAAATATTTGCAAACTACATATCTCAACTTAGAAAGGGTTTAGTGTCCAGAATATATATTATAGTAAACTAACCTAACAACAAAAAGGCAAGCAACGCAACTGTCTATTTTTGATTATATGTATTTGTAAAGTTTTATTTAGCTATTTGTCTAAGACTGTAATGTACATAAATTCTCACAATCTACTTATAATTAACATTTTGTTACTTGAATTGGAATGTGGAAACTTTTATTCTTCTCCATTTATATTGTTTTCCTATTATTATACTTACATGCTTGGAAAACTTCATCAGACAATATTATTATACGTTACGCTTTCATCGTTTCATGTATACACCTATTACATGTAACTTAAGAGCAGAAAAGTAGACTATTACATTTACCCAAGTAGTTACTATTTCTATTATTTTTCCATTATTCTTTATGTTCCAAATGTCCTCTGGTTGGTTATTATTTCCCTTTTGCCCAAAATTGCTTTAGCATTTCTCTCAGATCAGCTCGGATGTCTACAATTCTCTTAGATTTCCTTAATCTGAGAGCACCTTGCTTTTCTTCCTAAATGATTCTTTTCACTTGATATAAAATCAGAAGTTGAGAATCATCTTTTTAAGCCTTATAAAAACATTGTTCTGCTTTCCTGTGGCCTCCATGGCTTTTGAGGATAAATCTACAATTAGTCAAACAATTGCTTCTCTATAGATTTTTCATCTTTTTATCTTTGGCTGTTTTTATCTTTCTTCCTTCGTTTTTTTTTGTAGAGACAGAGTCTCACTTTATTGCCCTCAGTAGAGTGCCGTGGCCTCACACAGCTCACAGCAACCTCCAACTCCTGGGCTTAAGCGATTCTCTTGCCTCAGCCTCCCGAGCAGCTGGGAGTACAGGCGCCCGCCACAACGCCCTGCTATTTTTTGGTTGCAGTTTGAACAGGGCTGGGTTTGAACCTGCCACCCTCAGTATATGGGGCCGGCGCCTTACCGACTGAGCCACAGGCACCGCCCTCTTCCTTTGTTTTTAATTTTTTAGTGGTTTGATTATAATATATCTAAGGATATATTTCTTTGAGTTTATCCCTTGGTGTTTCATGGAGTTTTTCAAATCTGTAAGTGTATGTCTCTCATCTAATGTGGGAAACCTTTAGACATTATTTCTTCATCTATTTATTGTTTATCTATTGTCTATCTGCTTATCATCTTTCTGTTACCCATCTATTGTTCAATATCCCACTTTATTTTTATTTTTTGTTGTGTGGCTTTGATGACATGAATATTAGACGTTTTGGTATTTTCCCACAGTTCTCTCAGTCTCTCTTTTCCAAATTATTTTTATTTCTTTTGTTTAGGTTGGGAAATTATTTTTGATCCGTTTGTAAGTTCAGTGACTCCCCTATTCTTTCCATTTTGATATTGACTCGATTAAATACATTTTAAAGTATTTTTATGGTACTTTTTTGGTTTAACAAATTCTATTTTATTCTTTTATATATCTTTCATTTCTGTGCTAAGACTTTATAGCTATTAATTCATTTCAAAAGTATTTTCCTTTACTTCTTGGAACATAGTTGTAGTATCTGCATTAAAGTTTTCATTTGACCGTTCCAACGCTTTAACATCTCATATTTGATACCTGGGTGATATAAATACTTTACTGATTCTTTAGATGTTCACAAATTTTGGAACATATCTTGAACACTTTGAATATTATACTAAGGGACTCTGGTTTTGTATAAATCTTTTGAAGAATGTTGTTTTGCATTTTTTTTGTTTGTTTTTTGTTTTGGTCTTGTTTCAGCAAGAAATCAATCACCTATGTTCAGGCTGAAAGCCCACAGTCTGGGTTCTGGTTCCAGTTTAAAGTCAATTTTTTATATTCATATTTTTTCTCCACTTGTGTCACCCAGTGTCCAGTCTGGGACCTGGGAGATAGTGTGTTCTCAATGCCTTGGTACGTTTCTGCATATACAACATGGATGTAAAACCAGGAGTTCATGCACAGCTTCATACTATCACTTTCTTGAGCTCTCTCCTCTCCACTGTCTTCTCAACACTCTCTTGCTTGTAGGGATTTCTATTGCTAGTCTTCTTATTAGTTTCTCTGATGTGCTATTTATTTCCTGAAAGTGGTGCTTTGGGGACCACAGTTTTTCTGGTCAAAGAGAAGGACTTCCCTCCTTCATAGTTTAGGTACCTTCTAGTCACGGTGTTACTCTGTCCCTGCAGGACTGCCTAGTGGCAGTAGAGAATTTTCCCTACTGTCTCTGACTTGAACTTTCCTGTTCACAGTTTTCTGATCAAAATAGAGGGCTTATCTTACACATTTTATCTGACCGAACCAGATTCACAGTTCTAGGTTTTGGGTAGGGGTTGAGTTCCCTCTGTTTGAGGGAACAGAAAGAAAGAAAGAAAATGAGGCTTACTGCCATTTTGGTAGCAGTTTGATAACAATTTTCCTTCTTCGATTTTTCTTCCACCACTATTTTCAGAATCCTGAGATCACAGCTCTGTTTATTCTATGTTTTTTTAATGTAGTCAGTGAGTGAGACAGTGGGCAGTTTACCTTCTCCATATTTACTGACACTAGAACCCTATGAGGTATTCCTCATCCCATTTTATAGTTGGAAAAACTGATGTTCCAAAAGGTAATTTTATTTTATTTCCTTTTGTTTTGTATTCCTGAGACTTCAATAATGTTAAATAATGGAACTAGGATGTTAACCTTACTCTATTGTTTTCCAGTATCCCATATTCACTTACAATCTGACAGTTCAAAAAGTCTAGATCCAGTATGAAGGTATGGAATTGGGACTACAGTATGGGTACCATAATCTGACTCAGCTCATTCCTAAAAGGTGATATGATAGCAATATCCTTTGATTGGAGGTCAGGAAGACTATATTATACCATACATTTTTTTGGCCCTAAATCTTTAGTCAATACTGGTCCTATCTCAAAACTTTTTTTTTTTTATTTGTAAAAATTATATTTAAAACTACACTCAATTTTGATATGAGGACAATTAATGACAATTATGGTTATGGGGGGGAAGCAGAAAGAGGGAAGGAGGGAGGGGGGTGGGGCCTTGGTGTGTGTCACACTTTATGGGGGCAAGACATGATTGCAAGAGGGACTTTACCTAACAATTGCAATCAGTGTAACCTGGCTTATTGTACCCTCAATGAATCCCCAACAATAAAAAAAAAAAAAAACTACTTCTTATGATTTTCTCTCTGCTGACATTCTTCTATTCTGTGATTGGTAGAAGATGTCTTCCAGAAACTTAGTAAACTTAGTAAAGATGGAAATCTGAAGATACTGGGTTGTAAAGGTATTATTTTGTGCAAGATAACTAGGACTCAGGTTGTGTCCTGTTTGAAGGTTAAGTACTTTATTAACACAAAGAAAGAGAAGGCCAGAAGTTGTGGTAGATGACTCTTGTTTTATGGCTTTTAAGGGTTCTTTCTCCTCAACCTCAACCTCCCTCCTTGCATTTTCCTGAGGCTGTACTATCGTCCAGGTTGAGGGTGCAGTGAGACCTACTGGAAAATCAGCATATTTTAGCCTTTTTGCCATAGGCATTGGTTCAGGGATGGCCACAAGAGCCAAGCTTACCCAGTCAGAGCCATTTGTTTTGGAATGTTTGGGAAAGAAAGAGGAACTTTATAAAACAGCCTAATACACTTAATGGCCAACTTCACTATAAGGAGGGAAGACCATTTAGAGGGTGGAGCCAATGCAGAAGGGCCCAGAGCCAAGGAGATGGGGATACAGAGCCCTAAAGAGGTTTAAGACTCTAGACTCAGCCATGCCAGAAACAAGATAATTTTGGTTAGTTCTTTTTTTTTTTTTTTATTTGTGCATATCAAGGAGTTGATTTTGTGCACAGAACAGCATGAATTGAATTTTTCTCACGAGCACAGACTGGCAGGTTCCAGGGTAAACTGACAATATGAGTAGTGTAGCAGTAGGAATAAGTGAAAATGAGTCTGGAACTTTTAGGTCTGCAGAGGACATACTGAGTTTTTTACAGCAGGGGAGGTTTTGCAGGAGTTATGAGAAATGAAGCATACGAAGAGATTTTCAGCTCCATCCATGTAAACATGAAAGAGGTAAAGTCTCCATTTTTTTAATGCTGCATAGTATTCCATGGTATACATATACCACAATTTATTATTAATCCATTTATGGGTTGATGGGCACTTGGGCTTCTTCCATGACTTGGCAATTATTAATTGAGCTGCAATGAACAATCTGGTGCAAATATCTTATTCTTCTTAGTAAAGTATCTCAGGAATGGAAAAGAAAATATCCAATGTACTCAGTACTACTGTGAAACCAATTTATAATTACTCACACTTGCATATGAAAAATGAAACACAACTATAGCTTAGGATGAAGGAGGGAAGGGGAGGGAGAGGGGAAGGAAGAGGGGTGGGTTGATAGTGGGAGGGTTAGTAGGGGGACCACACCAATGGAGCACATTGCAAGTACAAGTTGGATCTATCAGGTGTAGAACACAAATGTCTTAATGCTGTAATTGGGTAAATGAGGTGAAAGCTATGTTGATTAGTAGGATGTAAGCACTCCAATTTGTACAAATAATCAACACATTGAATCCCATAATGGCATAAATGTATTTATGATCTATGTACCAATGACTTAATAAAAAATAAAAAGAAGAGCTTTTCACCAAATCTTGGGCTGTTTATTTCACCATGCCAAGAAATTAAAATTTCTTTTACCTTGAAGATGAAGGAGAATGAGGATTTACCTGAGCTGGACAGATGCAGCCATAGGTTTTCCAAGAATGTGAGTTATAATGTGACAGCTCGTTTTGTGCAGAGAATGGGGCAGGGAGTCCCAAGAGGTAAAGGGTGAATTAGTCATCGCTTGATCTATCTCTGACGTCACAGTGCCCTGAGTGACCAAATCTCATTGAGGTGTTGGAGCAATGATTTCTTCTCAGGGACCCTGGGAAAAAAATCAGCATTTTCATTTAGAAATTTCCTTAGGGAAATCTCCAAGTTTTAGTCTCATCCAAGGCTTGCCCTTACTAGCTCTGGTAACTTTGGGATAAGCATTTAACATGGGGGTCTTAGTTTCCTTAGAGATTTCTAGATTTTTTTTTTTTTTTTTAGGATTAATGCCTGTCCTATTAGCTGACCCTTTGAATGTGAAATGAGATGGTGTCTGAGAAAGACTTTCAGGACTTGGGGTGCTTCCACTCCCCCTTTTCCTGAGCCCTGCCACACTATAGATTGATTGGTCTCCAAACTTTGCTCACACAAGGATACACTTCTTGCTTCCAAAGAGCTCTACCTTTGCTATGAGTCATTTTGGAGCAGAAGTGGCTTCAGTTCCATTAAGTCAAGGGTTGGGCAAGAGAAGACTCTAAGTTGGCCAAGGCTACCCGGTGGGGTTGCAAACTCTCCATCACAGGAGGGGACCCAAGCATCCAGATAAACACCTGTGAGAGGAATATGACGATTTTTATTTCTTCTGTAGAAAGCAGCTCAGGCCTGCCCTATTTTGGATGCCATGGTAACATCTGCCCAGTCCTTGAACCCTTACGAAAATGTGCATTCTCTTTTGTGACCTGTGCAACATTGTCCTCTCATTAAAGAAATTCAAAGTGTGCTGCTTTGCGACAGGCTTGCTGTTTTTTTTCTTTTTTTTTATTTAGTACTTTTCAAAATTTCCAAAGCCTGTCTCTCCCTCTGCCCCTCAGCACTTTTCTCCCCAGTCTTCTGGTTCACAAAACCCAAACGCATTGTCCTGCATAAGTAATAACGAAGAGTCTACAAGAAAAGATAGGTGGCCCTTGCTAATCAGTTTCATAATGGAGGATATCTTCACCACATTATATGGAGACAAATTAAAAGGGCAAGCCAAGCTCCCAGAAATCATCTGTTCCTGTTAACAAAGTGAATATTAATGAAAAACAAAATTGAGTTCTTCTTGTGTCTGATTCTCATCAAATTGTACGGGTATGAAAAAAAAAGGCTATAGAAATCCTACACATTGGGCAGTTAATTCAAAATAATTTGGCCTCTGCTCTATTTTTGACTATTCCCTCTTTTATGGGTAGAAAAGCCAGTCACCTTGCTGGGCCCACTGTGCCATAAAAATCAATAATGAAGCTAATTTAGTTCTTTATGGACCAAATATCCAGACAGTGGCAATGGGCATTAAGTTAATGACACAGACGGCTGGGAGAGTGGGGAACTGGGGAGCATTTTGCTTTCTTGCTCTGACCACCAGGTTCAAGTTGCCCAGGTGCCCAATGGTTGGAATTCTGCAGAACTCAGGGGCCTTGCAAGAGGGCAGTTGGGTAGCAGGGCGCGTTGCCTGGTAGAGGAGTTGCACTCAGCTACTTGGTGGGCACCTTCTGGGGAGCCATCTGCTGTGGCCCTGCCATGAGTGTCTCAGCAGGGGCTGCTCAGGATGAGGGGTGCCCTGGATGCAGACAGCTCCTAGGGAGCTTCTTCAGGAGGGCCTGACACACCTCACTGGAGACTGTCAACGTGCACTCTTCTTGGGGAGTGGAGGGAAGGCTACTGGCTATTCTCATTATTACAATATTAGGATGGATTTGAGTTTCATGGGGGCAAAGAAAGGGTCTGGAGAGAATAAGAGCTTCTGGTGAGAAGGAGGTAAGGTCCCTTGGTCTGTGCAGGCCCCAGGCCAGCTCCAGGACACGTGCAGTCTTCAGGGAGAAGAGAAGATTCTAGGAAGAGGAATGTAGAAAATATGGGCACAGGCAGGACACTTGCAAAGAACCCCAAAGCAGAGATTGCCAGATCACCTTCTGGTCCACAGGGCAACTCTCCCCACCTCGAGTGTGCTGGGAACAGTCATGCTCACGACAATCAGCTTTTGTTAGTTGTCATATCTGACGTGGCCAGGACCTGAGGAAGAGCTGATCTCGGCCCCTGGGGTGTAGTCAGGTTTGACTCTCATTCTAGGTTGGGGCCTCTCTCTGAGGCTCCTTGCTGCACCCAGTGTCCTAAGGGGATGCCATTGGAGACTGTCCCCCTATCCATGGGGAGATGCCTCTGGAGCCCCTAAAAACCACAGGATGCCAGCATCACGATTTAGCTTGTGTGGAAGTGATAGTGGCCCCTCTGCACAGAACCTCCCCTTCCAGACAGTCACCCCTCTATCAGCCAAGGTTGTTGGGATTCCCTGCAGGGTAACTAGATTTTCACAGAGCCAGTCCAGCTCAGATCGAGCCCCTGAGGCTGATCTGGGACCAAAACCAGTTCTTGGTCCCTCATCCCTGCTCCAAAGACCTGGGCCACATGGATCCACGTATCTTCTTTCAGCTGCCGGAGGCTCCAAGTTCTCTCCGCAGACTAGTTTCCTAGGCTGATTCATGGATTCTCTGTTTTCTTATAGTAGAGGACATTAAAGTTTGCCTTGAACAGAGCTTTGATTCAAGTCTCTGCTTTCAATAATTTCTGCCTCAGCTCCCTCCAGCATTAGCATTCTCAATAGCTGGGGATAGTTAGGAATGCTTTTAGCTGCAAAGAAGAGAAAAACAACATAGGGGCTTTGTTTTACTCATAAAGCAATTGTTCTGGTCATGGGTGCTCAGCATATCAACAACAGTCTCTTGTCCTGTCTCTATAGTCTTCAGCACTCTGGTTTGTGTGCTCACACCTACTGCCCATGGTTGCAAGATGGCTGCTTGATCTCCAGATAGCACATCTACATTTTAAGCAGTAGAAAAGACAGAAATCCAGTGGCAAGTGCATGCTGTTTTCACCTCAGCTTTAAAATAAAATCCAGGATGTAAAGTCCAAGCCCAGGTAAAGAAAGCCTCCCTTGCCAGACAGTCACCCCTCCATTGGCCAAGGTTGCTGGGATTCCCTGCAGGGTGATTAGATTTTCAGAGCCTGTCCAGTTCAGGGCATTCAGAGCAACTACCCACTGAGTGCCAGACTTAATATTGGGCTTTCAGGGATGGGAGGGGTTGAGGTTAATGGAAGTGAACCTCATTTTCATAGAAGCCTGGGAGGAATTGTGGGTCAGAATGCTGCAGACCCATCCTGTCAAAGGCTGTCCATCCCTAAAGTAAAAAATTTGGATTGTCCAGCATTATTAGGGCATGGCAAGTTTTGGTGCCTCTCCTGACTACTGGCGGTGGGAGGCAGCTGTGTCCCAGATTGGGCCTGGCTGTATCACCCCAAATCTGCCTAGTTTGGGTGCCTCCGTCTTCCTCCAAATGTCTGGTCTCTGGGGCTGGACTGAGGCCGGCTGCCTGTCTGTCCAGGCTGCTGTCCCAGCCCACATCTTGTATTCAGACCCTACTCTGTGGGTGGCTTAGCTGGCAGTCACCGCCCTCCAGATGACCAATGCAAAATACACCGGGACCTTTGCAAACCCTTGGAAGACATGCTATTTTTCTCTGCCTGCATAACTGTTGCAAAGGGATCCAGAAGAGGTGTTGTAATTAATTAGAGAAGGTATTTGAGGATGCCATCATGCACCAGACTCGGGACCAGAATCCAAATTTCCCACTTATCTGCCTCCACCACGGTGACCCTGTGGTGCCCCCTCCAACCCTGCATTTGTATTTGTGTGTAAACTGCAGCCTGTGACTGAAGCCTTATTAGCTGGTCAAAATTTTACTTTTAAATGGACCATTAACCTACTCGAAGCCAAAAGCACATGGATAATGTAAAACCTCAGGGTCCTGCCAGGCCTCTGAGAGCACCAGGCCGGAGACGATGTCTGCTTCCCTCTGTTGCCTCACAGATACCCCTGGCATGGCCTCTCCCACAGGACTCTCAGTCTGGAAGGACTTCCTCCATCCAGTTTGTAAATCCTGGTTATGCCGTTGACCAGGACAAACCCTCTACCACACAGAGCCTCCGTCTCCATCAACAAAGTGCAACAGGCTGGGTTGCTTGGCTTTGCTACTTGTAGGTCATCAGGGAGTTGAGAGGGTGCAGAGTGGAAATGAAGGTAGCCTGGACCCTGCCCAGCCCTGTGTTGGAAAGTCAGGCCCTCCCCTCGGGGCGCTCTTGCAGCTCCCTCCTCTGAGAGTGAAGACAGAGATGTAGGTTGGGGTCCTGAAGACCCCTTCAGCCTCATGGGTCTTCTCGGCAGAACTCCTGCTTGGCTGGAATTCCATCCCCTCTTGGCAAAGGCATAAACTTCCCGTCTCCTAGGGAGAGGGGCTTATAAAAAGGCATAAAAATGAGGCTTCTAAAGACATCCTGGACGTCAACTAGATGTTGCAAAATTACATTTTGATGAGTTCAGTGTAAATGAACCAGAACCATATGGATTCAATTTCCCTTGGAATCCACATGGGTTTAAAAACCAAAGGGGTGGGGAGGAGGGGAAGAGAATGCATTTGGGGAAGAGCACTTGAGGTCTCACTAAACTCCCCACATTTGTAAACAGCAGTTTGAGGTTTATGATAATTGTGTCCCAGGCTGGGCTCCTTTCCTAATAATAGAATGTACAGGATGTTTTGCAGCAGCCCCACAAAATGTGTCCAGGAAAAAAAATCAAACACTGCCCTCTCCCTGTCTCTGCTCCTTGGTCCCATGAAACTCTGCAGTGGTGTGTCTCACAGCTCCTGCCCTCGCTTGGCTCTGACAAGCACCCTCTTTGTTCCTTCCGCTTCCATAAAGATCAAGTGTCCCAGGGACGTGATCAGATTCACGTCCTGATCAGTGACTGTCAGGTGCCCGGTCTATTCTAGGGACTGCAGCAAGCACTACTTCTTGGTGAGATGGGCCTCATCCCCTCTGCTTTAAAATAAGGATCCGGGATGTTAAATCCAAAATTGTTTAGCTAGTAGGTTCTAGGGTTAGGGTTGGAGGCCACGGCTTCTGGTCTGTGGATGCTCTTGTGTTTCCTAAGTTCACAGAAGGTGATGGAATAGACACAAGGCTGGTGTACCGGGAGGGTGGAGGAGGGGCTCACGCTGCCATTTTCACCTGGGGCCCAGAGAAGTGCTTGGAATTCCCTATGGTTCCTTGGGAGGAAGGCTAGAGAGAGAAAGAGGGAACTGACTGACCCTCCAAGCCAGACCCCAACCCCCTGCTCTCAGCCAGGGTAGCCTACTTCCTGTTTCAACAACTAAACCTTCAGCTGAGAATTTGATTGCAGAGGGTCTTGAAGTTTGAAATTCACGGATTCAAAAGTGGGGTGTCCCTCTCTCACCAGTCCAGTTCTGTAGCTAGCCAAATTGTTCAAAGGGCTGGTCTGGGTTTCCTGCCTCCTCTCTGTGTGGTGGGGTTCCAGGCCCACCATCAGATTGCTGGGGCTGAAAATACCCAGCCCTTTGGGTGACTCTATGGCGCTCAGTTCTGTGACCTGGCATGGTACAGAAATACAAGATTTGACCCTGCCTTTAGGAGTCTTGAAATCTGTTGAGAAGACCATCCCATCTCCTAGGAAGACCTCGTGAGATAGCAGAGCTGGCAAGTGCTGGGCCCTGGAGGGTCCATCCCTGGACAGGGCTGTGCCAGTGCAGGAATGGGTGGCAGCCAGTTGTGTGGGCTGGAACCCTGGAGGTAGCACTTCCCACTGACCTGAGCTAAAGCACAGACTTCTGACCCTTGGAAGGGACTGAGCGTTGGCTCTTGGCAGATGGAGGCGGCCACAAGACTCCACTGTACTGGGTCCCCCTGGGGACGAAACTGCCTGGACCCGCCTAGGTCCATCCCACAGGGCGCAGCCAAGACAGGGATGGGCTGGCGGGCCATCTGATTGTTATTAGGTGGTGCGACTTTCTGTATTGGCAAACAGTCTGTCAGCAGCTTCTCCTCACAGAGCAGCCCAGATGTGCTTACAAAGTGTTCTGAGTCCTTCCCATCCACGCCCAGCCCCCAATGCACACTGCCACACTGCCAGACTTCATCCCGGCCCCCCAAGAGTCTCGCTTAATCAGGAGTCAGGGGAGGGAGGCTGGCCCTCTCCGGGTGTCCCCAAGCCGGTCATCGGCCTGCATTCCCCTAGGCAGAAGGTGCCCTGGGTGTGGGAGAGGCAGCCTGGGCTTCATCCTGGGGCCCTCTGGGGTGGGGCGGGCAGAACCCCACTGCAAACTGACATTTGCACGTGTGTTTCTTTAACTCTCCATGTGACTGGGAAGATTTCCCCTGGTTGTTGAGTCTGCATGTCTTCCCTGAGGGCATTCTCATGGGAGAGTGTCAGAAAACACCGGGGCTGAGGGCCTCTTACTGATCCTTGTTTGGAGGGGCTGGCCCCAGATGCCTCTCCCCCTACTCGAGACAGAGGTCAATGCCACTGGAATTTCCCCCAGTTGGGGAGTGGGTGGTATTGGTTCTTAAACTTACCATGGCCTAGAGACATTATTACACTTGGATGGAGCAAAGGCCCTTCACATGGATGCCCACGGACTGCCTTCCTCCGTCACACACACATACTGCCTTTCTGACATCACTGAATCCTGAGTTTCCTTTGCGGGAACCCCACTCACTGACACACAGGCCCCAGGGAGGTGTGAGCCAGTGCAGGCCCTGTGTTACTCAGGCTGGTCTCCCTTGCCTCTCCTCTTTCTTATAGCCAAGGGTCTAGATCAGGTGTCCTCAAACTTTTTAAACAGGGGACCAATTCACTGTCCCTCAGACCATTGGAGGGCCGGAATATAGTTTAAAAAAAAACAAACTATGAACAAATTCCTATGCACACCACACATATCTCATGTTGAAGTACAAAACAAAACGGGAATAAATACAATTCACACAGCTTCATGTGGCCCGCGGGCCGCAGTTTGAGGATGCCTGGTCTAGATTGACTCTCACTGACTTGAAGAGACAGCTGGTTGGTAGGGGTTTTGTGTGGGTTTATTTACTCTTAATCAAATAAAATATCATATTTTAGATAATCCCCCCAGGTTTTCCTCCTTTTTGGGCTTCAGTACAAGACCACGGATCTACACACAGAATCCGTGGATCTGAAAGTTAGGATAATGCCCAGCATCTGCCTGACACAGCTGGGTCTCCTCTGAAGGGACCAGCGCTCTGCTCCTGCCCTGGCTGGCTGAGAAAGCCAGGAGTGGGTGACGCTTGTCCTTGGCAACCTCTTGCCCAACCCACCATCAGCGCCTGTCCTTCCCTTGGGTCCTCCTCACTTCAGCTCCTGAAACATCACTGGGCAACCTGTATGCCCAGACGTGGGGTCTACCCAGACTCGGGGTCTGCCCTGGGAGAGACAGGCACAGTTCTCTGCTCTGCAGGCCTTGGTCTATGGGAGGGGGGAGGAAGCCTGCCATTACTCCAGGGTGTGGCAAGGTCTGCCGTCAAGTGTAGAACTTGGTAAAATGACCCCCTCGGCCCACCTGACCCCGCCAGTGGCCAGGAGACTGGTTAGGGAGGCCTCTGCCCAGGTGCCCTCGGCTGCCCTCATGCACCTGAAGTCTACCTGCATAGCAGGACCTGTGCCTTCTCCTGACCACTCTTCTCCTCGCCCTCCTCCTGACATCCAGCCTCCCCCATCTGCCCTCACATCGGCCTCACAGCCCCTGAGAAGGGCAGAATCTCACTTTATTCTCCCCCACCAGACGGTACCCCCTCTTGGCACTCACACTGTCTGGTGTCACTCCGGTTAGAGAGAGGAAGTGACTTCCCTCCTGCCCAAGGCCAGGCCCCCCTGCTGTCAGTGCAGCCCTCTGGTCCCGCGTGTCACTGAGAATCTCCCCCTTTGGAACATTCCAATCTATCTACAAACGCCTTTACCCGCCAACCCACTCTAATCTGTTCTACCCCTACACCTTCAAATGTTCATTTTGTTAAGGTCCCCAGTGGATTTCGTGAGTGGCCAAATGCAATGGATGTTTTTCATTTGTTGTCTAGGGGGGAGATGACTCCTCCCACCTTAAAATACACATCTCTCTCTCTCTCCCCCTCTCCCACTCTTTCTCCCTTTCTCTCTCTTTCCCCCTTTCTCTCTCAGTCTCTCTCCCTCTCACTCCCCCTCCTCCCCCACCCTACACATGGGGCTCCTCAGGGCTCCGTCCCTGGACACCTTCCTTTCCCTACCTGTACTCTTCCTCAGGTAATCCCACCTGCTGTCACTGTTCTAACATAATGATTGCTCCCAAATGGGTAGTTTTAGTCCAGACCTCACTTAGGATGTATCCAAATTTAACTTTTTGCATCTCACCTCGGCTGTGTGACAATCCCATCAAAATTAATGCATCCCAAATTGAATTCATAACCCAGCCCTGTGACAGGCAGAATTCTCAGATACTCCTGCAATCCTCCCCCGCCCGCTCTGTGTGTGTCTTCTGCACTAGCTCTGGGACTGGGGGCCCCAGGGATTTTACTTCCATTATTGGGTTAAGTCACAAGGTACAGTGGACCTTAAGGAAGGGAGATTATCCCGCTGGGGCCACCCTAATCCCACAAGACCTTTCACGGCCGAGAGATTTCTCCAGTTGGCGGAAGTGGAGTTCAGAAACTCTACTCCAGAAGGGTCACTGCTGCCATTCCTGAGACACAGGAGGCCATGGGGAAAGCACCCAAGAGCAGCCCTGGGGAGCCAGGCGTGATCTGTGGCCACGAGCAGCAATCAGACTGGAACCTCAGTCCGGCAACCACAAGGACCCGCACTCTAACGGTAACTGAGCTGGCAAGAGAAGCCTGCAGTTCTCAGGATGGCGGCAGCTCTGCAGACACCATGGTCAGACCTCAGCCCTGTGCCCGGGTTATTGACCTATACAAGGCAGGAGCTCATGAATCCACGTTGCTTTAACTCCTGCAGTTTGGGGTAGGTCAGTCACAGCAATAAAAACTGGTATTCCCTGGTACTCCTCTCACTGTAGTAACCATGGGCAGCATTTGCAGTGCAGGCTGAACCAGAAAGTCCCAGTCCTTACTCTCCCCTCAGCAAGTCTTCCCTCTTGCACCTTAGAGATTCCCCTTGAGCCTCTCCACTTTTCCACTTTTGCTGTCTCCATCCTGCCCCAGGGCCTATCACATTTAGTGCCCTTGGTCCAACCTGCGTCCACCTCCAAACCTGCGCCGGACAATCGCTTTCCACCTAGTGGCCAGACTGCCATTCTGAACACAGCGAGCCGCTGGGCTCTCCCAACTGAACATCCATCACAGATTCCTGCTGTGCTTTGAACACCATCCAAGCTTCTCCACGATCTCCGCAAAGTCCTCTGTGACCTGCCTCCTGCCTGATTCTACAAACTCATTTCGTGCCCTCTCCCGCCCCGATCTGGCAGCATTAGTGATTTCCTTCAGAATAGCACACATCACCATTGTAACTCAGCTTACTGAAGTTGTGTGTGTGTGTGTGGGGGGGGGGTGTGTGGAGGCGTGGGGTTTGTCTTTCCCACTAGACTGTATACTCCACAGTGGCCGAGAGGGTCTCTGAGTGTATCAGCCATCGTTATACACAGGGAAATTCCCCCCAATACTTTTACCTTTGGGGCTGAGATGAAATAAGCACTCTTTCCCAGGCTTCCCGTGTTCTTTGTAGAGAGAAGAGCTCCCTGTAAAGTGTTCACATGTGAAGTGTGCCTATGGGGGCCTAGGAGGAGAGTGAAGGGGGCCAAGGGGTCTCCAACCCCCTCTGATGGTGTGAGGTCAGCTAGACCCCTCCGTCCCAGGAGGGAGAGCTGGGGGATTCCCTTCTGCAGGCCTGGGGCTCTTCTCCCTTGACCTCCTTTCCTGGTGCCCACAGAATCATGCTTGAAGGTCTGCTTCTCTTCTGTTTTATTAAGACCCGAAAAAGAGAAATAGGAAAACATCCCTCTGCCCCAGAGCCAGTTGTGACCCAATTTAACAAAACCAGCTGCTAGGAAAGGCGGGCTTCTGCTTTCTCCTGATACCGGCCAAGCCAGTGTCCTTCCACCATAAGGGAGCTTCTGGGAGTTGTCTGTGGGCAAAACTCAGTCTGGACAGCCCGGAAAATGAGGAGCTGTCTGGGAAGAACCTTGGGAGTGGAGAGTCTCACAGCCAACAGAGGTCACTGACCAGCAGGCTCAGCTGCTGTTCCACTGGGTGAAGAAAATTGCCCTTCTGAGATGCTGCATGGGGGGCTGAGCCCGCCTGACTAGGGGACAAGTCCTCCAGCTGCCCCTGTAGGCTCTCCCAGCCTCAGAGCCATAGGGAGTCAAATAAAGGCATTAGAGATTTGTGGTCAGCTCTGCCCACTGGCTAGGAAAGTGCTGGTCCTTCCAGGGCCTCAGTTTCTCCAGCACAAATCAGGTGACCCTTTTCTCTCCGCACCTGAGCTTGGTGGCCTGTTGCAAAGCCGAAGTGATACGGCAGAGCTAACGGGCCTGGCAGGGTGCTTCCCCCACAGCAGCTGGGTGGGGGCTCAAAGCACAAAGCCATGATCACCATTGTTCTCATCAGTGAACCAGCTCTGAGACAGCACCTTGCTCTAGACAGTGATTTTCAACTGGTGTGCCATGGCACCCTAGTGTGCCGGGTGGGGGGGGATCTTAGGCGTGCTGCAAAAAAAATTTAAATTAAATTATTTTCAAAAGAAGTTTAAAGCACAGGAAGTACATCCTTTTTGTCCTCTCTTTGGATCAACATAATTCAAGTGTGCCCTGGAAGTTTAACTGTAGAGTCAAGTGTGCCGTGAGACAGCAAAGGCCGGAAAACACTGTTCAAGGCATACCTTGCTACACAGCCAGAAACCTGTTGAAGTGACAGGAATAGTAATAAAAAATTAAAAGTCCAAACAGCTCTAGAGCACATCTCTTTAAAGTATCAGTCTGTGTTTTTTTTCCCTGTGTAAGTTTGCTGAGTCTCCAGAGGTCACACGGCAGTGGGCTCTCCTGGGGGAGCAAGAAGCCAGGCTGAGGCCCCGTGGGAGAGCAGCCCGGGCCCGGGTTGGGGAGGTCCTGCCCTGCCCTGTCCCCTGCAGAGCCTGGGGAGCCGTGTGCCCGGCTGAGGGCCCCCTTGGGGGAGCACAGCAGAAGGGCAGGAGACTGTGTCAGTGTTTTCCGGGCCCCGCGGAGAGCTGGTACATGAAAGGTCTGAGCGAGCCTGTGGGGGACTTGCTGGGCCCTGGCACGGCTCCTGGACCATGTCACTGGTTGTGAACATGGCCTCCCAGGAGGCCTCCTCATCCCCAGGGCTTCTCTGTAGGGCTGGGCTGCCTTTATGCACCTGTTCTAAGTGGGTTCACCCAGAGCTGAGCCGAGAGCCTCATACTCCTCACATCCACAAGGCTCACGACAGGTGCAGTGGTGGGAGGCCTGAGTAAACAATGTACCTGCTTTGCTACCCACCTGCTACCACCGCTCTCTGGTGGCAGGTGGTCCAAGTAAACTTTTAATGGGCCCTGTGATGATGTAAAGACTGTCATGAGATGCATACACAGAAGAAATGGGGTGGGAGGGTCCTGGGGAAAAGCTCTGTATTCATTGGAAGAAACATATTGATTAGCCACGTGACCTTGACGGGAAGACCCCAGGGCCTGCTAAGCTGCTATCAGTGGAGCCAGGGAGGTGGCAAGCTTTGCCCGGGGGCATCTGCGGTGGGCTGGACATCCAAGGCAAGGTATTGCTTAAAGCGGTCCCTTGGCAAGACCCAGGTCCTTGGTAAATGTGACTAAACTCACAAGATGCCTGCCGTGAGGGGGGCAGAGGTGGAAACAACAGATAAATTCATGCTTGACTTAAAGGAAACAGGCACCTGTCAGAGGCCAGAAGCCAGAGGCAGCAGGCCCCTTGCAGGCGGAAGCCCTGGACACTTCGCACACATCATAGAGCATGTGTGGACTTTCAGAGACATTGGAAATGGGAGTGGGGTACAAATTTGAGATAAGAGGGGTCCAGCACTCCAGAGGAAAATGACACCTCACTGCCTCACAGGGTTCGATATTGTGTAAATGAAGAATTTTACTGGCTTCTGTCCCTGGATTTTAGGAGACGGACTCTAAATCCTTGGAATTTTCCAAGTTACGGAGGTTTTTTGTGAACCTCTTTTATCTTGCCAGAGTTCACACAATGAGATAAGTCAGGGTGGGGGCTGGTCCGTCACCAGGAAGATCAACCATGGCCTTTGAACCGACCTGACCTCCAGGAAGGGGAGGAGGACTGGGGTGGAGTCCAGTCACCCCCAGGTCAATGATTTAATCCATCAGGTCTTTACAATGAAGCCCCAGTAAAAACCCTGGATGGTAATGCTCAGTGGTACCTCTTGGTGGTGAACATTCGCAGGCCCGGGGGTGGCACACCCTGTGTGCACAGGCAGTGGCCTCCGAGACTCTTTTGGGACTAAGACCTCATCCAGTGTATCTCTTTATTTGGCTCACCCTGGACCGTATCCGTTATAATAAAACTATAATCATAGTCTACTGATTTCGTGGAGTCTGAGAATAGTTCTAGTGACTTTTTAAATTTGGGAAGGAGGTCCTGAGTGTCCTCCAGATCTGTCAACCGTTTGTCAGAAGTGTGGGTGACCTAGAAGGTGTGGGAGGCCTATGAAGGGAGGCCAGTCTTATTGGGGACTGTGCCTTTAAGCTGGTGATTTTCAACCTGTGTTTCACGAGGGGATCTTAGGGGTGCCGCGAAAATTTAAAAAATCATCAATTAAAATTTTTTGAAAGACGTTCAAAGTACAGTAAGTGTTTTTTCACTCTTTTTTGTCTTAATTTTTTTTCAGTCGATGTAATTTCAGTGTGCCCCAGAAGTTTAATTATAGGTTTGAGTGTGCTGTGAAATAGAAAACGTTGGAAAACCTTGTTTTAACCTACAGGGTCTATGCTAATTTCAGGCAGCGAATGTCAGAATTAGATTCCAGCACACCAATTACATAGTAGGAAGGAGGTCTTTTTCATTACATGCGTCCTTCTCTCTTCTCCTGCCCTCTTGGAAAACACGCGAATTCTAAACCTTTGAAGTACAACAATCCTCTCTGTCCCCTTCTTTGGCCTGAGGATCTGGTGAAATGCAGTCTTACAGCCAAGTTGTCTTGTTACCCCATCATGCCTGGGCTCTAATTCTGACATTCACTGCCTGAAATTAGCATAGTCCCCATAGGTTAAAGCAATGTTTTCCATCATGCCTCCTCTCCAAAGACACAATGGCGTGGGCTCATGGTGGGGCTGCTCACTCCAAGGTTGGCGGGGCTCATGGCGGGGGTGCTGGCTCTGGCTCTGAGGGTAGCGGGTTCTGTGGAGGGACCTATGGAAACTATGAATATAGCCCCAACTTTGTAACAGCAGCACCAGGACTTCTGTTTGGGAGGTCCTGGGGACCACAGTCTGGTCTGGAGATGTCTTCAAGATGCTTCTGCCTAACAAGCATATGGTTTGGACTTTGTATGTTTATTTAAGGAGACTCAGAGAAGGCTGGGGGAGGTTATGGGACAGCGAGCCTTGAAGCCCAACCCAGGCCACTCCTTGTCCCAGCACACTGTCCCTAAAGAGGTAAGTATCGGAGAGGATCCAGATCATAAATCCTTTGCCTCAGAGCAATGCCATTTCATTGTACTTAAACATTATTAAACAAATCTGTAAAACAGGTTTCATTGCACTGGTTTACTTCACTTGGCCCCGCAAAGGGAGGATCATAATTACTTAAATATTTCCCTTCCCTATTTTTCAAAACATTTTTCTAAATTGTCAAAAAACATTCTGGAGACAGTTGGATAAAAAACATAGTGAACATGTGTCTGATTAATTTTTTAAAGACAATCAAGATCAAATGCAAAAAAATGATTGGGAACGGTTTCAGTGCTACAATGAAGGACAGAAATCTCAGAGAGCAAGGAGTGGGGTGAGTCAGAAGGAAGAAAATATCCGTCATTTTTACTACAGTATTTATCGGAACTCGGATGACAGGGAGCAAACTGGCCTGGTGTGTAAATTGCCCCAGGGTGCAGTGTGGCCCGGGGAGGCTGCCTGCGGAGAGAGGTGATTCACCCTGCCCGGTGGGTGGTTTGGTGGTTTCCGGAGGCAGGGCCTCTCCCGATGCTGCGCTTGTAAAACAAGCCATCACTCTGGGCAGCCATTCTTCGTCACCTGTCATTACAAACAACTTGAGGGCAATCCCTGGCTTCCTGACAAGCAGATCCGTCCCTCATCTGCCAGCTAACAACCAGGCCTCCGTCCCCAGGCCATCCATGGGGCTGCTGGGTGACGGAAAGCCACTTGTTAGAGGAGAGTTTATGACGTTAACCCAGCAAGCACTTGCTAAGCTGGAGCTGAATGTTATTTCACTCCATTTGGTTTAACTTTTCGAGTCTTTTTTTTTTTTTATTATTTAAAAAGAGAAAAACAACTTTTTTTTTTTTTTAATTCCAGTAAACAATGGGGTTGTAACATGTGAATTTTTTTTGTCCTAGCAGAACTCTCTTGCTCTTCTGCCTCGTCTCTCTGGTTCCCTTCACCTGGCGAATGTCACAGAGGGGGAAAGAGGCAGGGTCCCTGTCTGAACTCGTCCCTTTTTCCAGGAGCTGAGAGAAGCTTCCAGGCACGGTAGGCTGTAGCCAGACCATCCACCTGTGGGAAGGGCACAACCCTTGTTCTGCTGATGCATTTGGGTCACCAGGCACGGAGGGCCGTGCCATGACTCTGGCCTCAATTCCAACCTGGAAGTTCTCTGTGGGAAAGTCAGCATGCTGGGGACCACCACCCTCTGCGGTGTTCTTCAATCCCCATGGCCTTTTCTTTGTTTTATCTTTTAACATTTTTCTATTATGTTTTACAGTGCCTAGATAAATACACCTTTTTGTTTGAAATGGCAAAACGTAGGCGTTTATTGTCCTGGACTCTTCAGCACAGATAAGAACCTTTGTCTCAGCTGGCAGCAGGGGCTCACACCTGTAGTCCCAGCTGCTCCAGAGGCTGAAGCAGAAGATCACTTGAGCTCAGGAGACTGAGACCAGCCTGGACAACATAGCAAGACCCCCATCTTGAACCTGAACCCTGGGGTCTGGAAGCTTGAGACAGGACCAGGGACTCAAGACGACCTGCTTCAGGGGAGTTAGACATTATCTGCTGAAAGTTGTGGTACTCTTAGTGGTCCAACGGGAATAGGCTGACGTGAGAGAATGTGACTTTCCTCCAGGCACTCACCGGTCCATAATCTGTCTCCTGGAGGCCTCTGTCAGGGTGCAGGTTCAACTCTATCCCCTGCTCGCCCATTCCTTCATTACTCCAGCCACAGGAATGAAAGGTCACTTTGGTTGGAGACAGCACATTCACGGGAGTAGACCCAACAGCTGGGTTACATACAAATCACAGCTTGGCACCTTGAGGCTCATTGAAGACAGGTGGAGGATGTTCTAGGCTCTCACAGGCAGTGGAGGGGGCAGAGGTAACCTGGCCTCAGTGAGTGACAGCTTCGGAGAGCTCCAGCCAGGGCAGGGGCAGCAACGTTTGCTTTCTGCCCTGAGCCCTGGCTTGTCCTGAGATGTCCAGCCTCTCAATTCTCACTTTATCTTACTTGTCTCTGCTCCCAAACATGAGGTTCTAATCTTTTGACCTTTAGGAGCTGTAGTGATTTTGATGTATTTTGCACCATAATTTGGTGAGGATTTCTTGCCGATCTTCAAAATCGTCAGAGGTCCTAGATTCTGAAGGTTTAAGAGTGGGGGCCTGGACCCACCACTCAGAGTGCAGTGTGCTTGTGGAGGCAAAGAGCAGAGAAGGGGTCAGGGCTGGGAGCTTCAGCCTCACTTGAGGCACCTCTGCCTCACCCGCCACATCCCCCTCCCTGGCCAATTCTCTGCCTACCTAGGGGCAGCTAGCTGGAAAGCAACCTTGGGTTTTGCTTCATTGTCAAGAGCGGCATCAATCATATGTCACCTTTGCTAGGGAATCAGAGGGCCTCCTGAATAATTCAGAAAGGCTACATAGAATACTTGTTGCTCCCAAGTGTTAATGAAAATATCAAGGGAATTAATTAACAGTCAATTATATCAATTTTAAACTTGGACATTGATTCTGATGCTGAAAGCTAAATCTGCAGTTTTGCTACAGTTGCCTTCCCTGTTCTCAACTTAGTCATTTCTAATCAAACTTACAGGGGGAACACGCTCAAATTATTTCCTTTTCCTTGCTCTGTTTCAGCTTGCTTCGGATAAATGAGGATTAAAAAACAATTGGCTCAGTATTACGTATTTTGTAGAACTGTAGGTGTGCAGCTGTTATCTTGGTCTGTGTATTAAATTGCTTGGGGGAAAAGGGAGTTTGAATCTATGGATAATGAATTGCAAACAAAAGCAAAAAAGTAAAAGTAATGTGCATCCTATTTGCATAGATACGTATATATTTTTCCTAGACCATCACAAGAATTCACAGGAGATGGGGAAATGGAAAGGAAAGAAACAGGTGGCACCTTCACCGCCTGTTTATTACAGCGGGAGCCCGGGAGTTTGCCATGCTGTGCATGGGACAAGTTTTCTAAACCTTTGTTCAACTTCACGTATGAAGAGATTTTTTAAAATCCTCTATGATCTTTGATATCAAGAAAAGGCATTTCATTGAAAACAGTCTTTGCATGACTTGGCATGAGTTGTCTAGACTGCTTTATGAAAAATGACAGCTAGCAAGAAAGTAATTAAAGATGTATTTTGCTGAAAGCAAAAGTATTTTTGGAATCAATACCAACCATCTTTAATTTGCCAGCTCTTTCCACAATCATTGCGCCTTATCTGCAGCATCTCAATTCTAGAGAACCAGGGTGGCAGCTCCTCTCTGCGATCACTTTTGGGGCCTCTGTCTGCTCACTGGCCATCTTTAAGTCAGGATGGAGGTGGTCTGGCCCAGGGGAGGCACAGTCAGCTCCGTGTACCAAGGAAGGAGGGAGCTGTCCTCTCCCTGGAACGCTGGCATCTCACTCGGCTCCTCTCAGAGCCGAGATGTTTGAAAAGCAGCAGGGTTGGAGCCAGAGGCAGTGAGGGCTGGTGGTGGCCCTGGTGCCTCCAGCTTCAAGTCGCGGACAAAGGGGCAGGCACGTTCATTCATGCTTTCTAGAAGTCCCAAGGCAGGAGAAATTGCTCTCCCTCTCCCTCCTTCTCGCTGGGAAGCTGGTTGCAGGTCAGGACTGCACTTTCCACTTACACGCAAGGTGTGAGGTGCACCCCAGGTATCCCATGTGCGCTGGGCACAGCTTGCCTGTGAGATGAGGCTCCTGGCCCACAGGGACACCTCTCTGGCCCTGTTCTCCTCTCCTTCCCTCCACCTCTCACCTACTTGACTCTTGTACATTTTTTAGGTGTAAGCTTAGACAAAACTTGCTCGGAGAAGCCTTCGAGGAATGCCCTCCCCTCCCATCTGCACCTCTCAGCATCAGGTCATTGTCCACTTGATTCTTTCACACCATCACTGTTTCATGGGTGACCTTCCTCACCATGGCAGGGGCACGGATCACAATTTTCTCACCAGTTTTCACCTACTTCCTCATCTGGAGCCCTGTCCAGCAATGCTGGGTTTGGGGAGTGGCAGAGGTACCCTCTGAGGATAGAGGTACCTGTTGGAAGCACAGTCACATTTCTGCCCCTTGCTTCTCTCACCCCCTTTGTCTAGAGGTCTCTGGGTCCAACTCCGGGTGTGTTCACCGGGGTCAGTCAGCAGTGAGCCCTCCACAGCGGGGAGGAGCTGGGGACCTGGTACTCCTGAGGACTCATGTGGTGCATGTGAAGAGTTGGGGTTATTGGTGCATGTGAACGAGTGTGCCTGTGGCAGTGCAGATGCGTCAGAGCTTTGCAAGCCTTGGCTCTTCCTAGTTCATTTTTCAGGTCATGGGGACTGTGAGCTGACCAGCCTTAGTAGGGTCACCTCCACAGCTCAGGATGGGGACTCTGCTGGCAGGTTCATGGCCTTTGTAGGGGTCCTCCAAGGGCATCATGTTGGAACTGAAATCAAAAAGCACCCACCCAGCCCTCAGCCCCTGCCTCAGCCGGTTCTGACTTTACCAGGCCTCCTGTGACACACCAGTGCACTCAGAGAGTATCCGTCATGTATGTGCAGACCCACACATGGTGTCTACATGTGCGTGTGTGGGAGCTCATGGACCCACACAGGAGCTACTGTGTATCTCTCTGTCACGGCCACTCCCGGGCAGCAGACGCGCTGGGCCTCACTGAAGTTATGTCACCTCACTCAGTCACACACGCAGCTGTGCTGAAGAGGGGACGCCGTCTTTCTGCCCAATTTTCCGCATCTAGGGGCTGTGGATTGTCCTTGCTTTGGATCTTAACGAGGCATTAATTTCTTCCCTCATATCTTTGGGACACGTGCTGGTCAGATGCCTGGGAGAATGACGGATTAAGGGAATTCTGATGACCAGTCCTCTCAGAGGGCCAAGAAACTTGGGAATTCAGGGTGTGGGAGGGTGTTCTTGAGGGTGGCTGGAGCGGGGTGCGTCCGGGAAGGATTTTGATCAAGTCCAGTCTCTATCCTGGCGGTGTGTGGGGAGCTCTGAGAGGACAGGCCCCCGAGGGTTCATGCCAGTTTTTCAATCTGTCTTTCTATCTGGGTGGGATCTGAACTCAGCCTTCCCGGGGGGCTCTAACCCTTGGGCTGCAGCGTCACGGCAGGTGCCACATCTACTTAGCAATGCTGCCCCTTCTCCATGTGACAGCTCTTAATCTACTGAGAAACCCAGCCTTGGACTAGTCCAGACAGAAAATCAGTTGTATTAATCACTACTTATTACAAACTTTATACTGTTAGTGTCTTCCCAGTGGAATGCAAGCTCCATGAAGGTACATCTTAAATGAATTTGCAAAGAGCTCCAGGCCCCAGCCAGGGTGTGGTCCCTCTCTGCTCTCACACTGCCTGGAAAATGCCGCCAGTTCCTGGTTGGTCTGCGCGGAGCTTGGCCAGGAGCAACCGTTCCTTCCTTCTGCCCTCAGGCCCCTGTGTGGGGTGGGCTGGATATTTCAGCATGGTTTTCCACAATCTGACCTGTTAATGGAGTTGCAGGCTTCCTGATTTCCAGCTTGCCTCTCCCAGAGGTGTTCTCTCCAGGCAAAAAGGATCCCTTCTTTTGCTCACACACATGCCAGCGAGGCTACTTGTGACTGAGGGACTGCGACGTCCTCCAATTTCAGTTCCAAAGTCAGCCCACCAGGCTTGGGTAAAAGATGTTCTAACACCTGCTGCTGAGAGCCGACGCTGGTACAAGTCTATCGGAGGAGGGTGTGAAAATAGACTTTGAAGTTAAATACACATGTAGCTTTGCCATCCAGCCTATTAACCTCTTGGTTTCTTTATGTTATATTTTCTTGGACATATAAAGGCAGATGCAAGAATATTTATTGCAACGTTTTTTGTTATGTCAAAACACGGAGGACAGTTTATACATCCTTTAATATAGGAACAGCCAAATAAAACAGACTATTAAAGAAGGCTATGCAGCTATTAGAAAAGTGGCGTAGGTCTCCATCAGTCCGTATGGTGAGTGACTAAGGCATGCTCTGGATAGCTAAGTATTGGCTTGACAAAAGTTTACATTCAAGGAAATAAGTATTTTTTAAAATTTCAGATTAACATGAGGGTACAAATGACAGGCTACAATGGCTGCATCTGTTAGGTAAGGTCTGCGCTGAGGTTGTGCCCCTTACCCAGTTGTGACCGTCAGGTGGGAGCTCACCCATCCCCCTCCTCCCCTCCCCTCTCCCCGTATATTTGGACATGATACAAAAAGCCCCGAGAGGTCACACGCGAAACTGATCCCTGCAGACACTGTTTAGGAGGAAGAACAACAGAATTGCAGAGCCAGACAAAGGGGCTTAGATTCTAGTGTTTCTTTTTCATAAAAAAAAGGTGTGTTACTTGGGAAATCCAACATTTGGTAAGATTTAAAAGAATCCAGCTCATCTTCAAGTTTGCTTTACACATAAATCTTTGTCCTGTGGCTGTGCAGCGTTGGCTGTGAATGGGTTTGCTGTGAAGGAGACGGACGTCTAGGTCCGACCTTTGCCCTCTGGACACATCCAGTTTAGAAAAGGAACTAAGACCTGATCCCAGGAGACAGGGACCAGAGAATCCCAGCTGGCACCACAGCCCTGGCCCAGCCCTCTCTGGCCACTGGTTCCCCAGTTCCCCAGCATGAGATCTGCCTTTGGGCCCTCCATGCCCAGGACCCATTCCTGGCATCCTCCTTGGAGCTTTTGTTCCTTTAGAGCAGGCGTCCTAAAACTTTTTTAAACAGGGGGCCAGTTCACTGTCCCTCAGACCGTTGGAGGGCCGGACTATAGTTAAAAAAAAAAAACCAACAAAACTATGACCAAATTCCTATGCACACCGCACATATCTTATTTTGAAGTAAAAAAAAAAAAAAATGGGAAAAATACAATCACACCGCTCATGTGGCCTGTGGGCCGTAGTTTGAGGACCCCTGCTTTAGAGTATGGGCTAGTCTGTGACCTTACGATCCAGAGGACAGGGTGGTGGGTTATCGTTACGGGCAGGAAGCTCTGGGAAGGTCCCAGGGAGAAGGCTGATGGGGCCTTTGGTTGGAGCAGGTTGGGGTAGAAGCCTGGAGCAGGCGGGCATGGAGTGGCAGTGCCCTTTCTGGCTAAGGCAGACCCCAGGCCCACCAGTCAGCATCTCTGCCTTCAACAGAGGCAGGTGGCCGTTCCCTGAGGGCCTTGCCACTTATGAATTCAGTGGAAACCTCTTTCTTAGAGCAAAAGCCTTGGGTTGACCCTCTGCCCCTGGAGCTGGGATTGGGGCCAGCTCCCCTTCTACCCCTGTCAGGGTCACTAACTCAAAGGCACCCACGGGACTGACACCAAACGTGGCCCAGTGCCCCACAGAGCGTGGTACAGACAAGACTGTGTGCCTGCCATCGAAACACGCATGTCGGAAAACTGGCCCCAACTGTGGTCCAAACCCTCGAGTCCTCCAACCTGACTCATCAGGGGGTGGATTCCTGGCCGATGGGGCACTGGGAACTAGGGAAGGACACAGAGCTGAGGTTTGGAGAATGTCAGGGTTGACGGCTGTGTCTTTCCTAAGTGACGTCGGCACCAACAACCATTTATTCCTCTTTGTCTTGGATGGGGCCTTGGTTTCTTCATCTGCAAAGTATAGCAGTGACACAGCTAAGCCCCAGGGTCCCCGTGAACAGCTGTGGATGGGCAGCCAGGTGAGACACCCAGCACTAATAAAGGGCGTAACGGGTGAAGATTGAGGACAGTCGATTACCCCACACTTTGCTGGGGACCCGTAAACCCTGGGTTCCTCAACTGCCTTGCTCCTCTGTCTGACATCAGCTGGGGCCAGCTGCTAACTCCTGGCCTCATTTTCATCCCCTAATGAGGGGAAATCTACTATCAGCTTGGGGCTGGTGTGAAAGTAATCCAGCTCCTCTGATGGGAGGAGGGGAGGGCAGCGTGGCGGTGGAGGGGGGCCCTGGATCCTGCCATTCCCTGTATTTTCTGCCATCACTGCTGGGGGAAGAAAGAGTTGCTAGCCAGGGTCCCCTCCAGCAGTGAGGTGGCCGGAGCCCCTCCCGCCCCCCCCCTCACTTCTTTGCACCATTAACAGAGGTGGGGTCTCCCCTCCTTACTGTGCAGAGAAAACTTTGGGTGGCTGACCCCAACTCTCCTCACGCCCAGCCAACCTCCCTCCAATTGTCTCATCAGCGTTGGGACTGTCAGCTCAAACCTGACAAGTGACAAGTCTCAGGCTCATGCTGACTAGATAATCAAAGTCTTGTCAGAGCTGCCAATACCCTGCAGATAGGAGAGGACAAAAGGAGGGAAGGTTTCTGCAGAAACCGTTGCCTTCACACAAATGCTGTCGGAGCCTCTTACCCATATCACCTGTTCCTTCCTGAACGTCACTCCCAGGTCTACAGGATCGGGAGCACAAACCCGGAGGTGCAAAAATGGCCTGATACTGTGCACAGAAAAATGCAGATTTTTTCCTTTTTTTGGAAGATTATCTCATAATTTACCAGGTAAGAAATATAGGAATGTGGGTTTTTTGGCAACATTTAATAGCAGAAGTTTGGTGGAAGAGATATAACCACCTACCCATCATACGATTGGCAAAACAAAACTATAATCCAGAAAGGAGAAGGGAAGAGGAGAGGGAGGGGAGGGGAGGGGGAGGCGAGAGCAGGGAGGGTATTGGGGGGACCTCACCTAATGTGCATGATGCAATGGTACATTTCAAAACTATTTTTAAAAGGAATATAATTGTGAGGGATGTGTTACGTAGCTCAATGTAAGCATTTCACATTGTATATCAGATCAGTACACTGAACCCCATAAATGCATCAATGCACAAAGTTATGATTAATTTAAAAAGTGCTAAACAAGAAAACAATAAAATATATATTAGGAGAAATGTAAACTGGAAAATGACAATTAAGTGTCACAGACTCACTTCTATTGTATGGTTCTATGATGGCAATACAAAAAAATGAAGTGACTCTCAGTGTCTGATCCAAACAAGAACACAGGCTCAAGAACGTTCTCCAGTCCCCAACCTCGGTCTTCATTTGCAAAGGTCTGCATGTTGCTGAGCTGCCGGCCTGCTGTGTCCTGGATGTTTGGCCCCTCCAAATGTCATGTTGGAATTTGATTCCTGGTATTGGAGGAGGGGCCCAGGGACGGGTGTTTGGGACCTGAGAGGGGATCCCTCGGGAATGGCCTGGAGCCCTCCCTGTGGTAACAAGTGGGTTGTCCCCTGGTCAGTTCACAGGAGAGTTGGTGTTTAAAAGAGCCTGGGTGGCCCTCCTCCTGCTCTTATCTCGTCCCCGCTCTCAGCACGTGACAGGCCTGCCGTGTCCTCTTTATCTCCTGTCATGGGTGGAAGCTCCCTGAATCCCTTACCAGAGGCAGATACTGGTAATATGCTTCTTTTTTTGAGACAGAGTAGAGAGCCATGGCGTCATCACAGATCCCAGCAACCTCGAACTCTTGGGCTCCAGCGATCCTCTTGCCTCAGCCTCCCGAGTAGCTGGGACTACAGCTACCTGCCACCACACCTGTCCAGTTTTTCTATTTTTAGTAGAGATGGGGTCTCACTTGAGGCTCTACCCACTTTGGCCTCCCAGAATGCTTGGCTCACAGGCATGAACACTCCACCCGCCTGCACCCTGAATCTAAGAAGTACAGCCAGCGGAATGATGAGCCACGTGAACCCCTTTTCTTTATAAAGTTCCTGCTCTCAGGTGTTTCTTTAGGGCCACAAAATATGGACTAGCACAATTTTTGCCTTGCTGGAAAATGGCAACTGGTTGCCCATCTTCACCCATACCCCGGTGGGAACTGACGTGGGCTGACTGCCCTGTGAAGAGGAAGGGACATTGGGGACTTGGAACACGACACCTGGAAGCCAACACTCAGGTACTCTGACTTGCAACCCCATCCTCTCTTCTCCCCTGTCCTGCGGGGATCAGGGCTAGCTGTTACCCCACAGCATAGCACACCATCCTCATGAAAGGGCTCTGACTAGTGGTCCTAAGCCAGCGTCCTGCCCTGGGCTGGTGCAGTCATATGTGTGTAAATGATCTTTCTGCGCTAGCCTGGGCCAGTCTGTTCCAGAAGCCCTGTGGTCTGGGTGTCCCACACAACCAGCAGCAGGTGACAGGCCCTTGTTAGGGAAAGTGCAAAGGGAGCCTGGTCTCCTTCACACTCAGAACCAGCCTGCCCCTATCCCCTGGCGTGTGAGGGGAGTACCGGCCTCAGCCTCCTCTGACCCAGCTTTGTCTGCCCAGCCACAGGGGTTATTCCCTCTGATTTGGACTGTGCCAGTGTGGGGCTGCCCAGGCCCTTTGCACTTGCTGGGGTCTCTGCTCTTTCTCTCTCGGGTCCCTCTCAGATCTCAGCAGGGACAACCCTTTCCTTCCCTGGTGAGCCCTGCACTGTCTCACCCCTGAGCTGGACGCACCTCATCCTGCTCCCTGGCTCCCCCACTCCTCATCATTTCCCTTTTTGATCATCCTGACACCACCAGCTGCTCCCTGAAATGTTTTACCGTGAGTGTGTTTCCCTGTGGGTTATGCCCTCACGGAGGGAGGCGATGGTGTCTGCTGTTCCTGGCACCATGGCAGTGCCTGGGAGGTGGCAGAAGGTGACAGATGACCTCTCTGCCTGGGTATGGACTTAGGGGCCAACGGGACTGGGGATTCTTGCCAGTCAGAAGAGGCACAGGGAGCTTCTCCCCGCAGGGAGGGCCCGTGAATCTCATCCTTGTGAGTCCAGGCCTGAGCCTGTCACCAGCCTCGGGCCACTCCTTCCCCACTGCATGGGCCCCCTGCTCACCCTCGGAAGCACCACCCTTCCCTGGTGCTCATGGCCGCCTCTCCCATCAAATGTCCCCGGGGTACAGGGAGGGTCCAGCATCCATCACAGGCCAGCAGTGTCGGTGGCTCCGTCACATCATGGTCGTTGCTTACTCTGCCCTGAGCTCTGCATAGGACCTGGGGCTACAAACAGAACTAAGGCTTTATCCCTGCCTGGCAGCAGCTTCTGGTTTGTAAAGGAGATGGGTGACACAGGAGGCGAGTACATACCTCGTGACCAGGTGTGACAGGGCAGGAAGAGCAGAAAGGAGGGTGGGCCAGAGTTGGCCAGGGGTACCTTGGGAGACTTCCTGGAGGAGGTGACCCCTGAACTCAAATTAGACTTTAGAATGAAAACAAAATAAAAGGTGGGCCCAGGTCTTCCTGGCTCAGGAAATAACTATGGAGTGTGTCTCCGTGAGTAGCGTGCTTGGGCTGGTAAAATCTGCAGAAGCCTGTACCACCACAGGCAAGGCTGGTCTTGACCCAAGAGGTTTTAGTTCTCAGCCCACAGACTGAGTCTGACTCCTGCGTCTACGCGTTCACAGGGAGCAGAGGGGGCAAAGCCCTCTGCTCCAGCATTTCCTGCTGGTGGCCCTGCCTGGGTCTCCGTCTTTCTGTGCAACGTGTTTGGGAAGCTCTTCCTTTCATTACTACGTCTGTTCTCAGCCAGGACTTTAATCCCGCAAAGCTAAAACTGACTGTCTTTCTCCCATCTGCACCAGCAATTACTCTGGCCTTGCTTTTATGGTGCTGGGATGGCAGGGTTTCTTGCTGAAATATCACTCGCCAGCCCCTGGCCCCATCAACTTGCAGGCAGCCGTATTTAGAAGGGACTCAGAGGGGGACAGGGGGGCGTGTGTGTGTGTGGAAGCCAATATTCCGCTGTCTAATTTATATTTTACATTTCTGTAAAATCATGCTTAGAGTATTTTGGTAATCTCTGCTGAGATTAAGTATAATGCTGTACATTTAATTGATATAAGTGGTTTCAATTCTCCTTAATATGACAAATCTCCAGTGTGAAATATTCTTAGTTAATGATCAACATAAAATAGAGTTCATTTTTAATGTGAGTACAAGATTTGAATTAATTTGTAGCTAGAGCAGGGCTATTAAATTTTTGTGTGCATTCTTGGTTCAGGCACATGGGCGGTCATACATGTGGTGCAGAGCACACATGCGTGTTCTGGGTGAGGACATGAGACAAGGCGTGTGCTCCTCTGGACTGAGCTGAGCCTTCACCCTCCCTCTCTCCATCTGTCCTGGAAGCAACACCTTCAGAAACGCATATGAGAAGAGACCGACCCTCTGGGGTCTCCGTCTCGGCAACTCCCCAGTCTTTGGTGCAAAGGGGGCTTCATGGTGCCCTGGGTGGCCTGGCCTGAGCCTGGGAGCACGGCAGGTGTCAACTCAAAGCTGGCCAGAGTCTGTGCCAAAGCCACACCAATGCTTTCTCTTCCTCCGGAATTTGTTTCCAACACAGCATTTACTGGCCTGAAAATTAGCATATTGCTTTCCATTATTAAAACCATATGATGGTTAACGTCATCCGGAAGAGTTCAATGAAAGTTTCAAGTTGAAACGGTTCCTTGCAGAGGCATGTCCACGGGGAAGGCCTCAGGAGCTCCGGAGCAGGCCCCCAGCAGCGCTGATCAAAGCCAAGACCTTCTTATGCCTCTGCCTCAGCTGAATCCAGGGAAAACACAGGCAAGTATGTTTTCCCAAGGCACAGGAGTTAGGAAGCAATTGCAGAAAGCCAGGGCCACGACCTTTGGTTCCTGCATCTAGGGTGAGGGCGCATTCAGAAACCACTGCTGCCAATACTGCTTTGAGATAACAGCAGTTTCCTTACAACTGCTAAAAGAGAAAGTGGGGGTGGGGGGTGGATAAAAGCTTCAGGGAAAAGTGCCAAACTGAATTTGAATATTGTATAAACCATTGCCTGAGATGGAGGCAGCAACGTGCAGGAAACATCTGTTCCGACTGGACCCTCTGTTGCTCCTGCAGCTGGAACACACGGCTAGGATACCTTATACTTTCCCTTTGTGATACAACCCATTTTAAAGGCAGCCTTCTATCTGCAAGCCAGCCGTGCAGCTCTTAAATATTTCCAGTCTGCAGTCACCTCTCTAATGATAGTGGGATCTCAGTCCTGATATCAATGAGACCTCCCCAGCGCCTCCTGGAAACAAGGTGGGATTGCAGGAGGTTGCACTCAGGCAAGTTCAATGTCCATTGGCTTAAGCAGCTGCAAAAAGAATCTTTAATCACATTTACAATATTATTGGCAATGGCGTGCAATGAAAAGGCTGGATGCTTCGTTTTTCCAGATTTCCTTTTATATTTCAACATCGCTTTTCTTTCAAATTAGTGTATCTTATACATTTTCTTAAAAGGAATTACTTACGGTTTCACTTTTTTTTTCCTTTTGTCGGCTTACCATTCCTTTTGAAATTACCACATCACCAGGGCCCTCAGACTTTCAAACACTTTGCATACAGAATGAAAGGCTTGAGTGTATTATGTTGCAATTTTTAAGAATGGCATAATTTTACTTAGAAATGTATAGATGAATAAAAATAATGCTGCTGCATGTTACTAATTAGTATTTTATTACTCTTTGATTTAAAAATGAAGTATGGCCGGTTCTCACAGAGGGGGCGGAATCTGGTTATTTGGAGGTTTCCCTGGAGCTTCTGGTGAGGACGAGGTGGTTGGAAGGCCGGCGGGGCATGAGGGACAGAGGCTGGGGGGCTCTCCCGTGGGAAAGATCGGGGCTGGGAAGAAAATGTGTTCCCCCAAAAGATGAATGAAGAGGCACTGTCAAGTACTAAGGCAACAATCTCTCTTCGAAATCCAGTATCTACTAGCAGCAAACATTATCTCACCTCGGGTGCCCCACCCCTCTGCTTAGCAATTATCCAGGCAGTGTTCTCCAAACTGGGGATTTTTTCCCTGGAAATTTCTAGATCAATAAGTGAGTGATATGTCTGTGTGTTTCACAAGGAGTCCATATTTTAGGTTTTAAGCAAAGAGGACAGAGTTCTGTCTTTGTTCCCTGTGGGTGGTCATTGAACCTGTGGTTTCCTGTTTGGCTCAGATGAGGCTGCTCTCCTGAAGCTGCAGGCTCCTCTCCCTGGGTTGCAACCCTGTGGCTCTGCCCCACTACACCAGGACTGAATCAGTATGGCTCAGGTGAGGCTACTCTCCCTAAGATGCAGGCTCCCTGCTCGGCTGCAATCCTGTGACTCTGCCCCACTACACCAGGACTGAATCAGTATGGCTTGGGCGTGGCTTGAGGGTACAGTAGGTGCTTCTGATTGTTGACCCCAAGATACAACATCCTGGCTCCTGCTGGTAGGATCTTATACAGTGAGGGTCCTCTCTGGGATGGTGGGTGAATGTGAGATCCAGGCTTTTCTACTCCAAGTGCCTCTGTAGCCAGTGGGGCCCTGTACAGGGGAAGGGGACAGGGTCAGGGTTATCTGTGCCCATGTAACAGAGCACATTTACTAGATGGAGGGAAAACAGAGCCTCCACTCTGGGCCTGCCAGCTGTCAGGGTGGGCCCTTCCCACTGTGGAAAGGGTAGAGCCCTTCTCACTTGCCCAGCTCTTCACTTACCACCGAGCTTTCTTCAGCAAATGGGAGCCTCACAAAGACTTCCCAGCAGGCTGTAGCAATGGGTGCTGAGTCTATGCACACAGCAGCTTCAGGCTGCCAGCCTGGGGCTGAGCTTCCCTGAGCCCCAAGACCTATGGCCAGGTGCCCTGGAAGAATTACGGGGCCAACAGAGGAACTTCCAGCTTGTGGAATCTCTGCAGAGGGGCATCTTCCCAGAGAAGCAGAGTGGCTTCCCCCAGCAGGAATGGTGTGTGGCCAGGAATCTCCGGGCTGTCACATCTAATTATGCAGCATACTAATCAGCAGAGAACTCGGGAGCGTCCCGGCTCCGGAAAGTTGGCATCTGTTCTAAATCCTACCCTCGGAGCAGGAGCAGAGCCAAACACTGCAAAGACTGCTTAGCTGGGTACAAAAGACACTGTCACCAGGCCCCAAATGGAAAGAGGTCCTGGTTTGATTTGAATACGCTGCTTTAAAAAAAATGAGATAAAAAGTAATTGAATTATATTCAATAAAAATAAGCTGCTATATTCTTCAAGGAAAAACTATAGATATGTTAATGTCTGTTTAGAAACAGAGATAGTCACTGCTTAAGTTTTGGTAAGCAGCAAAATTCATGACCTCCCGAATGGATCAGGCTAATAGTTTTTAAAAGCTGTTTCTTTGAGACTACACAGATTCAATATATTTCTTAGAAACTTGGCTCTAATCTACCTTGTAATTTTTTTTTTTGAGACAGAGTCTTACTATGTCGCCCTCAGTAGAGTGCTGTAGCGTCACAGCTCACAGCAACCTCAAACTCTTGGGCTTAAGTGATTCTCTTGCCTCAGCCTCCCAAGTAGCTGGGACTACAGGTGCCCGCCACAACGCCCAGCTGTTTTTTGGCTGCAGTTGTCTTTGTTGTTTAGCAGGCCCGGGCCAGGCTCGAACCCGCCAGCCTCAGTGTATATGGCTGGTGCCCTACGCACTGAGCTACAGGTGCCAAGCTTTTTTGTTATTATTATTATTTTTGAGACAGAATCTCACTCTGTTGCCCTGGGTGAAGGGTCATGAAGACACCACACCACCAACCTCAAACTCCCAGACTCAAGCCGTCCTCTTGCCTCAGCTTCCCAAGGAGCTGGGATCACAGGTTCCCACCCCAACCCCTGGTTAGTTTTTCTATTTTTAGTAGAGATGGGGTCTTGCTCTTGCTTGGGCTGGTCTTCTCCCTCGAACTGAGGAGTGGCGGTTGACTGCTCCTCACCGCCGGGCTGTGACTAGAGCTCTGTTACTGGTGTGAGTACTCTCAGGTCCACTCCTCCTGTGCCGTGATGCTGGAGAGAACAGAGGTGGAAACGGAGCCCCCATCAGCCAGGGTCCTCAGTGCGCGGGTGACAGAGCCCCTGCCAATAAGTAAGATCGGGAAGTAAGAGCGAAACGCATATTCCGGGGTTTCCCGCATTGCTTTGCTTGCTTGTTACTGCAGTGTGACTCAGCCTAACTTGGCAGACCTAGAGGCTGCAGGTGACCCCTTGGGAGTGACACAGGCCCGCCTCCCATCCGTCTGCACGCTTTCTGTTGCTAAAGCTCTTTCATGCTCCTCACCCTCCTGGGGGGCCCCTTCTCCTCTAGCCTGAGATGTCACTCTCTCCTCTGTCCCCCATGGTGGCAGTCTTTGAAGTCCCTCTTTATTCTCCCTGGACTTGGGTCAGGTGTGAGAAAAAGGAGCAAGTTGAAGAGCTGGGCCCCAACTAGGAGCCAGTCCAGGAGATAGAGAGCTGCCGTGGGGTGCCCACGGCATTGCAAGGCAGGACGGGAGCAGGCAGTGGCACTTGAAAATGAATGCCGTCCCGCTGGAGGTGCTGTGCATGCCTCCTCTCCGGTGTTCCCGCGGAGTCCTTGAGAAGGACCGTGGTGGCCCATCCCAGCCCTGCTCTTGTTTGTCTGTCCTCCAGATGGAAGCTATTAGCCTAGGCAAACACCGCCTCTCCGAGTGACTAGATCTCTGTACCCCCTGATTCAGTTCCTTTGCAAGGTAAATAACTATAAATATTAAAACATGTCAATAGCTTTATTAATAAATGAATTCTGGCTACCTACTTCTGTGCTGTGGGCTTTTTCACATACTTCATATGGTTTAACCATCGTTGGCTGGAGGACGACTGGAATCTGTCTAGCACATCAGAAATCACAGTATTTGGAATCGCCAATATGTTGGCCATCCAGAGTGTTAATCTCTTTTTTCTTGGAAAGAATTTTTCTTTCATTTAATGTGGAGCTCATGTAGCACATATAGCTCAATGCTAATAACGATTGATCTTAAATAAGTACAGCAACTCACTCATACCCGTGCACATCGTTGTGTTAGAATTATAAACGTCCAATTGCTAACTTCTCATTAGAATAAAGCATAACTAATTCTCCTTACAGGAACATTTTCAAACATACTGCGAGCAAATACACTTGTTTCTCATTTGCAGCTAACTTGGTGTCATGATATCATTTCCCCAAAACTTGGTCCTGGTCTTTACTCAGGAATTGTCCTATGAAGTTCTCTCTGAGGACACGAAAAGCTGTAATTCTTACAACCAAGTCAATTATCTCTAGTTCATTCTGGAAAGTCTAACAGACTTGGGTTCAATGTCTTTCTAGCTAGTTTTGAGTCTCATTTCAGAATAAGGGCTCCAATGAACAAGTTTCTAAGTTCTACAGAATGAGCCTCTGTATTTTTTTTTTTTTTGCAGACTCCTTCCAGAACTTTCTGGGCTTCCAATGCCCCGGGCAACTCTCTGGCCATGTGGAGCTGAGGTTGGCCCCAACCTGAGCTGCCTGCTGTGGGCATTGTCTGATCTCAGTGGTGACACTGAGATTGTACCAAGATATTTCACACTTCCATAGGCAAAAGGAAGCTCTTTACTCTGTGTTTCCACTGAGGCTACTGAAGCCACATCTGTGTCTTCCCTTACTCTTTCCTTTTATCCAGTAGAGTACCCTTAACCTCCTCCAGGAGAAGAGACCAAGTTGAGCAAAGATAAAGTCACTGTGGTTGGACGCATCCCAGCAGCGTTCAGTCACCAGCTGTGTTCTATGCTCTCTCCAGGAGGCCAGCAGGTGGCTGGGTCCCATGAGCGGCCAGCATCTGGGAAGATGACTGTTCTGACTCATGGAAAAGGTTGCTTTGATGGCTGGGGGGATAACTGAGTGGACAGTGACAAAAGGGGAAGCAGAGAGACCAAGGAGGAGGCGTGGCAATAACGCAGGTGAGAGATGCTGGTGGCCGGACCTTGCGTGATAGTGAAGAGCTTAGAGAGAAGGGGGAAGGATGGGGATTCAACAGCATCAGCCTCATCAAGCAGACAAAGGGTGTGTGTGTGGGGGGGAGGCGAGGGTCAGGCAAGGCCTGTAAGTTTTTGACTTGACCGGCAGGATAGATGGCAATGATGTTCACTGAGATGGGGAAATTAAGACACAGATTTAGGGAGAAAAATAAGTGTTCTAGAGGGTCATTGAAGGTTGCAAAGGTGACGGTGACATCTGCAGCAGAGAATCCAAAAGGGTAGTCCTCTAGACACATGTGGGGCTCCCAGGGAAGACAGAATCTAGAGAACTAACGATCCTTTCAAATGGATGAGATTTAAGCCCTTGAACCAGATGAGCAACTAACGAGCAGGGGTAAGGCTTTGAGGAGGGAGTGAGCCTCAAGGTGCCCTGGTAGCTATTCATTTAAAACATTCTTTTAATCACAAAAGACACGACTCTGTCAAAGTATTTATCAGTAGAGATAAACGGCATATCCTGTTCGGCCGCCCTGGTCTCCGTGCTCTTTCCATATTGATTCGTCGTACTGGCACTGTGTAGGCCGGTTTTAAAACGCGTAGCCTATATTTATATGCACTTCTAGATATACCTGAACAGCATGTTTGTCTACATTAATGTCCCTTATTTTCACTTAGCATATATCTTAGAGATCTCCCCGTGTCAAGATACATAGATTTCACTTGGTTGTTTAGCTTGCTGCCTGGGATCTCATAGAATCAACGCTCCACAATTCACTTCACACGGCCCCTATTGCTGGAGATGCAAGTTGCTTCCACTTTTGTGTTATTGCACTCCAACATCTAGAGGTCATGCAGAGTTCATGTGGAAGATGAAGGGCCACCAAAGGGCTCTAAGATAGAGGATGTGGCCAGAGAGGAAGAAGAAAGGAGGAATGTTGAAAATTCTCGGAACTGGCAGAGGCTCCCGCCTGTAATCCTAGTACTCTGGATTGCTTGAGATCAGGAGTTCTAGATCAGCCTGAGCAAGCACAAGACACTGTCTCTACTAAAAATAGAAAGAAAAAAAAAATTAGCCGGGTATTGTGGTAGGCACCTGTAATCTCAGTACTTGTGAGCCTGAGGCAAGAGGATCTCTTGAGCCTGAGAGTTGGAGATTGCCGTGAGCTGCGATGATGCCACGCCACTATACCTAGGGTGACAGAGTGAGACTTTCTCAAAAAAAAAAAAAAAGAATTCTGGAAACCAAGGGTTGAGAGCATTTGGGAAAGAGGAATAGTGCTGGAATGTTAAAGAATTTAAGGACTTACACGTATCTATTGGATTGGGAACTTGGAACTCATTGTTGGCTCATCAAGGCTGTTTTAATGGAACAGCAAACATGGAAACCAGGTGGGAATGGGTTGGATCACAACTTGACCCTTACGCAACAGATGCAAACAAGGTAGCCTAATTGTTAGTATCCTCCTAGTAATCTGAAATTAACTAAGGGGGTAAAAAAGGAATGGGTTGAAGAGTGAACAGGAGAGGGAGTAGTCAGCCCGGGTGGACATCTTGTTTTCTGCCTAGAAAGCGGCCGTGGATATGAGCCGGACCACAGTGATAGGAGGACTTGGGCCAGAAGACGGCGTCTCCCTCCCTCCCTCCGCCCCGCCCTTCCTTCCTTTTTCCATGCTTTCTTCCAGCTGGGAGGTGTGTGGCATCAATCAAGCCACATGTTCCCAGTTTCTCTTTCGGGGTTTCATGTTGGAATGATGACAGTGTCTGTGGGCATGCAGCAGGTGCATTGTAAATACCGCGCGAGTCAATTCAGGAACCAAGCTCTCCTTTCCTGCAGAGCTGTTTTCTGCAATGTCTGAGGAGCCCTGCAAAGAGCCTGGGCACCCAGACCACACTCAGTACTTGTCAGCTATGGCCAGTGAGTTTCCAGCAGCCTTCCTGCTTGGCCCTGAGGGCTCCTCCATGGCCTTCTCTGGTGGCCTTCGTCTGAGGTTGTCCCGTGTCCCTAAAACTAGCACCAGCCGGGATTGGTGGTTCCTCAAGGGCCTGTCCTGTTGTGTGACTCCCGCCTTCTTGAGCAGCTACCTTAGCTCTGAGCAATCAGCAGGGGGAATAATTTTTTTTTTTTAATGTGTTTTCTTTGGTAGGAAAGAAGAAAGGATGTAGGCATTTTGAACTTTCACAAGATGCATTTTGTATAGCTAGAAATGGGAAGCAGAAGTTTTCATTAGGAAATGTGGCCAGGCTGAAGCTTCTGCCAAGGGGATGTGCTGCGGGGAGGCTGTGTCCACCTGCCAGAGAGATAACAGTCCTTTCAAACCCAGGGCAGTGGAGGCGCCATGGACGTGGTGCTGCCTGCCACTTGTGAGGCCTGACCAGGGTGCTGGACTCCAGTTGCTTTAAACATAAATCGTCTTTAAACAACCAGGCCCTGCCTACCTCCCACTGCCATCTTTGGGCCAATTTGTCAATCCCCTGCTCATTCCATAGTCCTTTTTTTCTGAGCCTTGAAAATGCTTCTGAAGGGAGCTGGGGACACTTTTGCCATTCATCACAAAATAACACAACACTCTGTACATTTATTATAGTATACATTACGAGCGCACTATTAACTAAGAAAAAAAAAAAAAGAAAGAAAGAAAGAAAAGAAAACAACTTTCATTTCTCTGAACTTTTCCTTTATCTTTACCAAACAGATACCCAATATGACTGAGAATTTAATACCCTAAAGTTTAAGACCGGTTTGTAAACACAGTCCCTTCTGGCCGCTATTGATCTTTTGGTATTTTAATGCATTTTTACTGACCGACATGTCCTGTGGTAAAGAATATTGCCTAAATTAGTTATCTGATTGGTTCTTTTGATTAATGATGGGTCTGTGCTTCATTACACATGACAACATGATCAGAATAATCACTATTGCTCTACAAGCCAGGCCCGGCATTTTTTATTCCTTCATTTTTAAAGTTCATTTATAAAATTATTTAATGTATACGTCCTAAGTTGTAATTTATTTACATGACACTTTTTTCGATGGGAACTGTTGTACTGTGTCACAAATGGCTAAGAAAACAAGGTAAACTAGATGTGCAGATCAATGTCTCCTGGCTCAAGGGGAAAAAAAACATAATCAAGATTCAGGAGCTGACCTTGTACCAAAGTCCAACTTGTCACAGAGCAAACACTGAGATACCGAACAAATCGCCACGCACAGCAGGACATGTTCTCAAGCAATCTCTCCTCTCTGTCACCTTCCTTCTGCCTGGAACGTGGAGCCCAGAGACCTCTCAACTTCCGGCCTCCTGGGTGCTGGGTAAGCCCCTATGCATTACCCCTCACACGAGCTTCTCCATCCTACACTCATTTGGTGTGAAACTCTATAAGGGATTCAGAATATTCAAAATCAGAATTTACAATGAATCTGAATTAGAAAGTTGTGTGTATTTTTTAAGCAATGGCATTGTATTAATTCTGGAGAAGTGGAAAGATCCTAATTTAGTCCATTAAATTATAGGTGATGCCATTTCTCCACTACCTGCTTTAATTCTGGTGTGGCTCAATTAAAAAAAAAAAAAGCCATGTACTTGACCGTAAGTTGTCAGCGAGTCTGGCATGTTTGGGGCTGCTCCATAAGATAGCTCTCTTCAGAATTCTTCCTCTCTTCCATGTCCTGCAGACCCTCTAAGAAAGGCTAGGAAGAAAATCATTTGCCTTGCTCTGTGCTGAATTACATCATTTTGTTAATTTCTAGAGTTTGGGGCAATATGGTTTCCAGGGAGCCAAGGCTGGGCACCCAGGTGTCAGCTGTGAACCTTGGAGTCAGATTCTACTTTGATCTCTCCTAAAAGCCCATCACTCTGGGTCAACTTGACAAAGCCTTGAGCCCTCCTCCAAGAAAGGATCTGTCCAAATCGGTCGAGGCCAGGCTCATGCTCGGCTGTGTTTGTACTCTGAGTAATGTATAGCTGCCTCCCTCCCCTGGTCTCACCACCTCCTCCCTTCCCTCACCTGCTCTCACCTCCCCTGAACCATCTCAGTCTCTCCCTGGGAGTCTCTGCCGTCTCTCTCGAGCTCCTTTCTACTCCTATGGAGCATGGGTCTTACTGAACGTACAAGGGAGCCCTGGGCCTTACGGGTTCAGGTCGAGGAGTGACTCCTAGTCCAGAACCTAACACTGGGTGAGATGCATACATGAGCATCAGAGCTGAAGAAAATAGAGCCTTTCCTGGCATCTTTCAGAATTCTCTGCCATCCTGTTTCCTTGCTCCTAGTGGGCTATGAGTCCACTCGCCTGGTGGCTGTTTAATTTGGGCAGAAAGTGGGTTAGGAGTTTGGATGGGAAGCAGGGCACCTGTGAGGTGGTGTACTAGAGACCCTTCTTGGGGGAGAACAGGTTCTTCTCCACACTCAGGCTTGGAGTGTTGTCCTCCATCCTTTCTCAGGGTCAGAGGATGTGGACCCAAGGCCTTCCCATCACACAGGTTGGGAGTTAGGGTCAGTGTCAGGGTTAGGGTCAGGGTCAGGGTTAGTGTTTCTCAGGTCCAGAGGATGTGAACCCAAGGCCTTCCCATCACACAGGTTGGGAGTCAGCATTAGGGTTAGAGTTAGGGTTAGGGTCAAGATCAGGGTCAGGGTCAGAGTCAGGGTCAGGGTCAGGGTTAAGGTTTCTCAGGGTCAGAGGATGTGAACCCAAGGCCTTCCTGTCACACAGGTTGAGAGTTAGGGTTAGAGTTACCTTTCTCAGGTCTGGAGGATATAGACTCCTTGCCTTCCCTTTCCACAGTTTTGGAGTCAGGGTTAGGGTTCAGGTTATCCTCTCTCAGGTCCAGATGATATGGACCCAAGTCCTTCCCATCTCACAGGTTGGGAGTCAGGGTTAGGGTTAGGGTATTAGGTTAGGGTTAGGGTTAGGGTATCAGGTGGGCTTTTAGCCCTCTGCCCTCTGTCTTCCTTGATCCTTTGTCAGGTCCTGGCAGGTTGGACATATTAACATGCTACAAAAACAAATAGACCTGAAGCACCCCACATGTACAAAAAAATGCACAAGTTCAGCCTGCTGGACTCCACCACAATTTCATGAAGCCCACTACATGGATTTCTAAGCAAAGGCACTTAAAATAAAGTGAAGTGGGTTTCTCTGGTCCCCTTCTCTCCCTGGACTTAATTAATGTTGTAAATGGTGCCTCCTGTCTTCTGCATAATGATTTGCTCTGTTGTGCTATTAAAAAGTTCCATTATGTCAGTTCCCAAAGACAGCTATTTGCTGGGCTTGGACGTGAAATGGGACTTCGGTGAAAGCCACCACAGGAAACGACTGGGCGCGAGAGTGTGGGCTGGCGCGCGCGTACCGGTGGCCTTGGGAGGCTTTCTGGGGTGTAAGATAAGCAAGCACGTGAGATTACGTTGAATATGCACGTTATATGTTAATATGATTAAATGACGACCGGATCGCCCAACATAATCAATGGAAATATTCACCAACTTTGTGTTGAAATTGGAAGAAATTATTACCTTGAGGCTGCCAAACATATTTTGCAGCTTTGCATTTGCAATAATGCGTGTCTCACTTAGCATTTAAAAACATATTTTTGATTTTAATAAAGCGAAATGAGTTTATTAAAGAGAAAGTCACTTGAGTGGAAGCAGAACCAAAAAGCACAGGTTCCTCCCCTGTGGAAGGTGCCTGGGCAGAGGGGAAGCAGCCCCTCCGCCCTCCGCCTTCCTCCCTCTCTCTCTTCCTACTTCCTTCTGAGGGGACACGAGGCTGTGTTTTCCAAGCAAAAGCATCCTATTCCAAGCCATTCTTACTAATTTATCATTGAATTATTTGCCTTCGCTCTCAAAAATCCTACAAAATGATTTAGTCCCTTGATATGATTTACTTGTGTTTTAAAACTCCACACAACACCATCCAGCTCAGAGGGATGTAAATGTGTCTCTCTCTCTCACCGAACAAGCGTGGCTAAAGCAAATAAAATCAAAGATGCATATTCCTTTGCCGTGGCTTTGCAAAATATAAGTGATGGGGGCAGGGGGAGGCAGCCGTCACTCGGCCCTGTTCTATTATCGACAACCGCAGAAGTAAAAATTAGAAAACAAATCCCCTTTTAAATGAAATGAAGTAAAAGGCCTCTCTCACTCAGAGGAAATACTAATTGGAACTACCTTGCTAATGCTAGCAAGTCACAGGAAGGAAACATTAAGTTATTATTTTTAATAATGTTTACAAGTATATCCAGCCATTTCCAGCCGGTGAAAGATGTCAGCCTTGGCCAAACATGGCAGAGCTACTTTTCACCAAAGACGTTGCTCGTCTTCCCCCTGATAGCAATCATTAATTTTATTTTTTAACCCAGTCTTCAAATGAAGACAGATGACCTGGAGAGTTTTAAATGCAGGCTGTTTATGTTCAGAAAAATGGCTGTGAGATGCCAGATCACGGCGTCTGAGCCGAGGCCAGTTACCGTTTGGGAAGGAAATAAAAACAAATGTAAGTTGAACTGCAGAGCCAGGCCCCGGAGGGACAAGCAGTGGACGAGGGGACCAGAGCGTGCGGGGACAAGGCTTGTGCAACTGGGTCTGAGTCACTTCCTAATTGCTCTGGAGACTTACGGATACAATTACGGTTAATTGCTTTCGATAATTTTAACATTTCATTTTAATATCTATTTCTTATTAACAACCTTTTTCATGTCAGAGATCAAAATGCATCTTAGGTACCACGTCATGGGTCGCACTGCGCCACGTCTTTCAAAAAAATGTTTTCCTCACCCAGGTCATTTCATATAAGCTGGATTTTTTACTCAAATGCCAATTAGCTGTGTCTGATCACTACCGTTTCATTTTCAAGTCAAAGTTCTGGGCATGCTCTGACTCTCACTCCACGCAGCTCTAGGAGGATTTCAAGATGTCATCTCAGAGGATAAGGGGACTTGTTACTGGCGTGTGGTATAGACCAACTCAGTCTCAGAAAAACTGGATTAAAATGCACATGGCTCTGTTTAGTGACTGGGTTGGGTTGAGCATGGGAAGAAGGGAAAACAGGAGATAGAAAAGCCCGATGGCAGCCTTTGTAGAATGGTGGGGAAAAGCCCCTGGGGTTCTGCTGCTTCACAAAAAACATGATAACACTGGGAACACTGTCAAACTCTGGAAACGAAAGCCCTCCAATGACCCAAAGAGCATTTATTTAAAAAAAAAAAAAAATCCTAGCTGAGCCTTGACAAGGAGAACAAGAGTGAAAGCATTTGAACTTGCCCTGTTTTCATCCTCCTTTTTCCAGTTCTGTAATATTCTAGACGGTGTCAGTGTGGGCCGGGCGTGGTGGCTCGCACCTGTAATCCCAGCACGCTGGGAGGTCAACACAGGTGGATCACTCGAGCTCAGGAGTTGGAGACCAGCCTGAGCAAGAGCGAGACCCCGTCTCTACTGAAAATAGAAAAACTAGCCAGACATTGTGGCAGGAGCCCGTAGTCCCAGCTACTCGGGAGGGTGAGGCAGGAGGCTCTCTTGAGCTCAAGAGTTTTAGGTTGCTGTGAGCTATGATGCCGTGGGACTCTACCCAGGGGGACACAGTGAGATTCTGTCTTAAAAAAAAAAAATAGACCGTGTCACTGTGGATTTGGAGCTTTCCCCACAAAGCTCCCATTCCTAAGAACTGTCACTATTTTACCTGTTGGACAACACTCTAGAAAAGCCCCATTCTTAGGGCTTGTCTTTGTCTACCTTGGTGCACCCTCATTGGGAACAGCCCCATCTCTGGGGCATTTGTTGAAGAAAATCAGTATTTACCATTACGGTGGACTCAGACTATAACACCAAATACAGCAGACAAGAAGCTGGCCAAAACATTGAAATAAAAAATCTGGGAATGAAGTGAGTAGAGGGGGCTCTGAAAACTCCAACATATCCTAGGGCTTTAGAAGTCCTATTGGAAGTTTTCAAAACCATTTCTTTTCTTTTTTATTTATTTATTTATTTATTTATTTTTGTACAGAGTCTCACTTTATGGCCCTCGGTAGAGTGCCATGGCCTCACACAGCTCACAGCAACCTCCAACTCCTGGGCTTCAGCGATTCTCTTGCCTCAGCCTCCTGAGCAGCTGGGACTACAGGCGCCCGCCACAACGCCCAGCTATTTTTCTATTGCAGTTTGGCTGGGGCTGGGTCCGAACCCGCCACCCTCGGCATATGGGGTCGGCGCCCTACTCACTGAGCCACAGGTGCCGCCTCAAAGCCATTTCTTATATTTGATATTGTACTGAGAGTTCTTACCAGGGCAATCAGATAAGAAAACATAAACAAAAGGATCCAGATGGGGGAGAAGCAAAACTCTCTAGTTATGGATAAGATCATGCATAAATAACAGGAAATCCTAAAATTCCTAACATATTAGGAATTGTGGCTAAAAAGATTGTTAGACCAGTAAGTGAATGCGGCAGCAAGGTTGTATGATGCAAAATCAATATGCAAAATTAGCTGTATTTCTATCACCATTATTGAACAATCAAAAATTCAAAATATTCATTTGTAATACAAACAAAAAAGATAAGACCTACTTGGGAATAAACTTAATAAGTAATTGAGATTTGTGTCCTGACAACTATAAAACATTGCTGAAAGAAATTAAAGAAGATGGGCGGCACCTGTGGCTCAAAAGAGTAGGGTGTTGGCCCCATATGCTGGAGGTGGTGAGTTCAAACCCAGCCCCAGGAAAAAAAAAAAAGAAAAAGAAAAAAAGAAGAAATTAAAAAAATGTAAATAAATGAGATGACGTCCCGTGTTTGTGGATAGGAATGCAGTTGTATTGGTCAATGGTTCTAAAATTGATCTACAGAATTCTGCTCAACATCTGCCAACGTCCCAGCTCCCTTTGTGCAGAAATTGACAAGTTGATCTTAACATTCCTGTAGAAATGCAAGAGGCTTGGAATAGCCAAGCCGTTCTTGAGAAAGAACCAAGGTTTCACATCATACTTAAACCAATTTTACAACTTAATGCAAAGCTACGGTACTCAATGCAATGGGGGAGTGACGTAAGGACAGATGGAGGTGGAGCTGATAGAATTGAAAGTGGAGAAATAAACCTTCCAGTTGGCATCCAAGTCATAGCACCAAAAAAAAAAGGGGGGGAGGAAGGAAGGAAGGAAGAAAAGAAAAGAAAGAACAGAAAGAAAGAAAGAAAGAAAGAAAGAGAAGGGAAGGGAAAAACAAAGAAAGAAACCTTCATATATATTATCCACGATCAATTGATTTTTGAATGGTATGTGCCAATACAATTCAACAGGGAAAATGTATTCTTTTCAACAAATGGCTCTGGGATAACTATATATTCACATGCAAAAAGATAAAGTTGGCATCCTGCCTCACACCATACACAAGACTCAATTTAAAAAGGATCATAGTCATAAACGTAAAAGTTAAACTTACAAAACTAGTAGAAGAAGGTAAAGTGGTCAACCTTCGTGATGCTTCATGACTTCATGGTTTTCCTGAATATGATACCAAAACCATAAGAAACAGAAGAAAGAAAATAGTAAAGTGGACTTTATCTTAATTAAAAATTTCAAAGAACACAATCAAGGAACTGAAAAGGTTGTCCCCAGAATTGAAAAAAGTGTTTGCAGATCATGTACCTTATAAAGATCTTATATCTAGATTATATAAGTACTCTTAAAATGTAATGATCAAAGATAAATAACCTAATTAAAAATGGGCAAAATATTTAGACATTTCTCCAAAGACGATATACAAATGGCTAACAAGCATGGGAAAAGCTGCTCAGCATCACTGATGATTCGGAAAGTGTAAATAACAACCACAATCTTGGAGGCATCACTTCCTATTCACAAGAATGCCTTAAACCAGAGGCGGACAATGGGAACCACAGCAGAACCTCTGTGAATTGACCACCCAAGGAACTGTAACGTATTGGTCAACACACAGAGGTGGTCAGCGTAGGAACTGGGCCCACTGTCCCGACACGTACGTGTGGTACATGTCTGGTCTATGAAAATCAGGTCAACTTAAGGAGGTGGTCAGTGCAGGGAGGTGGTCGGTGCAGGGAGGTGGTCAGCTGTGGAAGTTCTACTGCATTTGCAAAGCTGTGGAGGAACTAAGTCATAGTACATCACTGATGGTATTATAAACACTTTGACAGTTCCTCAAATATTTACATGGAGAGTTGTGGTATGACTCAGTAATTCTCTGAGTATACCAAAGAGAGATGAAAACAGGAGCGTCCATGCTGAAACTTATATACAGATATTTAATGGCAACATTTTCATTCAAAAACGTGGAAACAACTAAGATATCTATTACTTAGTGAGTGGATAAATAAAATATATCTATATAATGGAATGACAAGGAAAGGGAATGAAATACTGATTATGCTACAAACGGGTGACCTTAAAAATAGTATGCTAAGTGAAAATAGCTATTCACAAAAGACCAGAAATATTGAATGATTTCATTTATCTGTAATGTCCCAAGTAGACACATCCATTGAGGTAGAAAACTCGGATTTTTTTTTTTATTAAATCATAGCTGTGTACATTAATGAGATCATGGGGTACCATACACTGGTTTTATAGACCGTTTGACACATTTTCATCACACTGGTTAACATAGCCTTCCTGGCATTTTCTTAGTTATTGTGTTAAGACATTTACATTCTACATTTACTAAGTTTCACATATACCCTTGTAAGATGCACCGCAGGTGTAATCCCACCAATCCCCCTCAGCCTGCCCCCCTCCTTTCCCCCTTCCCCCTATTCTTGGGTTATAACTGGGTTATAGCTTTCATGTGAAAGCCATAAATTAGTTTCATAGTAGGGCTGAGTACATTGGATACTTTTTCTTCCGTTCTTGAGATACTTTACTAAGAAGAATATGTTCCAGCTCCATCCATGTAAACATGAAAGAGGTAAAGTCTCCATCTTTCTTTAAGGCTGCACAGTATTCCATGGTGTACATATGCAAATTAATACATTCCTTTTGGAAAGGTGTTTGGAGAACACTTAGAGATCTAAAAATAGACCTGCCATTCAATCCTATAATTCCTCTACTAGACATATACCCAGAAGACCAAAAATCACATCATAACAAAGATATTTGTACCAGAATGTTTACTGCAGCCCAATTCATAATTGCTAAGTCATGGAAAAAGCCCAAGTGCCCATCGATCCACGAATGGATGAAAGACTCGGATTTGTTAGAAGCTAAGCTAGGGGTATGGGGAATGACTGATAATGGGTTCAGAGGTTCTTTGGGGATTGATAAAAAGGTTCTAAAATGAGATAGTGATGATAGTTACATAATTCCATGAATATACCAAAATTCCCTCAACTGTACACTTTCAAAAGGTATATTTCATGGTATATGAATTATATATAAATGAAGCTGTTATTAAATAAATATGATGATGAAAATGAAATGATGATCCCCCAGCTCATTTGTTTTTGCATCATTATTAGCCTCCGAGAGACTAAAACCATCTAGAAATGGTCTACTTGGTGTATTCACGGGGGTCGGGCAACACAGCATTTTGTGCTATTCTTGCCGTCCTGGTGATGGCACAGGGCACAGGGCACAGACACTTTCACGGAGAGTGCAGCCGCTTATAAAAGTCGGGCTCCCTTGCTCATCTCTGTCTGCTCCCCCAACACCCCACTCCCTGCACCTGCCGTAAGACCTTAAAAATATGAGGACCTCAGTTGCATAATAAGTGAGTTAATGGGTGAATGAAGGCCAGTCCCCCCAGAGGACTGTGAGGGGCAATGACCATGACAGTGAGGAAGACTAGTGTTTCTGTAGAGACCAGATGACTTCGCTTTGAGGGAACTCTCCAGATGTGAATTCTAGACATTATTTCTGCAATGGAGACCTTTCTAAAATCAGCGTTTAGCTTCCCAAAGGTACCAGGGTGAAGTTCAGCTCTTAGGTGGATGTCTGTTACTTGAATGTTTAGTAATATTTTTCTAAATGGGTTGGCTAAGAAGGCGAACACAAAAAAGTAATTTAAAATCCATCAGCAGATTTTATTTCTCTTTGAGATTTATAGGTGACTTTTCCTTCCCTGAACACTACTTTCTCTACTTTGGAGGAAGGGGGTCTGGGAGGACCATGGCTAGTCATTGCCTGTCACTTGGTTATGTCTGCCCTTGGATATCGGCATAGCTCCCACTACTGGTCAGTTTTCTGAATGACCATATTTCTGCCCTGTCCTCTAATACTCTGTGAAGAGAAACTTAGGGGGTCTGTTTTGTTATTTCCATTCTAGGCCCTTCTTCCCATCTTTAGGCCTCACCTCAAAGCTTTTCATTTTTCTCTCTCTGCTTGCTTTCCATTTCCCCATCGTCTTTGGGGGGCAGGCAGTGGGGCAGGAATCCAGGACCTTTTATTCATTAGAGAAAATAAGGCTTAGCCAGACATGAAGAAAAGATTTTTAAAATAAAACATGGTAGGGTAGCTGAGAAAGAGGGGTCCAAACTGGGGAGAAACTTCGTCCCTGCCAACATTGTCCATGGTAATAATTTAGTAACATTCCATGCTGTGTCTGTGGGAAATTCCTTATGTTTTGTAGCCATAGAAGTGATTGAAACAGAACAGCAAAAAATGGTGTAAAAAAAAAAATAGACTACAGAGGTTAAACAGGTTGTGTTGTCTGGCAGCTCCAAAAACAGGTGAGAAATACGGCCCCAGAGTGCAGCAAATTTAATCTTTGAGCAGGTTTATTGTTTTATCAGGGTTTTGTTTAAGAAGGGTTTCATTATATACAACATTGAGATAAATTTTTGCATAGCAGATTTATTCAACAGGTTTGTTCTTTTACCAGATCTCATAGCATTTCACCATTTGGTATGTGGGGTCTTATTCATCAAAAGAGTTTATGACTTAATAAGTTATGAATTTTAAAAAGTTTTCCTAATAATGCAGGATGTGTTGAGATTTATAGGCAGGGCCTTTATTCTATTAGGAGTTTTATTTTTGAGCTAAGATACACTGGAGATGTAACGCAAGCAAATTGTACGGTTTATTTGTAATGAACAGGCATGATCTCTATGGGAACCCCTGCTGCCAGGAGCGGATTTTATTCTTCATCTTATTGTGGCCTAAGATATGTTAATGGTTTCCACGCGTCTCGCCAGTGGGGCTGAAGCAGTGATTTTCAACTGCTGTGCCTCGGCACGCTGGTGTGCCATGAGAGGATCTTAGGTGTGCTGCAAACATTTTTAAAGATCATTAATTAAATTATTATCTAAAGAAGTCCAAAGCACAGTAAGCATATTCTTTTTTTTCCCCACTCTTTCTTTGATCAATGTAATTTAAGTGTATAGGTTCAAATGCGCTATAAGATAGAGAAGGTTGGAAAGCCCTGGTCTAAAGCTTGGTTTAATATGTCTGCAGTCCCTTTTCCCACCAGAGCTTACTTCACACACTGGTGGAACCACAGTGTTGGGCTGGCCTTGCTAATCACCTTGTTCTGTGATTATTTAATTTCTTTCTTTCTGTCTCTCTTTCTTTTTTCTTTTCTTTCTTCAGTTTTTGGCTGGGGCTGGGTTTGAACCCACCACCTCCAGTATATGGGGCCGGTGCCCTGCTCCTTGAGCCCCAGGCGCCGCCCTAAAATCACTATTTCTTAAAGCAAAGGAAGAACAGTAGGACTGCTGTGTTCTGAGATCAGAATCAATAATCTGCCCCCCGTGATCGTCCCCGTGGAGAGGTGGTGCTCAGGTGAGATTGTTACCTGGACTGGACACCTTTGCTGAAGTTTCCACCTGCCTCGGGCCAACTGCAGGTGTTTTGTCTTCACAACACGGCTAAGCCCCTGTGCACAATCCCAGCAGCCCAACAACGTCTGCGGTGCCCACTTGCTCAGGGGTCCATTATGATTTATTTGCAGCATTTTTGAGGATCGTCAGCCCATCCTAAGTCATTACAGAAACTTTTCCCTAATGTCACCAGAGTGTTGACTAGTTTCAGTATTACATCCCTAGAAGATCCACCTGTTTATCATTTCTTTTCTTTCTTTTTTTTTTTTTGAGACAGAGTCTTACTCTGTGGCATCATCACAGCTCACAGCAACCTCAGGCTCCTGGTCTCAAGCAATCCACTTGTCCAGCTTCCCCAGTAGCTGGGACTACAGGTGCCGCCTCAACACCCAGCTAGTTTTTTGATGTTTGGTAGGGACAGGGTCTTGCTTTGTTCAGGCAGGTCTTGAAACCCTGAGCTCAGGGAATCCTCCCACCTTGGCCTCCCAGAGTGCTGGGACACAGGCGTGAGCACAGCGCCCGTCCCTGTCACCCCTCTCATTAAGTGACTAAGGTCTCAGTAGAGTTCTAACAGTCAGGGGTGTCCAACCAGCAGCCTGTGTGGGGACCACGTGCTAATTTCATGAGACCTTTTTTTGCTTTTTCTGTGGTATCAGACCTTTGTTGTTGTTGTTAATCAGCTCTCCTTAGTGTTTGTATGTTTACTGTGTGGCCCAAGACAACTCTTATTTTTCCAATATACAGCAGAAAAGGAAAAAGGTTGGACACCCCTGCTTCCAGTCATGAACAGAAAATATGGTGGTAATGGGAGAAAGTCACAGCTCAGCGGCTGCAGACAGTGGTTCCACCGTGGAGGGGAAGTCAGGTCTGCAGGAGGGAAGGTTGGAGTCGGTTTTCTGGCCCTTGCTTGACGTTGATTCACCCATTACTTGAGGGCATAAAAAGACCTGAGCTCAGTGACTCTCTGGGCTGATTCAACCTGAAGCCTCACGGCAGACGTTTGGTGTATATGTCCTGCACCTGCTAACTCCAGGACCACCCTTTCCTTATGGAATCCTCTCCGATCACTTCATTTTTCTGTTGGATTTCCATTTCTTTAAACAAGAAGAGGACTTGATAGAATGAGTTTCCTCCTGATTGCTTTATAGCAGATGATGCCTGTCTGGCTACCTCTTCTTCGGTTGGTGCTCAAGGCTCTGCCATGTCCCTGCAGCGTCTCCTGGTCTTCTGAGCCTTGCAAAGTCTCCCATGAGGAATGACTGGCTCCACCCAGGATTGACTCCACCCACAGCTGGCTCCACCCACCACTGGCCCCATCCACAACTAGCTCCACCCATAGCTAGTCCCATCCACCGCTGCTCCCCCCCCACTGGCCCCACCCACAACTGGCTCCACCCATGACTGGCCCTACCCATGACAGGCTCCACCCACAGCTAGCCCCACCCGCAGCTGGCCACACCCACCACTGGCCCCACCCGTGACTGGCCCACCCACAGCTGGCCCCACCCACCATTGACCCCCACCCATGACTGGCTCCACCCACAACTGGCTCCACCCATGGCTGGCCCCACCTATGACTGGCCCTCAGTAGCAAGGCAGGCAGAGCGAGGTGCTGTGTATATGTCTGGTAATGAGCCAGGTGATTCCAGTAATTCCCTGACCACTTCCCATAGCCACCCTTCCTCTCTCCTGGCTATTTTCCATCCTTAAGCCAACTAATAACATGGTGAAAATACAAATTTTACCATGTTATTCTCCTGTTAAATATTCATGTTAAATTTATCAGAGGATTCCTATTTTCCTTAGGACAAAACTAAAATTTCTTTTTTTTAAATTGCAGATTAATATGAGGGTTCAAATATTTACGTTACATTGTTTTCATTTCTAAGATAAAGTCCAAGCTGGAGTTGAGCCCTTCACCTGGGGGGGGCGTGCTGAGCACCCCCACATTGTGCACATTAGGTAAGACCCTGCCAACCACCTTCCCTCCTCCCACCACCATCTCCCTACAGAATATTTGTGTTTTTTCTTTCATGTGGGTGTGTAATTGTATATATATTGTATTATTATTGAGTCCATTGGACAGTAGAATGTTCATTGCCGCTCAATTCACAATTACCAATACCCAATACCCAGACTCAACCCAAGTGCCATGACCCCACGAATGGATTAACAAACCGTGGCACATGTACACCGTGGAGTTACCGTTCAGCCATAAGACAAGATGGAGACTTCACATCTTTTGTGTTTACCTGGATGGAGTAGAAACACATTCTTCTTAGTAAAGTGTCTCAAGAATGGGAAAACCAAAATTCTTTACCCTGGTCAATTAGGCTCTTCGTGATCCCAATCCAGCCTCCCTCTCCCCAGCTCTACCTCAAACCACTATCTCCTCAGGTTCTGCTGTCCAGAAATGAGGCTGCCTTCTTCCTCTTCAGACAGCTCCAGCCTGCCTCTGGGTCTCCATGCCTGGGTAGTCGCCATCCCTCTTCTGTGATGCTTTTTCTGCTGACCTCACTGGGTTCATCCCCCAAGACTCAGTCAATTGTCTTTTCTTTAGGGAAATTCTCCCTGGCCTCCAAGAAGGGCACCACAGTTGGGTACTGCTGATGAACCTCTCTGCTCTTTCTTCAAAGTCGTTGTCACAAGTCCAATTTGATTTTAAACAAATATTAATATCCCAAAGTACATATCTCCTTCACATGACAGTGAGTTTTGTGAAGCTAGACCATGTCTCGTTCACATTGTTGACTCCATGGCCTTGTTCAAGCACTTCCTTGGTGAAAAAAATGAATGAATATATTCGATTGATTGATTGATTGATTGCCTTTGTAAGCTTTAAGATCTATTTGTGCTGGGACTGTGTCACACTGTTCTCATCTCCGTGCATGGCACCCAGCCTGGAGCTGCTGGCTGTTGATCAAATCCAGGACCTTGGTCTCTCCCCAGCTCCCATCCTCCCAGAAGGAGTGAAAGGTGGAGATGCTGCTGGCCTTGGCCCTTAGGTCTCTAGAGGAAGTCTGGGAGGGTAACACTTTCCTTGTTGTCTCTGTGGTATATAGAGCTCTACCTTGTAGCATTCTGGCAAACACTTTTGCCTGCCCAGCAGCTATCCCTCATTTCTTTCCTGTAGTCAGGGACCATGTCTGTTTTGGTATTCAGCCCCCACAACATGACTTTTAAGAGAATGAAATTATCCCAGGTGCAGAGAAAAACCCCAAGTGATAGGAACTAATAGTTCTCAAAGTCTGATCAACAGAAACCCAGGGTCCTGGGGACCCTTACAGGGACTCCTTAAAATCAAAAGTATTTTCATGACAATGCTGAGACCTAGTCTTCTTTTCTCCATGTTGACATTCACTTGAAGGGTAAAAAAGCGACAATGAGCAAAATTGCTAGTGACCCAGCACCTCTCAAGGCAGTGGCCCTAATACACGTTGTGATCTCTACTACTCACGGTTTAAAGTATCAGTTTTTTTGGACATCAAGATGAAACAGTAAAACCTATGATTCTTATTAAGTCTTAACTCTTGAGTACAGGCCATTTAATTATTCTGAGTAGAAATGGGAATTATGGAAACATCATTTCTGCTGCATACCCAGGTACGATGGACGTGTGCATCTCCAGGAAAAGTCCTTTTCTTGGGCAGTGGTTCAAGTTGGGTTCGGAACTCGTTAGCTTTTCTTGTAAGACATCATTTTTGCTTTAGAGAACATCTGACTAATGGTTATTCAAATTGGGGGATTTGGCAGATGTTTTCTTCAAAAATAAACAAAGAAAACATCTAAAGAGTATCTGTTGCCAGTGACAAAATTTAAGTTTTCAAGAAAAATAATAATTTTTAGAACTATTGTATTTTCCGTCCTGAGATTAATAACTCCCCAATAGCTTAAGATTTCCTGATGACCAGTGAAGACTTTACTGAATATTATTTTTCAAATGGTGTAACAATGGGTGTCAACCTTGGAAGATTTGCATAATTCAATGGACTAGTGTTTTCCACTGGTTGAATGAATGGAAATGACCCCTATATGATGTTACAAAATGTGGCTGGACCCATTCAGACAGCAAGTTAGATAGAGAATGGATTTTAATGTAATGAAATAAAAACCCAGTTCTTTGATATGCTTCAGATTTCATGCTATACCTCATACTTAAAAAAAAACTACCACTTGCTGAGTTTTCGTATATTATCAAAGAAGCATGTCTGCAGTTATCCAAAGAGGCTCTTAAAATATTCTTCCCTTTTGCAACTGGGTAGCTAGATTTCTTCATATGCTTCAACCAAACAACAGATCACAGCAGACCGATGGCAAAAGTAGGTATGAGGAATCAACCAGGCGTTGGAAAATTACCACAATATAAAAGAATACCAGTTCTCCCACTGTTCGTTTTTCATTTTGGAAAATATAGTTATTTTTCCTAACTCTATGCTATTTATATTAACATACGTATTTGTTTTTTCTCAAATAAATGAACACATTTTTAAATTTTGTTTGTGGTTTTGATTTCTAATGGGGTAAATATTGACGATGTAATTGACATAAATAAAGCGTAATAACCTTGGATCAGGGCTAATCATTGTGGCTTTATTTCTTCTAACGGTGATTGCCTTTGCCATAGGCCTGTATTAAGATGGGGGAAGGAATTCTCCTAGGAGGAAACGTTACTTTTAAAGTGATATAAAAAAGAAGGGTCTCTTCTGCTCCATAGGCCATTAATGGGTTGACTCATGACGGCTAGAACTCTGGCAGTCTTCTGCATGACCATAAGCTAACATGATGAAGTAGTAGATAGAATAAAGATTTAATCCGAGTCCTGTTGGACACCATTGAACTGTAGATTGACCATCTCTGGAGTTGTCTTGTCCTTAGACTTTTTGTTACTAGAGATAATAAGGTTCCCCTATTGTTTCCCCAATATAAGTGGGATTTCACTTCATTTCATAAATGAGATCATTCTGTTACAAGAATTTGCTCCCCAAATTTAAACTTATAAAGTAACTCACAACCAGGATAAAGAGTCTTTTACGTTACTTTTTTCTTTTCCTTTTTCAGCACAGAACTAAAATTCATATCAGCCTCAAAGATCATTAGTACTATAAGTCCAATTTCCTGGTTTTATATATAGCTGTTCATATGTGGGTATATGGTTTTTCCTCCTCACAGCCCTTCTCACCATCCAAACCAGCAGAAAAATAAATAGCCATATAAAAGAGGTGAATGTTATAGACAGCAAAAAACTGCCGGGATCTATGCCGCACTTCCCCCAAAGAGTCATTCAGTCTATTAGGCACATAATGCATGTTTTAAAAAAGAACCCGTTGTAAATACATATTTGTTCAGATGGACTGCAGCACAGCAGAGAATGTCCTGGGGAGAGAGGATGTACTTTACAACCTGCCAAAAAAGATCCCGTGAAAGGTAAAATAAGGATAAACACAAAGGCATAGAACCCCTCCCCCCAACTCCCCCAAACTGAGAGGAAGACCAAGTGCTGTGGTAAGTTGGCCTGACGTTCAGATATCCTGACCTCAGGCACGGTTCTGGAAGCCACTTGTCTCATAGGCTCAGGCTGAGCAGGGGATTCGAAGCGTTGGCAGGTGGAGGGGGCAGCTTTAGGCCCTGTTGTCAAGCCCCTGCCCCCCAAGGAGGTGGCTAATATTTGGGATAAAGCTGGAATTGCTTTTCCAGACTCTGGGGGTGTGAACAGACATGCAGTGCCCAGCTCATCTGTGGTCAGCCCCAGTGTCACCATCAAAACTCAAAGTAGCCCAGGACCTGCTTTATGGGTATGAATAAAATATCTTTATGCCAGACTAAGCTCTTTTACCACAGGTTTAAATAACAGCTGTAGCCAGGACCCTGCTGCCTCATACTGGAAAATTCCAGAGGAAGCAGCATTAGCCTGACTGTTGGCCATTCAGGAGAGAATCTTGAGGGAAGCTGGGCGCCCAGGACTGAACGTGAGCCCCTCAGACGTTCGAGAATCTTCTCCCATCTTTACTTTTTGATACCCCATCCTTGCCTCCTTCTGAATTTTACTAGGCTGCATCAGCTTGGGAGTGAAATTAGAGTCTTTCTAAGGGAAATAACTCAGGCGGCAGTGTGCATTTCCTGTGACCTGGGCATCAGGAGGAAGGCAATGTCAGTTTGTGCCGTGAATTGTGACACTTCATCTTAGGCAAAAGGCTGAGAAACCACGTCCCACCCCATGAATTGTCACTGGTTAAAGTGGTGACTGCTGAGTCTTTCCATTGTACAAGCAACTTGTACTTGTAATTAATAAGTAATCTAAGGGCTGATACTCAGACACCTTGTAAATATCTTGTTCTCCAACAATATAGAGGCTGTGTGAACCACGTATACACATTTCAAGAAAGGGAAATACTGATTAAAATTGTAACACTCAAATCATATCTGAATTCTGCACTAGTAAGAGGTGTTGGGACAGGAGTTGGATTCATCTTTTGTTGCCAGTATATATTGAGTATTATCATTTTAATACAGTTTTTTTCCTTTTTTTTGTTTTTTTTTTGCAGTTTTTGGCCAGGGCTGGGTTTGAACCCGCCACCTCCGGTATACGGGGTCAGCACCCTACTCACTGAGCCACAGCACCGCCTCCAGTTTTTTCCTTTCTTAAAATGAGTATACATTTTTCGGCACCCTTTGTATTTTGACCAATTGTTTTAGAAAAAGCCATGTCTGAGTCAATTACACATTTGTGTTTGCAAAATGGTGATTTCCTTTTCTTTTTTTCTTTTCTTTTTTTGCAGAGTCTCACTCTGTTGCCCTAGGTGGAATGCCATGGAATCAACTCACAGCAACCTCCAACTCCTGGGCTCAAGCGATCCCCCTTCTTCAGCCTCCCAAGTACCTGGGACTACAGTTGCCACCACGATGCCCAGCTAGTTTTACTCTTTTAGCAGAAATGGGGTCTCGCTCTCGTTCAGGCTGTTCTTGAACTCCTGAGTTCAGGGGCTCCACCTGCCTCAGCCTCCCAGAGTGCTGGGATTACAGGTGTGAGCAACTGCACCCATTAAAATGGTGATTTTCTAATGCAATCATCACTTCTACAAATATTAGCTGGTGTTAAGTAATTAAGACTCCATTGCCGCAAATTTGTCAATTATTTCTCTGTCAGCGTGCTGCAATCCATATTCTCCACGATTCTCTTCAATGCTGGGATTGTCTTCAATTTGGCCAGCAGGATCCCCTTAGGCTGTGAGCACCTCTTTGCTTTATGTCATAAGCTGTTCCAAGGTCAGCTTCTCCTTTCCCTCCTTGAATCAGAGCCATTTCCCCAAGACCCTGCTTCCCTGTGGTGGAGAATGGCATTTGGAAACAAAGCCCGCTGTCCGGGCTGTGCTTATTTCTGTGTGAGGGTCATTGCTCCAGGTCATTTCAGTGTACTAAACCAGAAAAGGTGTTTCTGTTTTTTTTTTTTTTGTAGAGACAGAGTCTCACTTTGCCGCCTGTAGAGTGCTGTGACGTCACACGGCTCACAGCAACCTCCAGCTCTTGGGCTTCCGCGATTCTCCTGCCTCAGCCTCCCGAGCAGCTGGGACTACAGGCGCCCACCACAACGCCCAGCTATTTTTTGGTTGCAGTTTGGCCGAGGCCGGGTTTGAACCTGCCACCCTCTGTATATGGGGCCGGCGCCCTACTCACTGAGCCACAGGCACCACCCAAAATCGTGAATTCATTCACAGTAATCCCTCCAAATTACGCCTAAAACCATAGGCGTTGCCCTCAATCCCCCTAGTTAATATATGTGTCTCCTTTCTCTGTCAGGGAACATTCTATTTCCAGCAACACTCATGGATTTACTCATTTGCTACATGATGTTGTGTGACCTCGATTGTCTTGGCCGTGCTGACGGGACTTTATGGAGCAGTATTGAGCACTTCTGAGTCAATGTTTATTGTTTTCTTTATCTTCCTTTTAAATATACAGATAACGAGAAATAATGAAATATAATTTTAAGTTTATTTATAGCGCACAGGTATATGCCTTTGACATTTTATCTTAAGCTATGTCTTAACCCATTCACTTATTTTATTAAGCAAACTTAAGTAACTGTACACTACTCCTTAAGCCATCCACTAATTTTATTGACTATGTTTTCTCTTTTTAGGGGGACTTTATCTATTTGATTCATTTATTTAGTATTTATTCATTTGTTTATTTATTTAGAGACAGACTCTCAGTCTGTCACCCTTGGTAGAGTGCCGTGGAGTCATCATAACTCACAACTCCTGACTCAAGCTATCCTCTTGCCTCAGCCTCCCGAGTAGATGAGACTACAGATGCCCACCACCATACCTGGCTAGTTTTTCTATTTTTAGTACAGATGGGGTCTCGCTCTTGCTCGGGCTGGTCTTGAACTCCTGAGCTCAAGCTTTAGCCTGCCTCAGCCTCCCAGAGTGCTGGGATCTGGGGTGTGAGCCACCGCACCCCGCCATTTGATTCTTTAAAAATTTTTTTTCAAAGTGTCTTTCCTCTTACTTTCAGGAGTCCATTTTAATGTCTTAACAGTTTAAAATCATTTTAAACAAATTTATTTTATATATAGTATCTTTTAAATCAGCATTCCCTTATCTTAACTTTTGGGCTTTATCACTAATGGTTTTTGCTGACTTTCTTTCCTAATCTGCTACCCTTTTTTTTGAGACAGAGCCTCAAGCTGTTGCCCTGGGTAGAATGCCGTGGTGTCACAGCTCACAGCAACCTCGAACTCTTGGACTTAAGTGATTCTCTTGCCTCAGCCTCCCAGGTAGCTGGGACTACAGGCACCTGTCACAATGCCTGGCTGTTTATTTTTGTTGTAGTTGTCATTGTTGTTTAGCTGGTCCTGGCTGGGTACGAACCTGTCACCCTTGGTGCATGTGCTGGGCACTGTAACCGCTGTGCTACAGGCACCGCCCACTTTGCTACTTCTCTGCCATTGTCACTGTATTTTACTTGTGAGAATCCCAGGTGGACTGTGTGATGGAGCCATTCTCGCAGAGGTTTTGTGTCCTTTGCTCCTTGGGATACCCGGGACCATCAGTAGCACCACGATTGGGCTTCTGCCTCCGTCCCCCATCATGGACCCTGAAGTTTGTCACAGAGCCTTCCTTGTAACTAGGCTCTTGGAAGGTCATGTCAAGTTGCTGGGGTCATGTTCCAACTCCCCTTCACACCAGGTTAAAGCCTCATCTTCAGCTTCCAAATAGCCTTTAAAATCGCCCCCAAAGGGATAACCATAATGGGTTGAACTGTATCCCCTGGAAAGGGGGTGTGGTTGAAGTTCCATAGGAGGAAGCGATCTAACTGCCTCAGCCTCCCAGAGTGGTGGGATCACGGGTGTGAGCCACTGCACCCCGCCATTTGATTCTTTAAAAAATTTTTTTTCAAAGTGTCTTTCCCCTTACTTTCAGGAGTCTATTTTTTTAAAATGTCTTAACAGTTTTGTTTTGTTTTGTTTTTTGTCGTTTGTTTGTTTTTTTTTTCTCCTCCTTCCTATAGAGGAAGTCTCTGGTTCCTCAAAATCTGACCTTATTCGGAAATATGGTTTTTACAGAGGAAAACAACTTAAAATGAAGTTATTAGGTTGGACCCTAACCCGATACGACTGCTGTCCTTACAGAAAGGGAAATTTGGACACAAAGGCAGACATGTGTGGCAGAAAACACAGGGAGTTTGAACACACATTTCCACGTGGGGATGAGGGACAGGGTGAGGCACTTACAAGCTGGCATTGCCCCAGGCCATCAGAACCTGGCAGAGCAGCCGGGAGCCGTTCTCCCCTCGCACCTTCGGAGGGAGCGTGGCTCTGCTTACACCGTGTTTGCAGCGTCTCCTGTTTGAAGTGTCCCGCTGCCCTCCCCAGCTCCTGCTCCACACCCTGGGGTGGGCCATGGAGTCAGCACCAAGGGCACCTCTCTTGTTTTCAGTTTCCTCTTCACTTTTTTTAAAATTTGTTTTCGATATAGAATCTCACTCTGTCACCCTGGATGCAGTGCCTTGGCATCATAGCTCGCAGCATCTTCAAACTCCGGGCCTCAAGCCATTCTTGCCTCAGCCTCTCGATTAGCTGGAACTACAGGCACCTGCCAAGACACCCAGCTCATTTTTTTTCTATTTTTAGTAAAGATGGGGTCTTGTACTTTCTCAGGTGGGTCTCGAGTTCCTGATTAAGGGATCCACCTGCTTTGGCCTCTCACAGTGCTGCGATGACAGGCATGAGCCACCACACCCAGCTTTCCTCTTCACTTGGACCTAGGAGGATCCCTTATCTTCAATCCCAGCTTTGCATTTTCAGTATGTTGGGGTCGTTGCATCCTACCCAGCGTCCCTCCGTGTGCGCAGTGGGAGACATGACATGTCATATTAGCTCCCACTGTGATCTTTCAGGCACTAGGCACCCAGGGGGAAATGCTGCAGACCTTCTTGGAATAAAGACGTAGGCCGGAAAAAGCCTCAGTAAGCCTCACCTGAGGGCGGGGCTGCTCCAGGACATGCTGTATTGTGCTTGGAAGTGGCTGCAAAAGCCAGGCTGACCGAGGCCACGCAGGTAACCTAGACAAGGCCAGGAAAAGAGTATTCCAATTACTGTATTTTCCAACCCTTGGGCTTCATGATATACCTTCTGTTTTTCTGTGTTGAGAGCAACCTGGATATCACTTCCTTCTCATTTATGGTTCAAGTAAAACCATGACTCAAACTTAATGCCAGACAGCACCTGCCCCGAGGCCCAGCGTGGTGAGGTCCCGGCCATCCAGGTGTGTCCCTGTGAAGGGAGCAGACACCCAGCACCTGCAGGCTATGGTACATTGCCATTTGTCAGATCTCTGTACCTTTCAAAATAAAACAAGAACTCAAATCTTGATGTGAAATATCCTTATTTTAAAACGTTGGCACTAAGAAAGATTCGCAAATTTAAAAAAATGCTTTCAGTTTAAACGAAATATATTCATATATTCATCTGCTTGTTCCACCAGTTTGCTAAACACAATTTGATGATTGACTCTCCAAAATTACTAGTTTCCTAACTTTTCTGAAAAAGAAAACCATTCTGTAAAACAATGGTAGGTTTTTCTTGCAATTCTCTCTAAACCTTTTGGTACCAATTTACACATTTCTCTGTGGCTGAACGAGGGGAGGGGAAAAAAGCAAAAGCAAATTTTAAATGGTAGCACTTTTCTTAGCCCTTGTTATTTATTTATATATTTTTAAATACAGAGAAGCCTTTGATTCTGAAGGCATGTTTTTCTTTAAGGAAAATGATAAAGAATAAAATTAATTGGAAACAGACGTTCCTTGACCCTCAAGTTCTGAAAACAGACGGAAAACTCAAGGTCAGCGTTGAAACTCCAAGTTTAATTTATTCTGTTGTTTTTCTTCCTTCTTTCTCCCCAGAATATTCCATATTTTGTTAGCGTCTGTCAGAGAAATATAGCTTTATTTTCATCCCCCTTTTTGGGAGGGGGCAGGGGATGGGTGGGTATTAACTAACTATGATTTTGAGGAGGCTACTCTAGAGATGTACAATTGGGAAAAGCCTGCTGTCAGCTCAATGAGGTTTTATTCCACAATGATAGGAGGAGAATCATCTTGTCCCTGAATCAGAGAGACCAGAATTCCTCTAAGAAGATAGCTACTCCGTTGAACCTTAGCAATGCTTAGGTTGTTTGTTTGTTTCTTTTCTTTTCTTTTTTTTTTTTTTTTTGAGACAGAGTCTCAATCTGTCACCCTGGGTAGAGTGCCGTGGTGTTACAGCTCACAGCAACCTCTAACTCTTGGGCTTAAGTGATTCTCTTGCCTCAGCCTCCCAAGTAGCTGGGACTACAGGCCTTAGTTTGTTTCTTTGATAGTCCAAGTCTGATGCTGTCACCACAGGGGGGAGGCTGGATCTACTGTGGTCATGCCCCATTTTTCCTTATCTGTGAAAAGGAAGCAGAGAGCTCCTAGCGGCCACCCCATGACTCAGGGCCCCTCACCCCCTGACAAGTCCAGCCCCGTGACTCAGCCCCCTCCCCACCGGGACACGTCCAGCCCCCACACTGTGATAGTGAGCTGCTCCCCCTGTTTGATGTCTGCTTTGGGGCAGTGCCCCTGGTGTACTTTGTCTTTCCAGCTGTCTAGTGTGGGTTCGTTTGGGAACCTGTAATGCTATATCGGAGCTTCTCTGTGTTTTCAATCTGAGCTGCCCCTGCAGACTGGGGTTTTCGTAATCCCCTCCTTTGCAGTGACAGAGTCTTTTAATCCTGAATGCCAAGGGTCTCTTAATTCCTTTGCCCACAGCCTCTATCTCCATGGACAATTCATGTGCGGAATCTGTTACCCTGTGAAATGCCTGTGTGGGTGCTAAGTGTGACTTAAAAGTATTTCTTTAAACATGTGCCTTGTTTTCTGTCCCCACTGTCCCCCTATGTGGACTCCTCTCTGCCTATCAATCTGTCTACCTTTCCACACTGATATCCTCACAATGCAGCTGGAGTGATCATTTTGAAACAAAAGCTTAACCTATTCCAGCCTTGATTAAAACCTTTGATGACTCCATTCCATAGAGGACAAAGGCCCCAAACCCGCAGCACGGCACTGAAAGGCTTTGTAATCTGTCCCTTACCTAATTCGCCATTTTTTTTGCTCCTGGCACGATGTCTCCCTTCAGATTGCATTAAACAATCTTCTATTGCCCAGGTAAATGTAGAAAGTTGAGCAAAATATTTACATTCATTTTGAAAAAAAAAAAAGGACCTTTATGTATCCACCAACATAGCTTCAAAACATACACGGCAAAATGTAATATAAATGCAGGGAGAATGTAATAAACAAAATGCCCCAGTTTTATAGGGAGACATTTGCCTGACCTTTCTGAGAACTCCATAGGCTAAGAACATAGATTAAAAGAAAAATGAAGGGTGGGTCTTGGTGGCTCATACCTGTAATCCCAGCATTTTGGAAGAGGCGGATGGATTGCTTGAGTTCAGGAGTTTGAGACCAGCTTGAGCAAGAGTGAGACCCCCATCTCTATTAAAAATAAGAAAAAAAATACTAACTGGTGACATGGAGGGCACCTGTAGTCCCATCTATTTGGGAGGATGAGACAAGAGGATGGCTTGAGGGACTGAGGTTGCTGTGAGTTATGATGACACCGTGGCACCCTACTCAGGTGACTGAGTGAGACTCTGTCTTAAAAAAAAAAAAAAGAAAAGAAAAATGAGTAATGTTATAGAATATTTAAATAATACAATAATATGATACACTAATATACTCAACTATGTATGTGTGTGTATATACACATAATATACTGAACAACAGAAAATGCATACCATTTTCAGACATGTGAAATATTCATAAAATTGACCATGTATTAAATCTCCAAGTTTTTATAAATTCTTCAAATCATAAATCATTTAGATCATGAAGACAGACAGCATTGAAAATCCAGACTTCTAAAATAATCCTTGAGTTAAAGAAGAGATCAAAATAAAAGTAATAAATTCACAATAAAATGATAGTCACACAATTATTTTAAAAATGGTGACAAGAAGAACTTTAAGTGTATATACTAGAAAAACAACATGATTGAAATTAAATGAACTGAATGTTTAACTAAAGAAGCTTAAAAAAGGATAATACTATAAACCTAAAGAAACCAAGAGAAAGTTGATGATAATAAAAAATCCAAAATTCATGAAATAAAAAATAGTTCTAATGTTTGCTTCTTAGAAAAGGCAAAAATATCTGATCATTATGATTAAGAAAAAATAGCTTACACAAAGATAAATAATATTAAAAATGAGAAAGACAACATTGCTTCAGATAATGAGATCATAAATTTAAGCAAACATTATTTTTTTTGGGGAGGGCTGGGTTTAAATCTGCCACCTCTAGCATACGGGGCTGGCGCCCTACTGCTTTGAGCCACAGGTGCCCCCCAAAGTTGCCAGTTTGTTCTTTGTTAATCCTACAGCTTCATTCTTTTTATTTTTTATTTTATTTTTATTTTTATTTTTTTTTGCTGTTTTTGGCCAGGGCTGGGTTTGAACCCTCCACTTTCAGCATATGGGGCTGGTGCCCCATTGTTACATTCTTAAACATAGCCAAAATCTACTATTTTTTTCTAGTAAATACACATCACCAAGATTGATTCAAGTGGACAACCTGAGAAGAACAGAACTCATAGAAAAAATTTACCAAAATAGTAAAAATAATTTCAAAAAAATGGCACCAGACTCAGACCATTTACAGATAAGTTGTAGTAAATCTTAAAAAAAAAAAAAAAAATCAGGCAATTTTTTTTTCTTTATTGTTAAATCATAGCTGTGTACATTAGTGCAATCAAGGGATACAATGTGCTGGTTTCATATACAATCTGAAATATTCTCATAGGCAATTCTTATATTCCAGAGCCTAGAGAAACATGAAAAGCTTTGCAATTCATTCTACAATGGTAAAATTTCTCTTCTAACAACAACAAAAACAACAAAAAGAAAGACAGGAGTAGCATAAAATTGAAACTTTCATTATGAGTATAGATACACAAATTCTAAATAACATATATTTATGTCATTTTGTACTAAGTTGAGTTTATCCCAGAAGTTAAAGGATGGTTAAATCTACAGATATGTATCACTGTAGCTAATAACATTTAGAGATTAAAATACGAATGCTGTATGACCAGGCACTAAGTAGAATTAATCTTCTATTTTTTATTTTTAAAGTCCTTAGTAAGGTAAGAAAGGAAGAAAGCCTCCTAAACCAATAAAAATGTTAAGAAATCCCAATTAACCAGGTAAAGTCACAGGTATTTGATTTGAAGTGAAGATACTGGACAAGGTGCTCATTGAAGTCCCAGGTGCTGAAGGAGGGTATGAAATGAGGTCGGTAGATAAAGATTACAAGAAAGAAACAAAACCTCCAGTATTTTTTAGCTATATGCTTACCTATCTGACAATTCCATGTAAGTTCCTTGGAGATGTATTTGAAGGCAGCTGGACGGAAGATAAACATACAGAGGTCACGTTTCTTCACAACCATCAGGATATACATCGTGAAAATATCCTATTTAATACCAAGAAAGAACATGTGGAAAGCTTATGACAATACAATGATAAAAGTTGATGGTGGATATAAAGGAGACTTAACTGAAGTTTCCTTGGAGAAAGGAAATGGTCTTTAGAAAATGGTCCGGAGTGTCTGAAATGAAGGCAGTGCGGGGTGGGGCTCAAGATGTGTGTCTAACTTAACTCCCATTGAAACCTCAGAAAGAGATTTTTAGAGAAAGGTGAAAAGCTGGTTGTAAAATCACAAGGAAGAGATATTGCAGCAGCATCATGAAGAGTTAGTGATGTACACAGTTAGGATCTATTAAAAAAAAAAAAAAAGAATCATGGCTCAGCACCTGTGGCTCAAGCAGCTAAGGCGCCAGGCACATACACCTGAGCTGGCGGGTTCGAATATAGCCCAGGCCTGCCAAACAACAATGACGGCTGCAACCAAAAAATAGCCGGGCGTTGTGGCAGGTGCCTGTAGTCCCAGAATCACTTGTGCCCAGGAGTTGGAGGTTGCTGTGAGCTGTGATGCCACAGCACTCTACCCAGGGCAACAGCTTGAGCCTCTGTCTAAAAAAAAAATCACGAACATTTGTGAAAAAGAAGATAAGCGAGGTGAGGTGGGAGGATTAATGCTCCCTGTGAATTTCCACATTCAATCTAAGAGTCTATCAGTTAAAACCATGTATCTTAAGAAAGAAATGGATAGAATAAAGAGGGAAGAAATAGATCCGTGTGGGCAGCGCTTGTGGCTCAAAGAAGTAGGGAACTGGCCCCATATGCGGGAAGTGGCAGGTTCAAACCCAGCCCCGGCCAAAAAAAAAAAAATATATATAAGGAAGAAAAGAAATAGATCCGTGTAATTGAAAGTTTAGTTGATGACAAAGGTGGCTTTTTCAATAGAAAGGAAAAGAATCAACCAATTAACTGGTAATGAAGATGGTTGCCTATTCATCTGGAAAATTAGACCTCTATTTCATGACACGCAGAATTTTGACATGGATTGGGAGCTCGTAAGAATTGTTGACAGAAAATAATCTTAGAGTGTAAAAAGTGTTCTGTAATAAGATATAAGATCCAGAGCATCTGAAGGAAAATTTTACTACATTGAATCAAAGAAGAGTCTTCTGAACAAAAGACAAAGGATGGATCCAGGGAAGTATCAATAACGTATATAACAAACGAGATCAAAGTCTGTAAATAGACATGGTACGGTGGCTCAGGCCTCTAATTCCAGCACTTTGGGAGGTCGAGGCAGGAAGATCAGTTGAGGCCAGCAGTTTGAGACCAGTCGGGGCAATATAGGGAGAGCTCATGTCTACAAAAATTAGCGAGGTGTGGTGGTACACACCTGCAGTCCCAGCTATGCAGGGGGCTGAGGCAGAGGATAGCTTGTGCCCAGGAGTTTGAGGTTGCTATGAGCTATGACAACACCATTATACTCTAGCCTGGAAGACAGAGTGATACCCTGCAGCTAAAAAAAAAAAAATTAAGTTGTAAAACACTCCTAAAACTCAGTGACAAAAATAAAAGTAACTCCGTAGAAAGATATACAAAGAAACTGATTAGGCAATTCAGAGAACAGGAAATACAAATAGCAAATACTTAATATTTTAAAACATTTAAACCATTTAAACATTCTAATATCAGGCAAATCTAAATTAAAACAAGATTATTTCTTTATAGACATTACTACAGTAAAATTTTAAAAGACATAAGTCTTGAGCATGCTAGAATACAAGAGTGGAAGACATTATTCTTAGTAAAGCATCACAAGAATGGAGAAGCATGAATCCTATGTACTCAATCTTTATATGAGGACAATTAATGACAATTAAGGTTATTGGAGGGGGAAGCAGAAAGAGGGATGGAGGGAGGGGGCTGGGGCCTTAGTGTGTGTCACACTTTATGGGGGCAAGACATGATTGCAAGAGGGACTTTACCTAACAATTGCAATCAGTGTAACTGGCTTATTGTACCCTCAATGAATCCCCAGCAATAAAAAAAAAAAAAAGAAAAGAAAATATATCATGTTATCTACTGTCAGTGAACGATCAATTAGCCCTTTTGAAAAGGTGGTTTTGGCAAAAGGCATCTTAACTTCTAATGTATACATCTTTGAAATAAGTAATTGCCATTGCAGAAATATCATCTATAGCACTGATTTTTCAACTGGCATGTCCTGCCACACTGGTGTGTGGTAAGAGGATTTTAATTGTGCCATGAAAAATTTTAAAGATCATTAATTACATTCTTTCCAAAAGAAGTGCAAAGTGCTGTAAGTATGTTCTTTTTTATTTTACTCTTTGGATCAATATAATTAAAGTGTGCCACTGAAGTTTAACTATAGGTTCAAGTTAGGTGCCATGAGTTTAAAAAAGGTTGAAAAACACTGGTCTGTAGAAATGCTTCTACGCATGTTCAAAGACTTATGCACAAGATTGTACACCAATGTCTTATTTGCAATAATGGAAAAAAATTAGAAAGAGACCCTTAAATATTTTGTAATATATTACGGTATGTCCATACTATGGAATGTCAGGCAGTGGTTAAAAAGAATAATGTGTATTGTTTCGAAAGATCATTAGAATGAATGAAGTGAAAAAAAATCAAGGGACAGAATAATAGGTTTAACATGTTCTCATTTAGGTGGAAATCTAATCTTTATATCATACATATTTGTAGAAAAAAGTAGGAAATATGACTGGAAAGATGTTTTACAGTGCTTGCATCTGAAGCGAGCCATGAAAATAGAGAGAGGGGTAGATTTGGGGGCTTACACATTTATTCTGTGTATCTAGGTGATATTTATTTGTTTATTTATTTTTTACTATTTCTTGATGTATAAGTCGGTAAAATTTAAAAACAAATGAAAGCTATGCAGTTTACTTGCTACCCTATTGCTCATCCCCATCTTTTTAGAATAAATGCTGAGCAAATACAGGGCATCCATAAAGTTTGTGTGCAATTTAAAACAGTGTGCCATTAAATTTAATATTTAAATATTTATACTTATATTTCCTATTTAAATGCTATCAGTTTAAAGGGGCCTCTAATTATTGACCGGCCAGGACAGCTGCTGGTCTCCATCCAGCCTGGAGGGCCTCCAGGTGGGGGTGGGAAAGGTGTGGGGACAGGCTGGTACCCTGGACATCTGGGCTCCTGTGATTCCAGTCGGATTCACAGGCAGGAGGGACACACACAGGTGTGTGCCCAGCACCCCATGTGGGGAAGCAGGAAGGCACAAAATCATCTTTATATTGGTGGAGAACAAGTGGAAGCTGCCAGGGTCCTATGTCAGGAAGCGCTGCCCAGCTCCTGCTGGACCACCAGGCCCTGTGAGGTGGAGGTGCCCAGCTTCCCTGGAGGGCAATGGCGGAGTGACCTCACAATTGTGGACAGTGTGCCCTGGAGCTAGCTGGGAGCTGCTTTGCAGGAGCAAAGAGATCAATGACAGCCCTTGTATTCCCTTTTCTCCACATCCGCGCCAACATCTCTGGTCTTGGGATTTTGTGATATAGGCTAGTCTCACTGGAGTTAGATGATATCTCAAAGTAGTTTTGATTTGAATTTCTCTGATGATTAAAGATGATGAGCATTTTTTCATATGTCTGTAGGCCGTGTGCCTGTCTTCTTCAGAGAAGTTTCTCTTCAAGTCCCTTGCCCAGCCTGCGATGGGATCCCTTGTTCTTTTCTTGCTAATGCGTTTGAGTTCTCTGTGGATTCTGGTTATTAAACCTTTGTCGGAGACATAACCTGCAAATATCTTCTCCCATTCTGAGGGCTGTTTGCTTGCTTTACTTACTGTGTTCTTGGTTGTGCAGAAGCTTTTTAGTTTGATCAAGTCCCAGTAGTACACCTGTGGTGCATCTTACAAGGGTATATGTGAAACTTGGTAAATGTGGAATGTAAATGTCTTGGCACAGTAACTGAGAGAATGCCAGGAAGGCTATGTTAAACAGTGTGATGAAAGTGTGTCAAACGGTCTGTTAAGCTAGTGAATGATGCCCCATGATCGTATCAATGTACACAGCTATGATTTAATAATAATAATAAAAATGACAGCACTTGAACTGCACCCGGGGGAGCCTCCTGCTTCATAGGGACTCAAGGCCTTGAGCCCTGTCCCAGCTCAGGGCCTGCAGCAGTGCGGGCTGATGGGAGCTGTGTGCCACTGGATGCTCTCCTCCTCCGGTGTCGGTCACGGAGCTGAGACACGACTTCTCTTCAAAGCCTCAAGAAGCATCTTCCATTTTCTGAAAGCTTTAAACATCACCTGTTTTTTCCCAGGTGCACCAGACCTCTGCACCGTGCCTTGGTCCTTGAGTGCTGGGTGGTCTCAGGGACCTCTGATACTTCACCCTCTCTTCTTCTTCAGCAGCGTGGCAACTCCAACAGTCACCCCTTATAAAGAGCTTGGCCAACAAAACGAAGAGTCTTGTTTCTGATGTTGGCACATACCTGAACCTTCCTCCGACTTTCTCTCCCACTTATAGAACAGAAATAGGCTGTTCTATCTGCTCTCTCAGTGTCAATGGAAACACACCTTGCCACAAAGATGCCAAATAAGGAGCTTACAAATCGAGTTGCTGCTACGCTGGAATATCAGGCATCTCCAAAATTCTGCCCATCTCCAGCCCTGAGCATTCAGGGGCAGTGCACCTGTCACGGCAGGGCAGGGCCCTGGAGCCCTCCATGAGAGCTGCACCCAAGGGCCATCACCTGCATGCTTGGCAGCTCATGAAAATTTCTTGGCATTTCTGGACCTCTTCTGAAAATGTCCCCTCTGCTTGGTTGGGATTCAGGCAATAGACAGTGAGTGTTCAGAAGGGGCTGGCATTACCTTGCCCTTCGAAGGCTCTCTAAAGAACGGCTATTTTACTATTGTCCCCAGGGACAGCCAGCACCAGGCCAAGGCCCTGGGAAGGAAGACCAGGATGATTTGAGAGAGGGTGATTTTTCCTTTGAGAGACATGGGAAGAACTTCCTAAAAGCAGGAAAAAAGATTTTAGTCTGAGGGGACTTCCCCAGGCTTCCGACCAACTCACCAAGTAAAACATCAAAAAAGTCATTCCCAGAACTTTGTTTTCTCATGTTATCAGAGTCATTCATGAAATCATCTATCTCAAAGGAAAATTTTAGTTTCTTTTTTTTTTTTTTCAGTTTTTGGCCAGGGCCAGGTTTGAACCCACCACTTCCAGTATACGGGGCCAGTGCCCTACTCCTTAAGCCACAGGCACCACCTGGAAGACTTTTGTTTCTAAAGTGTGTTCTTTCAGGAGGGAGAGACAGAGTCATGTTGCACGGGGGGATAAGGCTTGTCTCTCACTGAGAAGGGCGCCGCGTGGGGTCGGGGCAGTTAGGGGACTTGCTAAGTCGTGTGGAAGAAGCTGAGCTCTTGCCTTCACTTCTTTGACTTTATACCATTTTTATCAGTTCTTTTCCCTATGGCATCTTTTGAGGGCAGGAGCAGATTCACGCTACTCAACTCACACCCCACTTCTGTTCGGTGCTCTGAGTGTGACACCATCGTTCTTTTCTGATTATTATCTGAGTCTTAAAAACTCTGTGGCTACTGCGTGACTATCTCCTTCCACAACTATTTCTCCTTCCTCTGATATAGAGAATATTTCCGAATTTAAGGTCCAGTTGGTATGTGTGGTCCTGGTAAGGGGCGTTTGAGGTACAGAAAAAGCACCCCCACTTTGCCAAGACGGCTTGAGCAAGGGCAGGGATCAGCTGGGCGGCTAGGGAGGTACTTCCCAGGAACCAAGGGTGGGACGGGGATGCCACAGGACTGGAAACAGGAATCCAGGGGTCCAGGAAAGCATCTGGGCACCTGTTCCCTAAGGCCACCTACCTGGTCTTTGCTCATCCCGGCCTTTCTCTTTGTCTCTCTCTCTCCTCTCTCTGATCCTCTTTTGCATCTGAAGCCCAATTCAGCCCTGACCCTGCTCATCCTTCCACCTGGAAGTTGTAGAGACTTGATTTAGGTGTTCTGCGTTCTTCTTCTGAACTCCCAGAAAAAGAACCTTCATAGCCTAATCTGCCCTCTGGATTGTCCCTCACTGAGTCAGGGGCACCATCTAATCTGGTGGATGGTCACGAGGAGGAAGGATGCAGCCCGCCCTGTTTGTCCAACCATTAAAACTCCCTGAGGGCAGGGACCAGTCTGTCCATGTGACCAGCACCTAGTAGACCCTCTGCAAAACTGACGGACGGACGGCTGATCCTCCGCACTTCAGACCTGAAAATTCCTACAGCGCAAGCAAAGCTTTCACTTGTCCCCTCTAAGAATAAGTGTCAGCGGATCCAAGCTGAACAGAGTGTTAGATTCATTTATTTTACTTTCTGTAGACCTTCTGGGTGAAAGGCAGGCTCATAAAACATGTGTGTGAGCTGGAAAACTTGGGATGCTTGCGAGGATGAGATGTAAAGTGTAATTTGACAACATTGCATATGATGTTCAGGCTCTTGGGAGGCTGTGCTGGGTACCGAGTTGCTGTGTTTTTTGGTGTCTTGGTAATTGGTGGTCCTCCAAGTAAGATGTTGAGAGGGGGGAAGAAGGGAATGGTCTTTCTTTATCGCTCAAGGTGTGAGCACACATTCAGCCTGACTATCTCTTCCCTCACCAATGCCTCTGAGCTTTGTGGAGAGGGATGAAAAAGGTTAAGAGGAAAGGATTAAGGAAAGACAGAGGAAGGAGAAAGGACCCGAGAGGCATCTTCAGAAGCTGAATTCCCACCAGCACCTGTCTAGGTCCTGGGACGCTGGTGCATTTAGACTCTCAGATGGGCCACAGCCCTGATCCTCTCGGGTCCCCATCTCTGTGTCATCCTAACCTGATGTCTCCACAGCTGCTCCCCAGATAAATGGAATCAGGCCATGGTGGCATCTCATGGCTGGTGAGATTAATGACAGGCTTGCTTTCCTTTTGGAAACCCCAGAGGAAATCTCTGCAGATTTAATTCTTAGTTAAAGGTAAGTGTGGGTTTGAATCTATCAGGTCTCGCCCCTTCCCGCTCAGCGCATCTTTGGAAAGGTCAAGTCCAGGAAAGATGGGAGTGTCAGAATCTTCTCTCTGGTGCTGTCTGAAGACTTCTGACCTTTCGAGGGTCTTCTCTCTTCCTTCCCTCTCCCTGGCCCCTCCCCACTTTTGAGTGGTAGTACTTATTGAAGTGTAAAAGATGTGCATTCACACATACATGTATTTTCTAAGAATATATATGTATGTGTGAATACAAGATAAAAAAACAAGTGATGTCCCAAAAAGGGCCCATGGGAGAACTCCTCAAAACCATCAAGGTCATTAACATCCAAGAAAGTTGGAGGAATTGCAGCAGAGAAGATGACGGAAAAACTCAATGTCATGTGGGATCCCCAAAGATGGGGTCCCAGGACAGAAAAAGGACATTAGGTAAAACCAAGAAAAACTGAATAAGAGCTGGGCTTTAGTTAATGATGATGATACATCGATATGGGCTTGTTAATTATAACAAATGCATTCTACAAATTTAAGATGTTGATGATAGGAGGCACTGGGGATGAGACTCTGTACTATCTTGTTCATTTTTCTGTTAATCTGAAACTGTCCTACAGATAAAAGTCTATTTACAAAACAGGAAACAAAACACCATAAAATGGTGCATGCTAAGAAAGCCCTCAACTCCGCTGGACTATCACAAATTATGACCTTGGACCTTGCAGCTGAGATGGCCAAGCTGGGGGTGGGGGCCCGATGAGTGAGCTAGTCCTTGGTGGTAACCAGGCGGTAACTAAGCAGTCAGGTCCTTACATACATTCATTTGGGGGCTTGTTTGAAGAGCTGGAAATTAACCATCGAAGATGATTCCATAGGGTTGGCTACTTTAACCTGTCAAGTTCCAGGGAGAAAGTGTGGCAAAAATGATTCCGGAAAGGAAGAAACTCTAGGACCTGGGGGAAAGGAGGGGCAGCTCCCACCAGAGGGCTGGGTTATCTCCCCAGGAATGAGTGATTTCCCATCCCAGATGGGTAGATAGCTCCCGAGAGTTTGGGCGGCCTGAGGCATCTGAGCCACCCAATCTAAGGTTACACATTTGGGATATAGGAGAGGGTCACAAAGGAAGTTTCATTACTTACTGTTTTTAAATGTTGCCTTTGAATACTTCATGGACCACAAGAAACAAAATGGATTTTGTTCTTGATCCCTTGAACCTCTCCAAATTGAGTCTCTGTTCCTGCTCGTTCCGGCTCATTCCGGCAATACTGGGGCACCGGGCTGGTCAACTCCTCAAAAGTCCGTTTCTGAACTCCTTTCTCTGTGTGTGCGTGTTCTTTTTTCTTTTTTTTCTTTCTCATTGACATTCCAGCCCTTGAAACAAGGTCTTGGCTCCTTTCTCCTTTCAGGATTTCGTTTTGGGGGAGCAGCAGCACCTGTCCGCTGGTCGTCTGCCACTCTGCATCTGGGCCCGGCTGACAGGCTTGTCTGCTTTGACTAATGATGTGATTGATGGACAAAATGAGGAAGAACATACAAAAAAGCATTTCTGTCTGGTCTGGTGTGTCAGCAAGCCTTCATCAAGTGGCTGCTGAAGGTATATTTTGCTGCATGCCTCATTACACAGTAATGGCATTCCCAGGCAAAGCTGTTTCTTTTCATGACACAAGACAGCAGGCCGCTTTATGGCGCTGGGCCCACTGAGCCCGGAGGAAGGAGAGGCGCTCTAAAGAGCGGTCATTTCCAAAAGTGCCTCAAGTTGCTTTTCTGTTGTCATGAATTTAATATGAATCAACACAATATGAAATGGGCATGAGGGATTTTAGCAACGAGCGATTTTTTTAAGACCGCTGTCTAAACAGCCATCAAGGAAGAAAGGGGAGGGGTGAGACCACAACGTTTTCTTTCTCCAAACCTGTTGCAAAAAAGGAGTCATCTGTCAATTTTATTGCATTAAAAAAGTACACAGAAGCATATAGCAGTCCAAACAAATGTCTTCTTTCAGGCTAAACATGTGGGAAACGCCACATAGCTGATGCCAGAATCATCTCACTCAGCAAACTGAGTATTTATAACCTCCATTCCGATGGCCTGCTGTGGGTGGGGGGTGACAGTCGCCAGAATTACAAATGTTACACGGTTGCCTCTTTGTGCATATAATAATGATCTGAACATCAGCTCCGCCTGGAACGCGAGGCCAGCAGAGAACTGCTTCATCCGGCTAACAAGATACCTGTGAGTTATAATCCGATGCAGAAGGATGAAAAGGAATCATGATTAAAAATAAGAGATAGACTAGGCGGATTCCGGGCCTGATTTTTTTCCTTATCTCTCTTCATTAGGGCAACAGTTGAAAGTGAGCTCGGCCCGTTGAGTTCTTACTTGGTGTCTGTGAAGCAGTTCAGCGACCCTTCATATTATTTCTTTCATTTCTGTTGTTGTTGAGGCAAATTTTCTTTGCCAAGGTATTTTATTAAGTATATTCCTCTCCTTTCTTTAACACGTTGGACTGTCTCCAAAGAGAGATGCTGAAAATGAAGTTGCATTTTAAAAACACTTTTTATTCTTTCTGGCTAACATGATGAGTCTTCAGCGGTGGGTTATTGTGAATAATACGCGATTTTAATGAGTTGTGATTAGACAGAACTCTCTCCCTATCATAAATACTAGATAACAAATTAGAAAACCTGTATGAGATCTTTATTCCTATTTAAAAAGGGAGAAAGACACGAAAGCAAAATCTGGCTATGATAAATATAAAATGTAATCTTTTAATGTGCTCTTAATTTATTGTGTTGGTAAGAGGTGGGAGTTTGACTTCTGTGCCTATTTCAACATGGCCCGGCACCAACCAGTGGAAACTGGTGCTGAGAAGGAGGGTGGTCTTCTCAGCAATTAGTAGCCAGACCCCCAGGAGGCAGGAATGTAGGAACAAAATAGACAAGTTTAGAAATAAACAAGTTATCCCGTACAGTCAGATGACTTCCTATACCCACAATAAGGAGTATACCTAAGAAATAAAGAAGAGAGGGGTATTTTTTTGTTGTTGTTGTTGAACCAAGGCAGATGTACTTGTCAAATGGCCTTTGTTAATGTCCTACATCTGTTCATACTGTTCATCCAATTTCTATATCAAAATAATAAACTATGTAGCAAAAGAATCAGGGAGGTCTGTTCTCCCCAAAGTGGAGACAGGGTGCAGTGCCCATCAACAGAGCTCAGGGGTATCTGGAACGTGAGTGCACCTGCCACCATCCTGTCTTGTGACCATTTGGAAACAGGAAGCAGGTGGCTCCTGGAATGGCAGAGGTCATTTGATCAGGCACACTTTTCCCAGCTCCTGTGCTCTCTTTGATAACCTCGGAGTGAAGGCCTGGTGTCAGAGGAATGTCGTGCACCCCCACCCCCTGCTCTTTAGGCCTGAGACGCCACACAAGTCACAGCTTTCCTATAAACCACCACCCTGCTCTGTCTTCTGGGCCTGGCACTGGCCGCCTTCTTGACTGATGCTTCAAAGCTGAGCACTGAGATACTTCAACCTAGAAATTCCCTCCCCCTGCTGGGACCAAGAGGCTTCCTCTGCCAGGGAGGGTCTCACAGGAGACCTGGAACCTTTATTCTTGCCCTGACTTTTAATTTTATAACTGGGACCTTTTCAAAAGCCCCAGGAGCAGACAGCAGGGTGTGGCGCAGGCCCGGCACGAGGGCCTCTTGCACCCAAAGGCTGCAATCCTTCGTTCTCCAGCGAGGCCGTTTGTTTCGGAGCCAGTGGCTGTAGGAACCACCGGGGAATGAGATCATTTAGTAGCAAAAATATTCTTTCTCAGCAAATTGCTTGAAGCCAGGGGGAGGCAGCTTCCAGGTGGGTGACGCTAAGCGCAGAGAGGAAGAAGGAAGGCCTCACCTCGGGTTATTTTCTTTAATCTTATAGGAACCAGCCACCCGTTCACAGGCTGCTCTCTATATTACAGCATATATTTTTTCTTTTCCTAATCAGGTTTGTGTATCTTCTTTGATTGATTTTCTTTCACAAAACTCTTAATATTTTTCCAGATGCCTCGTCTCCTGCCTCTGTCCTTCCAACTGCCGCTTACTCCAGAAAGGCTCTTTGGAAAACATCAGACTGGGAGGGTGTCTGCTCCACGCCAGGCTCAGATTCCCTTCAACTATTTTAACTTTCTCCTCGTTCCTCTTCTTCCTCCTTCTCCTTATTTTTATTTATTTATTTATTGATACAGAGTCTCACTCTTTCACTCTGGGTAGAGGGTGTCATCTGTCATTCTGTGTCATCATAACTCACAGCAACCTCAAACTCAGGTTAAAGCCATCCTCCTGCCTCAGCCTCCCAAGCAGCTGGGACTACAGGCGCCCGCCACAACGCCCGGCTAGTTTGTCTATTTTTAGTAGAGACTCCCTCTTGCTCAGTATAGTCTTGAACCCTTGAACTCAAGGAATCCACCGGCCTCAGCCTCCCAAAGTGCTGAGTTCATCTTCTTATTTTTATTACAGTAGAACCTCTGTCAGTTGACCATCCAAGGGACTGTAAGAAACTGGTCAACATCCGGAGGTGCTCAACGTAAGGAACTAGGCCTGCTGTGCTGATACGTACCTGTGGTGCATGTCCAGTCTGTATGAGTGAGGTCAATTTAAGGAAGTGGTCAGTGTTGGGAGGTGGTCAGCTACGGAGGTGATACCGTATTTTAAGTGAGGTGGTGGCATTTATCTAATTTGGCAAAAAAAAAAAAAAAAAAATACCCAAATCCACTGTAATGCAAAAAGATGTTATTTGATGTGTGATTTTTGAGACTAATATTAGAATTACTATTTATTTAATCTGTGGGATTGTTTTGGCAGATATTTTCATGTCAAAAGAAGGCTCGTTGGTTGTGTTTAGGAGACGGAATTTTATTGCATTCCAGAAAGGCTGCCATCCAGGGCCAGGCAGCTTCCTGGAGACTCCAGGCAATGGTAGGTAGATGCTATGTTACCTGCCTGTTTCCTGAAGTTCAGGGCTGGGGACTCTGAAAGCTGCCCCCATACTTGACCCACAGTGGCTGTGATGCACTTTGCAAAGCTTGATGACCCTCGGGAGAAGGGGTCATCTTGAACCCACAAGGTGGAGGGATCTGACGGGAGAGGGTAACGTGTACTCACAGCCATTAACAACTGGGTTGGGGTGGTGAATGGATGGAGGGCAGGCCGTCCAGACCCAAGGAATGATTTGGGACCCCTTGCATGACCCTCTTAGTTTGGCTGCTGCCCCAGTGGTCAGCTCTGGAGGGGGGCGTCCCCGACTTCACACAGGTGCATCCCCGACTTTCACATAGGTGCAGCTGACATCATCTCTAACCTCTCCTCCAGCCACTCCGTGTTTATTACAAGTTATGCAATGCCCTGGCACTCAGTAGAGTAGAGGTCTTAATGTCCTATGGGGAAAATCTTTGACCACTCATTTCAAATTATTTCTTCCACTTTTATCATCTACCCCAACACCCTGATGATGGATGATCTTGAGATGTGGCTTTTTGAAGTTCCTCAGATGTCAGTCCCAGAAGATTAAGACGTCAGTGGTAGCCAGAGTGACCAGCCTCATGTTGGCCCTATCTATTCAACTTCCTTCACCCTCATTTCTGCCTCCTGGGCTTGCCCTCCCTAACAAGATGCTAGCATGAGCTTTAACTGGGCTTATGTGCTTGGGGGTGGTAGATGAGTGTGGTCGCAGCAGTATCAGAACAACTGGCCACGGCAGTGTCTCATCAGTGACCTTGTTGAAGCACCCAGTGACAGGGTGAGTGACTCCTAGCCCCACAGATGCCTCGGGAAGGGCCCAGGAGCTGAGAGAAGGAGTCAGGGAAATGTGGTACCCAAGCCAAGGTGCCACAGACCCGAGGGCTGCCTGGACCAGACATGTGGCTTTGTCCCTGTTGAATGTCGGGTGGTAGGTGGGCCCAGTTTGAGGGGGCCAGGACCTCCTCTCCCGGCAGCTGTACACATCTGCTCTCCACCTTGGAAGCCCTGTCCTCCCGGCTGCAGTCTTTGAACTCTGACGAGGTGTATGAAACACCCCATCGACACAATATATCAGATAGCTTTTGAAATAAAAATCTCTTAGATCAGTTTCAACTCATTCCAAATGTCACATATATCGTCCAGGCTGAAAAATCAATCTTCTCTGCACCCTTGAATTTGTTTGAAATGCTGTGTGGGGTCTTTGAGCAGAAAAGCAGGCAAATGGTGAGATGGGGTTTGGCGTGGTGCCTGGTTCCAGCAGTGCTGTGCCTGCCCCAGCACAACCCTTTCTCTGTCTCTCTAGTCTTCCCCTCCTTTCCATGAGCCCAGGCACCTCTGCCTAGCACTGTCCTGTCTTCTTAGCTGCCTCTCTAAAGTCCCCTTGTCATCCAAGTGCCAACTCAAGTCTGGTTTTCCATGCAGAGTAAACCCGATGGTTGCTCTCCTTCCTGATCACCCTCCAACACATGCAGTGTGAGCTGCACGGCCTGGCCCTGCCTCACACTGTCCTCTGACTGGTTCCTGTGTGTGAATCTTTTCTTTCCAAGGAGCCTCTTTCTTTCATGTGCCCACATCAGGGTATAACTGATTGGCAGACACAGGCAACTTGGTAAATTCTTATGAACTGATCCATGGGCATTGGAAAAAGGAGAGAGATATTCTGAATGTTTGTCCCTCCCACTCTATGCCAGGCAGATTTCCCTGCTTCCCTGTCTATTCCAGCCATGTGGTCTCTGACGTGGATTTATTCAGACCCACCTCATGACCCCGGAGAGTGGTATCAGACGCATCCTGGAAGTTTTGCTTCATCACCTGGTATTTCTCCAAAGGCAGGCGACATAAAACAAAACTAATCAAACCCACAAACCATGTCGTATAGAAAACGAAAACAAATACCATAAAAAAGGTGGGGAAAGTTTAAGCGACGGTGAATACCAACCTTAACCTATAAATAAGGGCTGTTTTCTGATCCTATTTTTGAAATGAGGGCTATTGTAAAACGAAGAAAGAAACTTAAAATAATAGCAATTTAAGGCAAAATGTGTGTTATTAAAAGTTTGTGATGTTGAAGAGCCAGGCTCCTATACCAGGACTGAGATTTAATATGTACTTCACACAAAAATAAATCATGTAATATTTTCATGGCAGGCATAGAATTTTATGGCTTTTATGACTGTCATGGAATTGGGATTCATATTTTATAGACAGCTCTAATAACATCAAGAAAATGCTCTGGGAAAAATGGGGGCTTAGAGAAAGATGAGTGATCACTCAACAGACGCTGAGATCAGTGTAATTAAAGCCCCCAAAGGGTGCCCCTCCCCCGCCGGGTTCCAGGCAGGGCCCAGGCAGGTGCAGAGGGTCAGGGGGGCTATGAAGACAGTGACTCTGTGAAGGGCAATCTCAGCAAGACCAGATTCTCCTGATGACTTATTTGATCCTGGAAATGACCATCCCTGAAAGGGAAGGTAGGCAGGCAGACCAGCCCATCCCAGCTGGGAATACATCGAGCACATTCTCAGATTTGATTCCCTGGCTGTCTCCCCATCCTCAGCAGGGGATGGGCTCCATTTGTGCAGGGAGCAGAGGCAATTGTGGAGTGGGACCCTAGGACCTCCTGCCTCACTCACCCATTTTCCCTGCAGTTGGACTGTTTGAGACGTTGTAAGAGAGCCGAAAATAGTCTAACAGTGAGAGCCCGAGGTTGGGTACTCTGCTGAGCTTTCCAAGGGTATGGAGGTGAATCCTCAGAGCAGTCCCAGGAGGCAGAGAGCTGGGGCGACTGCTCTGTCGCCCTCACCTGGGCATAAGCTCCCTGAACGCTGTGCTGGCTGCAAACAGCAGCCGAGGATAAGCACTTGATTCTACCCTGTTTCCCCGAAAATAAAACATCCTCTGAAAATAAGACCTACTTACAGGAAAGATAAGACGTCCCCTGAAAATAAGACCTAGTGCATCTTTGGGAGCACACCTTAAAATAAGACACTGTCTTATTTTCGAGGAAACAGGGTAGAGCCAGAGACTACTGCAAAATCGCGTCTCGTCCTGGGGTCGGCTGGCCTGTGGGCTGGTCACTAAGTGGCCTCTTACTCCAGCCGGGGGCTGAGGTGACTCTGCCCCCTCTTGCCATCTTGACCAGGGCCAGGCAGACCCTCGAATGCAGTGCTGGTGCAAAAGCAGTGGACCATTAGTGGCCTGTGTTACAACTGTCCCATCAGTGGCCTGTGTCACAACTGTCCCCCGGATGACATCTGTCCGTTGCTGCTGGGAACGTTGCTTTCCATGTCTTCTGGAGGCGTACAGCTCTTCACAGTGATCATGGGCTGGCCTGGCTCCACGTGCTTCTAGACCCACCTCCATTACGCAGTGACCTTGGGAAGGCCCCTTCATTCCCCGGGTCCCAGTCATCTCACCTGTGAGAGGGGGACAAACTTGGTGCCACACTCTTCTCTGGAGCACTGCTGTGAGCCACAAGGGTTGGCAGAAGTGAGGGCCCGGTGTAAACGGTAATGTGCCACCGGCGATGCGGAGTCTGCCTTCCTTTCTTCCTCCCCTTTCCTCCGTCCCTCCCTTCCCTCCCCCCCGCCCCTTTCTTCCTTCCCTCCTTCCCTCCCTCTCCTTCTTCCTTCTTTCCTCTCTTTTCTATTGTCTGTGAACCCAAGCAGGGGGTCAAAGCCGGAGCCTGCTCTGGGGGCCCCTCACCTGCTGTTTCCGCCTCTGCACAGCATTTTAAATGTGACTCCAGTGCCACTGAGGACTGTGCTATATCGGTGAAAGGCATTCTGCAGCAATATTTCTGCTCTGCTCCCAGAAAGTTGAGAGCCCTGCCTATAACAGCATCTGCAGAGACACACTTGGAGGAAGCAGCAGCTCTGAAGGGCTGGGAGCCTGTCTCCAACCTGGACCCTGGCCTGCCTTCCCCGCCACACTCTGGGGAGGCTTGACCTCCCCATAACCCTGGCGAGCAGGCTGAGATGAATGGCAGGTCACAGTTTCAGCAGAAGCGCTGTGTGCAAAGGACGGCAATGGCCCTCATTCCCCAGGAACACAGGGTCACACATCCCTGTGAATGGGATCCTAGGAGGGGGATAGAGCCCCTGACTGGGGGAAAGGGCCCAGAGTAGCCTCTTCCAGAAGCCTGTCCCACTCCCAGCTCTTTCCAAATGGAGGCAGGGGATTGTGCAATGCAGCTCTTCAGGGTACCTAAAATCTCTCTTTAAAGGTTCATCAGTCATTTGCATTCTTATTAAATTGCTTTGATAAAATATTCAGCCACAACCCCGTCCATTTGACTCTTAACTTGATAAGACGTAATTTGCAATTGATTATTGCTCAAACATTCCTGGCACCACATTACGATCGGCTCGTACATCTCACCCTCCCTCTGCCAATTTGGAACTTTGACCTTTGACCTGTCTGAGGTGGGACTGTTAGGTCATTAGGGCCATTAAGAATCAAAAGACCCCTGCCCAGAGCCGGCAGAGACAGAACTGGATGTGCACGTCGCTTGAATCGAGCTCCCCCGCTTTCTCTCTCAGTAAGATACAGGTATTTTTCAGAGTCGGAAAACGTCTTGGATAAATGAGCTTCGTATATATATGTTTTTAATGTGATTTGCCTGTATTTATTTGGGTGATCACAATTTATGCCAAGTGAAAAGGTTAAGAGTCCTGGAAACTGAATTATTCCATTTATTTGCAGACATGATACAGTGCAGGACAGTAGAAGGGCGCGTCCTCCTCTTGCCCTGCCCCTGTCCTCACCCCTGACCCGCAGGTGGGCACTGCAGCCCTGCACAGCTCCCCGAGGGGCAGAGGAACCACCTTCAGGGCCAAGTAGGGATGTCTGTTTGTAATTACTGACTTGCACAAGCTTCTGTGTACCCTCTCCTCTGTTTCCCAGTACCATTCTCCAGGCTGGTGCCCCTGTGAATTCCCTGTGACAGGCTGGCCAATAGGAAGTAGCATCTTACAACCACACATTCCTTTTTTGTGTGTGTGTGAGTCAGAGTCTCACTCTGTCATCCTGGGTAAGTGGTGTGGTGACATCATGGCTCACAGCAACTTCAAACTCCTGGACTCAAATGATCCTCTTGCCTCAGCCTCCTGGGTAGCTGGGAAGACAGGCACCCACCTCCCATGCCTGACTCGTTTTTCTATTTTTGGTAGAGATGGAGTCTGGCTCTTAGGCTGATCTCAAACTCCTGAGCTCAAGTGATCCACGTGCCTCGGCCTCCCAGGAGTGTTAGTTACAGGCAGGAGCCACCACCACCGGGCCTAAAACACTCATTGCTTAATTGGGCTTTTATTTGCAAGCTTATCTTCCCACTTGTGAATTCCTCATATTTACCTAATAGCTTTGGATGATGCACAGGCAGGGATGGGCCCCCATTTCACAATGTGGCTTCCCTCTTTGCTGGAAGAGAGGCCTCAAGAGCTACCTGGCTAGGCTATGGTGATGCAAGGCTCTGAGGCTCTGGCACAGAGGGCTCCAGCTGTCTCTCTTCCCCTTGGGGCTCTGGCCGCTGGGGGAGGCTGGGCTAACTGGGGAGGAGTCTGAGGCTGCAGACCCCCATGTCCCATCACAACATGCATGTGGGAGTCTCAGGGCCGGGCCAAGCCTCAGCTTCCTCTGCACCTGACTGCTCCTACCGTGACCTCCTGCCCACCGCATTCAGATTACCCTGGAGTAACCGGAAATTGGCAACCAGTTAATGAAGTTTTCACATAAGCTCCATCAGTGGCTCTTAGAGAATCACACCAGAGTCTCTTTCGATGAGAGGAAGAAGCCTTGTCATCATTTGTATTCTTGTTCTAGTAGAGGTGGAAAGCTGAGGGGCTTGGCCCAGAGGAAGAAGGCTGCTGCCTCTGGTAGAGGCGCTGGGGAAGGACTTCTGGGGCTGAGCAAGGACTCCTGGGGTGACTGCAGAAAACCCAGCCTTGGGAGGAAGAATGTGAACCTGCAGCTGCAGGGGAAGAATGTCACGGGTTGCAAGGGCCAAGACAGAAGATGGAGGGGGAGCTGAGGATGTAGAGAGAGCTGCTCTCACTGTCCTGGCCGTATGGCCCCCAGGCCTGGCTCCAAGGGCACCAGCAGAGGATTCTACACGTGCATGGCAGAATTGTGTCTGTGTCTCTGTTGGCGAGTGACCCGTGCCCAGGGCAGGCCGGAAGTGCCTGGGAGGGATGGATGGGGCCAGTGGATAATATAAGCATCCCGGCCTCCCCCCTCTCAGAGCCAGGCCTGCTTTTCCAGCCTCTGAGACTGGCCCCAGTTCTTGGCAGTGAGTTAAGGAGCAGGTTTACCGGATTTCTTCTCTTTCTTCTTTTCCTTTTTTTTTTTTTGAAAGAATCTCACTCTGTCACCCTGGGTAGAGTGTCCTGATGTCACAGCTCACATAAACCTCAAACTCCTAAGCCTAAGTGATTCTCCTGCCTCAGCCTCCCAACTAGCTGTGACTACAGGTGCCCTCCAAAATACATAGGCTTCTTTCCCTACTTTTAGTAGAGATGGGATCTCACTCTTCCTCAGGCTGGTCTGGAAGTCCTGAGCTCAAGCTCTCCATCCTCCTGGGACTCCCAGAGTGCTGAGGTTACAGGTGGGAGTCACCACGTTGGTCCATTACTTTTTTCTCTTTCTTAACTGATATCCCAAGTTCCTCAAAGGTCCTTCCTGGGACCCCTTCCCAGATTAACTAATTGCCCCCATATCCTTCTCCTGGGTTTATTTCTATTTCTGGAGAACCTGAACCGAGGAGTCTTGAGCATCAAACGCAAGGTATTAGGGGACAGGGCAGTGTTGACTGGATTGCTAAGGACTTCTCAGCCTTGGGAAGGATGGGAACAGCTCCTCCCTGGGGGGCAGGAGCCTGCCCCACCTTCCCACCTTCCCACCGACCTGGCGACCTCCACCCATCTGCTCCCCGCAGCGCACTAGGGCTCCGGGTGGTGGGCAATCTGATTTATCCAGACTGTCTGAACTGAGGAAAGGAGTTGAGCACTTCTCACTGGGAGGGATTTTCAGCTCATTTCACAGATAAAATCAATCAGATTTAAATCGGATTCACTGTGGCCAGGAGAGGGAACTCCAACAGCAGGGGCGAAGCCAGGGACTCCTCTCTCCTTGCCCGTCTGGCCCTGCCTTCACCTGCCTGGGTGCAGCAGGGGTCTCAGGCCCTTGGGCTGTGGGCATCTCTGTTACCTTCCGCCCAGAGAGGCCGGTCTCCCATGCAGGACAACTGGCACAGCCCTGGCTTGGGAAGCTGAGACAGAAGACAGCTAGTGCAGGGGAAAGGGCCGGGCGAGTGCCGTGCTCGCCACCAGGACACCAGAATGATTTTTCTTTGTTTTCTGGACAGCGGCGTTGGCTGGGTGCAAAGACAGGGTGAGGGAGCAATAATGCCCATCATAAAGGGACATGTTCCTTTTGTTTTTCTCGGTAATATAAAGTAGAAGAAATCGGAAAGAGAAGGTGGATGGCGGGTGGCAGTGCCTAGCAGCTCTGTTGGAAGGTCTGCAGCCTTAGGCAGTTGAACAGCGGGGATTTCTCTGTGTGTCCCAGCTGTCCCCATTGTGGAAAAGAGCTGGAACATCAATCCCTTACTAGGACAGCCTTGCACACCCCAGGGATGGCTCAGGCTAGGATCTGTGTTGGCACCTGCGTCTCTCTGCTGAACTCCCGGTGTTAGCCATCCCTGGAGTTCCCACCTCTGCAATGTGCCCTTCCCGTGCCATAGTTCTGCAGCCCAGTCTGGAAGCTCAGAAGGAGTTCTGGGGGAAGACGCCCTGTTTCCTTTTCCAAGCCCTGGGCAGGTAGGAGGGAGACCACTGCTTCCTTATGAACGGTCACTCTTTGCATAAGCTTCTTTACAAAGACTCAGGTAGGCTAGTTTGGAAGGGCAGGTATCCAAGGAAACAACCGTGCTCTGTAAATTGCATTGTGAGGGACCAGGGTTAGTGAGCTGGAGGGCACCAGGGCAGGGAGGGAGCTGCAGCTCCAAGTCAGAGTATCTATTCTTTCCTCGTTAGCTCTGGGGAACTCTTTTCCCCTTTAGTTCTTGGTGTTTCTGTAGGACCAGCCAGAGTGATGGTCACATGACCCAAGCTGAGCCAATCAGAACACACAGGTCTTTGCCCAGAGCAGTCCAAAGAGAGAAGTCATCTCGTTTCTAATTGGTGGAGGACTGACTGTGATGGCTGGAGCTTCTAGCAGCCATTTTGGCACCATGAGGCTAAGGTCTGCCTGAGAATGGAGTCAGTGCAGAGAGAAACGGAGGGAGTGATAGGGAAAGACGGTCTTAAATAACCTTGTTCGAGATCCAGGGTCCTGCAGAGCCTGAGGTAAGAGTCTAGCCCTGGATCAAGTGAGTTCACAAATCCTTTTATTTTTTTATTTATTTATTTTTTTTTATTTAAATGAGGTTGGTTCTGAGTATTGTTCTCATTCATAACCGATATATGGACAAACACCCAGGGCTCAAAGGTAGCCCATCATATTCCCATCCATCCACTTCAGTGAAATTGATTCCATTCCATTCAATTCAGCAAACATTTATTCAGCTTCTTTCAAACCCTGTTCTAGATGCCAAGGGGGAAAAAGTCAGATTTTTATCATTAAGGATCTTATTTTCAAGAGTAGGTAACAGATACGATAGGAATTACCTCCAATCTAAGGAAATACACAGTCTAAGTGAGCTGTTAAGGGAGCGGATACAAACGCACACACTAACTAATGCATGTTAATGAGGAGGTGGGAGCCGTGTGTGTGGGAGACACCTAGATGGGAGACATTAACTCTGGCTGAAGGAGCTTCAGGAGGATCAGGGAGGAGGCAGTGTTTGATCTTGGCTTTGAAGACTTTGAGAGGACTTTGAGAGGCTGAGAGTGAATGAATGAATTAATGTGACCAGTGCTTATGTTATCTGTCGTGTGCACTTGAACGCCTTGCAAAGGGTTGGTGATAAAAGACTGAATTGGACTAAGATCCCCCACACTGGGCTTCCAGTCTAGCAGAGCAGAAGGCATGTGAGAGGGGATTCCAGAGAAGGGCCTCAGGGAGGCCTCCAGAAGGGGAATGAAGAGGTCACACACGCAGGGAAGAAGAGGTCCTTCTAAGAATCCTGAAGAGTTGTTGAAAAAATTCAGAAGTGGAGAAGGGAGGGGAACTCGTGGATACCTTGAGGCAGAAGCTTAGCCCAAGAAGGGGGGGGGTGGTGAGCTGAGCACATCTCAAAGGCTTGGATGTTGGGTGCTAAGGATCTGTGCGGATGGAAGCCGCTGGAGGCTGTGACCACACGTGTGGTGTCAGAGTGGGTTCACAGGAGCAGGAGGCACTCAGAGAAAGGGAAGCCAGACTCTTGGGTGCAGGTGAGAGAAACCCAAGACAAAAGAGGGTGCTGAGTGTCAGGGAGGGAAGAGGCATTGCTGGCTGTCCCTGGACCCCGGGGGCCGGCACACCACTGCAGCCTTACCCTTGACCCATAGCAGCCTGGCTTTCTCTGCACAGCGAGTGTAGAATGTGTGCTCTGGTTCCTGAATCCTTGTTTCAGCATGAGAGGAAAGGATATCCCAACTCCCATTACAGTTCGAAATCATTCAGGAGAAGCACTGCCTGGTCTCCCAGAGGCCTCATGCCTCCTTGCTGAACAAGGAGAGGTCAGGATGGAGCCTTGGTAATTAGCCTGGGGTGGGTCAAGCAACTACCTTTGCCCAGGACACTAATGTAAGCCTTCCCTATCTCCCTGAATGACAGATATCCCAGGCTTGGCGACTGCAGAGATTCTTTTAATTTTGGGGATAGAGTCTCACTATGTTGCCCTCGGTAGAGTGCCGTGGCGTCACAGCTCACAGCAACCTCAAACTCTTGGGCTTAAGCGATTCTCTTGCCTCAGCCTCCCAAATAGCTGGGACTACAGGCACCCGCCACAACGCCCGGGTATGTTTTGGTTGTAATTGTCATTGTCCTTTGGGAGGCCTAGGCTGGGTTCGAACCCACCAGCTCTGGTGTATGTGGCTGGCGCCCTAGCCCCTGAGCCTACTGCAGAGATTCGGAAGAGTTACGAGCTCCTGGAGGTCGGCATCTCTTCTGTAGACCTGGGTGTGGTCTTTCAGGGAGCTGTTGGATCTGAGTGAGATTCGTGGGATGAGGGATAGAGTGATGTGGGGTGGTGAGCAAACACTGGTAGTGGTAACTCAGGTGAGAGCAGAGTTGCTGGAGTCCTGGCCTTTGTTCCATGTGGTCAGGCCAGCGAAGGCCAGTGGTTGTTAGGCACCTGTATCTGTGTCCACCCTACCCAGCAGCCTTGTCAGAGCCGGAGGGTGCCACAGCTTCTGTTTTTTGCCTGTGATCATTTACAGCTGATCCTTTAATTGTAGTAGGGAAGTGATCCACCCTAGTCAGTCTGTTCAACGCTTCATAACAGTGTTTTCCGACCTTTTTTATTTTATTTTATTTATTTATTTATTTTTGAGACAGAGTTTCACTATGTCGCCCTCGGGTAGAGTGCTGTGGTGTCACAGATCATAGCAACCTCAAACTCTTGGGCTTAAGCAATTCTCCTGCCTCAGCCTCCCAAGTAGCTGGGACTATAGGCACCTGCCACAACGCCCAGCTATTTTTTGTTGTTATTGTTGCAGTTGTCATTGTTTTATCTGGCCTGGGCTGGGTTTGAACCCTCCAGCCTCAGTGCATGTGGCTGGTGCCATAACCACTGTACTTATTATCTGGGGACTGAGCCTTTTAGCCTTTTTTAATCTCACTGCACACTTGAACCTCTAGTTAAACTTCCATGGCACACTTAAATTATGTTGATTAAAAAACAAGAGTGAAAAATAGAATATACTTACGGTGGTTTGGACTTCTTTCGAAAATAATTGAATGAATGATCTTTAAAAATGTTCCCGGCATGCCTAAGATCCTCTCCTGGCACACCAGTTGAAAATCACTGCTTTAGGATGTAACCTGGACATTACGTATCCAACTAACAAAGGGTGTGAGGGAAAAGTCAGAGTTAACGGGCCACCTCTTCATTCTATGAAAGGCCCACCTCCATGGAGAAATGGTACCATTTTTAAAAGTATGAGCCCACCCCCACCGACTCCATCCACCAAGGAAATGTTTACTCCCTTGGGTCTCAGGGCTAAATCCTTACAACCCACAGGCTGGAGTTATCCTGTCTGTGGGAGGTAGGAGCAATTAGTAGTAACGCCCTCCACCCCCCAGCTCTGCCCCGAAGCCCGGCTGACAGACACGTCAGATTAATACATCACCAGGTATGAGAGCGCACTTAGAATTTGACTGAGGTACTTCCAGCCTGAGAAAGGGAACGATTTATCAATGCAAACTTAATAACATCTATTTGAATCTAACTAAAAATCAATATTTCATTACCAAATTGTTAGTGAGAATGAAGAAAAATTGCGGAAGTCGGGCAGTTTGGTGCTAGGGAAGCGTCAGGAGTTCAATGTGGAGACGGAATGATTCATGAGGCCGTGCCAAAGTAAGGGTGAAGGAGGACAAGGAGGAAACTTGGAGGCGCCCCCTCGCTCATGACCTTGGCCAAGATGGGGGGGATACTAGAAAAAGGGACGGAGCCTTCCATAAATCACAGGGACCCAGCCCAGGGAGAGGAGAGGGGCCGGCTGGGTGGAGGTGGAGATGAGACCCTGGCGGGGAGCAATTTAACTCTTTGGACTTGGATGGATATCAGGGTCCTGCTTCCCAGTGTGGGAAGAATAAATAATCCAAGGAGGGCGAGGAGCCGTGCCTTGTGGGGAGTTCATGCAAAATAAAGAATGAACAGACTGAGAGGTTGTCATCCACTGGGTACAGTGGGACTCAAGACCGGCACACTTTCCACTGCCCTCAGAAACCTAGAAATGACAGCTTGTGTCTTATCTGACACAAACATAAATCGGCCGCCAGGAAGGTCTGTACCAAGTGAGGGTTTGGTGAAGATTTCCAGTCTCAACACACAGACCTGAAAATGCTCTGCAGGGTGGGGACTAGAGGAGAGTCTCAGTGTGAATAAAATCCTTGAATTTGTTCCCAAATCGTGAGAGGTAAATTAAACGTCAGGGTTTGTTTTGGCTTCTGCTGTTAACCCAGGGCAGGTCTGCGTGTGGTCTCACTGTGCTGGCCATGTGTTTGCTAGCGAGACAATTGAAGAATATGCATTTATCCTTTAGCAAGGGATAAAGACGAATTGCGTAAGAAGCGATTCCTACATGGAGTGGTCCATAAATTCGAGTCGGGCCACTGCTGGTGTTACTCACCTAGGAGCTGTGCACAGGGAGCCCGAAGTTCCTTGGCTCAGAACACAATGCCCACTGCATTTTGGAAGTGTCACTGGCTGATTGGACTTGAGTCTTAGACCCTAATTTCAGTATATTTCCCTTTAATACAGTGGTTCTCAACCTGTGAGTTGCGACCCCTTTGTAACAATGAAAATACATCCTGCATATCCGATATTTACATTATGATTCATAATAGTAGCAAAATTATAGTTATGAAGTAGCAACGAAAATAATTTTATGGTCAGGAGTCACCACAACATGAGGAACTATATTAAAGGGTCATGGCATTAGGAAGGTTGAGGACACTGCTTTAAAAGCAGAGGGTTATTGCTCTGAGTTCTTCGAAGTATGATGTTGGTATTTTAATGAGGATTGCATTAAATCTGTGCATTGCTTTGGGTAGTGTTGACATTTCAAAAATGTTGATTCTTATTTATTTTTTTTATTTTCACATATACATGTGTTCATTAGGCTTCCACTTTTTGCCTTCACAAAATTAAAAAGGCTCAAAATTTAACAACAATAACAATGTTTAAGATAGGGACCAGAAACAAAAACCTTGCAAAGAATGAATGATAACTTTCTCTTTGATAAAGTATCCCAAGAATGGAAAAATGGAAAAATGCAGATATGTTGATTCTTCACAATCAAGAGCATGGCATATTCTCCACAAACATTTGAAAAAAATGCTCATCTTCCCTAATCATCAGAGAAATGTAAATCAAATCCACCCTGAGATAGCACCTAACCCTAGTGAGAGTGGCCCACATCACAAGGTCCCAAAGCTGCAGATGCTGGCGTGGCTATGGAGAGAAGGGAATGCTTCTACACTGCTGCTGTGACTGCAAATTAATACAAACTCTATGGAAAGAAGTGTGGAGAATCCTCAAAGAACTTAAAATAGACTTTCTCTGTGATTCCACAATCCCATTGCTAGGTGTCCACCCAGAAGAAAAAAAAATCATTTCATTATAAGGACATTTGCTCTAGATTATTTATTATAGTTCAGTTTGTAATTGCCAAGATGTGGAATCAAGTGCCCATCAACTCACGAATGGATGAATAAAAGAGATGCATACAGACCATGGAATATTAGTCAGCCATCCAAAGATGGAGAGTTTGTATCTTTTGTATTAATCTGGACAGAGTTGGATAACTTTCTCTGTAATAAAGTATCCCAAGAATGGGGGGGAAAAAGGTCTCCAATGTACTCCATACTAATATGAAGCCAGCAGATGAGCTACTAAGCACTTATATAAGAGAAAAACTATTTAATTCAGGTTGGGGGAGGGGCGAAGAGGGAGGTGAGGGGTGGGGGAGGGTGGAAAGGGGAAGGAAGGGGGGATGGTGAGCTCCCACCTGACGGGCACAACGTCAGGGTCCACAGCTCACCTCCTGGGTGAGGGGCACAAATACAACGGGGACCTCACCTAACAGATGCAGACATTGTAACCTAACCATTTGTACCCTCATATTAATCTGAAATAAAAATAAAAAAAAAAATGAAAAGCAAGGGGTAGTTAGTTTCTTGGTCCTAATAGAAAATGTGATGTATTTTGACTGAATGTACTTTTTTCTTTTAATTAAAAACTTTTTCAAGCACAGGGAGGTACCTGTGGCTCAGTGAGTAGGGCACACCAGCCCCACACACTGAGGGTGGCAGGTTCAAACCCAGCCCTGGCCAAACTGTAAGAAAAAATAGCCGGGTGTTGTGGGGGGCACCTGTGGTCCCAGCTACTTGGGAGGCTGAGGCAGAATTGTCTAAGCCCAGGAATTGGAGGTTGCTATGAGCTGTGATGCCATAGTACTCTACCCAGAGCGATAAAGTGAGACTCTGTCTCAAAAAAAAAAAACAAACTTTTTCAATTATTGGACTGGTCTGTATGGAAATCACGTATTTAAAAATGTGAATAGGATGTAAAGAAAGTTGGTATTGTCCTGGAACTACGACAGGAAGGGCAGGAATTTCTTCCCCAGCAGCTCTCTGTGGGAATAAGCTGCTCTGGGCCACCCCATCCCAACTCCTCAGACTTACGTGGCTGTGGACCTCACAGGAGCAAAACCCTCCTAGCCAAGGACGTGGTGTCACCAACACTGGGGAACCATGATTCTATGGCAGGCGCTGTATTGAGCTGTTTCATGAATTTCCTCATTTAACGCCTGTGAGGTAGGTACCACTCCTGTTATCTCCACCCTACAGAAAGGAACCAGGGCTCAGGGAAGTCAGCAGACTTCCGCAGCTCAGACGGTAAGTGGCAGGGTAGGACTGGTACCCCCCTTCACTCTCTCAGAACATTACCTGCTCACCCCATTTACAAAGCTGCTGTGAGGTTCAGGTTCAGGTTCAGGTTCGGGCCAGGTGGTTCAGGCTGTCAAAATATCCTTGTTGCACCTGGGCCTCTTGGTTAGGAGGCACCATTGTCCTGAGTCGACATGATCCTGCTGTGTGAGCCGGGGAGGGGGGAGGGCATGCACCTGGATCACTGTTGAGGGTCCTCGCTGGGGTAGGTCACAATTTTCAGTGGAGCTGAGCCACCGACTGCCGTCGAAAGCCTTCAGGCCCCTGATCATATACTTGCCTCAGAAACATACTTGGGTGAGGAGAAAAGGAGCCCCTAACATGGTTGAATCACCGAGGTTTTGCAAAGCCACCTCCGGATACACCCAGACAACTGAGTGCTTGTCACCTGAGTTGATGGTGTTTGCCCAAGGACATTCCACAGAAATCAGTGCCCACGACCTTCTTCCTGGGATTCACATGCTGGGAGGTTTTCCCAGGCAGGGATCAGGGCTGACATCTCAATGTGGCTATATAGGTCCCTGTGTGCATCTAAGTTTGAGAAAGGGAGTTGAGGGTGACTCCAGAAATCAAACGGGGTAGGACCTCAGAGAATGCTGATGCTAAGAACTGCTTGCGAAGACTTCAGGGTCTTGGTACATTTTTCAAGATGACAGGATTATGCAATAGGGTCCTTGGAGGGAGCCACCTTTCACCCCGCTTGGGGGCCTGGCTATGGGGACCCCTTGGGGAAAGGTGTCATTTGCCCCTATTGCTAAGGCTCTGCCTCCAACGGCTTACACCATAGGTGGTGTCTGGTGCTGAAAATTAGCTACAGGGCTCCTGTTTGCAATAGCGTCTTGATTGGCTATTTAGAAGCATAACTATTTCAAGACAGAAAAAAAACAGAGCACACAGTGAGTGTCTAATCAAACGATCTCACCTCAGTCATCTCCTGTGTATGGGGGGCCACAGTTAAGGCAGAGAGTGGTTTTTGTTTGTTTATTGAGACAGAGTCTCACTCTGTCACCCTGGGTAGAGTGCTATGGCATCATCACAGCTCATAGCAGCCTCTAACTCTTGGGCTCAAGCAATTCTCTAGCCTCAGCTTCCTGAGTAGCTGGGACTATAGGTGCCTACCACAATACCCAGCTAGTTTTCCTATTTTTAGTAGAGACAGGATCTCGCTCTTGCTCAGGCTGGTCTCAAATTCCTGAGCTCAAGTGATCCACCTGCCTCAGCCTCCCAGAGTGCTGGGATTATAGGCGTGAGGCACTGTGCCCGACCAAGGCAGGAAGTTTTAACAGAGGGGTGCACAGGAGGCCACACCACACACGAGCTCAAACTAAGGCTCCGCGGCTGCACCCGTCAGCTCCTGGCTGGGCCTGCTGAGGAAAGGGGCCTGGGAAACTTGACCTTGCCTGGGCTTACCAGCACCTGTTTAGCCATCATATTCTCTTGCACCCATCACTCACTGAGGCCCATTGTGAGCTAAGTGCCTTGAGCTGGAATGTGCGGAAATGCCTGGTAGAGTGCAGATGTGCTGGGTATCACCAGGGAAAGGAACATTCGAGCGTGGAGCTCCCAGAGGAACATCCACAGGCTTCCACGGCCCGGTGGGAGCAGGGTGGCTTCTCACGGCACACTGGGAGATGGGGCAGGATATTGAATACCAGAAATAAATGGGCACAAAAGGCCTACCCCAGTTCTTGGCATAGAATACGTGGTTGATACACAACAACAATAATACTTGCTTTATTATTTCCATCACTGGTGCCCTCTCCTACGGGCACTTCTTTTATAATTACTACTTCAACTCAAGTCCAGGCTGGCTTCAGCTAAGCTTTTCCAGATTCACTGAGGCCATCCTCAGCCAGTAAGGCCACGTGCAAGGGCCACACTTCAAGGTTTGTCACGCTTCCCTCTGCAGCTGTGAAGAAGAACGTAGAGGCTCTATAAACGCGGTGGGTGACACGGTCTCCATGATATATAGTTTTGACAAGATAGGAGAAAGTATGTATGATATGTCATTATCCATTTAGGAAGGGGGGGTACCTATCTATCTATCTAGCTATTACATATACATATATGATATTAAAGAAGTGATATTTGAGTCTTAAGGAAGAAAAAAGATGGAAGGGAGAAATATCGAAGCTAGACTTATCTGAATATGCCTCATTTGAAAAACTGATTTTGGAACCAGATAAATATTTTGCATAATTATTAAACCAAACTAATTCAAAATAAAACCATCTGTTCCAAAAAAAGGGGGGGGGGACGCCACAGGTGAAACTAAATGTGTATTGATTCAGTCATTGTAACCTACAGCAATAATTTTACTTTAGGTAAATTTGAAATAGATCCCTTAATGGGGTATACCTCTGGGCAAAAAAGAATGTCAGTTGTGGTCTTTGGCATCACACTTGTATTATTAGTCACAACACTGGCCTTGCTACCCTGAAACCACCACAGACGTGTAGCAAGAAGAAGATGAGGGCTAATAGCACCATTGGAAGATGATTAGCATAAAGACAGGTGCAAATACAAAATAAAGATGAAAGCTGACATTTGAATTAAAAAGGTAAGGATGTGTGATGCATTTTCTCTTGGAAAAGGAGAATTATTTACGGGACTAAAAAGTCTTGGAAGCCTTTTCCAAGATTGTGGTCTCTAAACACCATTTCCCACCAAAATGAATCAGGATCCCTTAGAGAAATGATGGGTCCCAGATCCAGGGAAAGAATTGTAGAAGAGCTTGTCACAGAAGAAAAAGCAAGGAAGCTCTTAAAAGCATCATGTCAAAAATAAAAAATGAAGCACCACTCGGGGGTTCTGCTGGCCAGAAAGGTGGCAAATTCAGATGGTTAGAGGGTATCAATATGAGCGAGGTTGGGATGGATCCCAACGCACCACACCTGTTAAACTTCATCAGTTCATAGCAATGCTTGAAAAATCAAGCAAACGCATTATCAGTCACCTTTGGAGGCCACGTTTTCCACTTACTATTGCAAAACACAGAAAATAAAAGAAAGAATTTAAATTGCTTTTTCTGTATCTAAGAATAACCAAATAGTTGAGAAGAGAAATTCACCCTTTACAGAAGTCTTCCAGCTAATAAGGGAAGAAAGAATGGTAAAATTTGCAATCCATGGAGAAAATGGAATCAGGCGATGATTATTACTGGAGACAGGTAGCACAGGGAAAGAGGAACTGGTGGGTAGCCCGTGATTCCAAGCCTCAACCCTTTCCAGCCTCTAGACCAGTGATTTTCAACAGATGTGCCGGGAGAGGATCTTAGCGGTGCTTGGAAACTTTCAAATTATTTTTGAAAGAAGTTCAAAGCACAGTTAAGTATATACTTTTTTTTCACTCTTTTTTTATTTTTTGGATGACGTAAGTATGCCGTGGAAGTTTAACTACAGGTGCAAGTCTGCCGTGAGATAAAAATGGTTGCAAACACTGCTCTAGGTATAAGGGGACAGGTTCTGCAGGGGACAGAGAAACAAGCTAAGGAGACATCGTGGAGTTGCAATCAGCAAAATCCAAAGTGAAGCAACGTCTCTAGGACAAACGGCATACTTTCTTCAATAAATAAAGATATAAAGAGAAGATAACTGGAGGAGGGAGGAGAGAGGTTAATGGTTGAGTAAATCAACTGTATACAAATACGTAAATAATCTCCCCTGTTTATTAAAGTGTTTCTAAATTGATTATTTGTGGATATTAAAGTTATTCTGGTTGTGTTTAGGGGCGAGAATGTTGCTTTGTGAAAGTACAAAGTGAACTGCTTGTGGATGGCAAGGTGTGATAGCTGGGATTTATGCAGGTGACAATGTCATAGCCTTGGTGGGGGACAACGGTTGCTGGAGCTGGGCGCTGTGGAATCAGGGGCTCCTGGATCTGTTTTGTGTGTGTTGAAATTTCCCTTAATAAATATTCACTAACTGAAAGTGTGTGATGTGTGATATCAGTCCTGTTTCTCACCCATCTATTGGACACGTATATCTTGTCCAGAACTCTGCCAAGGTAGAGGATGGCAGGTTTGCTGTGACACCGTCCTGCCCTTTGGGGACTTCAGAGTTAGACTTGCGGGAGCTGAAGAGGTAAGCGTGGGGTCCAGAGAAGAATGGGGTGTGCTGGGGCCTGCGGGAGGGCACTGCTGCTCTGCTGGACACTTTCCAGAGTGGATTGATGCCTGCACTGTCCTCTCCCCTAGACCCCAGTGCCCTGTGCGGGCTTAGCAGGGTCCCAGAATAAAGGAATCAGAATTCTCAATTTGGAGATGGAAACGTACTGGTGTGACAAACCACCTTGCTGAAGGTGCTCCCGAACAGGTAAAGGTATATGTTGTAGAATCAGTTCTAATGCTTTAGTTTGCAGACCATATGTCCCCTGGAACATGTGACAACTCTCAGTAAAAGTCCTTTACTCCATTGCAGGGCTACCTGAGCAGGTGGTCCCAGGGACTGAGCTCAAAGCCTGCTGTTGTGATGCCACCGCTTCATGGGTACTCATGATGATAATTCTAGCTCAGGGAAGTGTGCCTTGACATAGAACAATGAAGGAACATTCTGCCAGGTACCAGGAGAGGGCCATCCTGCTGGCCAGGGGACGCCATAACCCAAGGAAGGAAGGTTTAGTGCCTGGACCCATGTGTGCTGCAGCTCACACAGCTTTGCTAAGGGTGAGGAGCCAGAAGTCCATGCTCAGGCTTGCTCCCCTCTCCCCTGGCCTCCCACCCAGGAGAAGCCCTACCCCGGTTAAGAAGACAAAAACACATGCCTGGTGAGGTGGCAGGCAGCTAGGAGGAAGCAAGTGACAGCACCCCGCCAGGCTCTGCACTGAGCAGAGAAGCTCGGGATTCACAGGCATTTGTCTGGGAACAAGAACGTGGTGACTTTCGTGGGCAGCAGCACGCCTAACACCACCCCACGTGCTGTCTGTTATGTGCCAAACCTTTGGGTTTGCTGGGGACGTCATTTTGTGCATCAGGGTGTCTCAGGTGGCCACTTCCTCCCCCTCCTTTTGCTCTGAGACGTAGCTGATCCATAAAAGCTGTAGGCTTATGTTTGCTCCTGGGTTTGCAAGGCCTTATTTTTTCCCTTTACACCTCACCTGCTTTCAGGTGGGCCTTGCTGGAGGGCCTTGCTTGGTAGGAAGGGAAAAATAAAACACTCTCAAAACAGAGGGTATTCTGCAGAGGCCCCTTGGGTGCCCTGCTCCCTGAGGACAGGCCCAGGCTCTATCCCTTTGCGGTTTCTGTCACCTGGTGCCTGTACTCCCGTCAGGAAAGGAAGGACGCGAGTGGGCTCTTTGCCTCTGGAGCTCACCCCCTGCCCTTCACAGGCCTGGTGCAGACAGCAGCAAGTGTCAACTGCAATGCAGGCGGGCTGGTCCCCCCTGTGGGCACAGTCCTAGCATGGGGAAGCAGGTCACTGAGCTGTCCCCCAACGGGCACAGCTCGGACTGGTGCAGTAGCTCAGGGAGGTGGGCACCCTCAGAGAAGGGCTGGGAGGGTGGGAACTCCCACGCAGGGCAGGGTCCCCAGCTACCCAGGCATGCACCTGCTCCCGTTCCATGCTGGGACCAGGTCAGCATGAAGACTTGACCACAGACCACCTGCTCCCTCCTCTTCCAAATCCCCTTCCAGATTCCCCTTCCCATAGTACTCTGTAACACTGAAGCTGGCCGTGACCGTGGTATCGTAGGGGTGCGGTTTTACCTTATCTTGGACGAAAGTCACTGAGGAAGTCTTGGGGGCTGCAAAGCCCGGGAGAATCTGGGCTGTCCGGCCTCTGCCATTGTCCCCTGGGACTAGTGAAGGATAGCAGACGTGGGGGCCTTTCTTGAACGTGAGTGAAAAGTCTGATGGTTCGAGCCCCATGTGTCCCCACGCACAGGCCTCTTCACAGACAAAGAGGAGATTGCTTGGGGATTCTATCAGATACATTTGTCCTCAGGTGGGTCCTAGTGAGTCTCCCAGCTTCTCCGCACTTCTCAGCACCATCTCCATTGTCAAAGGGATCCACGGGCCATCATTAATAATATTAACGTCCTCTAAGGATGCACAGCCGTTTTCACCAATATACAGAAGGGGACAGAAAGTGCTGGAGTGAACCCAGTCTCTCTTAGCACTGCGCAGAACACAAAGATTGTTTAGAATACAGGAAAGTGTGTGTGTGCGCGTGTGTGTGTACACGTGTGTGTGCATACTTGACGGGTTTCGCATTCAAGATAGGCCCTGAGATGTGGAGGTTTTATGTGGGATTTCAACACTCTCGTGTCTTAAAAGCTCTGTGGCTGGATCGTTTCTGTGGATGTGATAGGGAATGCGCCCAAAGCCTTCAACTGGAAGCATCACAGCGTGGCTGTCTTCTTTTGGCTTTAAAATACAGAGATAACGGGAGCCTCTGTGATATCAAACTCCAGAATTATTTGCAAATTTCAGACTGTGCTTCCTAAGTACATGTAGTCAGGAAACAATATGAAAAATCCACTTAAATCACGATGAGATGAAAGGATTTTTTTTAAAGCCCAGTTGCGGCCACATTTACACTCCCCGATAATTTCTTAATTTTCCCTCAAATCACCTTTCATCTTCATAAAATGAACTGTAAAAAATCCTTCTGAATTCCATAATGTGCCAAGGAAAATGGGGGGAAAAATTAAGGAGGCCCCTACCTTTTAATCATTCTGTTCATAAAATGCTTTAAATGCATGCCAGGAAAAAAAAAAAAAAGAAATGAAGGCTCTGGTGTCTGAGGTATTCTGTGCCATAAACTCCCATAATAGAAACAGATGGTGAAACTGCCTTGGAAGTGAAGGAACCGGGGTACACGCAGCTCACCCTAACATATGAGGAGATTCAGGCCTGACACGTGAAGCGATGCGGCTGGCGGGAAGCCAGCAGTACACTGATTCAGCCGCCAGTGCTCAAGCTGGAGATGGGAGGCCCACAATTCCAGGATCTGGAACGCCAGCAGCTCCAGGATTTAGAACTCCGTGGAAGGTTCTCGGGGCCTTTCTGTCCTGCCACAGAGGACAGTGCTGTCAGTGTTCCAGGGGACTATGAGCTCCCGCAGGGAGCCTGCTCTGGTTTTCATAAATGGTTCATAAAAACAATAGTGGAGAATTGCCAGCTCCGCCGGAGCTTCCTTTAACTAAGTTAGGATTTGCTTTTTACCTAGAGCTGTCACCAGTGGCTGCTGAAAGAAGGGGAAGTCTTTGATACAAAGAGGCACGGGTCGCACTGACGCTAGACGGGAGTGGAGGCTCGCCCACCTGTGCCAGCCCTGCTTGTGACCCCGGTTGATGGGACGACATGTGCATGCAAAGGAACCGCTCTTGGGTACCCTGTTTTTCCACATCAAATCTCACGGATTTTCCATGTCACACTCCAATTTGCTGACTGGCTGTGTTAGTAAAGGTGGGCTGCATTCTACTCCAAATGGATTCTAAAACGTGGCGAGGTCCATTCTGGGTGGGGAGGCCTCCTCTGGGCACCCACATGGGGCCCGGGCTCCATGCACCTGTGGCTCCACTGTCGGAGGGAGTCTCGTCACTTTCTGCACATTGTTGTTGTAATGGCTCTACTGCTGCCCTCACAGTGGGGTCCCAGAGCTCCACAGTCCCCTCTCACCCTCATTCATGGGCCACAAGAACTTGGGTGCCATGTGCCCGGCACATGGAGCGGGAGGTCTTGGAGGTCAGTGCAGGGTGGTGCATGGATGAGGGGCGGTGGCATTTCAGGAGGCTCTCGCCACCTAGTCTAGAAATGCAATATCCTCTGTTGTTTCACCTTCCTGAGAACTGTCGTCCCCGAGACCTGTCAATTCCATGGGTGCCTGATGGTGCTGCATTTTCTCCACCTCTGTCACCAGAATTGTGATCAAAAGTGAGAACAACACTCATCCCTCTGGAGGACTCAGCCCCAGGGTTGGGGGCGGGGTGCAGTAGGACAGACCCAAGGAGCCTTCACCATGTAGCCCGTCTCACCTCTGATTCCAGGCACTCAGGTCCCGAACTCTCTCTTCCTGGCCTCTCTGTTTCTATGGAAATCATTCAAACAATTAGAGGCCCCTTTTGGGGGACCTCTCCCCTGTGTTCCGCAAGAGTTCTCCTTTCTAGCTCTGACAAATGCTGTTTGTTTTTCAAATACAGTGTCCATGCATGGAACAGAATGATATTGCCACGCTGGACAGGCCTGCCCATAGCTGGGGCTTACCTCCCACCACTAGAATTCCTTGGTCAGAGAGGAGGCAGCTGGACGATTCTAGTCCCTGCAAGGCCTGATCCTAAGTTGCCCATCAGGCCTTGGGAGAGGATAGCATGGACTGGACCACTGCAATGTCTCCCTGAGAGGCTGCCTGTGCTGTGACTGACAGCTCTGTGACACAGTGACACTGCAGATCTGGGGCGGGCTGCAGGGACACAGAAGCCAAATTTTGGCTCAGGCTAGCTGGGCGCTGATTCAGGAGCAGATCCAGGTTTAGAGGTGGGGGAGGTGCTGAAGATCAAACAGTTTGGGGGGCTTTCTAAGAAAAAAGTACAAAATTATAAATGCACCATTGCCTGGGTTCTTCCCAGGTCTGTGCCTTGGTGGGAGGGGCGGGGGGTGCCTGAGAGAGTCTAAAACTTGAGCATTGGCAGAGCCTTGCTCTGTTTGGGGAGGTGCCTGCTGTGTGGTGCACACCAGCCAGTTCATGCAGGCTGTAGCAGGAAAGAGCCAAAGGCGTCTGGGGCTGAGGCCCTTCCAGGGATCAGCTCAGGGAGGAAAAGGAGACCCTTCCAGAAGAGAGGTCCCTCTCGTTCGGCTCCAGGACTGTGCTCAAAGGTTGTCTTGCAAAATGTTTGACCCATTTGGGCCTGACTCTGCGGTTGCTGCACCCGTGGAACGGCAGGGGAGGGTAGCGGCTCCTCTGACCAGCTTGTCCTGGTGGACCATTCCATACCTGGTCACCCCTTTGCCTGTGAGTCCAAGCCTTCCCTCTAGTGGAACTTGCGACTTCCATCAGACCAGGCCTTATCCAGGGTAAGCCTGGCACTATCCCTGGGAGATATCCCTCCCAGCTCCCACCCCACCTCCTGAACCTGGAGTGGTTTGGGGAGGGAACAGCTGGTTGAGAAGATGTTGGGTGCATGGAAGGATGAACAGATGGGAATTCTTAGTAGATTCTTACATAGTGAAAGGATCAGACACTGTCTCACTTCTGCATTTGGCTTCTCCTCTTGGTGAGTCTTTCATTCCAAAAGATCATAAGCTCCCTGTGAGTAGGCTTGCAATCCATTAGAATGCCTCCGAGGGCCAGGTAGCAGGCTGGGCACCTGGGACGATCCCAGCAGGGCCTGCAGCCCAATAGGCTCTGTCAGCAGCTGTCGCTGAGTTGACCTGCTCTGGCACTGCAGAGGGGGCAGACCCTATATGTGCAAGAGAAAGGTGGGCTGCCCCAAGTGGACAGGAGGCTGCTCTGGTTGTCATTAGAAGGCACGACCATGGAAGACCATCTCTGTGGGCCCCAGGGACGGGTGGTCACCTGTTCCTGCAGTCCTCATCCCGCTGTCCAGACCCAGCTATTCTGAGCTCCAGGAAGCTCAGCCAGACTCATGGGAAGCTCTTTTTGTTCTATTTAGAAGCTTTCAAGAGTGGAGCAGGAGGGGCTGAGGAGGCTCAGAATGTCAGGGCAACAGGACCCCAACGGGCTGTTTTCTAACTGATTCTCTAGGTCCATCAACAGATGGGTTCCCTGAGGGCCCAGCTCTGTGTCTGGGGGGAAGGAAACACCCAGGACTGGTTGAATTCCAGGGAGAACATTGCCGGCATTGATTTGCAGTTTGACAGTCAAAAATGATCTGAGCATTGCTTTGCATGTGATTTATACAAGTGTCTTAATTGGCATCTTGATTAGATGATTGCGTGAAGTGCTGTTTTCAAGAAGGTGTATCTCTAAATAGAAAAAAAAGAAATATACAGCTGTGGGGTGGCTGTGAAGCTCCCCGTAATCTGTGCTTTCTCCTGCTTTTATGCGCCAACACCACATTTTCCGGTTTCTGTCCATGCTGGACCTTTAGTGGGAAACACTCCCCCCAACTGCATAAATCTCTCCTGCAGACGTGGAGCGAGGTCTGCACTTTCTCTCTGGATCCGAAGCATTTTTTTTTCCTCCTGCTGCACAGACTCGGAGATTTGGTCCCTCCCAGCCTGATTACAGCTAATTATTTTAGAAATACATTTTAAAGGCAAGTTATCTTAACTTTATGGCTAATCGGATGGAGAAGATCTAAGGAAAACCTGAAAATCGTAAAACGTTCCAGAACATTATATTTTATGCAGTCCAGAATGTGACACATGGGGTCTTTAATAATTCACTGCTTGTTAACATTAAACAACTGTTAACATGCTCAAATAATTAGTTATGCTTGCCTGACATGTTTGCATCTTTAATAATTGATGCATTTATCTTAATTACTAACAGTATTATGGTCGTAATATGCATCTTTTTTCTATCTTAAAATTTTAACAAAAACTGACTTTTTGCCAGAAATGATTACGCTCTAAGTTTTAATTACTCATTGTAATTAAATTGCAAGCAGCAGTATTTTACTAACATATCTTTCACAAAAATATTTTAACGGGAAAGAGGTGATTTGTTGTTTACGCAGCCAAGTTAGTAAATATTTCATAAGTTTGATATTACCCTTTCAGAGTGGATATAAAATAGCATTGCTTTCAAGATATGAGTCCATTTAAAAGTCTTCCATAGCTGAGGCTATTTCCACCCTTTCTACCTAGACTGTCATCCCCCCACCTTCCACTACCGTAGGAACCTGACACCCATCTTTGCACTTGGAGAGGGAGGTTTCTTTAACCAGCCAGGCAAAGTGGAATGTGGACCTCTCTTGCGGGAGGTGGTGTTGATTGGAAATCCACAGAAGAGCACTGTCCGCACTTTCTTCTATCTCCTTCTCCCCGTAGCCCTGTAGAATAGAGTTGGGGTGACTGTTTTATTACAGTTCTCCAGCATAGAGGGGAATATACTTGTTCCCCTGTTTAGGCTTTGTCAAGGTGTCCATAAACTACTGGAAGGCGACTAGTAGACCGAGAAAACCCACAGCTCTAGAGAACATTACCATTGACAAAGGCCTGGAAGATGCTTTACCAACCAGGAAACTGAGGATCGTAGGCCTTTGACCCAAGCTCACACAGAGTGACGGAGATAGGTAAGAAGTGGCGTACGCAGCTGGCATGCCCGCATCTCTGTCCAGCATGTCAGGGCCTTTCCATTAACCTCTGGGGGCATCATGTACTAGGCAAAATCCTATCAGCACAGCTGCCGGGTGCCATGGCCAAGGTTGCCAGTTCTTGACTTTCCAGGTCCCTTACTGGGGTCCCATCCACTGTGGCTCTATTTTTGCTGTCCTGGGTCTCACCTAGGCTGGCAGCACCAGGAAATACGCGTGGTCGCGATTTGGGAGAAGCCCCAATGTGTTTTGCTAGTTAATTAGTCACTGCTTAGAGGTTTCCAAGATGCAAATCAAGCAAGTATGGACTCTTTGCAGATGACAAGCAGACCGAGAGTGAATCTCAGCCCCAGCAGAAAGGGGCCCGGCCAAGAGAGGGTCTGGAACGTATCCCACTGCCTTCTGCGGCCTGAACTTATGAAATCGTTGTCTTCATCAATGAAACTGTCTAGCTTTGGGAGGATGAGAGAGAGAGAGAGAGAGAGATTGGATCACCAGCATGGGGAGATGTCTCCTTTTTTCCATCTAATTGTAAAGCACTTTAGATCAGTTAGGATATATTTAGTAACAAGTAGAAAAAAACGTTGACTTTACAGTCGCTTAAAAATGAAGAAATTTATTCTTACCCTAAACCAGGTGCTCAGAGCTTTGGGGAGGAGTGGGCTGGAATGCCTCTATCCACAGCTCAATATTCTTACCAAGGACACTGGTTCTTTGTATAGCTCTCGTCCACCACCCTCAGAATCTGGTCCATCACAAGCCTGGGCAACCTGTGGGTCACACAGCGATTGTGGCTATTCAACTATCACTTTCAGATGCAATATCCCGGGGTGGGGCCGGGGGGAAGTGGAGCAGCCCCTCTCTGTGCCTCCTCTTAGGAATGAGAAAATCCTTCCCGGCAGGCCTGGGACATTTTCACCCGTATCTCATTGGCCAGTCCTCAGTCGGATACTTTCTCCTGAACCAGTCGTGGGCAAGTGTGACAAGGACCAAGACTCTGGAGGTGGCCTGGGCATTGTGGGGTCGAGCATTACATCCAGTGAGCTCCCCCGTTTCAGTCATCCCTTACTTAGCAGTTGTGTGCTGAGTGCTCTCTCCACGCCTGGTGCACGGCAAGGCATCCCAGGGTGCATAAAATGAGCAGACAGAGACTTCCCTAAGAAAGTTTCAGATAAGAGGGAAATGAGATATGTTCATAGAAAGGGGGGGAAAAAGCTAAATGGAAACCAACTGTGATTGTTTAGAAGAATAGCTACCAAATGCTTGGCTCAGCACAATTCATTAGGAATTTTCTAAACATCTTCTCTGCTCATAGTTAGAGTTTAGGTGTTACTGAGGAGATAAAAGAACATAAAAATGCATTCTTCCTGTTAAGGGGCTTAGTTAAGGAGCCCGGATATGCGTTTAAGGGACTCTCTGTCTTTCCCTTATTCCAGACAGAGGTGCAGATGGCTCTTGGCTAGTTAAAGGAGTATTTATGGGGAGTAATTTCAAAGCTTCTGCTGGCCCTTTGCATAGCTAAGAGAGTGGCCATTAAGATGTGTCTGTCAGCTGTGAAAGCTTTTCACTCTAAGTAATAGAGAACCAGATTAACCGTGCCTAAAACACCAAGGACGTTTATTGTTAAGAAGTCTCCAAGTTGGCAGTCAGCTCAGCAATGTAATCAAGTTTTCAGAATTTTTCTGTCTTTCCATTTTTTCACCTTTGGCTGGATAAATTTTCAATGGTATATATAGTTTTTCTTTTTTTGCCTCACGGTGGCAAAATGGCCATTGCAGCTCCAGGCATCAAATCTATGTCCCAAGCAGGAAGAAGGAGAAGGGTGCCCAGCTGGCCCACTTTCCTTTGTATGTGTCCTTTCCATATGGAAGCAAAATAGCTTTCTTAGAAGTCTACTGGAAAACCTTTCTTATGTCTTTGCTGGTCAGAACTGGGCCTCCTGGGCACCGCTATGTGCCAGGGAGGCTGGGACTCCACAGAGAGAGATGAGAAGAGGGAGAGGTGTGAGAAAGGCAGTGGTTTGCCAAACAGCAGCCCCAGGACGTGAGGCTCAGTGATGGTGGTTTTCTCTTATAACTGACAAGAAAACCAGGGGTGGCATGAAGTGAGAGCCCAGGGAAGGAGGAAGGGGCCAATCCGGCCATCCAGGGTCTTATGAATTACTAATTTCATTGTAAGAAAGTTTCTCTGCAAATTATGGAGAAATTGGGCAAAGGTTTCTTTCCTCCCTTATATTTTAAATAGCACCGTACTGAGAATGGATGCTGGGTTTGGTTAGTTATGCCTGTGTGTGTGTGAGAGAGAGAGATAGAGATAGAGAGGATTTTCGACTCATTGAACAAGTGGAAGAGTCAAAATAAAATAAACCAGCAGACACTGCTCTCAACACCCAGAGCCAGAGAGACCTCCACAGGGGTGGCCTTGGTGCATCTGTCCCATGTCTTTTCCTACCCCCCGCCCTCCCTCTCTGCAAACGTAGCAGAGAGGCCGTGACAAAGAGCACACAGGAGGCGTGGGAGACGGAGGGGCCTCCCTTCACAGGGGAGGGCAGAGGAGGCTGAACTGGCCAGGAAGCCAGGCTGGTGCTCAGATCATGCAAGGGGAAAGACCCAATATTAGAAGGTCTGAGGCAACTCTCACTGCCAGGGTAAAGTCCAACCCCCCTAATGGAGCACTAAAATCCCTCCAGGACCTGGCTTGTCCAGCTGTCCCAGCCCCACCACCCTGAGACAGTCCTCAGCTCCACGCTGTTCCCTCCCAAGCTCCTTGTTTTCCTCCCTGCCCCTGTCTATGGCCACACGCCCCTTCTGCTGCCCCTCCCTACAAGAAGACAGCTGCTGGACCTTCCTTCCAGAGACAGCCCTTGGGCTGTGGCTCCCTGGGGAAGCTCCCTCAGCAGTCACAGTGGCCTGGAAGCTTTGCAAGTACTCTGCCTGGGCTTGGCTGCTGGGGGAAGATCTGTCTCCTGTACATAGAATCAGCAACAGTCTTCCCTGTGGCCCCACTGTGTGGGACAGACACCCTTCCACTGGGATGCCGAGAGGGGTATTAGAGGAAGTGGGGGCCTGGGCGCTGGCCAGACCTTGGGGCTGTGACTCCTGTCTCTGTCATTTTTTTAGCTGTGTGACCTTGGGCCAGGTATTGAACTCCTCTGTGTCTTCGTTCGTCATCTGTACAAGGCGGACAAGAGCACTTTATTATGTTACGACGAGGATTCAGTGAATGGATACAAGTAAAGCACTTAGAATAGGGTCTGGCAAATAGTCGGAAACATGTGAATTTCATTGTCTGAGCAGCCCTGTCCCCTGTGGTCACATCCTGTGTATGACTGCAGTGAATTGCTTGAGTCCCCATTGGAGCAGGAAGCCTGCCCTCTCCTTCCTGAGATGCTCCCATTCTGCAAACTCCCCAAGAGCAGTAGGGGCCACACCGGCTCCTATGGGACAGGAACAGCTTGGAAAGCTCCACAGTTTCCAGCAGCCTCACGTCCACCTGCCTCTGACAAAGGAGATTTGGACAAGCTGCCCTTGGTGCCCTCTGCTGTAGGGAGGGACAGAGATGGGAAGGAGGCCAGCTCCAACCCGGCCTCCACTGGGTTCCCACGCGGTGTCTCTACCTCACGGGGACCCTCATTCTCAGACTCACTTGGCCTCTGCTCAACACAGCAGAAGGGCTGTCCCCAACAGGCCCCGCCTCAGACCGTCACTGGCCCGAGCCGGGCGTCCCTGCAGGCCGAGTCCCATGTCCTCCCACACCCCCAGTGCCTGGGCCTTCCTCCTTGGGGACTGTGGTGCCCTTCCTGCCCCACAAGCACCGTGGCTCTCACACCTTGACAGGTTTCCCTGACATCAGCTCTTAGGGTTTGGCACCAGTTTCTCCCTTTGTAACATGGGAGGAACGGGGCCAGTGGTTTTGAAAAATTATTGTAGATTTCTCTGCCTTTTTTTTCTTTCACCCCATGTTCTGCTCTCTCACTCCCTGCCTCCCGCTCCCTTTTCTCTCTCTCGTCTCTTCCCTTTCCCTAATATAACATAAACTTACACTTTTATAGTCTAAAGAAAAAGAAAAATTATTATCACCTGTGAAGCCTTTACAAACTAGAGTATAAGGGTTTGAACACAATGCCATGAAAGCTATGTTAACCAGTTCGGTGAAAATAGTTCAGACTGTATATGGCACCAGCACATGGTACCCCATGATTGCATTATTGTACGCAGCTATGATTTAATTAAAAAAAAAAAAAAGATTTCCCAGGTGACTCTGTAATAGAAATGAGATGTAAGTGTGGGTCTTAGGTTCAAGTCGGCAGGGGTGGGTGTGGTGAGGAGAGAGACTTCTGTGTCCCCAGCCTCGGCCACTGCTCGCTGCGAGAGCTGCCCAGGAGGCTTCTGGCAGAGCAGCCAGAGAGGTGTGACAGGGAGGTGAGGATGCTTGGAGAGCACGGGTGGGGTTCCCTCCAGGCCTCACACAGGGTGGCTGCCCTTGGATCCCACTGATCCCACCGAGGGCAGCACCAGTTACAAGTGAGAGTCGTTTGACTCCAAGCAAAGGGCCTGTGGCTTTCATGAGTGGACGATGACCACCCCGGCCCTGTGGGAGAGGCGAGCATAGTCCTGGGCTGGGGCAGTCTGTCCCAGAGGGGCTTCTGGGGCTGCTGTGGTGGGAGAAGGTGCATTCGAGTGGAGGAACAGGCAGGAAATGACAAACTGAGGTCCCCGAGGGGATCTGGGCAGAGCAACGCCATCATGTCTCTGTAGGGAATGAGACTGAAGCCTGGAAAGCAGGACCCGGGGCAGAGAGAAAGTGCGGCACTCTCTCCTGCGGGCTCACCCGCCACCCACCCTCGTAGGATCCTGCAGAGAGACGGGGGAGGCAGCGCCAGGAGGGTGGAGGGCGGGCAGCGGAGTGAGAACAGTGTCTGGGCCCCTGAAGAGCGCTCTGCCAAGGATGTGTTTTTCTTTCCAACTTTATAGTTAATTTATTTATCTGACCACTCGGGAAGGGAAGAAAAGTACCGTTTTATGAGTCCAGGACAAAATAAAAAACAATAGCACATTTAGGCACCCTAATTTTTCTGTTCCCAGAGATTTATTTCATTTTATTATATTTGACAGCAGTCAACTAACAACAAATAGGCAGCCGAGCTCCATTCTCTCGGCACATAATGGTCTGTGCTCTCTGCACAGGGCAGAGATTTTTTTTCTTTTTTCCTTTTTTTTTTTTTAACCACATGCATCACTTGGAACTTGCCACATTGATCCCAAAAAAGTAGCAATGAAACTTTACTCTCTTGGTGCAAAATAGCAAAACACTTGCAGTGGACGGATGTGGGCCGTGGCCGCCTATGATGTGTGACTCTCTTTGGGTGTGTGTTGGGGACAGAGTGGGGACGTGTCTGGGGGGCCAGGTGTGAGCACGCAGTGAGGAGTGTGGGCTGTGGGGCCTCGTGTGTGGCGTGATCGTGGCATTGTGGGTCTGTGGGTCTGGTGGTTGTCAGACGCCTCATGCCATTAACCTTTAGAGTAGGACCGTGGGAGTGTGTGGCCTTGGGGCTCCTCTCTAGGCGGGTCCAAGCTCCCTGAATCTGTTGAAATTCACACCAGCATTGAGCAAGAGTTCTGGTCTTAGGCCGCTGAGACCATAATTTGTACAACTCTAATGGCCCCAGTTTGCCAGCCTGGAGGTCTCTGGGAGGCCCCCCATGTTAATTCCTCCTGGCTTCACCATATCAGGTCCTGCTGAAGTTCCAGTCCCCACTTTAAAACTCCTGTGGTTGTCTTAGCAAGTTCCCAGGGTGCCAGTGGTTCTCATGGGTTTCTGTACCCATGACCAACCCTATGCCGGCCTCAGGCAGGAGTGAGAAGAGGCCCTTTCCTGAGTGCCTCTGGCACAGCTGAGACCAGCCAGGAGAAGACGCCCAAAGTGGCAAGTGGAAGTGGCCGTCCCCAGAGTGCACAGGCCCAGGCTTGTCTTCAAGGGTGTCCAGGAGCCTGTCAAGGTGCTGCTGTGTGGTCAAATCCTCATGCTTGACCCCATTGCCTTGGTGTCCATATTCAGCCAGCAAAGAGGCCCAGAGAGAAAAACTACCCTTCTCTTGGGCTGAGGCCAATCTTGTTGGTTTCTTCTTCTTAACGCCCGGCCCGGGATGGTTGACTGCAGGTGAATCCATTTCTCTCTGGAGAAACTGTCACTCCCTCTCCCCGATGCCTGACTTCAGCCTCTCCTACTATGACCACAAGACAGCAATTGCGGCAGAGAGTGGGCAGACCCACTCGCGGTCATTTGAACTGACCTCCACAGCAAGGCCTCCTAGCACACAGCAGCTACTCAGGTGTTTTCCAAACTTCTTTATCTTATAGCACCTATAGTTAAACTTCCACGGTTCATTTAAATTATGTGGATCAAAAAAAATTAGTAAAAAAAATATGTATTTACTGTGCTTTGAACTTCTTTCAAAAATAATTTCATTAATGATCTTTAAAAATATTTGCATACAACTAAGATCCTCTCATGGCACATGGTTGAAAGTTACTGGGCTGGTCCTTGCCCCACCTGGCCAGGGGAGGGACATGTTTTTGACCACCTGCTCCCTGCAGTCGGAGTGTGGTCAGTTCCCCCACCCCTACCGGCAAATGCGTATCCCCAACACTCAGTGGTCTCAGCCATTTATGCGTACTCACCTGTCTAAATGCAAACATGTAAAACTTCCCCAAGAACAAAACCATTGATCAATCCTGAAAACCAAAACACCTGGGCTCCTGCGTTCCCCCCATTTGTGAGATCTGGTTTCCCTGATAACACGGGGGAGTGAGTGCTCAGGTTCATACCCAGGGGGCCAATGGGGTTCATTCGCCTGCGGGAAGATTTGGTCCCCTCCAGAGGCATTTCAAATCTCTTCCTTTTTGGGGAGAGAAAATTCCTAGTGATGTTGAGAGAGCAGTCATTTCCGTGTTGGGTCTTCCCACTGAAACTAAGTATAGACCTGCCACAGTGGCTCATGCCTGTTATCCCAGCACTTTGGGAGGCCATGGCAGGTAGATCGCTTGAGTTCAGGAGTTCCAGCCTGGGCAGATGGAGACCCCCATCTCTACTGAAAATATAGAAAAACTAGCCTGAAGTTATGGTGGAAGCCTGTAGTCCCAGCTACTTGGGAAACTGAGGCAGGAGGATCACTGGAACCCAAGAATTTAAGGTTACGGTGAGCTATGACACACAGCACTCTACCCAGGACACAGAGTGAGACTGTCAAAAAAGAAAAAAAAAGCTAAAACAAAGTCTTATCTCAGGAATCACGTGCATCTGAATTAATTTCATCAGGAATCCAATTTTCAAATGGCACTGAGCAGCCGCGGTGGGCCCGGCGTGGTGCCTGGGCTTTGGGGCTACAGGGGTGAACCAGGCAGGGTCCCAGGCCACAGGGCACTCCCAGTGCCCAGAGAACACACCTGCATGTCCTTACAGAGCCCCGTGGTGAGTCACCTGTGACAAAGGGCAGACCAAGGATCAGGGGAGTGATGAGTAAAGTAGAGGTGCACCTGGCCAGGAGGCAGCTGTTGGTCATCACCCAGACAGACTGCTCTTTAGGAAGAGAAGCAGGAAGTCAGCTGCCTGAACATATCTGGGAAATTAAAGAATCAACAAGTATTTCTGAGGCTGAGGCAAGAGAATCACTCGAACCCAAGAGTTGGAGGTTGCTGTGAGCTATGACACCACAGCACTCTACCCAGGGCAACAGAGTGAGACTCCATCTCAAAAACAAAACAAGCATCTCTAAGTGCATTTGGGAATGGAAGGACCCTGAAGCATTGATCCCCTCTTCTCCCTTTGAGGGAGCACCAAGGGGCCAGAACTCAGGGCTCCCTAGCTTTCTCCACCCTCTGCGTCCACCACCAGTAGTCGGTCACAGAGCAGCCACACAGCCTTCATTCCGCACAGACCCTCTAGCGACAGGGGGTTCGGAACCTCCTGCCCTTGGGCCTGGGACTTGTTCTGCGTCCCACGCTCTGGGGGAGGGGAAGCCTAGGTCACCTCTGGAGACCTGCGAGTCTCTGCCTACTAGGGTCTCAGACGCTTCTGAAGGATGACCCTGCCCGTGCAGCAGGGGGACAGTGTGGCGTCCAGGTCAGGCAGAAGAATGGGGCTGGGCCACTGCTGGGCTGGGCTGGGGACCACACGGCCCTGTCTACTTGTGGACCCCCCAGGGCACGGGAGCCCAGGGACGTGATTATGGCGGGAGCACAGCAGGGAAATGAAGTCCTGTATTCCATTAGCTTAGGGTTGGAACCCGAGTGAACGGCCCCTCAACCTCCCAGTTCTCTGTTTCTTCAGAATGCATGCCATCTGGGACCGTACGCAGAGGACAGGTGAGGCTGGGGTTGAGCTGGATGTCCGGCCCAGGTGACCACTGCCACCGCCCCTGGGACTTCATCTGGAAGGAGAAAGAATGGTGGACGGGGGAGTCAGGCCACAGACCAGCCGTGCAGCAGGGCCGGGCATGGCCAAGGGGCCCCTGGGTTTCTGCAGAGAAGCCAAACAGCTGGAGAGATGAGATGTTTATTTCAAAGTTCTCTGTCTCACACAGCCCAGCAAAATGGTGCAGGTGAGTGTGGCAGCTGGGAAATCACTGCTGTGCCGCCCTGCGTGTTTTTACTTACTTTTTTTATTTAATTTCAGATTAATAGGAGGGTACAAATGATTAGGTTATATAGAGTTTGTTAGGTAAAGTTCAAGCTGTTGTGAAGCCCTTCACCCAGGAAGTGTGCTGTAGACCCTCACATTGTGCCCATCAGATGAGAGCCCACCTATCCCCCTCCCTCTACCTCTCTCCCCTTCCTCACGCCCCCCACTTGAATTTAATTTTGTTTTTCTCTCATATGGGAGTGTATTGGTATTCAGTGCATTGGATACTAGCTTTTCCATTCTTGTGATACTTTACTAAGAAGAATGTTCTCCAACTCCATCCTGGTTAATACAAAGATGTAAAATCTCCAACTCTTTTTATAGCTGAATAGTATTTGCACACCATGAATAGTATGAAGGGCTGATAGCTAGATTCTACAGAGAATTCAAACTAATCAACAAGGAAAGAGCAAAGATCCCATTCATAAGTGGGCAAGAGACACGAACGGAACCTTCTCAAAAGAAGACAGATGAAAGGGCCAACAAACACATGAAAAAATGCTCGTCATCCCTGATTATCAGAGAAACGCAAATCAGAACCACCCTGTTGTATCTCCTAACCCTAGCGAGAAAGGTCCCAGAACTGCAGATGCTGGTGGGGATGTGGGGAGAGGGGAACACTTTTACGCGGCTGGTGGGATTGCAAACTAACACAGCCTCTACAGAAAGAAATATGGAGAATACTCAAAGAGCAAAAAGTGAACTTTATATTTGATCTTGCAATCCCTTTACTAGGTGGACATTTGCTCTAGAATGTTCATTGCGGCTCAGTTCACAGTTGCTAAGAAGCTGATTCAACCCAAGTCCCCATTAACTCATGAAGGGATTGATAAACTGTGGCATCTGTACACCAGGGAATGTCCTGAGCATCTCCGAGGGCCCACTGGGCCGGGACAGACCTGGGATGGGGGTTGGTGAGAGAACTTAGTGAGGTGGGATTACACAGTGATCTCCACCAAGTCATATGTGATCACCGGTGATGTTCATGGGTGTCACCCACCAGGGTCAGTGACTTCACCTGGGTCCAAGCCTCCCCTCACTCCTCCCTGAGAATTAGACCCTCCAGGGGAAAGCCCAACAGGGAAGGAACAGCCAGAGTCTCCCAGGTTGTATTTGTGGGACTTGTCACTGTCCCCTTGAAGCTTGGCTATAAGAATGTAGATGACCTGGGGCTTCTAGACCAGATCAAGGAGAGGCCTCTGAGCCCCAAAGTCAGAGCATTCCCAGAGGAAAATTGTCTTTCCGACAGGGACCTGGAAGGCTCTGCCGTGGGGGACCCCGAGGAGCAGGCTCTCAGAACCACTCTGGGTCTGGCATTCGCGAAGGCTGAGGTACTAAAGACGTAACTTTTACGGTCTCCACTAATTCATGGTCTGCCTTTATGCACTTAAAAAGAGAACCTTCCTTCTCACGCCACCTCCATTTATTCAGAATTAGCATGTAAAATCCTAAATTAGGCATCCCGCATTCGGGTTCTGACAGAGCCATTACTTTTTATGCTGAGAGAGTTGAGGCAATTTTAAATTATTGAGGACTGGCAAACTGGGTGAAACCAGCATCTTCAAAAAGAAAGACTGGTACCATGGGCTCGACCAGTGTAGAGACCCCAGTGGGCACGGTGGACCCTGAGACAGGTCTGCATTGCTCTTGGTTTGCCACACTGGATTTTGGTTGGTTGGGCAGAAACCAGAAGTTCTCAGGAGCCAGAAGTCTGACTCACAGGTGCATTCTGCCTACCTGGCCCGGGTCGGTGTACGCGGCCTGGGGCTGCGGCTCCTGTCTCTGCCAGCCACGGAGCTCTCGAGGGGTCATGAGGGCCAGAGACAAAGGAGAATCTCCTTACAGTTAGAGAGGAGAAGGGAGCCCGGGCCTGCTGTTTCCACTCTCAGTGGGCACCCTTTTCTCTGTCACCTGCCACCAGCAGGCAGCAGACAGCCATCCGTTGACTTTGGAGAGTGGCTTCCCAGATCTCCCAAAGCTTCCAAACCATACTTTAAAGGGTGGTCCCTGCAGAATGCCCCCCATCCTCTACAACCTTTCCCACCACCCCAGGAGCCCCCAGACCCTCTCACTAGATTGCTCTAAGACAGCGGTTCTCAACCTATGGGTCATGACCCCTTTGGACTGTATTAAAGGTTCGCAGCATTAGGAAGGTTGAGCGCCACTGCGCTAAGGTGAGAGTTTCAGCTATTCCATAGAAACAATGGATAATAGTACTGGCAAAGTGGAGGGGGCTCAGCTGCCGCCCCAGCTGCCCTAACTATCAGGAGGAAATCGGAGCCTGTGTCACCAGCCAGCAGATGCCAGAGCTGCCTGCCTCTCCCTGTGGTCTAAATTCCCGGAGAACCCCAACCCCATGGCGGCCTCTATGTTCCAGGAGATCCCCTCTCCTCCCCTCCACAAGCCCGTTTCCTCCAGGAAGACCCAATCTGTTGGATCCGTCCCTGCTGCCTCTGCGTACACGGCCAGGGCAGCAACACCGGCAATTATCTGTCCACATTGTCCCCAGCGCTATTCAAGGTGGCACTGTGGCCACTCCGCCCAGGGGCCGAAGGGTTCAGAATTTGTGAGTAATCACACCCTTGACATTAACTTCTCATCTTACTGTCTGCCAAAATTCGAGCTGCTTTCAATCTAAGGAATGCATTGGTTACATTAACAGGGACCACCCAAAGTGTCCTTGGCAGTTTGAGGTCAGGCCGTTTTAACATCATCTGTAGCCTAGGCCCTCTCTTAATCAGATCTCATCTGGCTGCAGTGGACTGGTCAGATCTGGGAACCCTGTGGGGAGGGGAAGCCTTGGAGAACCAAGGACTTCCAGAGGAGGGAACAAACTGTTGTTTGTTATGGAGGCTGGGAGAGCCCTACTTGGGGCCCATGGGGACAGCAGAGCCCTGGCTCACATCAGCATTCTGCCTAGAGCTGTGCAGAGCCTCCAAGAAACTTAACTTGATCAACTTTCAGCCTGAGCTTGGGCTAAATCCAATAGACATTGGCTTGGAGCGACGGGCAGCTGGTTGCCTGGGCCCTCTGGACTGTAGCCTCCTGAGCCTCCTGAGCGTAGCAAAGCAGAAAGCTCAAGAGGCAAAGCCCAGCTTTCCCCCACCCCAGGCGTGGAGCATGAAACCAACCAACTGAACCTCACAGAAGGCCCTGGTCTTGACCTTGATCCCAGGGAGACCCCAAGCTTCCCACCAGAACTGTCCCAGGATGCCGGCAGCTGGGCTCGGTCCAGATGCCAGAGGCCTCCAGGGTGCCAATGCCGCAGAACACGCACATTCTCTGCTGGGAAACAGGCAGCCTGGCACCAAGCAGTGTCGTATTCAGTTTTAAAATGCCACAAATAACAGATTTATAGATTTTTCTAAATACATTATTTTAGCTTGACAGCATTAATCATTCATGCTTCCTTCTTTCATTTTTCTACCTGCAATGGATTATTGAAACAGAAAATAACAACGAGAAAGGCTAGCAGCAGTATCAAAATGTCAAGTTTGTACTTAGAGTTGTACGGGCCCAGACAGGGTCAAGAGCCCCAATTATTTGTGTATGTACACAGTGGTACGACACGAAAGGTTATGTCACCTGCAGCTATTTTCCTGCAGATTTAAATAGGACTGATATTCAGCTGTACGGGGAGCTGCTGACATGGAACAGAAAATTGTAAAATACTGCAAACTCTGGTGTCATAACCTAAAATATGAATCGGGTGATTGCAAAGTATAGCTGTGGGCAGCACTGCCGTCGTGGTGCGAATCCGCTCAATTACTCTGGGTCATTCCTGGCCTGCTCCTTTTCATTTAAACGTAAGGCAAGGGTGAAATTGCAGTGCCAGGAGGAGGATGAAACGTCAGGCCCATCTACTTAGACCAAGAAAGCACACGGCAGTCCGGCCTAACTAGTCCAGAACAGACGGATCAATAGTTATGTACACCTGTGGGAGTGTTGTGGGGGCGCCTGTTGGCTGGACAGCTCAGATGGATGGGACGGTGAGGCCTGATTCACACCCTCTGTGAATTATTGTTCCCTTTTAGAATATAGCCATTACAAGGGAAGGTCTGTACCACAATTTGCCATTTGGTCAATAAAGACAGAGTTGATTTTTTTTTTCTTTCAGTGAATCACAGTTCTGTGTCTTTCTCATAAGGATTCAGTGAGTCTCTGTGGTCAATAGATGGATGTATTTGGACATGAGAATAAGGCTGTAGGTTCGGGAAGATTCCTTCCACGGACAACCCAACAGCTCACTCGGTCCCCACTACCACCCTGTGACCTATGTTCTAGCACAGACAAACAAACAAACAAGTAAACAAATAAAACCGAAAGATATGGCTCAGAGAACGATTGAGTTGTTTCTGATCCTATGACATATGATTTTCTTTGTTTGTAAACAAAAGTAAACAAAGCCACTTTCATTATTTTCTGCAACCTAAAATAGATAATAAAATCATCAGGTGAGTTCATATTTATGGATTTCTCTCTCTCTCTCTCTTTTTTTTTTTTTGAGACAGAATCTCACTATGTCGCCCTCGGTAGAGTGCCGTAATGTCACAGCTCACAGCAACCTCAAACTCTTGGGCTTAAGAGATTCTCTTGCCTCAGCCTCCAAGGAGCTGGATTTTTTTCTCTTTTAAAACTGTAGGATCATTCATGACAAGTAATTCACCACCCTCTTTCCTGCTCAAAATAAATAAGAGTGGGGGAATGGACAAGGGGGGCACAAAGATTGGATTGGAAACTGTCAGGGCACTCAGCCATCAATTAGCAGAGAGGGCTCTGAACCCTGAGTGCTATCCAATCCCGAGGGCATCCCTCTTCCCTACCTCGAAGGCGCTGTGGGCCTGTGTAGGGACAGTGTCTACTGTTCATTGTGGTTTCCCCATCATTTGTGGCTTTGGAACGCAACTGGCTGGTTTAGGTCAAGATTTTACCATCCAGCCTGCTGATGAAGAGGACGCAGAGGACTGTGACTCCCAATGCCACTGTTTCTTGTCCTGCTGCAGAAATGCTTCCTCTAGCAGACAGAGACAGAGAGAAATTGACTTTTTAAAACAAATTTCAAATTAATATGAGGGTACAAATGTTCAGGTTACATTGTTTTCAATTCTAAGGTAAAGTTCATGTTGTAGTTAAGCCCTTCACCCAAGGGGCGTGCTGAACACCCTCACCTTGTGCACATTAGGTGACACCCCACCAATCACCCTCCCTTTTCTCCCCTCCTCTCTCCCCCTTTCCAGACTATGCATGGGTTTTTTCTTTCATGTGGGCGTAGAGTTATTTGTTTATATAGTGGTTTCGTATTAGCATTGAGTACTTTGGATACATATTTTCCCGTTCTTATGATACTTCACTAAGAAGAATGTGTTTCCACTCCATCCAGGTAAACCCAAAAGATGTGACGTCTCATCTTGGCTTATGTCTGAATGATACTCCACGGTGTACATGTGCCCCGGTTTGTTAATCCATTCCTGGAGAGATGGGCACTTGGGTTGATTCTGTGTCTTGGAAATTGTGAATTGAGCTGCCATGAACATTTTTGTGCAAAAGTCCTTCTGGACCAAAGAAGATGAATTTTGTTCCTCTTCGTAGATATCTAGGAATGGGGTTGGGGGATCAAATGGAGGGGTGACTTAGTTCTTTGAGGACTCTCCATACTTCTGTCCACAGAGGTGAGATTAGCTTGGAGTCCCACCAGCAGCGTAGAAGTTTTCCCTTCGCTCCACATCTGCGCCAGCATCTGCACCTTTGAGGCTTTGTGACGTGGGCTGATCTCACTGGAATTAGGTGATGTCTGCTTTTGGAACTCAGCCTGCCTGGTCGCCCCGTGCACAGGCAGGGCTGCCCCCCTCTAGTGCTTGAGGTGGGTCATGCATCTTCACTAGTTCTGTCTACACAGCTTTCCACCCCACCTTCTACCCCTTCCTTTTCAACTATCAATTTCTCATCTTCTTCCTTGGCCTTATTCAAGGCCCCACGTCCTTCGGGAATCTTTACTGGGCGATTCCTTTTGGACGAAAGGAGGAAACCATTGCCGAGACCTATGTGAAAGGGACTCTGACATCAGCGTGAGAAGGGTGCAGGGACGCATCCGGGAAACCGAGGGAAAGATGTTTCCAGGCCCCCAAATCTGATGAGATGAAAAGACAACAAGGTCTGTTATGTCCACATAAGAAGCAAAGGCCCAGGGTCGGGGCCACAGGGATGGACGCTGTAAAGGGAATGTTAGTGAAATGAAGCTGGTCACAAAAGAACTCCTATGGTGTTGTCTCATTTGGAGGCAATGCCCAGCGTAGCAACGCAAAGCAGATCGGTAATCTCCAGGGCCTGGGACGGGGAGGGCAGAGTGGGGAATGACTGCCAGAGTCTGAGTTTTCTTTTTGGGGAGAGGGAAATGTTCTGAAATTAGGGGTGATTACTGTGCAGTTCTGTAAATATACTAAAAATCACTGAAATATACAGATTAAAAAAGGACACTTGTGATATGTGAAATCTAGCTTAAAAAAAAAAAAAAGATGGGAGCCAGAAACAGGTTGTTTCTGGAGCCTCTCCACATTTTCCTCATCTGTTCCTTTTTTTTCTTCTGAGCAGCCTGCCGCCCTTGCTCCACAATTCAAAGGGAAAAAAATGGCCTCCCGTAATGTCTGGAATTCCTTTTGCATGAGAGACTCATTGGAATGAGACTGGGGTCTCTTAGTCTTGATTCCAAACTTTTAGGAAAAAAGCTAATTATTCCAGATTGGCTCCAGTTCCCATTTCTGGACTATTGTGCTATAATGGGGAGGCAGCGACATTGAGAAATTCGGGTTCTCAGTATAGTCACCAAGAGTGAGGGGACGAGGAGGTTCCAGGAGGGAGACAGAGGAAGGGCACGGCGGTGCAGAATTCTGACTGTCCCCCCCACACTGACCTTCCGTGGCTAAGGCGTGCACATCTATTGCCTGGACGCTGGCAGACAAGGACCCTGGACATTCCTCTTAACCCTTCTCTTTACTGTGTTGTGGACTTCGCTTTTCCACCTTTGCTTTTGCTGTGTTTTGTTTGTTTGGCTGTACATTTTAGCTTCTTAAATATTTTAGATTTTAATCATACATCCTTCCTTGGTCATTCACATGTGCAGAGCATCAGGCATAGCCCTGGAGGCTTAGACCAGAGTCCAGCGTGGGTAGGGAAGGCGGTTCTGGTTTAGGAAGGATCTGGATTTCGTACAAGCTTATCCAACTTTAGGGTCTGTCTTTAAGAATACATTACGTCCTTTTTATTTTCCCCTTTGGGTAGATACCTAGTAGAGAGACTGCAGGATCAAATGCTGGACCTGTGTTCAGGTCTTTGAGGAATCTCGACATTACTTTCCAGAGAGGTTGGACTTGTTTGCCGTCCCACAGTGTACGAGGGCTCCTTCCCCTCCACCTGCACACCAGCATCTGTTGTTTTGGGACTTTTTCGTAACAGCCATTCTCACTGAAGTTAGGTGATCTCTAATTGTGGTTTTGATTTGCATTTCCCTGGTGATTAAAGATTTTGAGCCTTTTTTCATGTGTTTGTTGGCCATTAAACTATCTTCATTGGAAAAGTTTCTGCCTAATTTTTAATGGGGTTGTTAGTTTTTTTCTTGCTGTTTTCATGAATTCTTTATAGATTCTGGTTATCAGCCCTTTACTGGATGTCTGTGTCCCATTAGAAAAATTTTGAAGTGCACAAAAATAAAGAAACATGAAATTTGTGTGGATGGAAACAAATGAAACCCTCCTGGCAACAGCAATAAGCCCAGTGAGTTGAAACTCTCTCGGGGATCACAAAGGCTGCTGTCGACTGTGTTTCTATGATACTCTGTCTGAACACATTCGTACTGACCTGCATACAGCAGGCAGCTATCTTCTCTCATCCTGTAGGTTGTCTGTTTACTGATGGTGCCCTTAGCTGTGCAGAAACCTTTTAACATCATCAGGTTCCATTTGTTTATAGCAGCACAATTCCCAATCACAAAGATGCAGAGATAACCCAAGTGCCCATCAATACATGAGTGGGAATTAATAAAATATGGTGTGTGTCTACCGTGGAGTACTACTCAGCCATGAAAAAGTGGTCATCTTCTTTTGTGACCACCTGGATACAACTGGAGATCATCGTTCTACGTGACATATGGCGAGAAGGAAGAAACAAACGTCCCACGTGAACCAGTCCATCCATCCTTATTACGTGCACAGCGGGAAGTAAAACTCAACAGAAATCAAGTGGGTGGGAGGCGAGGAGGGAGAGTCTCACCTGACTGGTGTGGTGCACATGTTCTGGGAGAAGGACACACGAATAACTTAGACTTAAAACGTACGAAAGAAAATTTTGTCACCAAAACTTGCGTATCCCCGTATCATTCTGAAATTAAAAAAAGAACATGCTACGTATACAAAATTAGAACTGAAAGTAAGCATTTATTTAGCATGAGAAAAGAAATCACCAAAAATATACATTTAAAAGGCTGACAAATATCTCAGAAAAGAAACATATCTTATTAATCCATTTTTTTAATTCATTAACATTCTGACAGATCTCTCTAGTACCTTTTTTTCGGTACTGTTTTTGGGTCTGCTTTCTCTTTGATCAACAATTTCATAATGTCATTTTCCATAGTGGGAATAGAAGGATCCTCCCTCCGGCGTGCATAAAACATGCAAATTCACACTCGGATGAATTTGCTGAGTGATACGCTGCTACAGATCTGTGCCTCTCAAACATGTGAATTCTCATACATTATGTTTTTTACTCCCTATCAAAAAAGGAAAAAGAAGTACAGTGTGTTTATAATTGTATGCTTAAAGTTAAATATATTCCTTATAGGAGATGACTTCCATTTTGACTAGGCATTCATATAACCTACCCTACATCAATAATTTTACATGTTTGATGCTTTGAAAATTTTCCACAGACTAGCTCTTAGCTTCATACACTGCGAATCTTTTTAATCCTCCCCAATCCAGTGTAGGTGCCGCTGGACTCGTGAGTATCTCTATAGTAACTCTGGCCCTGCATTCTGGTGCTTGCAGGGAGACCGACTCGGAGGGCAGGAGGAATATTCTCATGTCATCCTGCAAGCTGTTAGTATGACAAGTGCACGGTTACACACGGAAGGGACTGTAAATACATAAATACATCCCTCTGAGCCCAAGATGAACACATCCGCACACAGCCTCTCCTTAGCCAGATTCCAGAAATGCCCATGGCCACTCCAAGTCCAATCTACACAGAAGGCTTGCAGTGGGGGGGAAGTTACAGCCCAAGGAGACAGTGTCTTCCCCAATTGTGGCTGAAAGTGTTATAATCTGCAAAAACACATGACCACATGATTGCATTCCTAAAGTCCATTTTAGGGCTTTGGCAGAAACCCATGAAGGTAAGGGGCCCTGAAAATCAAGGCACAACAGCTTCCATCACCTCCGTTCAGAGCCTAAGAGTTTTGGGGTATCAGAGAAGGGAGAAGGGGGTGCATTTGTTAGATGGATGGTGTAGACCTCTTTATTTTCTTTTCATTTGAACTCCAGAGCTGGGGTATGGAGTCTTATAGTTGTTGATTTCTTTGATAACAGAAGAGAAAATCCACATCTATTGGGTCTCAATGCAACCCCATGTCTAAGGTGGGGCTCAACCGGCGACCCAGCAGGCCTCCAGCAAGTCCCTGTACTGTGGACTGATGGGGAGGTTAAGGGATGAGGGCCATCACTCTTGCTAGATAATCACTAGCATTTTCGGAAGGGGTCCTTCCTATCATCAAATCGAGGAGAGAGACACACATCACTTAGAAGAAAAACTGAGATTGAAGATAAGGGATTCTCACGGTTCAAAAGTGAGGAGGAAGGCTGGGAGTTGTGGCTTACACCTGTAATCCCCACACTCTGGGAGGCTGAGGAGAGTGAATTGCTTGAGCTCAGGAGTTGGAGACCAGCCTGAGCAAGAGCGAGACCCTGTCTCTACTAAAAATAGAAAAACTAGCCAGGTGTTGTGGCAGGTGTCTGTAGTCCCAGCTACTCAGGAGGCTGAGGCAGGAGGATTACTTGACCCCAGGAGTTTGAGGTTGCTGTGAGCTAGGACTCCATAGTGTTCTACAGTGGGTGACAGAGAAAGCTCTGTCCCCAAAACAAACAAACAAAAGACTGAACACTCTTGTGAATACTCTCACGGACCCCTCTGTCATCAAGAGTTTGTGAAGAACACCAGAAATAACTCCCCAAACACAGTCCAGGTTTTATCTGATGTCAGTATTTTCAGAGGGACACCTGATAGGAACTGAACGTGTGTTTTGAATACTTAGTAAAAAGATATTAACCCACTGATGGTGCATTTCAAAATGAGACAAGTCTTCTTTCCTGAGCCACCCTCGACCGTCTGCTACCCTCTAGCCTGAGTCTGTTACCCTAGATGGGATTTTTATTTGTTTGAAGGTGACTTAGCTTAATGAGCATGGTGAGACAGTGAGTTAGCAAATGTGAAAACTGCTTTATCAGACACTGTGCGAGCGACCAGAGGTTCTACACAGAGACGCTTAGGTAAAAAAGAATGTTCTTTTTTTTTTTTTTTTCCTGAGACTGTCTCTCTGTCACCCTGGGTAGAGTGCTGTGGCGTCATAGCTCACAGCAACCTCTAACTCTTGGGCTCTAGGGATCGTTTCTGCCACTACCTCTCAAGTAGCTGGGATGACAGGTGCTTACTGCAAGGCCTGGCTGGTTTTTCTGTTTGCTTTTCTTTTTTTTTTTTAGTAGAGATGGAGTTTTACTCTTTCTCAGGCTGGTCTCGAACTCCTGAGCTCAAGTGATCTTGCCATTTTGGCCTCACAGAGTGCTGGAATTATAGGCGTGAGTTATTTAGCCTGACAAAAAGAGTATTGTTACTGAATACCCAAGCGAAGACTCCAGAGTGAGGCTCAGGGACACATGTGACAGACCTTGTTCTGTCTCCCTCTGGCAATGAGGTGGATGCCCAAGGACCCTTACCTGCATCTTCTTAGTTTTGAGGACATTGGAAAAACAAGGTATTTCACTCTCATAATTACTCATGGTGACTCTTAAGGTCTAAGAAGGTCATGGGCTCATTCTGGAACTGATTCCTGCAGTTAGCAAGTGCAACGACCTCAGAGGTCAGGGCTGAGACATGAGCCCGCTGGTCGGAAAAGGAGTGTCAGCTCCACCCTGTAAACAGAGCATGAGGGTGGCGGAGGGGGTCCTCCAGAAACCAGGTTCCGTGGTCGTCCCTTCCAACCTCACGTTGCAACAACCGCTCACCAGGAAGATCTCTGAACTCTCTGCTCTCCAGGCTGGTCAGCCGGTGACAGGAAGGAATCGTCCCAACAGAGGTTTGTCTTAGCCAATCCACCCAAACAGAGCTGACAGCCCCGCATCCTCAAACCCGAGGTGTGTGTGCAGGGACATGGAGTGTGGTTCTTCACAGACAGCTGTTAATTGTGAATCTTCACAAAGATGATAGAAACAGATCACTGCCAATTGAAAGTTTTAATTAGATTTATTAATTCCAGAATGCAGTTGAAATGTGGTGAATATTGATTGTAATGGCCTCTGTCTTAAATATAATTAATTCATGATCTGCATAATTGCTCATTACCTGTACCTTAATTATGGGGCATAAAACATTGTTTATCACCAACATAGTACTAATGGGAAGACCTGCTCTCTGATAACTTCGGTTTCTCGGTATTTTTGTTGAAGAGAGCAATGAAACATTTCATTTCCTTTAGAGAGAAAGACAGGAAAAAAAAATACAAAGCTGTGTCTCCAATGACAACCAGTAAGCGCAGACAACCTGATAAACACGGGGCATTTATGATTCTTTCATGACGACGTTTTCTGACAAGAGAAAGTAAATACCCTTTTGTGGGACTTTACAACTGCACAAGGCTACAGCTACTGTCCAAGGAAACTGAAAAATTTGAGTCTAAATACGGTCCCGTGTTTGAGGGTGGCTCATCGGCAATACAGATATCCTAGCAGCTTGACAATTTTCATATAATACTATGAAGAATTTCATGGTTTTTCTTCATCTTACAGCAAGTAACAGCACAATAGATCTTTTCCAGGAAAAAAAAATTATACAAATCTATGATACTTTCTGTTTTTTTCCCACATGCCATAAATCCTAAAGATAGCCCTTCTGCCTATTACGGTTAGATTTTTTTTTTTTTTTTTTTGGTTGGGTCCAAGGAACAGAACCCGAAATATGCTACATATACAAAAGAAAGATCCCATTGCCAGAAAATCAGAGTTAGGAGAGATTTTTCAGAGGTTTTTGATTCCGTGGGATTTTTCTGGAATGCCTTTTGTAAAGACCAGAGTGTGTGGGCAGCTCTCTGAGTCTGTGCCTGGGCTCAGCGCTTTTCCAGGGGGAGAGAGTTTTGTGTCTTCCTCCAGCAGTTCGCAGGTGTCACGTGCAGTAAAGGACTTCCTCAGAGCGTGGCAGCAAAGTGAGATTAGGGACAGGCAGACAGGCAGCTCTGGGGCCCGCTTTCCTGATGCAGCTTAATCTCTGTGGGTACACTGCAGGGAGACAACCAGTTATCTTGGGCGGTGATTCTGTATCCAAGAAGTGGCCAAAGGAAGCTTTGTCCCACTCTCCCCAAAGTGGGAAACTCCATACAACAGAATTTCTCAGGAGCACTCACTGGTAAGGGCGCATTCCAGTTCACGTGCTTACGATGCATGCCTGCTGCAAGTCGGAGCGTGCTTGTTACCCCCGGTCCTTAACCCGAAACCTGCCGGTGGCCCATCGCTAAAAGTGGATACTCACTGAAGTAACCAACCAAATAATGCACCACGGCGTGCTGTTGACTGAGAACGCTGTTTGATTGCTTTTATCTAAATGTACAAATCTGTGTTTGGTTCCAGAAAGCTCTGAACGCTGAAACACACAAACAAAAACGGAAGAAAAAATAAACAGTAGGGAAAATTTTATTTTTATTTTTATTTTTTGCTGAAGTGAAAGCTTGGAAAAGAAACAATTGTGTATCTTAACAAAACGTTTCTGTTTCTTCCACGTCCACGTACGTCGCCTTTGTGTTCAGTTAAGTGTGAGAGGTGGGTAATGGTATCCAGTTTACAACCCTACGAGCTTACACAAAACAAAAATGGTGTAGTAAGTGATAACTACAAATAAATGAAAATGCTGTGTTCAAACCGATAATCTCTCTTCACAGAAAATCTCTTTTTGTCCGGGCCCCGCTAAGCGCATGGTGACAAATACTGAAAGCCTGTCCGTCTGAAGGCTCCAGGGATGCCCCGGGTTTTGTCTGGGTCTCCTCTCATAAAGAGGTTAATGCCTTTGGGCATGGCGCTTCTCCTCCCTGAACTGGAACTCAAACTTGCCAGACCCATGGCACAGTGTTCACTCTGCAGCCGTGACACTGCGTCACGGACTGGGTGGCTTAACGGTACACCTTTATTTACCCACAGTTCTGGAGGCTGAAGTCCAGAATTGAGGTGTCAGGCATTGGTGGAGCTGGTTTCCCCTTGAACCTCTCTCCTTAGCTGGCACCATCGTCCTGTCTTCACCTTCTGGACCTGTGTGTCTTCCTTCCCTCTTTTTATGAGGATGTTGGCCAGCCAGACGGCATTAGGCCCCAGCCTAAGACCTCAAGTTAACCTAATACCCTCTTCAAAGACCCAAACATAGTCACGTCCTAAGGAACTGGGGGTTAAGACCTCAACACATGAATCTGGGATGGGGGAAATGACAATTCAGCTCATTGCAAATGGAAATATGACAAAAATGAACAGAAGTTCAGGAAACAGTTCTGTAAATTATAAACTATTAGGCAAATTAAAGAGACCGTCCCTAGGTTCCCGCCCAACACACCAAAGGTGCATCTGAGCAATGGCCCCTGAGGTGGGGGTGGGGGAGGGTTTTGGCCCCTGGGGACATATGGACACCATCTGGCGACATTTGGGGTTGTCACAGCTGGAGGGGGTGACCACCAGCATCTAGTGGGTAGAGGCCAGAAGGCTGCTACTAAGTTGTTCCCTGCCACTCAGAGGACGGCCCCCTGCAGGAAAGAGCCGCCCAGCCTCAGAAGCCGCCTGTCAATGCTGAAAGCGCCATCTGAGCTCCTTTCTATTTAACTTCCCTACTTGGAGGCTGAAGAGAGCGAGGCCTCCTCTCCCTCCCTCCCTCTCTCCCTCCCTCCCTCTCTCCCTCACTCTCCCTCCCTCCCTCTCCCTCCCTCCCTCTCTCTCTTTTCCCCTCTCCCTCCCTCTCTCTCCCTCCCTTTCTTTTTTCCTCCCTCTCTCTCTTTCCCCCTCTCCCTCCCTCCCTTTCTCTCTCTCTCTGCAGGGTTTTCCCAAGGAGCTGCAGGGCCACTAGCCAAGTGCCCCTGTAACCTGCAGATGTTCTGGTCATGTCCAGCCTGCCTTGGTGCTTCTTTGAGATCATTTGTCTGCAGTTAGAGAAAATTCCACTCCTCCGCCCCTCCTTCCCCCCACAGTGATGATTGGTTTACTCTTGAGTTTTCTGGAAAGCTCCTCTTCACGTCCAAAAAGCTAATAACAAAATGGACAATACAAGCCAGGGCTACCACCATGCGTGCCCCAGACAGCCGGGGAATAATTCTGCTCTGGAGCCCGCGGCACAAGCCCAAGGGCTGCCTCGCTAGTTTCCCCTCCTCTTCCATTTCAACCCCTGCCAGGTCTAAATTTAGCCCTCTCCCCAGCGACCCAGGGAAAGATCACAGTGCTCTTACATTCCCACTCTGCTGATGCCAGGCAGGTCCCCCTGGTAAATGAACCACTTAAATGGCACCAAGGAGGGGTGGCTGGGGCTCCTGGGCCTGGCAGAGCCCAGAGGTGCCACTGGGAGCAGAGGCCCCGGGGAGGAAGGGTGGAGGGAGGGTCTCCTCCCTCTAAGTTCTGGTCTCCGCAGGCCTAGGGGAAGGGAGGCCTTCTGTCCACAAACAGGAAGAGGTCCAGCCCACCCACAGAAGCACTGGCCAGGGCCTCTGGCTCCCGTCCAGTCCCTTTGCACTAGTTCTGCACCGAGCAGCGCACCTAGGGGTCCCTTCATGTCCTGACGCGTCAGCCCTGGGATGAGAAGCCTTTGTCTCCCACCGGCATTCTGAGGACAGAGAAGAAAGCCTCTCTCTCACTCCACATTCCCTGGGACAGGCTCAGGTGTCCAGTCGCAGACAGAGGATTTTGAGGATAGGCCCAGGTGAGGGACTGTGACATGTGGTGGGAGGATTGAGTAGGAGATGACCCCTGAGGCCTTTGCTGGTCCCATGGGTGCTCTGGGGCTGGGAGGGACCTTCAGAGCTCTGCCAGCCAGAAGCAAAGGGAGCTGAACCTTTGTGGCCCGGTGGGAAGGGTCATAATCTGGGGTGGGGAGCTGATCCCAGCATAAGGTGGGCCACGTGCTTGCGGCAGCCAGGCGACCACACCGCGGCATGGATCCCCAGCCTCCTGGGCAAACACAGTGGAGACTGATAAACTTTGATGGATGCTGCTGGGGGCCAGCTCTCCAGATAACAAGTAACATCAGAGGAAAAAAAGAAAAAAAAAAAACACCAGTTTATTCTTTGACTTTTCCCTGAGAAATTCTCTTTATCATCATCGCATCCTTGAGAAGGGAAAATTGTGAGAAGGAGAGAGAGAGGATTTGGGTCCAGCTGGACAATGGCTGGCGGCCTTTCACAGGCCTCACGGAGTCTGGGGGCCCATGGCCCTGGAGTGTCAGCTCTGGGAGGGGGAGACCGCAGGGGAGGCCAAGATGGCCACAGGCTCTACTCTTGCGAATCCCTCAGTTCAAATGGGCACTTTAATGGACATGATTGTGAGTTGGGATAAAGATGGCAGCGGGTTCAACAAAAATACAGTGTGCCTGCCCCAGCCAAGCCCTGCTTTGAGCACTTTCTGCGCATGTCCACCATTTATTCTCACCTGTGTGTGTGTGTTCCCTAGAGGGCAGATGCTACAGTCAATGTCTTGATACCTTAACTTCCCCACCTAGAAAAGTGGACCCGGCAAACTGTCCAAGTGACTTTGCTCGTCAGCAGTGGAGCTGGGGCTCAGCGCCTGCAAGCCCAGACACTGAACTTTGCTCCCTCTGCTGAGGTCAAGACCTCCTTCAGTGGTGCTCAGAGGGGCAGAGGGCACTTTGACTGCCCTTGGCTGTGCTCCTGGGATTCAGGTTCTGCATCCAGACACAAGGAATGGCGGATTTTACAATAAACAAAAAAACACCTGCCCCATTTTGGAAACTAAGAAACAAGCTTAGGTAGAGTCCTACAGCTATTGGTGAGACCAAGGTCAGATGTCAGAAGCCTTCTGCAGAAATTACAGGAATCTATGCCGGCTCACGCCAGGCACCAACACGCAGCGTCTTCCTGGACATCTCTGAATGAATGATGAAAGCGTGAGTTTCTGTTGCTGTAGGAACACTGTCCTGTACTACGACATCATGTCTTCACATCATAGAGTCAGAATAGGGAAGGGCGTTAGAAAAATGCTTGTTCCTTCTCCCTTGCAGACCGAGAAACTGAGGTGCAGAGAGGAGAAGTCACTTGTGCAAGGCTAGGCGGCCAGCCAGTGGCCGAGCTAAGATTAGGTCCCTGAATTTTTGCCACCTAGTAACAGTCCTAGTCAAGATGCAGACTGTTTTGGAGGGTGGGGAACGGGGAGGAGGCTGCTTGATTATCAGTGAAATTGATCAACAGAGTCACCATTTAATTAAAAAATATATCTAAACCTTTCTTGATAATGATCAACCCGTTACACTGAGCAATTAAAGTGGTGATTTTATTTACTGAGTTACTGCCAACTCGTGTGGTTTTTTTTTTTTTTTTGTAATACCCTTGTGATAACTCAATTAGAAATATGTGGTAAGACATAATAATATAATGCCTTTTCTTAAGATAACTTGTGCCACAGCCAACCCCGAGTTTATCTGATGGGTCCCTTTCATGACTGAGGTCCCTTTTGTGTGCTGTTCTATCACCAATGGGTCCACAGGGAGCCCAGCAGGTGTCTTAGACAGGCTCCTGCTTAACCTGGTGAAATGCAGCCTCATTTGGGGCCACAGCCCATTAGAGGTAATTAGGAGTGGATGCCTTCTAAGATTTAAATATTAACTTTTTCAACTTGATATTTTATTTAAAATGTCCTGAAAAAGAAGGATAACATCCATGGCCTGAGTGCGTGTTCCCAAAATACAGACATTGAAATTCTAGCCCTGGGCGGGTGGGGGCCACTGAAAGGTGATTAGGTCACAAGGACAGAGCCTTCAAGAATGGTGCCCTTAGGAGAGGCCCCGGAGCTCTGCCTTGTACCTTCTGCTGCTTGTGAACATGGCAAGAAGGTATTTATCTGTGACTCAGGAATTCGGCCCCCACCAGACACTGAATCTGCTAACACATTGATCTCAGGACTTTTCAGCCTGCAGAACTGTTAGCAATAAATACTTTTCGTTTATAAGCTACCCATTTAGGCATTTTTGTTACAGCTGCCTGGAAGGATTAAGATGACATCGCGTGTCCCCCCGACCCCTACCCGGCTCTGTATATCTTCTCAAGGAGTGAAAGCCTAGGTTCTCCAAGCAGGTGCTTCCCAGCTGTGCTGGGTGCTGGTGCCCTGGCATGGGGAGGCCTAAATCCACGTGGCTGCTGGACTTTGAGAAGGAAAATGAAGAGCTTCCGTTCATTGAAAAATCTAATGGATTCACGTCTCCCTAGCTGGGTGTCCCGGTGCCCTAATGTCTCAAGACATTTGATTGGAAGATGAGTGATAAAGAATTTCACGATCACCTGGATTCACAATGTTCACATAGTAGCCTGCCTTCCTGGATCAACACGCTAAAAGCTCTGAGCTGTTCTGAATCTATAAATCAGTTTAATTTGGGGTTCATCATTTTTCCAATTTATTTGACCACGGAATGCTGTCTTCATGAAATACCTCTGAAAAATTTGAAGAACCCATTTCGAAAAATCCCCAACTGGGCAGAACTAGACAGATTATTCATCAGAAGAGGGACGGGCAAGAGAATGAAGCATCTGCTGGGGGTCAGGAGACCTGGATTCTGGTCTGGACTTTTTCATTAATTAGGTGTGTGACTTTGGGGGAAATCCCATCCTTCTGGGCCTTAGTTTACTTGCCTATAAACTCAGGGGCTGGAATTCGAACATTCTTAAGAATTCGAACATTCTGGGTCTGACAATCCTTGACCTTTCTGATTTGTTAAGACTCACCTGTTAGAGGGCTGCCGTGCTCTCTCACCATCTGTCACAGGCAGTTCATGCTGGCAGGGGCCCTGGGATCTTCTCAGCCCTGGGAGAAGCGTATTGTGATCCCTGAGACCATTTACAAAGGACTACCGCCAGGGGCTGATGGGCATGCCGGTCACACCCCCACCGCAGGACGCTATCCTCTGGGTGAGTATTAGAGGAAAGAGCAAGAGACCAGGGTGACCCGCCCCTTGGGGCGTGAGTCTTGAGGGGGAGGGGAAAGAAGCCACATGCTCATATAGACACAAGTGGCCACATGCAGCAGGGGGTGTCGGCACGGCAGCTGTTTAGGAAGCTAAAGAAGGCTTCCCTGAGCCCTGGGCCATCACGGAGACACCACTGTGGGGGATGGCTGTAGAAGTCTAATACCTGGAGAGAAATGAGGATGTCCCAGTAATGGTAGGACAGAACTGAACAATGTACACTTGGGGGGCTGGTGAGTCTACCGTGGCACAAGTTGGCAGAATGAAGGGAAATTAGGTGCAACCAGGGGCTGCAAGCAGAGGGCAGGAGCCTGCCAGGCCAATCTGATCAGGCTCTGGGGTCCTGCAGGCCGTGGGGGGCCGTTCTTCAGAAAAGCAAAATAAAAATAGAAATTAATGAATGCATTAAAAATAACACTAAAACTGAAATAAAAATTGTAATAAGAAACAAGTCAGTCTTTCTCCCAATTCTGGATGACCCACAGATGCCTCAGGCTCTGAGGGAGGTGACGTCTGCTCACGGCGTGCTAAAATCCAGTCATGACAAACAGCAGCAGAGTCAGATGCTGTGTGTGGCGGGGCACGGGGACAGGAGTGAGGGGCTTAGATAGGGAAGGGAGAGGAGCCTCTGCTTTGTGAGAGACCAGAGGGGGCCTGGGCACTCCTGGGGGTCTTTGCTTTGATGCTCATGAAGTGGACCTGAGAGTAAGCAGGAGTCAGTTAAGGTAAATATTTAAACAGTGATTAGAAGACCACGGTTTGGGGCAAGTTGTCTTAGTAGGAGTCCTGTTCTGTGCAAGGGTCCTAGAGCAGAGGGCCTGGAAATGCTCCCTTTCCCTGACACAGGGCTGCAGTGCCCTCAGGAGTCCAGCCGGCCACCTGCATACTGTCCAGAAAGGCTGCCCTGTCGGGGCTGTCCCTGGACTGAACAGGCTCTTCCATATGAGGAAATACTTCCTTAGACACCCCGACTCTGGTCCTTTCTCTTTTTTTGCTGCATGTCAGATTTGGTACTCAAATCTCCAGCATACAAGTGCCCCCCTCCCCATCTACACACTGGCTTCTAAGGTCCCTTGGCAGTGTCTGATCTGGGTTACTGGTCCACTCACCTGCTGATGACTGGAAACCCCTAGTCCAGATCTTTGGGCAAAAATCCCCAACACTAAACACTGTCTTGGAGGTTCTGTTAGAATGCTGGGCAGACATGCTGTGTGTGTGTGAATGATAAGAACTTGATCTTGAGCTGGTCAGAACAATAAAAGGGATATGTGGGCTAATGGAACTGGGGAGTCCCCAAGTAGGGAGGACTTTGGGGACATTATAATGCTTTCTGCTCCTTCATTCTGTTTCTGGTGGGCTCAGCTACCTCCTCCCTTTGGTGAAAAAAAAAAGATGGCAAAAGGCAGCTGTCACAAATCCTGGGGCAATGTTTTCTTCCTCAAACCTAGGGGAAGGTGAAGGCAGGGAGGTTTCTATCCTAGGAGAGTGGAAAATCTATCTTCTATAGGAGCTCTAAGAAAACTTTTCTTTTCTTTTCTTTCTTTCTCTTTCTTTCTTTCTTTCTTTCTTTCTTTCTTTCTTTCTTTCTTTCTTTCTTTCTTTCTTTCTTTCTTTCTTATTAAATCATAGCTGTGTACATTAATGTGATCATGGGGCACCATACACTGGTTTTATAGACCGTTTGATACATTTTCATCACACTGGTTAACATAGGCTTCCTGGCATTTTCTTAGTTATTGTGTTAAGACATTTACATTCTACATGTACTAAGTTTCATATGCACCCTTGTAAGATGCACCACTGGTGTAATCCCACCAATCGCCCTCCCTCCGCCCACCTCCCCTTCCCTCCCCTCCCTCTCCCCCTTCCCCCTATTCTTAGGTTATAACTGGATTATAGCTTTTATGTAAAAGCCATAAATTAGTTTCATAGTAGGGCTGAGTACATTGGATACTTTTTCTTCCCTTCTTGAGATACTTTACTAAGAAGAATATGTTCCAGCTCCATCCATGTAAACATGAAAGAGGTAAAGTCTCCATCTTTTTTTAAGGCTATATAATATTCCATGGTGTACATATACCACAATTTATTAATCCATTCGTGGATCAATGGGCACTTGGGCTTTTTCCATGACTTAGCAATTATGAATTGGGCTGCAATAAACACTCTGGTACAAATATCTTTTTTATGATGTGATGTTTGGTCTTCTGAGTATATGCCTAGTAGAGGAATTGTAGGATTGAATGGCAGATCTATTTTTAAATCTCTAAGTGTTCTCCAAACATCTTTCCAAAAGGAATGTATTAATTTGCATTCCCGCCAGCAGTGTAGAAGTGTTCCCTTTTCTCCACATCCGCGCCAACATCTCTGGTCTTGGGATTTTGTGATATGGGCTAATCTTACTGGAGTTAGATGATATCTCAAAGTATTTTTTATTTGCATTTCTCTGATGATTAAAGATGATGAACATATTTTCATATGTCTGTAGGCAGTGCGCCTGGAAAACCCTTGAAGAAATTGGTCTGGGTGAGTATTTTATGAGGAGGACCCCCCGGGCAATTGAAGCAGCTTCAAAAATACACTACTGGGACCTGATCAAACTAAAAATCTTCTGCACAGCCAAGAACACAGTAAGTAAAGCAAGCAAACAGCCCTCAGAATGGGAGAAGATATTTGCAGGTTATGTCTTCGACAAGGGTTTAATAACCAGAATCCACAGACAACTCAAACGTATAAGCAAGAAAAGAACAAGTGATCCCATTGCAGGCTGGGCAAGGGACTTGAAGAGAAACTTCTCAGAAAACTTCTTTTCTTATCTTATTGCCCCAAATCCAACCCAAAGCCATTTCCCAGCCAACCCTTGCAGTTGGGGGCTGGGCTTTGCTGCTGGTCTTACCAATGAGCGCCCACCACCTAGTACGGAGGGATTGGTCTATTTCCAACACATAGCTAATACAAAATGAAGGAAGGAAGAGGAAATTTTCAGTAAAAATTGGTTAAAATGGATGCTGGGAGACTCAATCTGAAACTGTCCATTGCCAAGAGTTTTGCCCATGTAGAATATTGATCTGTCAGCAATCATTTCTGAAGCTCCACTTCAAGATGACAGTCTGCATGTGTCCCTGGAGCAGGTAGGATGCTGCTGTGTGCAAATAACACAAAATCCTGGGTCTAACTGTTGTAGATAACAAGGGCAGGGGACGGTGTCTCCTGGAGACAGTCTGGAAAGCTGCTGAGAAGTCGCCAGGGCCCAGGTGTCCCCATTTCTCTTCTCCACTGTCTGTGGCACCCCCTTCACCCTAAGGCTATGGCCCTTTGTATTCCTGAGGTGACTGTTTCAGCTCCAACGGGACCATCTAGATGACAAGGAGAAAACATCTCTTGGGTTCTCCCTTGCAGAGAAGACATTTCCCCCAAAGCACCACCTGGGCCCAAATTCCAACTCTGCCACTCAGGAGCAGGTGGCCTTGGGCAGCATTTCTTAGCCTCTTCAGGCCTCACTTTTGTCCTCTGTCATTGAAGGGATGATAATAGTTCCGGCATCATGAAAACTTGTGAACACGAGCAGAGCCATCCCCCCAAGGAGCTAACCCCCTGCTCCGAGGATGGCCAGCTGGACTTCCTGGCCTGTCTTCAAGGTCAGGTGGGTCTACACATTCTAGGGTGCATTGATCTGAATGCCCAGTGTTCCCAGTAAGCCATCCAGGTGAGCAAATGGGAGGTTTGGGGGCCCTTTGTTGAGCCTTTTGTTCAATTTTACCCTCAACATCTCCTCCACTAAGTAGCCCTGGGATGGTCACTCTGCTCTCATTACCTTTGCAAAAAAGCCCCCATATACAATCCCCTGCCACCCCCAAAAGGGGCAAAAGCATATTGTCAGGGCCTATTTTTAGTGCTTTCCAAGTCAGATCTTTCCTCCTTGCCTTTCCAGTCCCTCAGGATGTTCAGATTTACTACTTAAATATTTATAAACTGTTATAATTATTTATTAAAGGTTTATGTTGTTGTTAAATTTAGTGTGGAATACGCATTTCTTTCTCCAAAAATAACAGAGCTTTCCATCCAATGACACAGTTTATTGTGGTAATGACACAGCAAATTGTCTCTGAACATCATTGAGAAAGTTCTCTCTCCGTTAGACAACCCTAAGGACCCTTATTTAAGAGTAGGGGCACCACCTCACTGCAGAATACACTGTCACTGGCTCCCCAGATGTTATCCCATGCAGACCTAGGGGACGTTCAGTGCTTACACAGGGAAATCCCCCCCTATCGACTCACCATCTTGTCTAACACAGCAGACAACTTTGCAACTGGTTGCCTGTCCTTTCCTCCATGACCAGGGTGTGTGTGCAAGCCTACTCATGTGCATCCTTGCGTGTCTGCACACGTGCACATGTGTGCACACAAACACGTGTAGCAGAAGGCTTGGTCTCTGCTTAGATCCTTTCATGCATTAAGCTTAATCTGCCCTGTGCTTTATGCCAAAGATAAAGGAACGGATGACACACACCTTCCCCGAGAGACTCAGCAGGGCCTAACGGAGGAGGAAAACACAAGTAACGAAATAATGATGGTCCACAAATACTCAAAAAGTAAGTGGCGTAGAAATACATTGACAATGTAGAGCTGATTTTGTAGAAGATTGGTGTTTTGATAGACAAGGACTGCCCAGAACATATATAGCCATGTCATATAAAAAATAATGTTAATGATGACTAGACACCTTCTGGACAGCTCATTGGATGTGTAGCTGTACAGAAATAGCCAAGGCTTGGCTCGGCACCTGTGGCTCAAGCAGCTAAGGTGCCGGCCACTTACACCTGAGCTGGCGGGTTCAAATCCAGCCTGGGCCCGCCAAATAACAATGACGGCTGCAACCGAAAAATAGCCGGGCGTTGTGGCAGGCACCTGTAGTCCTAGCCACTTGGGAGGTGGAGGCAGGAGAATCGCTTGAGCCCAGGAGAGTTGGAGGTTGCTGTGAGCTGTGATGCCATTGCACTCTACCTAGGGTGACAGCTTGAGGCTCTGTCTCAAAAAAACCCCCAAATACCCAAGGCTTAATCTGGGAAGCCTTAGCTGCCTTTTTTTTGGGAATGAAACTTTCTTCCACCTCCACGTTGCTACTCACCCATCTGGTTGTGTTGGCTAGTGGTTCTCACCTGGGGAAGACATTCATTTGGCAATGTCTGGAATCATTCCTGGATGTCAGAGGTGAGAGGGTGCTACTGATGTTCAGCGGGGGAGGCTGAGAGTGCCTCTGGACACCCTGCAACGGCCAGCACAAGTGTCAGCACATCCAGGTTGGGGTAGAGAACCTCCCCTCTTTATCCCCCTCCTCTGGACACTGGAGCCAGTCTGATCGGCCTCACCAGAATGCCTCCCACCAGACGCACAGCCCTGTTGAGCTAGACGAAATAACAATGGTCCACAAATAATTAGTAAGTGGCTTAGTCATTGCTATGTCTTTACCACAATAAACTGTGTCATTGAATGGAAAGCCCTGTTATTTTTGGAGAAAGAAATGAGTATTCCACCATAGTAAGAGGCACTTGTGGACCATTGTCATTTCTCCTAGCTCAACAGGGCCATGCGTCTGGTGGGAGGCATTCTGGTGAGGCCGATCAGACTGGCTCCGGTGTCCGGAGGAGGGGGATGGAGAGGGAAGGTCTGGCCCCGATGGACAGTCAAGGGCTGTGAAATGAGCACTGGCCCTGCCCTTTGTATAGGTGATTTCACATCTAAAAATATGCCCCCAAGGAAACGGTCAGAATGGCGGATGGCAAATTATGCATGAAGATGCTCAGAGCAGCAGGACAAACATTGATGACAACAATTAAAAAATATTAAAAACAACCTAAGGAGCCCACACTGATAGTTGGCTAGATAAATTACGATATATGATAGAGATTCAAAGATGTCTGCAGGCCGGATGCGGTGGTTCATGCCTGTGATCCTAGCACTCTGGAAGGCCGAGGTGGGAGGATCCCTTGAGCTCAGGAGTTTGAGACCAGCCTGAGCAAGAGGTAGACCCCACATCTACAAAAATAGAAAAAGTAGCTGGGCTTTGTGCCAGGTGCCTGTGGTCCCAGCTACTCAGGAGGCTGAGGCAGGAGGATCACTTGAGCCCAGGAGTTAGAGGTTGCTGTGAGCTATATACTCTGCCCAGGGTGACAGAGGGAGACTGTCTCTAAATAGATAGATAGATAGATAGATAGATAGATAGATAGATAGATAGATAGATAGATAGATAGATAGATAAGGAAGGAAGGGAAGGGAAAAAGGGAAGGAAGGAAACAACTTTAATGACATATACAATGTAAATAACTTTGAATTGAGTGGAAAAGAGCATTTCTTCCTCAAGCATTCTCTTGCTCACTCTCTGTCTGTCTCTCTTTCTCTCTCACACACACACTCCACTACACACACAGAAAAAAGATGGAGAGAAATAATCGTATAGGTTGATACTGGTTGGAAGATGGTGGGATTAGCAGTAGTGTCTTTTAAAAATTTTACATTAATTCTGTGCTCTCCAAGTTCTCAAAAATAAGCATTAACAGGAAAAAATTTCCTTAGTTTGTTTTCATTGTTAAAGTTCATTTTAACATCGGTTGCTCTTTAAAGAAGGCCCATGAGTGCCGGTCCAAGAGACCAGCGCACCAGGCTTGACTCATCTGCCCACTGACGACGTGATTCCCAGCAGCCCCCGTGACTCCCAGCAGCCCCTGCAACTGACGCCATGACTCCCAGCAGCCCCTCTGACTCCCAGAAGCCCCTGCAACTGACGCCATGACTCCCAGCAGCCCCTGTGACTCCCAGAAGCCCCTGCAACTGACGCCATGACTCCTAGCAGCCTCTGTGACTCCCAGCAGACCCCATGATTCCCAGCAGCCCCTGTGACTCCCAGCAGCCCCTGCAACTGATGCCATGACTCCCAGCAGCCCACCCCCCCCCCCACCGCCCTTCCTTTGCGGACCTGCTTCTCCTCTTGGTACCCAGAGACCCCAACACATTGGCTTTGCTGTTTTCCAGAGTGGCTCTGAGAGGTCAACAATTTCAAGATCATCCTTTTGGCATGAAGAATTTGATAAACATCAAAGAACCTGGACCCTTCTCCCCATCCCTGGCTGTCTCCTTTGTTCCTGGTAGGACTCAAGGCTCCCCAGGGTCACCAGCGGACACTGCACTTTGCAGATGAATGTCCCCACCTTCCAAGGGGGGACAAAGACATGCCCCTCTGGGTAGTCACTGAGGACTTAACGCTGTGAGCAGACTCCATGGAATGTTTTATTTGTGGCTAGAATTTGAGAACGGCACTCCCAGGGCTGCACGCTCCCCAATAACATCAGTCCAGGACGGAGAGTTGGTAGAATTTCTAATGAGGGGCTGTCTTTGCCCTTCCGTCTACCCCAGATGCGGGTTCCCACATTACTGTCTGAAAACTAAATCCTACTAAATGAGGAGTGATGCCTCCCTTCTCCCCACTTCTCCCCACCGCTGCCTGCCCAGCGCTGCTCCACCTGTGCCCTAGGCTGTGGAATCTTTCTCTGCAAATGCCAGGAACCCAGCTCAGGGAAACACTCTTCCACGGCCCCCTCCCCCACCTGTACAGGCAGGCATCCGGCTGCTTTCTCCAAAAGTGTTTGCCTTATAGGGAACTGCTCAAGGCTCCTATAAATTCAGAAATTTCTAGGGCTTGGCTTGGAAGACCCAGAGGGGCCGGGGAGGCACAGAGCCTTTGTCCCTTCCTCACGAGTCAGTACAGCTGCCAGCTTGCCAGTCCATTTTTCCCACTCAGAGAGTCGGGGCACCTGCTAAATTATTGAAGTATTAGTAACAGTTTCTTTGCCTTTCTGCAGGCGCTCCCAAAGGTCTGCCGTTTTCTTTGCAGGAACAGTTGGTATTAAATACGCTGGGTGTCAGTGCAGCAGTGAGGTGGTTAATTTTGACTGAATATTATGCTATATAACCACTTGGCATTTAACTTGAAAAATGGGTTTCTGCTTCACCTGTCAGCATACCCAGTTCTCATCAAATAAGTGAGTGAGAAAAATTTTTAAATTTCAATTTCCTGATGCTATTAGACACTACCTCTTCCATACTTAAACAGTTTAGCAGTGCATGTGCTGGCTTTGGTATTCAGACCATGCCTCTGTCTACATGCTATTACAATAGCTTTTTTGTTTAAAGGGTAAAGAGATGCATAGATCTTTATCTCGAGGTTAGGAAAATGTATTGCAGGAACACGGCCAATCAGGCTCTGAATAACTTTGAAACCTGGTACCGTCACCCCAATGTAGTACAAGGAATCCCAACGCCTACTGCAGAGGATTTGAGGATGTCGGAAGCCTTACAAGGATGTGAACGTGTGGAGTAATCCTGCGTGGTACTTCAGGGGGAAATTGATCCCTCATGTTAGCATTAATCTATTTTTACTGTTTCTTTTGTCAATTATAATTCAGTAAACCATGCCCAAGACTTGCATTCACGAACTCCCTATGTTTAAGATTAAAACCCCAGGCGGATCCACTTATGTGAATTAGAGATCTCCCATTATTCTCAGTTCGAACAGCTTGATTAGCGTCATTGCCTTATTTTGTTTTCACATCTCTAAGATGAAAAGCCAGCAGAAGGAAGAGGATGATATTTGATTTCTGTGTCTCAGAATCACTTTCTAATAACTCTTCCCCTTTTTTCTTTGAGACAGACTCTCACTCTGTCACCCTGGGTAGAGTATTGTGGCATCGTTATAGCTCACGGACATCAAACTCTTGGGCTCCAACCATCCTCCCGCCTCAGCCTCCCGAGTAGCTGGGACTGCAGTACCCACCATCTCACCTGGCTAGTTTTTCTATTTTTAGTAGAGACGGAGTTTCACTTTGCTCAGGCTGGTCTTGAACTCCTGAGCTCAAGCGATCCACCTGCATCAACCTGCCAGGGTGCTGGGATTACACACTCTGTGTGATAACTCCTTATTTTCATGGTGGATATGCCTAAGCCTTTTGTAGAATAGTAAATGTGGCTTTTGGGGTTAAGCAGGGGTCAGCAAACTAGGATCTGTTGGTCAAATTCAGTCTGCTGCCAGCCTGGTCTGTTTTCTGCAAATAAAGTTTTATTGGGAAAGGATCACACACATCTGCTGACAATTATCTGCAGCTGCTACGTACGAGTCTATAGCATTGAGAAGCCCCGAAAAATCCCCCACGGCATAGGAAGTGTGATAGCTTTCTTATTGGCCCTTTACAGAAAATGTTTGTCTACCCTGCAATTTAAAACGTCAAAGTTTCACCACCACCCCTTGTTTCTGAGTCGCATTTTTCCACATCTCTGTAGCAGATGTTTCTAAGAAAAAAGAGGATTTTTTTTTTTTTCACATAGGCCAAACGGTGGAATGTGAAATCATTCTATTTTATAGATGCGGAAACTGAGGTTTGGAGGAGTAAAGGCCACATCCCTGGCAGAAGGAAGCACAAACACCCTTCTGCACAGAAACGGTGGGAATTCAGTGAGTTAGTACACGTGAGTTGAGCAAAGGCTCCCAGCATACAGCAGATTTGCGATTCCTGTTGAAAATGATTATTTGCTTGATTTTTATTTTCTTAAGCCGTCTCCCTGGCACACCAGCCCATCAGAAAGAAGGGACGGCTGTTGCTGTCACCCTGTTGCCAGTAGCAAGCAGAGCCCCAGGTCTTTCAGCCCCACCTAGCAGGGCTGTGTGTTTCCATCGCAATCTTGCACCGGATTTCCCTGTGATGGGCTCCATATTTTGGCCAAGCAGCCTCAGATGTTCAGCCAGTAGCAAAGCGGTATCCTGCCTGCACAATTTCAGCCCTAAGAATCTGTGACTCTCTCTCCCCAGAGGCCCACAGGACATGAGGAGGGAGGGCTTCAAATCAATACATGGATTGGTCACCTTCAGGCACTGCCATTTGTCATCTGCAACCTGCGCGGGTGTTCTGGGGCTTGCACTGACCTGGGCTGCGTGTGTTACCATGGTCTCCCATTATCCGTCACTGTGACCGCCTCGAAATATTGTTTCAAGTTCTTGGAGGCTGAGTGGTGGGGAGAGAGAGATTGGGGGGGGCGGTGAGAGAGAGAAGGAGCCAGCGGAGTATGAGGAGGTGAGAAGGGAGCATGTCCAAATAGGCTCTCCCTGGCTGACAGTTCTCGATGGCAGGTGTCAGTGTCACCCTAGGTCCTCTGAGGTCAGCCGGGCAGCTAGGACGCTGCCTCAGTTTCCAGGCTGCTGTTCCAGAGGGATCACAGCCCTCCGATGCAGCCAGAGGGCCTTCCTCTCTGAAGTCAGGTGAGGAGGAAGGGGTGAGAATTAACTGAGAAACCCAATACCTGGTTTCCAAGGTCAGTAGCACGTCCTGAGAGACCACTGGTCATTTGCTCAAAATACTCCCCGGAGGTGCTCAGGGTGTGCCCTGGAGGAGACGGAGGAACTCTGGCTCATCTCCTCATCAGCGCAAGCTCTGGCTTGGTATAGGAAATTAGTCAGGAAGGTGACAGAGAAGTAAACTGCAGACAGCAGTTGTGGGGAGACCCCCACCCCTAGGCCTGAGGCAGCAGAAGGAGATGAGGTTCAGGAGCCCGTCTGTTCCCTCAAGCCAGGCGCACAGAGGGAGGGGCCGCCTGAGGGCTGTGGAGCCACAGAGGAGATGCAGCTGCCTCTCCACAAGTCCAGGCTCTTTAGGGTCGCTGCATACAGTCACTCGGACTCACGCTCTCAAGCCCCTTCTTATCTGGGCACAGCAGGGAAGGGCAGGAAAAAAGTTCCAGCAAAGTCCCTAGTGGCTGGACCGGGTGGTTTCTCGAGTGCAAGGGAGGTGAGGAATCAGAAGCACAGGCTTCCCCCTGAGGCCGCAGATGGCTCATTTGGGGAACGCCGGTTGGTCTCCTTTGCTGAACTGGATCTCAGTTCCCTCCTCCGCTACAAAAGACAGCTGGGTCTGCTAGAAGGGGTTACCCAGAGATGTCACCGTAGGGAATATTGCTATAGTCATCCCTTAGAAGATGGAGCTTTACCAAAAAGACACGGCACCAAGTCTGTGAGGGGGCCACCTGGAGGCCTGGGGACTTGGGAGCATAGTGTGGGTGTGCAAATGAGGCATAGGCCTGGTGTCAAGTGCAGGGCAGCCAGCAAGATGCACCCTGCAGACACCAAGCTTCACTGCCGCAGGCCTCCCAGGGCCGGCCTGTTCTCCTCACCCCACCGGTTAGGAGAGTCTGCAGCCACCAGCTGATTTGTGGATGAGCCTCAATGTCCACTGGTGTCACGGTCCCTCGTGACCTCGCTCCTTCTGTGAGGCGCTGATGTTCTGTCCTTCATCTCTTCCTTTAATCATGAGAGAGTAATTGCAGATATTTAAACACTCAAGTTTCCTGCAGGAATTTCTATACTGGGTTTTATAGGCCTTTTATAACTGAACAAATCACAGTTTGGATGAAATTCTGGGAATTCTCTCGCAGGATAATCATGCTCAGATTGCCTCCCTACCGCTAGCTTAATGTGGCCGTCCAAGTTTGGGATTTACTGGGGAGCCAATTTGTTTTAAGAAATTAACAAAACCAATACTAAGTACCACACTGAACATAAAGTTTTTATTCATTTTGGTGAAAAGGAGAAAAAAAAATACCCAACATTCTGCTACTCACAAAACAGCCCTTGAAAACCATTTTTATGAAACCGAATCTCTCTCCCCAAATGATTCCCTCATTGGAGGCGGGATGCAGCATGGCCCTGCAGTCATCACTCCCTCGAATGTGTCTGCTCAGAGGCTCAAACTTCACAGGCTCTGCCTGACCCAGAGGTCCCATTGCACTATCTGTACACTTTTTAAAAAATCTTATTTATTTATGTTTTATACAGAAATGCAGGGAGCCACATGCTGATGGAAGAGAATTCTTAAATGGGTGAAGCCGGAGGAGGACTGTGAGATTTGGACACACACAAAAAGGAGTTTGTATCCCCTACACTCCACACGTATGCAAATTAGAATTTCTCCTCCCCCACCCCAAAAAATGTAGCCTATGTGAGGCTGCAGAGGGACCCTGAACCCAGTGGCTGCACTGGGTAGACATCTTAGCAAAGAAATGGGAGAAAGAAAGAAACTGATATCCCAGCATGCAGCGGTCAGGGTCCACGCACTGGACATGGTGCTGGGCCCTCCAGGGGACACCTGAGCCAGACATTGGCACCCCGTGGTTCCCTCCTGGGGCAGGCTTCACACCGTGCCAAGGCCAGCTTGGGTTGACTTGCTCTGTCTAGGCAGGGACACTCTCTGAGTCTCTTGAATAGGCAAGGTGGATTGTGCCAGGGGGAAAGTCACACATGTTTTACATGTTCCAGCCCAAGGAGAGATATTTCCGGGCCAGGGCAGAACCCCCCACCCCCGCTGCCGTGGCTGTGTTCAATGTCCCCCCCACCCGGCTCCCTGGGGTCTGGTCCCTGCACACAGGTCTGCCTGCTACCCTCAGCTGCCCTGGGCTCCCTGCAATCAGGGCAGGGGCCCACCCAAGGGTCCTCATGGGACCGTGCAGACCTTGCCCACCTGCTCTCAGAACCTGCGTGAGGCCTTTCAGACGGTGGTCCTCAGCCTGTGTCCCATATTACCACCAGAGGGTTCCAGGAGTCAGTCTCAGCCCTGAGGCCTGGGTTAGAGGTACCCTGGGCTGCTCAGTTATGACACACTTGTCTCCCAATGAGCTTCGCCTTGTGGAGCCCAGTCATACCTGTGACTGGTCCTGTCCTGGCCTGTGGTCCAGGCCCGGTGGTCCAGGCTCCCTTCCGGAAACCAGCTTGCTGCCTGATAGCCTCCCCTGGAGTTCCAGACTAGAAGGCAGAACCTGGCAGGCATCAAGATGCTATGTGGCAGAGCAGCCATTAGCTCCATATGAGCACCTGTCCAGCGGCAGCGCCTCGGTGTGGAGGTTTGACCCTGAAGTCCACCTCCTCAGTGGCCCCTGTTGGTTGGTTTGTACACTGCATGTGGCTGTGAGTAGCCTCCGTGACCGCTGAGTGGGCAGGCCCCTTTCAGAGGGCAAGTCCTGCCCTGCCCAATCCTGTGCGATGGCTGAGGGTTGGGAGAGTGGATCACCTGAACTCAGGAGTTCGAGACCAGCCTGAGCAAAAGCGAAACCCGGTCTTTACTAAAAATAGAAAAAATAGTCGGGCTTTGTGGTAGGTGCCTGTAGTCCCAGCTACCAGGGAGGTAGAAGCAAGGGGATCACACGAGCCCAGGAGTCTGAGGATGCTGTGAGCTATGATGATGCCACAACACTCTACCCAGGGTGACAGGATGAAACTCTGTCTCAAGAAAAATAAAATAAATAAATAGATGGATAAATAGATAAATACAAACCAACAAACCAATGCCGCCCAGCTGGAGGACAGGTGTCTTCTGCCTCCCTGCCTTTCCCACATCGTCACAAGCATGCATTGAGCACCTACTGTGTGCCTTCCTCAGGCTAAGAGCTGGGGATGCAGCTGAGACAAGACCAAGTCCCCGCTCTCTTGGAGAGTATGGCCCAGAAGGACGACAGACCACCCAGAAAAAGGCAAATACAGATAAATTTAGATAGTGAGAAGGGCCATGGATGAAATAAAACAGGGTGGTGGGGACTGCGTGAGGGGTTGTAGACATTAGTCAGGTGGGATGGAGCGTGCCTAGTGCGTAGGGAGCCGTGGGGAACTAGGGACCAGCCCAGAATGGTGGGGCCTGCCTCTCACCACACCACACACATTTGGCACAGGCCAGTGCTGGTAGGGATCAGAAGAATGTAGTTTTCTCGAAAGAATAAGTTTTTAATTAACAGGTTTTATTTACCACCGCCAAGTTCTCTCTTGCTCACACAGTCTCGTTTAAGAGCATTTTAAATTAGCAGCTTTTATTATCACCAGAAAGTCTCCCTTGGTGGGGGGCACTTTTCTGTTGCTCTGTACTCCGACCCGGGTGAGCAGAGAGGAGGAGAAACCCAGAGCTGTCGCCCCACAGGCCTGAGCCTGGTCTCAGGGAGAGGCGACCTGCAGGGATGTGCCTTGCAGACGTGCTCGGCCTTCTCCCCGCCCCTCTCCTCACTGCAGAGAACTGGGCTGGAAGGAGGAGGTCACCTTTTCAGATGTGTTTTGCCAAACCAGTGTCTGAATTGAATCTCACAGCTTCAGTCCTACTGGGGAGCCTCTGGTCCAGTCAGCTCACCGGGGATGGACAGAAAACATTGTGTGGCTTTCAATACCACTCTATTTAAATCCCTGTCAGAAAGCCCATAAGGACAGCCAGTTTTATTTACTGTCAATATAACAGGATGGTTAATGCTTGCCTAACCACCGCCAAGGAAGGAAGCACCCTGCCTCGAAATGTGGACGTGGCCCTGCTGGCCACCAAAGGACACTCCTTCCTCTCCGTGGCATCTGTGCTGATTAAAAAAATTTATTGAGCCCATTTTTTTTTGGCCGGGGCTGAGTTTGAACCCACCACCTCCGGCATATGGGACTGGCGCCCTACTCCTTGAGCCACAGGCGCCACCCAATATTGAGCCCATTTTAATATCCTTCTACTAATAGGAGGATTTAAAAACCTTTCTAAGTATAGTTGTAGTAAATCCACAAATATACAAAATAAAGATGCCTTTGATTGAGGGAGGAGACTCCCCTGCCAGGGCCACACCTTCAGATTTGGAAGCTCACGTCCCACGTCCACAACAGGAATAAACAACGGAGAGCTCATTGTGGCAATCAGCCCCTAATAAGCCTCTAACTCAGTTTCTACCTTATCCCAAAGGTATAGAGAATAGCACTGCTTTTTTTTTTTTTTTTTAAATATCAAGAAAACATCATTTGCTCTAAAATGTCCCTAAAAGCAGGTCTAAATTGCCAATAAAGGCCAGGTAATTGTATCAGCATGGATCAGAAAGCATTTCTCAGGCCCGACAAAAGAGTTTGCTGGGCTGAAGAACTCCAAGGCTGCTGCCTGGGAAACAGCCCCCACCAGTGGGGCACAGCGAGAGATTTGCCAAACACCCCTTTACCATCACCCCCGATTTTGTTCTAATTTGTTAAACTTGATTTCTTCTGTTGTCTGGAAGCTCAGGTTAAATCAGAGAAACTTTCTGGCTGTTTGTTTGTGAGAAGATGAGTCTTCTCCTTACCCTTCCTTAAGCCCCTGGATATGAATCACTTAATCATCTCTCCTCTCTCTCCTTTTCCGGGTTAACGATGTGTAGATGGGAAAATCAGAACACTTCTTAACAACACGACCAACCTCGCCCTCCACCTCCGAGCTCTGTAATCACTTGACTACCAAACACATATACAGTATAAATATTTAAAAAAAAGTAAATTCTATTAAGCCACTGTGTGATAGATGCACTGGTAGGTACTTATCTTTGAAATATTAAACTCTAGACATTTATATCCATACAAAAAAAGAGTTTCCTGCCATTTGATGAGAATTATGTGCCTGGCACTAATAAAATATTAAACTCCAATTTAAAAGGTAAGTATCTTATCCACTTTTTTCATAATAAAACATTTTACAGAGCTCAGGAAAGGCAATATGCTTCAGAATTTCCATACAATACTGTATTTACAAACTTTCGTAAAAGTTTGGTGTCTGCATCTATCAGAGGCTGGTTGTACATGAGCACCCTGATTATTCTCCCTAATGATACGGTGCCTTTCAATAATGCATGACAGAAGGTGTACAAGCAGCCTTTGTTTTTTGCGTACAGTAATTCCATCATTTTGGTTAGTGGCTGTCTCTGCCAGTCAATTAAGTGGAGGTGGTCACTAAGATTGCATTACCCCTTTTGGTCCCCATTATATAAATTAATGTCAAACTGATGCAATGTTTCATGTTTAAAATAACAGATACGAGTGTTAAAAATTACAGCCTGCAGTTTTCCTATTTGACAATGCATTATTTTCAGCTGCAAATGTCAGTTGCTAACCCCTGCCAAGAATATTGTGACGAGGGCAATGAGTAATAAGTGTTAGTTATCAAATTTAGTGTCTTTTGAGATTTGCACAGTGTTGCCGGGGTGGGGAGACAGTCGGCGCCATGCACATGTGCAAACGTGTGGAAGTTGCATTTTCAGAGCACCCAGGGATGGGAGAAGGAGCCAGCAGCCCAGCAGCTTCTCCAGCACCGGCTGCAGTGGACAACCGCACGTGGGTCCTGGTAGGGGCCTGGAGGTCAGCCTTGGGTGCACCCCAAGTGTTTCTTGGGCTAAGGATAGTTCAGAGATTAGGACCATAAGATGTGTGTGACTTTCCTGAAGGGTAAAACAGTTTCAAACAGCCTCACCTGATTTGACCTGGACACATAAGCCCCACTCTTTTCATTAAGCTGTGGTATCAGATGCTACCAATTTGGAATCTCACGTTTGGGCTCAGATGCTGCTGAGCTAAGCTTCGGCCATTTGTGCCCTGTTCCCGATACCTCAGCGGGAGTCACATGGCAAAGTGCCCCAGTCCCTGTGGAGATCAGCTTTGACAAAAGAATGTCTGTTAGCAGCTTCTCCCTTTTCTCTTTGTTTTGAGAGACGTCAGGAGGAGACAGTTCTGCCTTAACAAATGTAATTACTCAAGAGGATCATAGGAGGTAAAATGCTTTGAGAGGCAAATAGCATGGTGTTCTAAAATAAACCCAAATTACCGGGGTTGGGGGGGGCGTCTACTTGAACCCTCAGGTTTTGGGGGCACATCTTCTGTACCCTCAGGTTTGGGGGGCACGTCTTCTGTACCCTTAGGTTTAGGGGTGGGCAATGAGGGGTCCATCCCAAGACTGTAAAGTCGGCTCATGAATAAAGCAAGCTTGATAGCGTGTGTGGTTCAGAGTGAGCCAAACATTTCTAGCAACCAGAGACCTTTTCAGAGCTAAGGGTGGTGTCAGATCCATGATCAGTGTCCCCCAGAAGGAGCCTACCTTCTTTATGAACCAGGTCTCCGGCAGTGACCATCCTCTGCCAGAGGGGCGGGTGGGCATGTCTGCCCCTCTGCAGACCACCTCCTGTTGGCTCAGAGGTGACCAAATTGTCCTGTGAGCATCTCCCCTTCAGTGCCTCAAAGAAAAACACTGCCACTTTCTAACGGAGAGAACAGAGAATGGAGGTGTCCATCCACAGAGGTTTCAAAATAAAAAACACCTTGGTAGCCTTAAAGACAGCAGCTTTGAAAGGCTCCTCTCCACTGGGTGCATGTCCTGATGCAGTGCCTGAAAATACACTTTATTTTACTCTGACAACGTTAGCCCAAATGGTCACTTTTGCAGATGTGAGGGGCCATGGCCTACAGTAAGCAGTGACAGTTGCCTTGTCTGGCCATGGTGGCTGGCTCACTCCTGAATGAGAACTCTCTCCCTTCAGGAGATGAACAGCGACAGAGTTCCTTATTTCTGTAAACTACTGTAGAAACAATGGGCTGTGATTATCACCACATTTGAAAAGCACCCACTAATTACACTCTGGATAAACTGCACTTAATACCTATGATATCTATTATGAGCAAATCAGTGTGATGCCCTAGCGTGCACTGATCCCTTTATCTGTGAATATTTGGAAGAAGTAATTGCCGTGTAAAGAGTTCCTTAAAAGCTTGGCCTGCTGGGGTTGTCACAGCAGCTGCTCGGCGGGCTGTGGGCTGAGGAAGATGGTTCTGCTTGGACGGACGGCTCTGTTCTGAAGTGGGGTGGGGGAACGGGTGCAGCACTGCCTCAGCCACCCACTCGTGTGATTTTGGGTGAGTCTCCTAACTTCTCTGAGCCACTGTTTCCTTTTTCATAAAAAGAGGAAAAGAATAAAATGTAGGTTGTAGGGTTATTATGCATACGAAACACTTCGAAACATATGCAATAGATGAGTTGTTTCAGCCAGGCACAGTGGTTCACATCTGTAACCCCAGCACTTTGGGAGGCTGAGGCAGGAGGATCCCTTGAGGCCAGGAGTTCAAGAACAGCCTGGGCAACAGAATGAGATCCCACCTCTACAAAAAACAAAAAACAAACAAAGAAAAAAAAAATGGTGGTATCCTGTGGCAAGTACCTGGTAGTCCCAGCTATTCAGGAGGCTAAGGTAGGAGGATGGCTGGAGCCTAGGAGTTTGAGGTTGCAGTGCCCTCGGTTGACATCACTGCACTCTAACTGAGGAAACAGAGGGAGACCCTATCTAAAATAAATGAGTAAACAAATAAATAGTTTTGGTGTGTTATTTACAAACTGCAGAAGCCTTAGTCCTGAAAAGTTTGTCCAGATAGCTTCTTTAAAGGGGTGGCACTGTCAGGCTAAAGCAGTGTTGTCTGGAGTGTGGATAGAGAGGGGGAGCTGGCATCTGCTTGGACCCTGCAAACTGAAGTTGGTCCACTCGAGGGCTCACGTGGCAGCCTCTTGGAGACTCCCAGAGGTTGTTGGTTAAGCCTGAGTTTGCACTCCTTTGGTGGGGAGACTAAATTCTGTGGTTAGCTGCTTTAAATCTGGGATCTGTGCATGTGGGATCCCAGCCCTGCTCTTCGGGCCTTCTAGAGACTTAAGGAAGTGGATCATGTAAAAGAGGGTATTGAGACATGAACTGCGTGAAAAAGGAGGTATTGATAACAGTAACAGTGTGTTATTGAAAGTGTGGTCTTAATTGATTTACACTATTCAGCGCCCACTCCGTCCCCTCCACTCTAGCCCTTGCCTTAGATGAGACCTTGCCCTGGCTCCTATCTGACCCTGCCTCTGTCTTTCATTACCCCCGGCTCAAGTTCAAGTTCCTTGGTTTCACACTTCCACCCCTGACTCTCTCTTTGGCCTCACCCTTTGTCTTCTTGCTCCAGCTGGATGGAAATTTTGTGGCTTCTGGAACATGCACATCTCCCTCACTCCCATCTCTGCAGGGCCCTGAGTAGTGACCGAGGAGGACTCCAGAGTGAGTTGCCCCTAGAAGCCTTGCCTGTCACTGAGAAGCTGTGTGACCTTGGGAAAGTTGCTTAACCTCTCTGAGCCTTAGTTTTCTCATCAATACTATGGGGTGTCTATTTCATAGAGTTGTAAAAAGTATTAATTTAGTTAAAATCTAAAAAGGGCTCAGGGCCTTGGGTGACTCTGTTCTTATGAGATGTGGCTTAGGAAAGGGTATAGTGGTTCCCAGGCAGGTTTTGAAGGGTAGACTCGTGAGATGGGAGAGGCCACTGCTGCAGGTTGAGGTAGGCCCTGGAAGGTTTAGCTTTGAGCCCTCTGTTTCCCAGAAAGCCTCCTCAGTTCTCCATTTCACACCCATCCATCCTCTCCTTAAACACCCCTCTCTTACCCTGATACGTTAGCTTGGCATCTGTCACCCTTTGGTCATGTCCTGGAATCATTCTGTTCTGGTCTCCACCAACTGGTCAGATTCTGGAAGAAGGGGGTCTTGTCTCAGCTCCTCCCCATGACCTGAGCCGGGCACACGGTGAACACCTGGCCGGGGACAGAATGACAAGCCCACAACCAGCCATGCCAGCCCCTGCCGTGGGCACAGCACCCACAGGGCAACTCCATCAGGGACTCCGCTCACATTTCCCACTTTAGTTCAAAGCATCTCCTGACCCTCTGCCCAAGTCAGACATATAATTGCCTGGCCAGACCAGGGGGAGGGCAGGACCAGGGTCCATCTGGAGCTCTCCACAGGAGCACGTCTCCCAGGCTGAGCACCGTAAGAAGCCGGAGAAGCCCAAGGCCAAAATGGTATTTGAAACGACCATACTTTTAAATTGTTCTCATTCAGATACGCTGAGGTATGGCTGCAGGGTCCCTCTGAGCACCCTTCTGGTCTTGCTCGGGTGTTCTTTCTGTCCAAGGAAACAAAAACAACCTGAGGTCAAGAGAAGTGTAGTCCAAACCGTATGATGCTTAATGAAGAAAAGTTACATAGAAGAGGGGAAAAGGGAAAAGAAAAGAACGAAGAAAAAGGGGGAGGAGAGAAAAAGAGAGAGGGAGAAAGAGGAAGCGAAACAGAAGATTAAAGGGCATGAAGGAGGGGGCGGTGGGAGGGAGGGAGAGGAAGAAAGAAGGAAAGGAAGGAAGGAGGGAAGGAAGGAAGGAAGGAGGGAGATAAAGACAAAGAAAGGAAAGAAAGGGGGAAAAGAGAGAAAAGAAAGAGAACGGTAGTTGTGGAGGCCTCCGATCTGGTTCCTGGACAGGTAAGAGGCTCCTGTAACTTCCTCTCGTCTAAGGTAAAGCTGGTCTCCTGGCAGATACAGTCCTTGAGTCTGACTCTGTTCTGTGTGTCAGGGACAAGGTGGGTGGCTTCTGTCTGCGATTTAAGGTAAAATTAACGCATATGCTTCTCTGCGTTTTCACAGCACAAGACTTCCGGCCAAATGTGAGTGTTTCCACACACTTCCTTCTCGAGAAGACAGATTTGCATATGCATTAAGGCCACTTCATCAGAGCGCACACACCAGAGGGATGACACATCTCACTAACAGCGCCCGGGTGACGGATAACACCACACAAAACATTCATCTGAGAGGGAAACAGGAGGGGACTGGGAGTAGGGGCCAGTGGGGAGGGGGCCGCACCGCGTGTGGAGCCAGGCAGCACAGACCGGAGAGTGTGACTCACTTCCCGGCTCTGCTTGAGTCAGGTGGCGACAGGTGCTCCCATGACCACCTGAGCTCCCGGGGCGGGCTGCTGGGGCCGCACTCTGATGTCACGTCAGTTGAGCACACGGTGGTTCTCGGCATCCGGCCTCTGCCCACTTCACCATCTCACCTCCTTGCCTGAGAGATCTGTGTGCTCAGAGGTCCTGCTCCTGGGACCAGAGCCCCTGAGCCAGGTGACAGACCCAGAAGTGAGCCGGTGTCACATGTGGGGGACAGAGAAGCTGGTGCTAATTCAGCTTCTTTGAGGCACCTCCCTTGCTGAGCTCTGTGAATGCCTGGACAGGGAGAGGGTCCGGGCAGGGGGTGCAGGCCAGGCTTGTAATCGGGGAGCATTTTTCTGCTGGCATTTCAGAAGGGCCTGGATTTCCAAGGCTCCAGTAATTCATTATGATCCCTTTCTTATTCTCAGTATACATTTGTATGCACTTGAATATTTTTTTTCTTAAAGAGGGTTCCCCAAATTTTAAGTTTCAGGAGCTACAAATCATTGATTTGCCTTTTGCAAGCTCCTTTCTATTAATTCAGTTCTTTTTTTAAAAAAAATTTTTCACTTTTTTGAGACAGAGTCTCACGCTGTCATCCTGGGTAAAGTGCTGTGGCATCATTCTAGCTCACAGCAACCTCAACCTCCTGGGCTCAAGCAATCCTCCTGCTTCAGCCTCCCAAGTAGCTGGGACTACAGGCACCTGCCACAATGCCCAGTAGTTTTTCTATTTTGAGTAGAGATGGGTCTTGATCTTGCCCAGGCTGTTCTCAAACTCCTGAGCTCAAGCAATCTGCCCATCTCAGACTCCCAGAGTGATAAGATTACAGGCTTGAGTCTCTGCACCCGGCCTAATTGAATTCTTAATACAAATATCACCATGAAGGAGCCTATGTAATATTTCTCCTAATGCTGTCACTCTACAGTTTACCCTGTTTTGTAGAATTTAACTGTTCTCAAAATCTGCTCAGTCCATCTGTCCATCCATTCATCTGTCCATCCATCCATCTGTCCATCCATCTGTCCGTTTGTCCATCCATCCATCCATCCGTCTGTGCATTCATCCATTCATCTATCTGTCCATCCATCCATCCATCATCTGTCCGTCCATCCATCCAACCATCTGTCTGTCTGTCTGTTCGTCCATCCATCCATCCATCCATCCATCCATCCATCCATCCATCCGTCAATCCATCTGTCCGTTCATCCATCCATCCATCTGTCCGTCCATCCATCCATCCATCTGTCCGTCCATCCATCCATCCATCCATCTGTCCATCCATCCATCAATCCATCCGTCCGTCCATTCATTCATCCATCCATCTGTCCATCCATCCATCCATCTGTCCATCCATCCATCCATCTATCTTATCATCCATCCGTCCGTCCATCCATTCATCCATCTGTCCACATTGGGCTGTTCACCTGCTCCACGTCTAGACCGTGTGGGACCACAGAAGCCCAGTATCACCCCCACTGTATCTCTAAGCCTGGAACAGCCAACCGGAGATGTAGCAAATGGTGGTTGGATGAATGAATGGGGATGCAGTCTGCCCATGGCCTTCCTGCCCTCTGGACACACAACTTGCTAGTCTGGAATTCCAAGCTTTGTTATGAAATACCAAGGGCTTCCTAGATGTATTAAATTGTCCAACCCATGCTTTTTCTGCCTCAGGAACTGGGCTAGCTTCAGTGTTTAGCATAGAACGAAACAGGTGCAGTCCCTGGCTTTATGGGAATACAGTCTGTACAAGATAAAAAAATTAAAAAAAAAGAGAAAAGAAAACTACACAATCATTAAATGAGAGTTGTGATGGGGAATTGGAAGGCTCGTGCAAGAGAGGAACATCATCAGTAGTGCTGCTGAGAAAGAGCTGGCGGGGCCCAAGGCTCTGCACACATGGCCCCTGGCACCTGCAGTGCTGCCTGGGAGGGGCGCACTCAGAGGGCCATGTGGCGTGGCCTTCCTGAGAACCCCATCCTTTCTCTTCCCTGAGGGCTGGCTTAGGGAGGAGGGCATTTCTGGCCACCCCTCACCTCTCCCCAATATGACGTACCTGTGAGCCCAAGGGTGCCTGGACCCCCGCCCCCCACTCTGGCAGCTGTGATACCAGATGAAGTAGCTTCTTCTCTTATTTTCCAGCCAAGAGCTTTCCTCTGCTGACTCGTGGGGTGTGGGGGTGCACAGAAAGGTGGGTGGCCAATGTGGAGTAACCTTTCTTGATACCAGCTTGGACCCCGTCTTTACATTATCAACACCTGGGAAATTCAAGTAGAAAAAGCAAACAGAGGCAAAACCCAAGCCTTCCCCCCCGTTCCATTTCCGTATCACCAAGACAGAGAACAAGACTATGTTTGGAGAAGGACGGGGTGAGCTGTGAGTCTGTGGATCAGGCATCCTTGGGAAACCTCGTGCACAGATTCACCACCTGTACTCACCAAAATGATCAGTGCCCTGACCAGAGTGGCAGCTCAGCCACCCCACCTAGGCCTGGTCCGTGAGCTGAGGAAGGCGGTGGCTGGAGGGTTATGGCCATGACCGATCCTCTGCTGTCCTCTGCGGGATGCTGAAGTGCCGCTGTGAGCACGGACCGGTCAGGCTCACCCATACGTTGTCCTCAAGTCACTGTGAAGCAAAGAACACAAATGTAGGGACTGGGGTCTTGGCAAATTATATACAATTAGCAGAATTATCCCTGTGATTAATCCTATTAGGCTGCATTGCCTATTCGCACGACCGTAAATTCGCCAACCCCTTTCAGCTGTTTATATATATCTCTGACTCTGGCTGCAGCCCACTGTGATAAACAGCTGAAAGGGGTTGGCAAATATATCTACAGGCACGTGGGACTGTCTTCAACTCTGTCCCCTCCTGTTCTTCAAGCTGGTACTCAGCGGAGGCATGTGGCTAATGGTAGGAGGACAAGAGCCACCAAAGATCACCAAGGATAATTTGTGAGAGGGCAAAATAGCGGAATGCAATTAACCCTATTGTCAGTGGTTAAAGTACTTGAAATGACAGGTGTATCAGAATCACAAGGTATTAAAACTGTTTATCGCTAAATTCCCCCAACCTAGATCTCTGTTATTTTACAAAGAATTGCAGCAAACTCATTTTTTTTTCTTTTCTATCAAGTGTCTCCCTGGGTGCTAAGTCTATTTCTGTGGAAATATATTAATTTTTCCCTTTGGGGGACATGGCTGATGGCCCTGTCTTCACTCTCTCTAACCATGGCAGCTTCCCTGTGTCTTCAAGAGAGAATTTGCGATTGTGGAATATGCTTGGCCATCTTTCCTTTGGAATTTATGTGGTAATTTCAGCAAAACTGAGACCTTGGGCTGCAGTTTTCATCTTTCTCAAGGCTGACTCTCTTTCTCGAGATGCTGGAGGTTTTCCAATTATTCCTTCTGGTCTCTTTGGATGTGAATTGTAACAGATCAGCTGAGAGTCGCAGTTCAACATTGTTAAGCTTATCAATATAAATATAATGTTAAACCCCTTTTAGATAATTGGAGCTATGTGTGAAAATGTGACCAATTTGTGCATAAATTGGTCCTACACTTCTTCCTGGCAGAGACCGGGAGAGGGGAAGAGAGACCCACCATATGGGAAGCTGGTTTGCTTCTTCTGGGGGACTTTTCTGCACCTTGAATTCTTGAACCGGTTTTGTGGCTGCCGACAGTTGGAAGCTTGTACAGGTTCGATGAAACCAAAGTGTCCTTGGCCCTTTTGAACCGAATTCTCCCATCCTAGAGGCAGTACACAGAGTATCAACAAGGCACCCATCACACCCACGGTGAGGCTGCAGAAGGGCTGGGGAAGGAAGCGTCTCTGCTTGGACAGATCCCAAATTCAAACGACCGAATGGAGAGGGGAAAGGGAGGGTGCCGAGGGAAATCCTGGAACTAACTCATCCCACTTGGAAACCTTGCTGTCACTTCAGGATCCTGGAAAGGCTCACGTTCTCCTGGCTTCTCCTTGGTGTGTGAGTGTTTGAGGGAGGAGCAGGGTGTGGGGTGGGACGGGGGTGACGAGTCCCTCCCCTAGTGGAAAGTCCTCCAGGGCAGGGCAGGAGGCCTGAGATGGTTATTATACAACTGCCCACAGCAGTTTTTTTTTTTTTTTTTTTTTTTTTTAGGGCTTAAGGAGTGTTTAACAAAATCTTCCCAGCAATACCAAGCTAAGTATTATTACCCAACCAAACTCTACATATACATAAAAGAAACTGAGGTTCTTGGGTGATTAAAAAACTAAAACCAAAAAGAAACAAAAATAGCTGTTTGTGGATACTTGAAATGACTTATAACCTCCACTCTGCTATTTGTAAATCTTTTTTCTTTGTTTGTTTGTTTTTTGCAGTTTTTGGCTGGAGCTGTGTTTGAACCTGCCACCTCCAGCATATGGGGCTGGTGCCCTACTCCTTTGAGCCACAGGTACCACCTAATATATATATTTTTTTCTTTTTTTTTTTTTTTTTTTGAGACAGAGTCTCACTTTGTGCCCTGGATAGAGTGCCTCGACGTCATCACAGCTCACAGCAACCTCAAACTCTTGGGCTCAAGCGACCCTCTTGCCTCAGCCTCCCAAGTAGTTGGGACTAGAGATGTATGCCATGACGCCTGGCTGTATCTTTCTATTTTTTAGTAGAGATGGGGTCGTGCTTTTGCCCAGGCTGAGCTTGAACTCCTGATCTCAAGCAATCCACTGCCTCGGCCACCCAGAGTGCTGGGATTACAGGTGTGAGCCACCGCGCCCAGCTATTGTTTGAAATGTTTTAGGAAGCCCTTTCATCTGTCAGCATCAAAGCCATGATGACAGAGTATAATTAAGGATGGAAATAGTTGAGGCTCTTGTAGTTTGTAGAGTCATTGAGGGGAGGGGTTCTGGCTGGGAGAAATTGGGGGTGACACCCAGTCTCCGTGATTTGCCTGGCCCAGGTGGCCCTGGGGCAGGGGCTCCACCCCTCCAGGCCTCCAGTCCTGAGCATCACTAGACTCTTTGCCTTTCAGGACCCAGCAGGACAAACCCATTCAGATACCGCAGAGGTCGGGGGCAGTGGAGACAGGCCCCTCCTGCCTTCCTCACAGACACTGAGGGGGACCCCAAGCTGTGGCCGGCAGGTGGACTTCCCATTCCCTCTCCTCCAGCTCACTCAGAAAGCAGGGAGACCACCAGTGAGCCCCCAGAATATCCACCTCCTCCAGCTTCTCCCCCAGTTTTGATGTACACCTTTACTGGAGCTCAGCACTCTCCCTAAACAACAACAACAAAAAATCTCAAAGATATTTTGCCCTGGAGAGTTGTTTTCCAGGAAAATAAAAAGCAGCTATTTAAATTTATGGCTACATTTTCGCATGGACCCCAAGATTTGGTGATACAGCACTGTCTCACCTCCTCACCTTTTCCCTGTAATTTGGGGGACGGAGGGATGTATAGAGAGGTGTCTTGGACATCAAATGCTCCGTTAAAGCATTGAGATGAGCTAAGCCCATGTGAGTCAGAAAGCATATGGATCCAATTTGGGTTTAGAAATTAATGGGAAAACACATTCTCATCAAACTCAAAACAATGAAAAATATTTCTTAAGCAGGGAAAAAATTCAAAATACAGCTGGGTTTGCCCGCTCCACACAGATTCCTAACACCCGTGGTCTCCTTCCTCGGTTTGCAAAAATAGCATGTTGTTGTGAGGGACGTGTGGGATGAATTAGGACAGTGTGAGTGAGGTGCAGACACCGGCAGCAGGGACCACCCCGCACCGGGGCGCACGTGTGTTGTCGGAGCAGGGTGCTGTGCCCCCCGACCCTCCCGTGGTGTGAACAGACAGGGCAGGTCCCAAGGATAGCAGAGGCAGCAGGGAAGTATCCGTGTGACCAGGGCACAGATGAGGCTCTGACAGGTTAGCGAGGCTTGTCCACTAACCAAGACTCTCCCACATGGAGAAGGAAAAACAAAGCAAAGCAAAGTTATCTTCTGTCAGCGACTGGAAGGTGCTGCACCCTAGGGGAAGACTGTGCCCATCAGCAGCAATTCCCAGCCTGTGCCCCACCCTGGGGAGCGGGGGAGTCCACTTCTCTTTTCCCATAGTCCTCCAGCCACCGGTCTTCAAAATCCTGATTCCTCTGAGCTGCATCCTGGGGGGCTTCTTCTGAACCAAAGCTGTTCCCTGGTGCCCTGGCACGTCCTGCCGAAGGATGGAGGATGTTGCAATATGTTGATATAAGTGACAGGTGCTGGGAGGAAAACTCTGAAATGTCACCCTGGACGGATACCCAGCCAGCCAGACTGGAGCCTCTAAATTGCCCGAAGTCTTCCTAGATCATCCTGGTGGCCGACTCCTGGTTCCATCCTCCTCAAACCCCCGAACCACCTTCTCCCCTTGCCCTTCACTTGTAACAGATGATCTTGCTTCTTACTTGGAGGAAAAAACAAAACCCACCAGCTGAGCCCACCATCCACAAACCTACCCCTCTCCCCTCCTGTGGAAGAGGAAGAGGGGCGCCTCCCCCTGCCCAAAGTGAATCCCCCAGCTGTGTGTGGGGTCCCCCCTTCCTTCTCCACTCCGTTCCCCATCCTATGTCAGATGCTCATTTCCCCACTGGGCATTTTCAGTACAGTGTTTAAATGCTTCGTCTGGGAGCCAGACTGCCCGGCGTTGCTTGTAACCTTGGGGTGGCCCCCAGCTGCCTTGTGCCTGGTGTCCCCCATCTGGGAAACGGAGATAATAACAGTTCCCACCTAATGGGCTTGTTTTGAAGATGAAAAGAGTTAATACATATAAAACACGTATGAAAGTGGCCAGCACATCACAAGCGTAGGAGTGGGGGGTATCTCATTATCCCTGCCTCTTTCCTGCAGACAGTTAAACGTCCTCCTCTCTCACACGGAGAAAGGGATTTTTTTCTCAGCCTCGGGTCTGCCTCCAAGGACTGCCCTCTCCCTGCATTCATTCACCTCTGCTGTCAAATTTCTTGGGCGAGCAAGTTCCTCCCTTCTAAATCTACACTGGTCCAGCCCACTTCCCAGCCCCACTGCCCTTCCTGGAAGCTGCGTGTGCCATATGCTTTTGGCCACTAAGTCTGAAGGATGTGTTTCACTGAGGCTGCTTCACCTGTGTTCTGTCAGTCCTGCTGACCACTCCCTGGACTCTCATACCTGACCCTGGGGCAGGTCCTCCTTAGCTCCGCTAGTCCTGTCCACAGGGTGAACCTGGAGGAGCTTGTCCTCACTCATTCCTGGCTACTGAGCACTGCTCACCCTATCAGAGGACAGGAAGGCTATGGACTCAGGCAGGAGCTGAAAGAAATGGGGCTGCCAAGAACCCAGCTGAGGCTCCTCCCTGGGAAAAGCTCACTGGGACATTATCACTGTTGCCAGCATCACTAGACACCGGGTCTCATAATCTCACTCTGGGAGCCAGTGAGCAGGAAAGGGCGTGTCTGCCCCTCTTTGGTGCCGATTCACACTGAGGGAACTTCGCCCAAGTCAAAATGAAGCTTGAGAGGCTGGGTGACCAACGCATAGTGAAGTGTGCTAAGTCCCCTTGTGTGCTGGCCATGAAAGAAGAGAACACCCCACTGGCAGCTTTAGAAGATGCCAGTAACTCAGAATCATGGAGAAGCAGGCTAAGGAATTCAGACCTTATCCTCAGGATGATGGGAATCTGGGTTCTCAGTGGCGATCTCCTTGGTGGAAGTGTGGGGGTGCATCTGAGGGGAGGACAGAGAGAAGGAAGAGAGCAGGCAGGTGCGTGAGGCCCCTCCTAGTGAGTTGGGGCAGGGGCAGTCACGGCCGCTGCCCCACAGGCATAATGGCTGTGGAGCTGGGGAGACACAGAGGGATCTGGTGAGAATTTAGGAAACAGGATCAATGGGAAGTAGAGGAATGGGTGAAGAATGACCCCCCACACACACACCATTGGTTAGGACTAGAGGGTGCATGTTGATACAACCATGGGCACAGAAACTCCCAGAAAGCAAGAGGTCAGGATAGCGGGGAAGGCCCTGGTCTATCTTCTTTCCTCCCTCCCTCCGTCCCTCCCTTCCTTCTTCCTTTTCCTTTCTTTCTTTTTTCTTTTTCTTTTTTTCTGGACAGTCTCACTCTGTCACCCTGGGTAGAGTGCCATGGCATCATCATAGCTCACAGCATCCTCAAACTCTTAGACTCAAACTATCCCCTTGCCTCAGCCTCCCAAGTAGCTGGGACTACAAGTGCCCACCGCCACGTCCACTTGGTTTTTCTATTTTTAGTAGAAACAGGCTCTGGCTCTTGCTCAGGCTGGTCCTGAACTCCTGAGCTTGACCAATCCATCTGCCTTCAGCCTTCCAGAGTGCTGGGTTTAGAGATGTGAGCCACCGTGCTCGGCCCAACCACCTTTCCTTTCCTATGAAGTTTGTCAGAGTCAGTCTAGAATTTGTAATCAAGAACTCCGACATTCGAATGGGATTTCCTCCAGGCCCTCTCTCCAAGGCGTGACTGATGCTCTCTGCACACACCTTGCTTCCCTTACTCCTCCTCAATCTTTAGACCTAGATTTAAAGGCCTTTCTTTGTGTGGAGCCCCACCCAACCCTCCTCCCTTAGGCTAGGCCTGACGCCCTCCCACCCCCAGTGGGTGGTTTCTCTGCTTTGCTGTCATAGCACTCACCAACCCCTTTAAATGTGACTGCTGGCTGAGTTGTCTCCACGCGAGATGCCAAGGCCCCACCTGTCTTTGCTTTCCCAGTGCACAGAACCCAATGACCATCTGTCACATAGTAGCTCTCACTGAGGTCCCTGAGGAGCTGTCCAGGAGGCCCTCAGCCCCTGAAACCCTAGAGTGAATTTCTTGCCAACTCATTGCCAAGCCCCTCAGCCTAGCTCTCTCTACCCACAGCTGCGGGCACACCCACAGACCCAGATTCTGTCCCGTGAGAAGCAGATGCCGCTGGGGCACGTGGCTGACAACCAGCTAGCGTGGAGCATCCTGCCAGAGGCTTGGAAGGAGAAGCGCCATCGTGTAGGGAGGTGGGGAGTGAGACAGCAGAAGAGGAACAGGCAGGGATGGGAATGGGCGGGTCTGTCTCTACCAATAGAACACCAGTTCCTCATCACTAGGTCCTTTTAGATCCCTGCAACATCCCCAGATCCGAGCAGCACTTAGCACATGGTCGGTCCTCAATGTGTACCTGTTAGTTAATTCATTGATGGGTTGAGTGCTGTATTACCTAGATGCAACAGAAAATGTGTACATATGCAAACATCCCGATGCTTCAAGCGTGGGGGATTCAGAAAAGATTCCAGAGAGTGAAGCTCATGTGTGGCAAGGCGTTCTCCAACTGAGTGGAGGCAGGCAGAGTGGCACTGTCATGACTCTGGAGAACACCAGAAATATTTAGCATGAGGACTTTCACCAAGTCTTGTAAACACCCGGTCTCCTACCTCCCTTTTGCTACCTTAATTCATTGCTCTTGCAGTCTCCTGATTTGGGGTGTAGTTTTCTGAAGCCTGTTCCCCAAGGGAAGGCTGCAAGCCTGTCCGCTTCCACCCCGGCCCCTGTTCACATAAGCGCCCCCGCCATTTCCTTCCAGGCCATTCTTCTTCCTTGTCTTCTGGCTGTTCCATCTGATTCCTCCTCCAAGGCTTCCTTCAAGCCTGTCCTGATCTCAGAAGTGTCTCTCCATCACCCCAGTGTCTCCTGCCCTACTCTGACAGCTTACAGGAACTGGTCCGACACAGAACCAGTTAGACGTTAGACTATTAACTGCTACTGCCTTGCTGCTGAATCATTTAAAAGTTAAGTTAGCCAGCGACAGTACTGAGTGTGACACAAAATTAACATTCCATTTATTCCTAAACGTGCAGTAAAGGAATCCATTGGTCATCGACTTGTGAACAAGGATGTTAGACAGAAAAATGTACACAGGGTGTCCTGCAAGTTGCCCCCAAAAGTGACCATCTGTAAGAAAAATGGGAAACTGTAGCTAAAGGTGCTTTTATTTACAAAGTAGTCATTACAAAATTTTATAAAATATTTGCAAAATTTTTTCTTTGTGGTGGTCATGTCTTTGTAAAATTTTGTTTTGTAAATAAAAGCACCTTTAGCTATGATTTTTCATTTTCCCTATGGATGGTGTCTTTTTGGGGGGCCAACTTTTGGGACACCCTGTATTTTATAGAAGAAAAAGGAAATACAGAGCTAGTCTCTGGCTGGCGACATCCTGCTAAGTTGGGGTTTTGGAAGCTGAGAAGACTTGCTAATTGGTCTTCAGGTACTTCTGCCCATCCTTGGTTGGCTGTAGTGTGGGGACACTTCAAGAGGAGATGGGTCGTTGAATGTTGGGGCGTGGAGGTTCAGTGCTGGTCACCTCCTGGAAGCAGTAGGGTGGAGCACCGGCTCCCACGGCCAGCAGTCTTGCGGGTCTGATAGTGTAGCTCGCGGGCTGCACGAGGCAGAATCATGTCTCACACGTTCCTGGTATGTGCTTTGCGTCTTGGCACACAGCCAACGCTCAGTTCTCCTTCCAGATTTAACACAAGGACTTGTTGAATTGGCTTTGAGGGAAGAAAGGTAACTATCTGGATCCCTGTTCACTTACTCTGTGTGTGTGTGTTTGTGTGTGTGTGTGTGTGTGTGTGTGTGTGTGTAATTCCCACATCTGGACAATGTCATGACTGATATTCAGAAAGGATGTGAGTTGATATGTACTATACACATGCCTCCAGTTTCCCATCCAGAGAAACACGCTATGGAGTATGTGTGTCCCCAATGGGGACAGCCGGTTTGGGGGTGGCTGGCCAAGTCTACGGCATTGGGAAAGCCACAGTCCTTCTACAGATGACCACCCTGGAGGTGTCGTCCCACAGGGTACTGAGCTGCCCTGGCTGAGTTTCTCAATGAGCCAGTGATTATCCACCAGGACCAGATTGTTCTGATCCAGACGTTTGGGGTGACCAGAAATAACGCATAGAAAGGAATTATCGCCACACTACTGTGGATAAAAATGCGGACTCCACAATGAGACTGCACAGCCCGTGTGCCTCTCCCTCCCTGCAAATATCAACACAACACAGAACCCATGGGATAGGACTGCTGGGAATAAGATGACTTTTGGAAAAACAGGTGCTCAAGAAAATTTGTAACATTGAATACCAGGTCTCTGTCAGCCTGCCAGCACCTCTGTGTCCACTGTTCCTGGCACCAGGTACATTTTGGCTACATCCTGGGCATGGGTGGTACTGGCAGTACAATGGTGACCAGTGAGGACGTCCCCCGGGGGTTACCCACTAGGTTCTGGTCACATGGCCAGCCTCCTGAGACTCCAACGAGCCAGAGTGTTTAACCTAACGTGGCTGAACTATCCTGCTTCTAATAACCAGGCACTTGAGGGTGGGAGGAGAGCACCCCTGAGGGGGAATGGCATTGAATTTGGCTGCAGACAGAGCCCAGGTGCAGCATGAAAGTCTGCCCAGCTGCCGCCTGAGACTTTGCATCTCTTGTTGAATGTTTTTTCCTCCTCAAAATTAAATGAGGGAGCCATTGTGCACTTGGAGTTTCCATAGTATAAATGGAATGGTTGGTCTTTTGACAAATGGGGTTTGAAATGCTCTACATATGCCTACAACAAGCTCTTATCCATTTGGCTAATTTTATTCTTGGTAAGCCACGGAAGACAGGGGAAAATGGCCCTGTGATTAGATCTAGCTCAGAGACTGAGGGAGAGAAGTGGAATTTGAGCTGCCCTGCAAAGCACGAACAAGCATCCTTTCTTTGTATGGAAGGTGGAGTCAGAGTATCAGAGAACACGGGGCTGGGAAGGATCTTCCAGGCACCCTGGACTTGTAGCTCCCACACTAACCCTCTGCCCTGGGGTCCAGAATCCCCTGGGGAAACTTTTTAGTATACACATGTCTGGTGGGCCAAAGCTATCAAAACCTCTGGTCAATCAGCCTGGGCATGTGAATTTTTCAAAGTGCTTCCTGGGTTGGTCATGGGCAGAGGAAGAACCTATGTCCATAAAGTTTGTGTGCAATTTAAAATAGTGCAGAAACTTAGTGTCTAATAAGACGGGCTTGGTGTTAACACTGGGTTCAGATCTCAGCTCTGGGCCTCTGTTTGCTTCCCTTGTGAAAGGAGGGAAAAAAACTGTATATAAATGAGTTAGATGTATCACTCATTGGATTTTTGCAAATAGTACTCATGGTCACCCCTGTGGTGTTTCTAGAGCAGAGTACAGCATAACCAACGAGATTAACATTTCGACAAGGCAGAAGGGTTAACTTGACAAACTGTGGACCCAACCCAGCCGCTGTCACAACTCAGAAGCGGTGGTATCCTAGGTGTCCCAAAGGTGTCAGCCTCCACATTCCTTCTGTGGACAGCCCAGCTGTTGGCATCTGTCCTATGTGACCCTATGTGGCTCTGCTTCTGGAGACTATGGCCAGCCTGTCCTTGTGGTCATGACAGCTGTTGGACAGGTCCTGGGCTGTGTTGAGTTTGACTCTGAATACCCCAGGCTCACCCCTCTCCTGTCCCAAGAGCAGAGGCTCAGCCTCAGCCCTGAACTTTTGCAGGGTCCTCTGCAGATAATCCACAGGGTCTCATCCCTTCCCTGGGATCTTAACTCAGGTTTCCTCACCACCTCCTGGACCCCTCAGCCCAGCGTGCCCCATGAGTTCATAAGGATGAGCCTCTGCTAGGAGTTAGTAGCAGAATCTACCCAGCTGTAGCTCCTGACCAGCTGTGCACACAGAGGGCACCATGGCGTGGAAACCAATGTGGAGATTTCATTAGCTGCATTATTCCAGCATTGGACCAGACAGTAAATTTCTCAGTCAGTTCACCTGACAGGGCGGACATGTCTTCTGAGTGCAAGACACAGAGCTGGATGCCAAGGAGAAGGTGGCGACGTGGCCAAGAGGGGTCAAGTTGAAACCCCCTGGGGATGGTGCTGGGGTAAGCGCAGAAGGTGAAGTCTCTGTGTGGATCAGGTGGAAACTGGTGAGACAAGGTCAGGAACAGGCTCATGGACATGACACCTGCACAGTCCCCAGGTACAGCACTCACTGGCGCCTCCACCTGGCTCACTGTCCCGCTGTTGCCATCCTGAAATTATGTAGCACTGTTGGGTGAAAGGGAAACAAAACCCAGTCAGCCCTGGAGAGGCAGAGGCAGTCCGTCCTCCGGCCCCTCCTGCCTCTAAGAATCTCATTCCAAGGAAGGGTTCAACGGTGCATCATCCGCAGGCAGCCTGTATGCTCAGCGTGCATGGCACAGCCCCGGGGCCCTCGGGAATCTTGTGGCCTCACACGCAGCCTTCCTGACTCTGTCCATGTTGTTCTTCCCAAGTATATGTGAGGTGTAAACGCTTTCACCAACGACCACAAAAGATTTCTCAGTTAGAACCTTCTGTGCACCGGCTTTCCTGAGATGATTTTGGAGAGTTCCTTTAAATGCATCTTTATGCCAACACAAAGGGCAAAATAACCACTTTTAACACCTCTGCCCCTCAAAGAGATGTGGCCACTTCACTAGGTACATCACCCTCACCATGTCCTGGGCCCTGCTCTGGCCCTCCTGTCACTCCCAAAGATCTGAGGACGGGCAGGGTGATGGTTGGATGGTTGGTTCCCTTCTACCTTGTCTTAGCTCTCAGCTCCTTTGCTCCTCGGTCGCACCTGCCACACTGATTTTGGGGAAGTGGCCTTTCAAAGAGGGAATCTCTCTAACGGGGAGGCTCAGGCACTATGCCTCCCAGGCTGCTGTGAGGCCCTTCGTAAGAAGCCCTGTACCCTGCCATATGCACCCTGAACATGACACCAAAGTTGGTTGGTATTTTATCCAGTACCCAATTTATTTTTATTTTACTTTTTGAGACAAAGTCTCACTCTGTCACCCTGGGTAGAGTGCCGTGGCATCATCATAGCTCACAGCAACCTCAAACTTCTGGGCTTAAGAGACCCTCCTTCCTCAGCCTTCTACTAGGTAGCTGGGACTACAGGTGCCTGCCACCACTCTGGCTAATTTTTCTATTTTTAGTAGAGACACGGTCTTGCTCTTGCTCAGGCTGGTCTCGAACTTCTGAGCTCAGGTGATCCACCTACCTCGGCCTCCCAGAGTGCTGGGATTACAGATGAGAGCCGCTGCACCAGCCTATTTCACCCAGTGTAAGCCTGTCATTTCATGAGGTTTTGTGTACCTACACAGCCATGCAATGGCCACAATAAGAAAGACTTTCAGAACTTTCCTGGCCTCCCAAATCCTCTTGGGTACCTTTGCAAACACCACCACTTTCATCCCCAGACCTGTACAACCACCGATGTATTTCCTGTTGCTATAGAATTTCATGTCAATTAAATCCGACAGTATCTAGTACTTTCTGTCTGGTTTCTTTCACTTAGCATAATGCTTTTGGGGGCTCATCCACGTGGTAGCCTGTGTGAGTACCTCTTCCTCTCTCATTTGTTGCTGAATATTATTTCATCGTACGGTTATATCACACTTGGTTTATTCACTCACAAGCTGTTGGACATTCAGACCCTTTCCAGGGTTCAGCTATTATGAAGACAGCTACTAAAACCATTGTGCACAAGTCTGCGCGTGGAGTGCATGTTTTCATTTCTCTTGGATAAATGAATACCTAGGAGTGGGCTTGCTGGATCATAAGGTACATTCATGGTCAATTTTATTAAAAAATTTCCAAACTGCTTTCCCAGTTGATGTTATTTTGCATTCTTACCCTCAGGACGCGAGTTTTGTTCCATGCCTTTCTCAACTTTTGTTGTTGTCCGTCTTGGTAATGTTAGCTGTTTCAGTGGGTGTATGGTGGTATCTTGTGTTTTTTTTTAAATGAGAACTATAAATGGTTTATTAGACATAGTGATATATAATACACTACAAAGATACTTAACAGGCTCCGATCATAGTCCAAGTTTCTTCTTACAACAACTAATAATTTTTTAACTGATTTCTTTTTTTTTTCAATTGACATATAATAATTACACAGGTTTATGGGATAAAATAGGATTTTCCATATGTGTATACATTGCGTAATGATCAGCACAGCTATCACTTCAAACGTGTAGTATTTCTCTGTAGTGAGAACATTCAAAACTCTTCTAGCTATTCCGAAATAGTCACCCTACCATGCAATAGAATCTCAGAACTTATTTCTCTTATCTAACTGTAACTTTGTACCTACTGACCAATCTCTCCCCATTCTTCCTTCCCTCTCCCTTCCCTGGTAAGTAACCACTGCCTTTATTAGACGAACTTTGTAAATTCCATATATGAGTGAAAGCATGGGGTATTTGTCTTTCTGTTCCGGCTTATTTCATTTATCATAATGTCTTCCAGACCCATCCATGTTATCACAAATGACAGGATTTCATTTCTTTTTCTGGCTGAATAGGATTCCATCATGTATAGACATTTACTTTATCCATTCACCTGTTGATGGACACTTAATTTGATTCTATATTTTGGCTGTTGTGGCTAGGGCTGCAATTAACCTGGGAGTGAAGATATCTCTTCAATATACTGAATTCCTTTCCTTTGGATATGTACACAGTAGTGGGATTGCTGGATCCTAAGGTAGTTCTATTTTTAATTTCTTGAGGAAACTCCATGCTGTTTTCCATGTCCATACTAATTGAATTCCTACCAGTAGTGTAAGGAACACTTGTTATATTTTGTCTTTTTAGTAATAGCCATTCAAAACAATCTCATAATAGCCACTGGAGTAAGGAGATATCGCATGGTTTTGACTTGCATTTTTTAAAAGATTGGTTACATTGAGGCTTTCTTTTCTTTACTTTTTTTTTTTTTTTTTTTTTGAGACAGAGCCTCAAACTGTTTCCCTGGGTAGAGTTCTATGGCATCATAGCTCACAGCGACCTCAAACTCCTGGGCTCAAGTGATTCTCTTGTCTCAGCCTCCCAAGTAACTGGGACTATAGGCGCCCGTCACAACGCCCGGCTATTTTTTGGTTGCAGCCGTCATTGTTGTTTGGCGGGTCCGGACTGGATTTGAACCCGCCAGCTCAGGTGTATGTGGCTGGTGCCTTAGCTGCTTGAGCCACAGGCGTCGAGCCTACATTGAGGCTTTCTTCATATACTTGTTGGCCATTTTTATATCTTCCTTTGATAAATGTCTACTAAGGTCTTTTGCCCACTTAAAATCTAATTATTATTATTTTGCTATTTGTCGAGTTGTCTGAATTCCTTATATATTGTGGTTATTAGCCTTTTGTCACACATAGCATTTTCTTCCATTCTATAAGACTGCTTCTTTAATACGTTGATTGTTTCTTTTGCTATGCAGAACATTTTTAGTTTGATATAATCCCATTTCTCTATTTTTGCTTTTAGAGTCATATTCAAAAACTGGTTGCCCAGTCTAATGTCATGAAATATTTCCTGGTTTTTGTAGTAGTAGTAGTAATTTCAAGTTTCACCTCTTGCCTTTAGGTCTTAAATGCAAGAGTTTTAACCCATATGGAGTTTTTTGTATATGGTGAAAGACGGGCATTTAGTCTCATTCTCTGCTTGTGGTTATCCAGTTTCCCCAGCATCACTTTTTGAAGAGACTATTCTTTATTCATTCCATGTTCTTGGCATGTTTGTTAAAAATCAGTTGGCCATACTTGTGTATATTTTTGGGGGGGCTCTTTGTGCTGTTTCATTGGTCTATGTGTATTTTTATACCAGAAGCATATTGTTTTGATTGCTATATCTTTGTATTATATTTTAAAGTCAGGGAGTATGATGGCTCTATCTTTTTTTTTTTTTTTTTTTTGCTTAAGTTTGCTTTGGGTATTTGGAGGCTTTTGTGGTTCCACACAAATTTTAGAATTTTTTTTGTTTGTTTTACTATTTCTGTGGATAATGTCATTAGAAATTTACTAAGGATTGCATTGAAACTACAGATTGCATTGGGAAGTATGGACACTTTAACAACACTAATTCTGTTAATCCATGAACACAGCATAAACTTCCCTTTATTTCTGTCTCTTTTAATTCCTTTCATTGATGTTTCATAGGTTTCAGTGTACAGGTTTTTCATCTATCAATATACAAAAATCAATAGCATTTCTAAAAGCTAATAGTGAATTGCTTTTGAGAAAGAAATCAAGAAAACAATCTCACAATAGTCATAAAAAAATTCAGATACTTAGAAATGAAATTAACCAAAGAGGTAAAAGATCTCTATATTGAAATAAGGATGGGGAAAAAATGAGTGAAGACAGGAAGATATCCCATGTTGGAAGAATCAACATTGTTAAAATGCCTATACCCATCCAAATTGGTCTACAGTGCACATTTAATGCACTATCTAAATACCAATGACATTCCTCAGAGAAATAGAAAAAAAAAAAAAAACCTACAATTTGTATAGAATCACAAAACACCCCAAATAGCCAAAAAAATGCTAACAGGAAAAAAAAAAAGTAAGCATTACACACTAGTCAACTTTAAAACATAACACAAAGTTATAGTGACCAAAACAGCATGGTATTGGCATAAAGACGCATAAACAAATGGAAGGGAATAGAGAGCACCTCCCCCCCAAAAGACTCATGCATTAATTTTCAATTGATTTTTCACAAAGATGTTAAGAGCACACATCACCAGGAAAAGGATAGTTCCTTCACTGTGGTTTTAATTTGTGTGTCCTGAATGGTGAATGATATTGAGCCTCTGTTCACATGTTTATTTGCCTTTCTGAAATGATCTTGCTCGACGTGTACATGGGAATCTTGCCCATCTTTTACTTAGTAGGGCTGTTTATCTTCTTAATCAGTTGTAACTGCTTTTTGCCTTTTTAGTTTCTTAATATCTTTTCAACTAGAAAAATATTTTAATTTTGATGAAATATGATCTATCCTGCATTATTTTTTCTTTTATGGTTTATGCCTTTTGTGCCCAATGAAATCTAGCCTCAGGTGACAAAAATGTTCTCTTATTTTTTTCCCAGAAGTTCTCTGAGTTTAGCTCTTACATTTAGGTCTGGAATTCATTTTGAATTGCTTTTTGCATATGGTGTAAGGAAAAGGTCAAGGTGTTTGGCACCCCACCTCGGAGCTACTTAATTATTCTAACACCATGTATTGAAAAGATGATCATTTCTTTGCCCTGGTGTCTAATTCTTCGTTCATAATTGGTTGAAACAATCACAAAACACTACCTTCCCCAAGGTCAACAGTCAGTGGGAGCAGAGAAATGATATGGTCCTTCTGAAGTGGTGGCAGAGTGTGTAAGATGTGTCCCTCTTAGGTCACAAATTGTCAGGAATGCTTTTGCTGAGAGCTCTGCTTGGCACAGCAAATGTTTATCCCCCCTCCTTCCCTTCTTCCCCCTTTCTTCCTTCTTCAGGGCACTCATTGTCATGATTAGAAGTTGAACAAACTCACAGGAAACCAGGCTGGAGAACTTAGAATCCTCAAATAGCAAAGCTAGCGAGGAACCACAAACATCCTCACGTATAACACCAGGGGAGAGAGGATCAGAAAGGTTAAGTGACTTTCCCAGTGTCACACAGCAAGGAAATAGCAGAGATGGGACAGACCCCAGGTTTCTCAGCTGTCCACAGGTGTCTGCTATTCATCTTTGCCACCATAGCCTCCATCCTGGTGATCTCTCTGAAGACCAGTGACTTACCATGTATTGAAACTTCTCAGAACCATCTGGAAGGGGAGTGACCTCAAGTGGAGTTTGACGTAGACCTGGCTATGGAAGCCAAAGAGGCAGGAGGCTTTGGTTAGTTGCCCCAAGCCCTCCCCATAGGGAGCGTCTGAAACCTCTCAGCTGCCTTCGAACTGCTCCAGAGCCGTTGCTTATTTCAGGTGTTCCGGCCTTTCTCATCATCCAGATTTCACCAGCCCTGGACCCCTGCTCCTTCACAGGAGGCTGCCCTGTGACCACTGTCAGTTGCAGACAAAGTGTGCAGCAGGGATGTGCCCATCACGGTAGCAGTGAGTGTGCTGTGGTCCCCACCACAAGTGCAAGGCTGGGCTGGAGGAGACACCCAGAATGGTGACAATCGCCTTCAGGGAGTGTCCTGCCTGAGATCACAGAATCTGGAACACCAGTTCCGGCAGCAACATCACAGACCATTGCAACCATTGCATCCAGCTCACTCCTTTGCAGATGGGAAAACCAAGTCCCAGAAAGGGTGTGATGAGTCCCCAAGCTGGTAGAGCAAAGTGGCCTGGCACACGCACCTAAACACACAGAAATGCAACTCCACCCACCATCCATTCTTTCCTTTTGTTTGATGAGGGCTTAAAAATTATGTTATCTTTGTGCTTCCTATTATCCACTCCACAATTGCATTGGCATTGATGTATACGAATTACAGAAGGGTGTTATCTACACTGATTCCTGTATACCGTGCTTCAATGGATCCTTTACAGTATACGCAGCTAAAATAACCCTTGAAACGTGGTTTTCATCGTACCCAGCGTCTTAGAGCCTAGCTCTCTGTGAAAGATACGACTTTAATGTGTAGCTATATAATTGGGGGTGGGGGAAGGGAATCCTGACACCTGGTTAAGCCCTCTTTCCCCAGCACCAAGCTGTCTTCATCTTCTAGTGAAATGTCCAATTTTCGTCTGAGTTCGCCCCTCCCCAAAGACATAAAAGTAGGTGGGGGCAGGACGGTGGTTTCGCCAGGAAGTTAGCAGATGAGGAAAGAAATGTCAGTGGCAAAATGTCCACGAAATGGAGTTTCTAATGGACTCAACAATAAGGGTTTAATTTGCGAAGCCCCCCTGCCCCCGACACACGCTGCCTTCTTCCCCACTTCTAGGCAGCTGCAGCCCGGCTTCCTGGGGCTGGGAGCAACCTGCCCCGTGTGTCTTTAATGCCGGGTCCGTTTCTGGGTCCTTGGTCTCCCTGGGAAATGACTGCGTGTACAGGGAGAGTGTAATTGGCAGGCTGTGACGCTCCTGTCTGTAAGTGTCTCTCTAAGTGGACCACATTTCAGCTGTATCCAGTGATGGCTGCTACCTGAGAAAGGCCCAGGGCCATCTCAAAGCTAATTGTGCCTGTTAGGACCAGCAATTAGCCGAGGATCTACGGACTTCCAAGCTCCAACACCCACCAGCTTCCTGCTTCTTTCTCTCCCTTTTGCTTTAACTAGACAGGCCTAATAGAGGCGGTGAAGGACAGCAGGTGAGCCGCAGTCAGCACAAGGACGCAAGGAAGGCAGAGCCTCATGTTGCTGAGTCCCCTCCGAGTCTCCTCTAAGTCCCCTCCGAGTCCCCTCCGAGTCTCCTCCGAGTCCCCTCTGAGTCCCCTCCGAGTCCCCTCCGAATCCCCTCGAGTTCTCTCCGAGTCCCCTCCGAGTCCCCTCCGAGCCTCCTCTAAGTCCCCTCCGAGTCCCCTCCGAGTCCCCTCCGAGTCCCCTCGAGTTCTCTCCGAGTCCCCTCTGAGTCCCCTCCAAGTCCTCTTTGAGCCTCCTCTGCGTCGCCTCTGAGTCCCCTCTGAGTCCTCTCCTAGGAGATACTGGGAGAAGAGACGCTAGGGCGCGCTGAGCCCACGCTGATCCCACGCCATCAATACGCCCTGTTTACTGCAGGACCAGGTCTGGAGGCTTATTATTCGGTATTGGGAGTCACACTGCCCTTGTTTGTACCCTTTAAGCGTGAGTTGGAAGATGACAATAAAAAACGAATTAGGTGCAGGTCATAAAAGAGATCGCACTCATGGCCTTGGCTGCTACTCCAGGGCGCACGGTGGTTTGGGTGGAAACGGGAAGGCAGGACGTTCGGAAACCAAGACAGTCCATCAGTTTCATTGAATAAAAGCCACGCGTTTACTCATGAATTAAAGGCAAGAGCATCGTATAATCTTTTGCGTGCCATAATTTGTTATACTTTGGTATAATAATATACATTGAAGATTACACCTTGAGTGCACCTTACAGGTAATTGGACGCGTATGTCGCTGCCTCTATTTCCAGAAATTACTAAAGGTTCCGGCTTAGCCCAGGCCCCCGCTCAGGATCACGTGAGCTGGTGTTGCAGTGACTTGGGCCTAATTATTGGGGTTCTCTCTCCTGCCCGCCTGCTGTGACAGTCGAGTGACCCTTCGCCCAACTGTGTCTGATGTAGCGACACTTGGGTTTTATTTTTTAACAGCTCGTCACCCCTATTCCTCCTTTACTCCTTTGAGGGTGTTACCTCCCCCTGCTGTTCGCTGTCTGGAATGGGCTTGTAATTAGAACTCAGCCAACAAACTCCCTGTCCCAGGGATGCCCCCCAAGCAGAGTAAGCCCAGGACAGGGACAAACGGGGTCCCCAGAAACCTGTCTGGGCGGGTTTGTCAGCAAAGTTCTGCCTTGGAGACCTCTGAGACTTGGCACAGTCTCCCTCTGAGGTGGACAGAACAATGGCCTGGTCCCCCAAGGATGACCCCACCCTAATCACGAGAACCCACAAAGATGGTGCCTGGCGTGGCTAAGGGAATTTGTGATTAAAGGTAACGGCTCTGAGATGGGGAGACGGTCCGGACCACCCAGGAGCAGCTCACGAGGATTTATTTCCCAGCTGGGTCAGAGAAAAAGATGTTTAACGACAGAAGAGTTAAACGAGACGGGACAGAGAAGGACTCCGCCACCTGCCTGCGGGTCTCTGAAGACAGAGGGGGCGAGGGATGGTGGAGGCCTCAGGAAGCTGCGATGGGCAGTGAAATGTGCCAGCCTGAGGAGGGAGCGCAGCCCTGTGACCCCCCCAGGCTGGTCAGCGCAGCCCTGTGACCCCAGGTGCAGCCCAGAGCAGTCCTGTGACCTCCCGGGTGCAGCCCAGGGCCGCTGGCACCAGACTTCTGGGCCGCAGAACTGGAAGACAGTACATTTGTAGTGTTAAGCCACTGACTTTGCGGCTTATAATACACCCAGTGGGGGCAGCGTCCTCAGACTCATCCTGAGCGTGGTTTTCCTGCTTACAACCAAGTCTCCCTAACACAGCTGGGGGAAAAAGTGACTTTGCCTCCCACAGCCCTAGGCAAGTGTCCCTGGGCCCAGGCATAACCCACCAGCTCTGGGTGGGCTTTCTGCTCTCCCAGGTGAAGTGAGCTGGAATGAAGATGCCGTCTGCTCTGTCTCGCTGGGTCCCCAGTGCGGAACCATACCCCAAACACCCGTGGACACCCACGAGGGGCACAGCTTCTGCTCCCTCGCCCTCCCACCTCTTCCTTTTCCCTTTTTATCCTCACTCTTTGATTCTCAAAACGTGAAGGCCTGTATCTCCCACCCACTGTACCCCAAAATTCAAATCACTGGGTCTGAGGAGGGGCACAGATACACAATTCTTTAACAAAGCTCCCCTTGGGATTCTGAAGCACGTGGGGTTCTGGACCTGGGAAGAACAACTGGGTGAAACCCCAGGAGCCTGACTGCAGGTTCAGGGGGTTTCCCAGCACAGGGTCTGCTCTGTGGCCAACCCAGGGGCATTACAGGATGGGGTGGTCTCTGCAGGGTCTTACAGTTAGGCAGCCTTTGTCTTTCAACTGGAACATTTCATTCGTTTATGTTTTAATGCAATTATGTTATGGTGGGGTTTAAACCTATCATCCTACAAGGTGCTTCTGGTTAGTCTGACCCACTCTGTGCTCTTTTTTTTAATCTTCAGGTTGTTGATTTTATTAATCTTTCCAGCGTTCTCATTTATAACTAAGAGGGCATGCGCTCCTATAGCACTCTTCCCAGCTCACCCTAGTGGAGGGGTTCTTGACTGGCGAGATTCCAGAGGACATTTAGCAGAATCTGGAGATCATTTTGGATGTTATAACGGCATAATTCTGTATGTTATAAGGTAGCAGTGGGTGGAGGGGAGAGAGCTGCTGGTGGTAACTAGTGAAGAGAGGCCAGAAATGCTGCCAAATTCTCTGCAATAAGGAGAATGTGGCCCAGAACTTCAGCAGCGCTGGGGCTGAGAAATCTTGCCCAAGAGACAACAAAATCTAATGTCCTTGATTTATCTAAATCTCATGTCAAGTTGGTAACTTTACAAGTTTTCCAGAAAGTTCAATAGAATACTGTGAATCCTTTAGCCAATTTCAACTCATAACTACCCCTGTCGGGCACTCTCCGTCAATCTTGCGCCCCGCACGATGTCATTGTTATTTTTGATACAGTTAGTGCTTCATTTAGATCCTCCCAGAACTCTCCTTTCCTTCCTGCAGCTTTGACCTTCCATCTGGAATCCTTTCCCTTCCGCCTAAAGAACTCCCCTTACTATTTCCTGCGGTGCAGATTGGCTGGCGAGAAGTTCTCTTGTTTTTTTTATTTTTTTTTTGCATGTTGGAAAATGTCTTTATTGCACTCATTTTTGTTTTTATGTTTTTTTATAAACTTACCAGCAAGTTTATTGATGCCTGAGTGTGATCAACACTGTTCCTTTTTTTTTTTGTAGAGACAGAGTCTCACTTTACTGCCCTGGGTAGAGTGCCGTGGCGTCACACGGCTCACAGCAACCTCCAGCTCTTGGGCTTATGTGATTCTCTTGCCTCAGCCTCCTGAGAAGCTGGGACTACAGGCGCCTGCCACAACGCCCGGCTATTTTTTTGTTGCAGTTTGGCAGGGGCTGGGTTTGACCACCCTCGGTATATGGGGTAAGCACCCTACTCACTGAGCCACAGGTGCCACCCAATCAACACTGTTCCTTTAAGAATAAAAGCATTCTTCTATATGACCATAATGCCATCACCACGCTTAAAAGAATTAACATGATTTAATAATACCTAAAATACAATTAATATTAAAATTTCCACAGTTGCTCCCAATATGACTTTTATAGCTGGTTCCTCTGATAGAGGTTTATTGTTATGTTTCCAGTCTTTTTCAGTGTAGAATACACTCAATTTGTTTATAAAGTTATTGTTACTTCACTTGGGTTTTTGGAAAAGCCAGGCTGGTTGTCTAGTACGATGTCTTGTGTCCTGGAGTTTCCTGGTTATTTCCTCCCAATTTGATTTAGGTTCAATGCCTTTGGCGAGAATATTAGACAGGGGGATGTGAGCACTTCTTATTTGCCACATATCAGGAGACAGGTAATCTCAGGTTGTCCTATCAGTGATGGACATTTGGTTACGGTGGTTACTGCCTGGTCTCAGTGTAAAAAAGTTTCTTTAGTGGTTAGTATGCTAGTATGAAAATAAGGTGGTATATATTTCCTTTGGTAATTGGTAAAATATTAATCACTTTGAGACTGCAACCTGGAAGCATCTCCAGCAATCGTCCACCCTGGGTTTTTAGCATCTAATGATGGTTCTGGCCTGAATCAATTATGGCACTGGGGATTGCAAGATGGTGGTTTTCTAATTGTGTGATCCTTTCCGTTTTGATCCTTTGCAGTGGTTGAGGTTCCTCTGCAAAGCACAGCTTTGAGCACCGCCTTGCCTTTTTGGAAAGACAGAATATCTCAAGGTGACTTGGTATTTGCCCCGTGTCTAATCTGAAGTCAGCCATTGTTCAAAGAAGTGCTGGTTTTCTGGAGTGGGAAATGGTATTTAGAAGCCAAGATCTGAGCTCGGGGCTACCCCTCCCCAGCTGCCTGTTCTTCCTGCCTGCCTACTTTAGAGGAAGGAATTAGAGGACATAAATTTTTCCTTAAAATTCTGACTTTATATTGATAACCAATTCAAGATGAGACTGGTCGTATAGTTGCTTTCACCTTTTACCACACTGAGAACCCTAGTTTGCAGCATTTACATATTTTCTTTATTTTATAATGTATAAAATAGTTTCAGAATTGCATATTAATTACTACCATTAACAAGCCTCCTAAATAGAGGTCAAGATTCCTTCACAAGTTTTCTTTCTTTCCTTCTTTCTTTTTTAGTATTTTAAACTTTAGAATATAACCTTTTAGAAATGCATGATTAGGACACTGTGGTGTTCAAAAGTTACTTTAATTCTTTTTTACCTGTGGTTGTGTTATCAATTTGAATTGCAAACTTTGTTTCTGTGTATACATATTGTCACATTATTTTTTTTTCGTTTTGATATAATTTTACTTTTGCATACGTAAAAAATATACACTGTTCAAAATTCAAAACTATATAAAAAGATACACTTAAAGAGGTCCCACATGGATATCACCCTGTTACATCCCCTCCTGTCACCAGAGCAAAACATTTTCATTATTTTCAGGTCCATCCTCCTTCTGTGTTTCTTTCCACGCAAACAACTGTATACATGTGTATCCATAGGTGTTATTTCCCAATCTTTCTTTTATGAAAGTGTATCATATTCTTTATAGCTTCCTTTTTGCAGTTGATAAAACATTCAGGAAATGACTCTATAACCATTTACAAAGATATTCCTTATTCTTTTTAATTTTTTATCTTATTTTATATTTTTTGAGACAGCATCTCACTTTGTCACCCTCAGTAGAGTGTGGTGGCGTCATAGCTCACAGCAACCTCAAACTCTTGGGCTCAAGTGATCTTCTTGCCTCAGCCTCCCAAATATTAGTCTAGCATGTGAATAAACCAAAATTTGTTCACGCAGTCTTCAACGGAGGAACACTTGGATTGCTTTGTGTTATTCCAGGGTAAATTTCTAAGTGGACATTGTTCTTTTTCTCTTTGTAAGGTTTATTCGTATTTTCATATGAATGCTAAAAGCCTTATTGAGATCCAGGAAAATAAACAGTGGCATTATTTATCGTGACTGTTCTACATACGTTTAACTTGGCCACACGACGTCTTCATGAGGCTAATTTTTCTGTTCTAGAGCAAGAAAGGCATTCCCACTTCTTGAGGTCTACTGTTGAATCTTTCCATGTGCTTTTAAGCTTTTCACATATTGGTTCTGCATATTTTTTATTACATTTATTCATAAAAATTATTCTTTAGTTTTAAGTGGATTTTTTGTTTCCATTATATTATCTAAATAATTGTTACTTGTCCATTTACAGGCAGTTGACTATGATGCTCATTTTATATCTTCTACACCACTAAATTCTGTATATTTTTGTGTCTCTGTGTTTACATATTGGTTTAGCTTTGATTTATTGGGTTTTTCAGGTACATTGTCATATCACGTACAAAGAGAGAAAGTTTTACTTTTTTTCCAAATTCTTAGGCTTCTTATTATTCTGAAAGTATGAGTCAGTCAAAGCAAAGAAACCCGGAGAAAACAGTAGGCAGCGCTGGCAATAATAGAAATGATGGGAATCACTGCCTTTTTCTGGAACTTGATAAGAACACTTCTAATGTTTATCCTCTGAACAAAATGCTATCTTTTATACTGAAGAAAGCACATTGTATCATTAGGAAAGTATTCATATATTTTGATTCTATTGCAGGTTTTTTCTTTGTTTGTTTGAGACAGAGTCTAACGCTGTACCCTGGGTAGAGGACTGTCATCACAGCTCACAGCAACCTCCAACTCCAGGACTCAAGTGATCCTCCTGCCTCAGCCTCCCAAGGAGCTGGGACTACAGGCACCTGCCACAATGCCCTGCCAGTTTTCTTATTTTTAGTAGAGATGGGGTCTTGCTCTTTCTCAGGCTGGTCTTGAACTCCTGAGCTCAAGCGAGCCACCAGCCTTGGCTCCCAGAGTGCTGGGATGACAGGCGTCAACTGCCGCTCCTGGCCCTCTGTTGCAGGTTTTCATGGAGAAAACCTGTGGCTCAAGCAGCTAAGGCGCCAGCCACATACGCCTGAGCTGGCAGGTTGGAATCCAGCCCGGGCCTGCCAAACAACAATGACGGCTGCAACCAAAAAATACCCAGGCATTGTGGTGGGCACTGGTAGTCCCAGCTACTTAGGAGGCAGAGGCAGGAGAATCACTTGAGCCCAGGAATTGGAGGTTTCTGTGAGCTGTGATGCCACAGCACTCTACCCAGGGTGACAACTTGAGGCTCTGTCTCCAAAAAAAAAAAAAAAAGAATAAAAGTTGGCTTTACTGATGTCCTCTTCAACATCTATGAAAATAATCTTATGTGTTACTAATACAATAAACTATATAAATTGATTGATTAATGTTAATTAACAATAAATATTAACTAATTAATAACCGAAATGAGTCCCTCTTGATGTGAAGTTTTTCCTTTTTATTTGAAGTATCATTTTCAGACTTCCCAAATATTTTTAAGGCTAGTGCAATGGAGTTTCTTTACACTGTTAGCAGTTTGGCACTTTTGTTGGTTTGTGTTTCTTGAAAGAAAAGAACATGGTCTGCTATCACTACGGTACAGTTAAAAAATTCAGGAAATTTAACGTGTGCATAATGTATTATTGTCTAAATTCCAGTTTTATCGGTTTTTCCCCCACCGCCCTTGTTTCCTACAAGGAGCTGTAGGAACTCTTCTTCAGCTCAGTCAGGAATTCAGCTGTGACGCCTTTTGAGTTTCCTTTAATCTGGAACATTGCCTTATTCTTCAAATGTCTTTTATGATATTTTTGAAGAGTAACAGAGAAATTATTTTAGAAAACATCGCCCCATTTGTTAGCCATTCCCTAGTGATCCGAGTTAGGTGATGCGATCTGGGCTGGAAAATTGCGAAAGCTATTTCTCTTCTTCGCAGCATATCATTTTTTGGTGTGTCCATCTGTTACATCATTAATTCTCTTTGTTCTCCAGAGTTTTCCCCTATCAATTTACTATTTTTCCATTTGTAATCACTACACACTTTTCTGGGTGGCTAAATTATTTCTGACTGTGTAAATATTTTGTTCCCATAAAATCTTTCACCCATGGTTTTAGCATCCATTCATTCTATCAATTATTATTATTATTTTTTTGAGACAGAGTCTCACCATGTCGCCCTCAGTAGAGTGCTGTGGTGTCACAGCTCACAGCAACCTCAAACTCTTGAGCTTAAGTGATCCTCTTGCCTCAGCCTCCCAAATAGCTGGGACTACAGGTGTCCACCACAACGCCCAGCTATTTGTTGTTGTTGTAGTTGTCATTGTTGTTTGGCAGGCCCAGGCCGGGGTCAAACCCGCCAGCCCGGGTGTATGTGGCTGGCGCCCTAGCCGCTGAGCTACAGGTGCCAAACCTCTGTCAATTATTCTTATCTCAATTAATTTTTTAATTGTGTTTTTAATTTTTAGCATTTTTTCGATGTGTAATGCCTGGTAGTCTTTATTACAGAAAAATGTTATTATGGGTTTTTAAATGTCTTTTTAATTTATTGAATTATCATCCATCTTCATTATAATCAATGCTCAATATTCCTATGTTTGGACCGTGAGAACCTATGTGAACTTTTTCTAACAAATCTTCATCTTTCTTTGAATACTTCCATCCTTTTTAAGGGTTTTCATGGCATATAATTTTCATCCTTTTACTTTCGATGTACCTTTGCTATTTTTATATTTGAAACGCATCTTTTATAGATGACATATCATTTGATCTTGCTTTTTTCATCTTTTATGTTAATCTCTGCTTTTTCATTGATTTGTTTCATCCTTTACAATTGATGTGATTAAGTTTATTTAAATGAACGGTATTATAAAATTTATTTCTTCTGTTTTAGTATTTGTTGGTGTCTTTTCTTGTTTCCTTTTTTCTTTCCCTGGGTCTTTTTTTTTTTTTTTTTTTTGAGCTTTTGATTTTCTTTTCTTAGCTTCTTTGTATTTGGTTGAATATGTTTTATTTCAACTTATTGATGAGTTTTTAGCTCTATGTCTTTGTTTTTACTATTGGCATTAAGATCTACGTCACTAACATATTGTCAATCACACTTTATGGATTTTTAGAATTTTATCCAGATTATCAGTATTATTTATGAGAAAATCAATACCATTGGAGCTACCTTAACATTACCAGAAAGAGAATGCCCTTTAAAAGAAAGTAAGGCATTATTTTTAATTTTAATTTTCATTCTTGAAGGATATTTTGAGGGGCATGGAAACCGCGTTTGCAATACTTTTCAGCACAGACACACTCACGCAGTATTATTTAATTGTTCACCAGCTTCCATTTTCTTAATTTAGAAATTGTTTCTTAGTTTTCTAGCTATCCGTCAGAAGGTAATCTTGTCATCTAACACAGTTACAGCTCCGTCAATGTTACCTGTTGTTTGTTTTTTGACAATAGCCTGTGGAGAGAGGATTTTTATCTGGCTTTTAAAGGATTTTTCCTTTGGTTTATTTTTCTGCTTTGTTTTTGTATGCATAGGGATGAGTCTCTTTTTCATCTGTCTTCTTGGCATTCCTTGGGTTCCTTGGATCTGTACTCCATGTCCTTCCTCAGTTCTAGAACATTCTCAGCCTTATCTCTTTGAATGTCTCACACCGTCTCTCTTCTCTCCTTTTGTGACTATAATTAAACATGTATTAGACCCCTCACTATATAATCTATATCTCTAGCCTTCCTGCTCTTTAAAAATTCTTGTCATTTTTTTCTGTCATTTCCTGCTATTTTATCTCTCCATTCTGTACATTTTTTGATATGTCCCCATTTGTACTAATTTATGTTCTTGGCTGCACGCTATTTGCTGTATAACCCACCCTTTGAGTTCTGAATTTCAGTCGCCTTTCCTATTGTAGAATGACTTGTATTAGTCTGCTACGTCATTTTTAGAGATTTCAACTCTCCATAAAAAATTTCAAAATTGTCTTCCCTTTGAACACCCAAAATATAATTATTGCATGTAATTAATTTAAGGGCTGTGTCTGATGTTTTCATTATTTGGAGCCCCTGAGAATCTGTTTCTATTTTCTTATTTCTGCTAATATCTCCGTATCTTGTCTTTGCAAACGATAAAACACAAACAGCCTTTTATCTCTTTTTCTATACTAGCACCACACGGAGCGATACTTGTGGGCCCATTTGATACTCATGTCATGTTTTTTATTTGCTCATTTTGCAAATGAGCAAATAAAACTGATGCTCACAGGTGTTGGGTGACCTCAAAGCCACACAGGCATTGCAGACTTCCTGGCGTCCAGACCCAGTAGAGTTTCAAATCTACTTGACTTCAAAGCTAAAGGCTGAGCTTTTAAACCCTTGGCTACCTGGGAGAAGTTGGGTGTATAAGACTCTGTTGTCCCCAGTGACAGAGCTAAAACAAAACCAAACTATTGTTTGTTTGTTTTTTTCTTTTTCTTTCTTTCTTTTCTTTTTTTTTTTTTCTTTTGAGACAGAGTCTTCTGGCGTCACAGTTCACAGCAACCTCAAACTCTTGGGCTTAAGCCAATCTCTTGCCTCAGCCTCCCGAGTAGCTGAGACTACAGGTGCCCACCACAATGCCTGACTATTTTTGTTGTTGTTGCAGTTGTCATTGTTGTTTAGCAGGCCAGGGTTTGAACCTGCCAGCTCCCGATGTATGCTGCTGGCATCATAACCACTGTGCTACGGGCACCGAGCCAAAACCAAACCATCGTTAAGGATGAGTATGGTGAGTTTCACGTTCTTTTTGAGGATTGATTTAGTAGACACACACTGGCTATGTGCTGTTTCTTGTATGTGATCTGTAGCTGGACATCCAGCTCCCTTAGTGATGAACTTGAAATAAGATAAACAGCCATTTTATACTCATTTTAGGGAAAATGCATCTGAGAGTTAGAATTGAGCCATGGCAAAGGGCTGGTTTCTTTCCGCTAAGACAGAAGGCAGCCAGGAGCGGCCAGCCTTATAGACCCCTGAGCTTTCTTGATTGCCCCCGTACCCCATTCCAAATCCTCTCTCCAGAGGCTATTGTCAAAAAACAAACAATAGGTAACATTTATTGAATTCTAATGATGTGCTTGTCACTGTTCTAGAACATGATATTTATTCATGCATTTAGTCCCCATACCAAAACCATTAATTCTATTACTATCCACATATTGCACATGAAAAAAACAAGGCACAGAGAGGTTCTATAGCCTGCTAACGTCATGTGGCCTGGTACAGCAGCTGTTCAGAGTGAGACACGGGGCCAACCTTCAGGGTCCACCCCACAGGCCATGCTCACAGCCACTAGGTAACTACATGGTTAATTCCTTTCTGTGTTGAATAGAAAAGTGTGTAACTGATTTAGAAATAAAATACGGATGTGAATGGGAGGCTGGCCCAGGCCACCTCCCAGATCACCTTACAGCTGTGAGCTCCAGAAGTTTTGGTGGTAACCGAAAAGCCCCAGGCTATGGGAGGTGACTGTGCCACCATGGAAGACTGCACCCCAACACCAAGATCTTCATGGAAACAGCCAGCCAGGAATGGTGTGACATGGTGGCCAGCTCCCTCATGGAGGCAGAGCCCAAATTTCTGCTTAGCTAATCCCAGTAAAAAATTGTGTCTCGTCAAAGCTGCCTTTTGTGTGACTGGTTTTAAAAACAGTTTTAAATAAAAATTAAGGGTTTCACTCAGCGTCTCTTATGTAACAATTTTTTACATATGTAAATAAATGTGGCAGAATGGATTTGAATGTTTTAAATCTTTTTATTTATTTATTTATTTATTTATTGTAGAGACAGAGTCTCACTTTATTGTTCTTGGTAGAGTGCCCTGGTGTCACACAGTTCACAGCAACCTCCAACTCCGGGGCTTAGGCGATTCTCTTGCCTCAGCCTCCTGAGTAGCTGGGACTACAGGTGCCCGCTACAACGCCCAGCTATTTTGTTGTTGCAGTTTGCCCGGGGCCAGGTTTTAACCTGCTACCCTAGGTATATGGGGCTGGTGCCCTATCCACTGAGCCATAGGCGTTGCCTGGATTTGAATGCTTTATTCGCAAAGAAAGACCTTTTGCAGGTATGGTGCGGGCACAGATATCCTGGACTGTGTGGAGGGGAGAGCAGTGAGTTCCAGGAGAAGAACTTGCCTGGGGAGCAGGAGGCCACAGGCCAGGCTTTGACTCTGATTAGCTCCAGACCTCCCAGGGCTCGGCTACTGGAGCCAAGGGATGTCCTCTCACCCTGTCACCAGAGGGGGCATCAGGGAGCAGGCCAGCAGGGACACTCACATCAGAGTGCGGCAGCTCCTGCCCTTGCTGACTGTGCCTGTCACTCCCTCTGTGACTGTGCCCAAATCACATCAGTGTCTCCACGTATCAGATGGGGACAATGATGCCCAGCCTTCTCACAGGGTGCCTGTCTGAGCCTCAAGCATGATCCCAACATACACATGGACTTTCACTCATTCTTCGGGCTTGGGGAGGGACATCAACATTGCAAGGGTGTGGGCCGAGTGTCAACTGGAGACCCCATCCACTCCTCACAGCATCCCCGGCAGGCAGGCGCGACCCCCGACTTCCCTATGAGAGCACATGAGGCCATGAGCACCCAAGGACAGGGAGGGTTATTTCTGAGTCCCATTCCCAGCTCACCTGTAGGGCCTGAATGTGCCTTTGAGTAAAAGAAGGAATGTGTTTTTGCTACGCAACCTGTGTTTCACTAAAGTCAACCGGCCACCCTCCCCCCTCCATCGTCTGAAGACAAGGAATGGTGTGACCATGGGCTTTGCTCTGAAGTCACTTTTCATGGGGGAGCAGGCCCCTCCCTGTCCTCCTAAGAGTCCACAGTCCCTGGGATGAAAACCCAGCCTTTGCTCCTCACTCGCTGGCAGGTGGGGACTGATGCCTTTTACCATTTATGAAAAAAAATGTAAATGGCGACAAAAGCTATTTTTATAATGTTTTTAGCTATTCCATGACTGACATCAATAACACATAACAGTTTCACTGACATTGTATCACGTCCAATGGGCCCAGTGACCTGATTCAATGTCGGTGGAAAAGCCTCGTACATCATCTCGGGGGCCGGATTGCAGCAGATCCATTACCCATGCCGCAGCCCCAGAAGTGTGCCCAGAGCTGATGCCACGTCCATTTTCCAGCCCTCCTTTCCGTTCTTCCTTTTCCTAACTGTCCTGGCTCTCTGACCACGGACTCAGTCACCCTTTGGCAGACCCTCTTACGTTGTTCCGCCCCGGACCTTGCTGACTTTTGAGGGCCGGGGCACATCTGTGCACGTGGATTTAGAGCAGCAGACAGTAGGAGCCCCGTGTGCAGATACAGGGGAGGAAAGGCGACAGGAGGAAAGGATGGATGGTTCCCTCGTCTCGACGGCCATGGCCTTGGTCTGTGCCCTCACAGCACTGGGCCTTGGTCAGGGTCCTAGGGGGAATAAAAGTTGGTCTTGTCACTAGCAGCATCAAAACAGACGACATTAAAGTCTTTGGGGCTTGGTGCCCGTAGCATGGTGGTTACGGCACCAGCCACATGCACTGAGGCTGGCAGGTTCAAGCCCGGCCCAGGCCTGTTAAACAACAATGACAAACGCAATAAGAAAATGGCTGGGCATTATGGTGGGCACCTGTAGTTCCAGCTACTTGAGAGGCTGAGGCAAGAGAATGGCTTAAGCTCAAGAGTTTGAGGTTGCTGTGAGCTGTGACGCTACAGCACTCTACCAAGGGTGACAGAGTGAGACTCTGTCTCAAAAAAGAAAAATAAACAAATAAAGGCTTTGCCACGTTTTTGCAAAATGAGACCCCAGAGCAGGAGAAACCCCATGCCCCAGGCTTCAGCCCCAGGTCGTGGAAGCTGACCAGCACCAGGGGAGACAGGAGGCCACCTGGTCAGGGCCCTATCCTGGACTCAGGGTGAGATGGACCTCCGCTGGGGCCACCTGTCTGTCATTTCATCTTCTCAGCTGTGCAGGATGGGAATGAACACGGGCTGCGGTGTCTTACGTGGGTTTAAGGGAGCCCTTGCTAATATTGCAATATATTTGTCATTTGTCTCACTGGGAAGGCTGTTTAGTAGTCAAAACTGTAGAAAATTGAATATACACTTACTGTATAAAAATGATATGCTTGGTTAGTGATAGTTTGGAAGGAATAAGTACATCTATCATAGAAGAGCAGGCTGTCAGCTCTTTATATGTAAGAAAAATATTGAACACAAATGTGATAAATGTTGGGCGCTGTTTACAAAAGTTATCCGATGAAGTTGGTGTATAGTTACTTCTTCCAAGCAAAGAGGAATATAGAAGGAGAAAAGGAGAGACAATGGGAAGGAGGAAGCAAGAGAAAAGGGGTTGGGGACGTGGAGAGAGAGGAGGTAACAGCGGAGAAAACAAAGGCAGAGCTCTAAAAGGGTCCCGGGAAAGCACCAGGTGCCACCCCCAAATACCGCAGGTGGTGGCCCTGCCCACTTCCTTCTCCAGGAGAGGAGAAGGAAGGTCCCTCCAGAAGGTCCAGGTCATGGAACATATTCCATGAACACTGAATGGGGTCTGTCCCTGAGTCACTGGGAGAGGCAGCTGGAATGGACCTCGCTGTGGCCCAGAGGGGAGAGTTAGATAAACAAAGGCAATCTCAACCGATGACAAATGGTTGGACATGGGGAATAGCTTCATAGACAAGAAAGTTCCAGGTGGACAAGAATTTAGAAACAATTTGGAGTGCTCCAGGTGGGGATCTGGGGTGCTGAGGAGCAGGTGCTTGGTGAGGGGACTGAGGCAGAGCCTATCCCTCAGGGCAGGGACCACCTATAGATCAATAGTCCTCTAGGTCCAGGCCATGGGACAGTGGCAGGGCCCTGTCTGAGGACACAGCAGGGAGGTCACTGAAGGCCACTGGTGTCAGCTCCAAGGAGCTGGGGTACAGCACGTATGATATGAGAGGTGGAGGGAGCTGGAGACCATGCTAGAGGGCCTGGCTCATGACCTGACCTTGAGCCTACGCTGTCACACAATCCTTACAGCAGGTGGAGAGCCCGAGCCTCCCAGCTGGAAAGCAGCAGAGCTGGGATTGAAGCCAGATTGTCTGATTTCACAATCTGAACTTTGCTGCCTCTGAGAAGTTCTCCTGCCCCAGCCGCTCACCCAAGAGAGCACCTGTAATTTCTCACCACGAATCCGGTGAGAGCGTTTTCACTCTCCATCTGATCCTTCCAGGAGCTTGTCCTTGCAGGAGCTGGGAAGGTGATCTGAGGGAGGGAGAAAGGTGGAGCTAGAGGAAAGAGGGTCCCTTCCCATGAAGAAGGAAGAAGGTTGAGGCTTCACCTAGCTCTAGAAGTCCCAACTTTGTGCCTCCAGGTTTCTGTTCACTGTTCTCGGCTCCACGTTCCTCCTCATCTCAGAGAAGCCTTTCTCCTAAGGCAACTAAGATGGGCCATCAAGGCTAGGTCTCCACTATCACCACAGCTCATGATGAGGAGAAGGGCCCCATCTCCAAAGCTGGAAATGCCTAGTGAGTCATTTAAACAAAGCCCAGCTTTTACCTGGCAGGTCTGTCATCAGGACTTCCTTTAAGCTGCTGGATTCAGCTATGCCTGAAACCCAATGCCCTGGTGCTTCCTGATTATGTAAGACTATAGCTTCTCTTTCTTTTCTTTTTTCTTTAAAACATAAGCAACTTACAACATACCACAGGTTGTGTCTGACATCCCTTCTGACTGGCCTCTCTGGAGGGAGGCCACTGGATTTAATGACCAGTTCATCTTACAGGATAAGAGCTGGTCATTCCCCCAGCAGATGAGGTAAGGTATGCACCCTCGGATGATGTAAAGGAGGGAAGTTGCTATCTGCATTTAGAGTCAACGATTAATACTCAATAGCTTGTAAAGGTAGTACTTGAGGCTCAATCCTTAGTGAGCTTTAAAGAGCTGTGAACTGAGACTATATTCCCAGTGGAAGCTCAAGGTCAAAGGACTTCATTGTCTGGGAGTTGGTGGAGGTCACAGAGGGGGCAAGAGAAAACGCGAGGCAGTTTTCTGGCACTTTCAGTGCTTGAATTCATTGGAGAAAAATAGTTGCCAAGCAGGATTAATGAATTTGGAGGTAAGGGAATATTTCAGGGTTTGGACTCAGCCTGATGATGGTGATTCTTTCTCCATATTCTCTTTATAGTCTTTAAATATTACTCATTTTTCACGCATAACACTGCATCCAGGATGTGTCTGTTTGAGCAGTGGCACAGAGTTGTAACTGCACCCCGGGGCTGAGGTCTGTTGTGGGATTCTCAGGGCAGGACAGCTGCAAAGGGTTCCTACCCTGAGGCCCACGAGATACAACACCTTTCTGATCCTCTTTCTGCCAATTCGATGCCTCTTTGTTACACAACCCACTATTTTAATTTTGCCTATCATTTTTTTATGGTTCCAAGTTTTATTTATTTTTAATTTATTATTATTATTATTATTATTAAGACAGAGTCTCACTGTGTTGCCCTTGGTAGAGTGCTGTGGTATCATATCTCACAGCAACCTCAAACTCTTGGGCTCAAGTAATCCTCTTGCCTCAGCCTCCTGAGTAGCTGGGACTATAAGTGCCTTCCACAATACATGGCTATATATATATATATATATTTTTTTTTTTTTTTTTAAAGAAATGGCATCTCACTCTTGCTCCAGCTGAGGTTCAGACTTCAAAATTTGGTTTCATTTAATAATTCAACAAATATCCATTGACTATTTAGTGATGTCAAATGATGAGCCTTTTCTTTATGCCTTTTTGACGTGAAGAGTTACTGAAAGAACTGGTTAACCACATGTAAAAAGCTGAAACTGGACCTGCACTTCTAGCCACTTACAAAAATTAACTAATGATGGATAAAAGACTTAAACCTAAGCCATAAAACTACAACAACTCTAAAAGAAAGTATAGGGAACAACTCTTAACAATGTTGGCCTTGGGAAAGATTTTATGAAGACGACGCCAAAGATAATCATAGCAACGACGACAAAAATATATCAATCAATAAATAAACCTGGCACCTGATCAGGTTTAAAAGCTTCTGTACATCTAAGGACATAATCAACAAAGCAAATGGACAAACTTTAGGGTGGGAGAAGGTGTTTGCATGCTATGAATCTGACAAAGGGCTGGTAACCAGAATCTACAAAGAACTCAAGCAAATCAGCCAGAAAAGAGCAAAGAACCCCATTCAAATCTGGGTGACAAACATGAACAGACTCTTCTCATGAGGATAGACAAATGGCCAACAAACTCATGGAAAAAACTCTCAGGGTCTCAAATTGTTAGAGAACTGCAAATCAAAACCAACTTTGAGATGTCAGCTAACCCCAGTGAGAATGGCCCACATCACGAGATCCCAAAACAACAGAAGTTGGCCTGGGTGTGGAGAGAAGGGAACTCTCATTCACTCTTGGTGGGACTGCAAGCGGGAAGCAGCCTGGAGAGTTCCCCAAGAACTAAAGGCAGACCTTCCATTTGACCTGCAATCCCATTACTGGATTATCACCCCCAAAGAAAGAAAGTCATTTGATCATAAGGTCATTTGCACTCACATGTTTATAGCAGCCAAATTTACAATGGCAAAGATGTCAAAACAACCCCAATCATCTTCAACACATTCATGGTTAATAAACTGTAGGATGTGTATACCCTGGAATACTGTTCAGCCATAGAAAGATGGAGATTTTGTACCTTTTGTTACGACATGGATGGCCTTGGAGAAAACTCTCCTGAATATCACAAGAATGGACAATCAAGCATTCCACATACTCAATACTAAGCTGAAACTCGCAGATTAGCAACAAGTGCACATGTGACAGAAAAAACCTCCGTTAAATTCAAGAAGGGGGGAGAGGGGAGAGGGCTTGGTAAGTCCCCACTTAATGGGTACAACCTGTGGGTATATCATACACTTCTCAGGTAAACATCACAACTACAACTTGGACGCTACCTTATAAAGGCGAACAATGTAGCCTGCTTGGCCCTCATATTAATTCACAATAAAAAGAAAATTAAAAAACAATAAAAATAGAAAAAAGAGAGATTTCTTAGTGTATTCTCCATTTTTATAGCAGCCTTTTAAGGTTTGGATTCTGTAAGGCCTACCTTTATTTTTGAAGTGTTATGAGGTGGGGATTTAGGCAATTTTTTTTTTGAGACAGAATTTCACTATGTCGCCCTTGGTAGAGTGCTGTGGCATCACAGCTCACAGCAACCTCCAACTCTTGGGTGATCCTCTTGCCTCAGCCTCCTGAGTAGCTGGGACTTTAGGAATGACCCATTAGGAACTGTATTAAAGGGTTGCAGCATTAGGAAGGTTGAGAACCACTGGCTTAAGCAATTCTCTTGCCTCAGCCTCCCACGTACCTGGGACTACAGGCGCCCACCACAATGCCCAACTATTTTTTTGTAGCAGTTGCCATTGTTGTTTAACAGGCCTGGACTGGATTTCAACCTGTCTGCCTTAGTGTATGTGTCTGGTACCCTAATTGGTGAGCTGCGGGTGCTGAGCTATAATATTTTTACTTTGATTCTTTCTGCAGGTAAACTCTTCTATGTAAATGTCAGAATTATCTTGTCAACGTCCACAAAGTATTTTGTTTGCCTTTTGATAAAGTCTAGTTTAATGTCATGAATGTGTTTGGCGAATAAAGGCAGGTTTTCCACACTCAGTCCTCCCTTCCATGAACACAGCCTGCGTCTCCGTGAGTCGAGTCTTTAGCCTCCTACTCAGACTTCTCTTGGGTGTGGCCTCCTTCCAGAGATCTTCTGTTTTTGAACTTCCTACTTAATATCATCTATACTCCAGCTATGGTTATTCCCAGGCAATGGGAGGAATGCGAGCACTTAGAGATAGAAAAGTCCATTTATATCTACAAAACAAAAGACAAAGTGTGACTCAGGTCCCCTAACATTCCGTCCATCTCATGGCCAAGCCCCGGTGGCTGAGCTGCCACATTCCTTTGGCTATGGCTTCATCGGGTGGTTTATCCTCATCCCTCACCTGTACAGCTTAAGAAGACACAATACTGTAAGCCTCTTCAAACGCAGGTGGCTGCTCCTGAGGTAAGCACATCCATCTGCATGTGTTCTTAATACTTGCCAGGCCCAACACTGTACGCTGGACACACCAAAGTGAATAAGGCAGGACTGAGACATGGAGAGCATTCCCAGGGGCTCAGACGCGCACCCACGTCACAGGGTCAGACAGAGGAGGTCTGAGTCGATTTTGGAGTCTATTCTAACAAAATATCATAAATGTATAGCTTATGAACAACAGACGTTTCTTCCTCACAGCTCAGGAGGGTTAAAAGTCCAAGAGTGAGGCCCTGGCAGAGCCAGAGTCTGGTGAGGGCCTGCTGTCCAGCTAATGGAGTCTCTGGTCCGGGCCTGCTGTCCAGCTCACAGAGTCTGGTGCCGGCCTGTTGTCCAACTCATGGAGTCTGGTAAGGGCCTGCTGTCCAGCTCACGGAATCTGTGAGGGCCTGCTGCCCAGCTCAGAGTCTGGTGTGGACATGCTGTCCAGCTTACAGAGTCTGGTGAGGGCCTGCTGTCCAGCACACAGATAGGCCTTTTTGCTGTATCCTCCATGGTGAAAGGTACGAGACAGCTCCCTGGGGGAGCTCCCTATATTTCATAAGGGACTAAATCTCATTCATGGGGACTCTGCCCTCATGACCTAGTTAACCCCCAAAGTCCCCACCTCCTAATACTATTATATTGGCAATTAAATTTCAACATATTAATTTGGGGAGAGACACAAACATTCAGACCATAGCCGAGGGTGTGTCTGGGCATGTTTGATGAGCTGGTGAGGGAATAGTTATGCATTGATTTGCAATGTGGGTTTATGCAGAAGTGGGGCTGTTTATATGAAATCCAGGTAGAAGGAAGATTCAGTCTCAGATACCGGCTGGCCAGGCCCTGCCCACTGGTGTCACTCGTGACAACCGGCGTGGAACTGAAAGACATTATGCTAAGTAAAATGAGCCAGGCCCTGAAAAGCAAATATTGTGTGATCTCACTTATCTTTAGAATCTCAAAAAGTTAAGGTCATACAAACAAGTAGAAAGGTAATCACTGAAGGCTGGGGAGTGGGGAAGAGAAGTAGGGTTGGGGAATGAGGGACAGTAACCCAAGGGCTCCAAATTTTAGTTATACTGTAGAAATAAATTCTAGTGATCTATTGCTCTGAATGGGGACTCTAGTTAAAATAATGTATTATATATGTAGTATTTCAAAATCACTAAAGTAATAGATTGTTAGCATTCTAACCACACACACACACACACACAAAACCAACTTGGTGAAAAGTCTGATTGAGTCTCCACACTGTATACATAGATCAAAATATCACATTGTGTTGCAAGGGTGTATATAATTGTTATTTATCAATTAAAAGTAAATTTTTAAAATTCAAAAAGATTAAAATTATAAACTCTCTAGCAAGACTGACAAATTTTAAGATAAGACACAAGTCACCCATATCAGAAGTAAAAGAGGGGCTGCTAGTAAAGCTAATAAGGAAATAGGTTAAGCAACTGAGAAAATAATCACGACCTATAAAAACATAACAAAGATAAACTAGTCTGAATAGCTTATAACGATTAAAAAGATTAAATTTGCAGCTGAGAATCTCCTGAAAAAAGAAATCTCCATGCTCAGATAATTTCACTGGAGTATTCTATGAACTTAAAGGAAAATTGGAACCAATTGTACGCAATTTCTTCCAGGAAATAAATGAGGAGGGAATACTTTCCTGCTGTTTTGATAGGGCCAGTATTACCAAACCAAAACCAAACTAACACCAAAAAAGGACAGTGTGAAAAAGAGAAAACTACAGACCAGTAACACTTAAAACCATACACATAGACATGCTCAATGAAATATTTGAATCCAGCAAAGTATAAAAAGAAATTATTCACCATGACTGCATTAGTTTGCTCTGGTGACAAAATACCAGAGGCTGGGTGGTTTAAAAGGTAGAAATTTATTTTCTCATGATTCTGCTGGGTAGAAGTTAAAGATCAAAGTATTCACAGAGGCCTCTGGGTCTGCAGGTCCCTCACTCTTAATCCGTTCCCACGAGGTTGTCCTTCAGTCTGTGCCTCTCTGTTCTCACCTCTTCTTGTTATAAGGACACCCATTCTGCTGGACTAGAGTCCACCCAAATGACCCTATTTGAATTTAATTGACTTATTAACCATAATGTCTAGAAATCAATTAATGTAATCCATCATATTAATAGGGTAAAAACGAAAAACTGTAAAATCACATCAGTCACTGTGGGAAAAGCATTGGACAAGGTCTTTCAATCATTTATGATAAGAAAGCTCAGAAAACTAGGAACAGAGGAAAACTTTCTCAACATGATAAAAAACACACACATAAACATACACCCATGTACACAGATGCACGCACACACATAAATATACTGTCATATACACACACACAAATCTTTACAACTAACAACATACTTTGTAGTGAAAGACTGTTTTCCTTATAAGAATGGGAACAAGGCAAGTGTTTTCACTCACACAACAGCTATTCAACATTGTACTAGAGCTAGTGAAATTGATAAGACAATGTAATAAAATGTGTACTGATTGTAAAAGAGGAAATAAAGCTTTCCTTATTCACAGACAACAAAATTTTCTATATAGAAGACCTCAAATACACATCCCCAAATAAAACTTCCAAAAACAAATCCTAGAGGCAATAAGTTTGCCATATTTCAAATAGAAGGTTAAAAATTGTAGTTTTATATATTAGCAATGAACAATTAGAAACCAAAATGTTAAAAACAAGATTATTTACAATTACTAAAAAGAAAATGAAATACTTAGATTTAAAGCTAACAAATCATGTACAGTGTCTGTTTTTTTTTTTTGAAAATCATAAAATGCAAATTACATATATCAAAACAGACCTGTCTAAATGGAGAGGTATACCATGTTTAGGGATCAGAAGACTCGCTGTAGTAAAGATGTCAATTCTCTTCAAATTGATTTCTAGATTTAATATAGTTTCTACCAAAATCTCAGCAATGTGTTTTGTAAACAATGACAAGTTTTAAAATTTACATAGAGGGACAAAAGATATACAATAACTAAGACAATTTTTTAAAGACGTATAAAGTGGGAGGAATTGCTCTACCGAATGTTAAGGCTTCCTGTACAGCTACAATAATCAAAACAATCTGGGTTTGGCACAGGAACAGACAAAAAGATCAGCGGAACAGAATACAGAACTCAGAATATAGAACATAGAACCCAGAAACAGTATAAAATATGCCTCAAATGGTATTGAACAAAGGTGTAAAATATCTCTTCTGGAGGAAGAACAGCATTTTCAATGAAGGCGATACAGCACCTGGTCATTCCTAAAAAAATAACCCTCAACTTAAATTTTACATCTTCTACAAAAAGCAGATTCAAATGAATTACAAACCTAAGTATAAAATTACGCATTTTTTTAGAAAAAAGATAGAAACATTTTAGGACCTAGGGCTAAGCAAATGTAATCAGACTTCACTCCAAAAACACAACTTATGAAGGGGAAAAATGATAAATTAGACTTTGTCTAAATGACAAGGACTTTTGTCCTGTTGAGATGTAAAGATAAGCCATAGAGTCAGAGGGATTAGCAAATCACACATCCAACAAAAGCTTGTATCTTGAGTACATAAGGAACCCTTAAAAATTAACAATAAAAAAGAATAATCCAATCTTTTTGATAACACAGGAAAAACAATAGCAGATATTTCACCAAAGAGGAACCACAGAAGGCAGGAAAATGGACAGAAAGATGCTCAATGTCATTAGCCGTTAAAGTAATTCAAGGTGAAACCACAGTAAGATCTCACTACACACCTGCCAGAATGGCTAAAACAAAAATAGGGATAGCTCCTGAGGGTGCAGAAAACCCAGGTAACTTCTCCATTGCTGGTGGGAATGCAAAGTGGTGTAACCACTCTGGAAAATAGTTTGTCAGTGTCTTGTAAAACATGTCCTTACTCCATAACCCAGCAATTACAGTCCTGGACATTTATCCCAGGGAAATGAAAATCTATGCACACAGAAAAACGTGGATGTGGATGTTTGCAGCAGCGTTATTTATAAAACGAAAAAATTGGAAACAGCCTCAATGCCTTTGGTATAGAAGAGACATTTCTTAAACTGATAGAGACCATCTACAGCAAACCCACAGCCAATATCATATTGAATGGAGTTATATTGGAATCATTTCCACTCAGATCAGGAACCAGACAAGGCTGCCCATTGTCTCCATTGCTTTTTAACATTGTAATGGAAGTTTTAGCCACCACAATTAGGGAAGAAAAGGCGATCAAGGGTATCCATATAGGGTCAGAAGAGATCAAACTTTCGCTCTTCGCAGATGATATGATTGTATGTCTGGAAAACACCAGGGACTCTACTACAAAACTCTTAGAAGTGATCAAGGAATACAGCAGCGTCTCAGGTTACAAAATCAACATTCATAAATCGGTAGCCTTTATATATACCAACAATAGTCAAGTTGAAAAAACAGTTAAGGACTCTATCCCATTCACAGTAGTGCCAAAGAAGATGAAATATTTGGGAATTTATCTAACAAAGGACGTGAAAGATCTCTATAAAGAGAACTATGAAACTCTAAGAAAAGAAATAGCTGAAAATGTTAACAAATGGAAAAACATACCATGCTCATGGCTGGGAAGAATCAACATTGTTAAAATGTCCATACTACCCAAAGCAATATATAATTTCAATGCAATCCCTGTTAAAGCTCCACTGTCATACTTTAAAGATCTTGAAAAAACAATACTTCGTTTTATATGGAATCAGAAAAAACCTTGAATAGCCAAGACATTACTCAGAAATAAAAACAAAGCAGGACGAATTATGCTACCAGACCTCAGACTATTCTACAAATCAATAGTGATCAAAACAGCATGGTATTGGCACAAAAACAGAGAAGTAGATGTCTGGAATAGAATAGAGAACCAAGAGATGAACCCAGCTACTTACCGTTATTTAATCTTTGACAAGCCAATTAAAAACATTCAGTGGGGAAATGATTCCCTATCACCAACAAACGGTGCTGGGTGAACTGGCTGGCAACCTGTAGAAGACTGAAAGTGGACCCACACCTTTCACCATTAACTAAGATAGACTCTCACTGGATCAAAGATTTAAACTTAAGACATGAAACTATAAAGATACTAGAGGAGAGTGCAGGGAAAACCCTTGAAGAAATCGGTCTGGGCAAGTATTTTATGAGGAGGATCCCCTGGGCAACTGAAGCAGCTTCAAAAATACACTACTGGGACTTGATCAAACTAAAAAGCTTCTGCACAGCCAGGAACACAGTAAGTAAAGCAAGCAAACAGCCCTCAGAATGGGAGAAGATCTTTGCAGGTTATGTCTCCGACAAAGGTTTAATAACCAGAATCCACAGAGAACTCAAACGCATTAGCAAGAATAGAACAAGGGATCCCATCGCAGGCTGGGCAAGGGATTTGAAGAGAAACTTCTCTGAAGAAGACAGGCGCGCGGCCTTCAGACATATGAAAAAATGCTCATCATCTTTAATCATCAGAGAAATGCAAATCAAAACTACTTTGAGATACCATCTAACTCCAGTGAGACTAGCCTATATCACAAAATCCCAAGACCAGAGATGTTGGTGCGGATGTGGAGAAAAGGGAACACTTTTGCACTGTTGGTGGGAATGCAAATTAATACATTCCTTTTGGAAAGAGATATGGAGAACACTTAGAGATCCAAAAATAGATCTGCCATTCAATCCTGTAATCCCTCTACTGGGCATATACCCAGAAGACCAAAAATCACATCATAACAAAGATATTTGTACCAGAATGTTTTTTGCAGCCCAATTCATAATTGCTAAGTCATGGAAGAAGCCCAAGTGCCCATCGATCCACGAATGGATTAATAAATTGTGGTATATGTACACCATGGAATATTATGCAGCCTTAAAGAAAGATGGAGACTTTACCTCTTTCATGTTTACATGGATGGAGCTGGAACATATTCTTCTTAGTAAAGTATCTCAAGAATGGAAGAAAAAGTATCCAATGTACTCAGCCCTACTATGAAACTAATTTAGGGTTTTCACATGAAAGCTATAACCCAGTTACAACCTAAGAATAGGGGGAACGGGGAAAGGGAGGGGAGGGTTGGGGGAGGTGGGTAGAGGGAAGGGGATTGGTGGGATTACACCAGCGGTGCATCTTACAAGGGTATATGTGAAACTTGGTAAACAGTCTGTGAAGCTAGTGAATGATGCCCCGTGAATATATCAATGTACACAGCTATGATTTAATAAAAAAAATAAAAAAAATAAAGATGAATGATTAAAGCGTGGTACACCCAAACTGTGGAATACACGTACATGATGATACCCATGACCTAGATAGAGTTTATAGGAATTATATTAAGTAAAAAAGTTACGTCAGAAAAGATACATTATACACGTACTTTCTTGAAATAACACTTAAATTATGTTGACCCCCCAAAAAGAGTAAAAAAAAATACTTACTGTACATGAAGTATATTTTTACTTCTTTTGAAAATAATTTAATTGGTGATCTTTAAAACCTTTTTGCAGCTTACTTAAGATCCTCTTGGCACACAGGTTGAAAATCACTGCCCTAAGATATTCAGCCTACAGGACAGAAGAATCTAACACCAGCTGCATGCTCTTTGCTTGATTATTCAGCCCAAGCTAACAAGATCAGATTGGTGCCAGGTGAATGCCCTGGGGGTCACGCACGTTCTTGAAATAACAAAAGCATAGAGATAAAAGATAGATTAGTAGAGTTAGGGATAGAGGAAGGGCGGGTATAGCTGTAAAGTTATAGCATAAAGGAGCCTGTGGCAATGGAATAGTTCTTCATCTACGTTTTGGTGGTGGTTACAAGAACCTACGCATGTGATAAACATTTCATAGAACCACACAACAAATACATAAGCACGTGTAAAACTGATGAAAAGATCCGAATGATCTCCATGGATTGCACCGATGCCAATATTCTGATTCTGATACTGTGTTTATGCAAGAAGTTAATTAGGATAAACTGGATGAAGGGCATTTAAAGATGAGGTTTATATTAACCAGTGCGATGTAAGCGTTCCTAATTCTGTATGAAATCAGCACATTGTACCCCATAAATGCATTAATGTATACATGATCTATGTGTTTATGATTTAATAAAAAAATAAAATAATGAAAGTTCAAAACATAAAAAAAATTCCACGGTACACTTAAATTATGTTGATCCAAAAAAAGAGTAAAAATAAATACTTACTGTATATTAAGTATATTTTTACTTCTTTTGAAAATAATGTAATTGGTGATCTTTAACATTTTTTTTGCAGCACACTCAAGATCCTCTTGGCACACTGGTTGAAAATCGCTGCCTTAAGATATTCAGCCTACAGGATGGACGAACCTAACACCAGCTGCATGCTCTTCACTTGATGATTCAGCCCAATCTAACAAGCTCAGATTGGTGCCAGGTGAATGGCCAGAGGGTGGGGTTGGATCTCTGGATTCTTCAAGCTGGGCATGAATTAGCATCCGCCCTCAGGGGACTCATAGGCTACATATTGCTCTGAAACCTTTTCCCAAAGCACCTCTTCTTCCTCCTGACCAAGAGGCACATTTGCACTAACCTCTGGAGTCTAAGATACAACACATACATTGTAAGAATTGCAGAAAAACGATACTTGATTTTTTCCGAATTCATGCAAGCCAAAGTGACTCTACCTTTCTTCCCATCCTCAGCCCCCTCCCTAGCCCACTCCAACCACAAGCACAGAGAGAGAGTGATTCAGTCTAATTCCATCTGGCCATGGCTGGAGTTGTGTCTGAAATACTCCTCTGAATTGATGGTAGACGAAACTTCCCTACCACCCAGACTTCAGGCTGTGTTGCTGGATGGCAAAGTGGTGGGGGTTTGTGTTGCCCTCCTAGCTCTGGAAGTGGGGAGGTTCTGGCAGCAAGTGGGGTGGGGAGTTTGTGGCTCGATGAATTTGTTCTTTTGTACACAGCTCGTTCTGTTCCTAGCCCCCTTTGCAGTGACAGGAGGTGCTAGACGGTGGGCTGCAAGATGCATACTGCTATAGGCAGAAACTCGACATGGTGTAATTACTGTACGTTGAAATAGACGGAATTTGGATATGAAAGCAAAGCACCCGATCTTGCGTGCTGCTGAGAAGGGACACATCACCCCACCCTGAGAGTGCATGTATCTACAAGAGCGTTCCAGTCTCTGAAAATGGCCCACGGGCCAAAGAGCCCAAACGAACGCCTCATGGCTGGGAGCAGCAGGGGGAAGAGGCTTCCGCCAAGGCAAATGAGAAGAGATGTGAATCAGAAATTACAATCCTAGGAACCGTCTTTTGGTTCAAACTTTTACTTACACATGAGAAACTGCAAATCTCTCTTCAGAACTAAACTAAAGCCAGGCCAGTTCTTTCCCGAGGGCTGGAAAAAAGTAATTGAATCTCCTAAGACTTTACTGAAAAACTTCTTACCAGAGTAGGTCAAGGAGAGGTGGGGGAAAGATACTGCGTGCAAGGCATTTCCTCGCAGGTGTGACTATCTAAAGATCAATGAAAGTAATTTTTTTTAATGCAATCTATAACTAAGTATTATCACACATAGTTCAAGTAGGGATGTCAAAACAGAGCCCACTGGCACAACTTGAACGGAGGCCCAAACTCGAGGTGTTTGGGAATTCCATTCTTAAGCTGACCTTCCAGGTCAGCAGTTCTCAACCAGTGGGTCGTGACCCACAGGAACTGTATTAAAGGACCACGGCATTGGGAAGGTTGAGAACCACTGTTCCTGGCTGTTATAAATCTGTTTTTCAAGGTAGGAGTATGTGCCATTTTAGTTTGTAACTCAATTTGCAACAGTTAGAAATATTTATCTAGATCAGTGGTTCTCAACCTGTGGGTCCCAACCCACGGGAACTGTATTAAAGGGTCGCGGCATTAGGAAGGTTGAGAACCACTGATCCAGATGGATGGGAGGAACTGGTACTATCTGATTGGGAATGGGGAACAGGAGAAGTAGGGCCGAGGTGAGTCCTGACGTGGTCTGTGTGTACAAAGATGGGAGGAAAAGAGGCAGGACACGGGGCGATGCTGGATTCAGACGTGATTAGAATCTAGTGACTCCTTTCTGCTCACCTCAGCATATGGCTTAAGAGTCTCTGATTACAAAATTCCAGATTAAGTCCTAGATCAAGCTTCAGAAGGTGGGTAGAATGGTGGAGAGTGGTGCACAATGACATTTATTGGGAAGGAAGAATGCTCCAGTGGTAACACTGATCACCAGCTTTTGACTGGGTTTTGAATTTTCTTTTTGTTATTCTGTTGGTCATATTGCCTCGGCCAATGGAAAGACAAAATAAACCAAGTATAAGTCCTCTGCAAAGCTCTGTTGGCTTTTTAAAAAACAAGGTGTCACCCTAAATATCTTGCCATCAGAAGCTTGTGGCTTTCTCTGGGTCTAAAACCGAACTTCCAACCTCTCTCCCAAGTGACAGAGCACACCGCCGCCATCGCCGAGATGCAGCTGTTCAGGTGATCTTCCTGAAACCCTTTTTAAGATACACTTAAATATATAAAAGTCACTCCCTGAGGTAAGGCCGTTTGGAATACAAAGTGATCATCACGTCTCTTGCAATCCTATTTTTATACTTCTTTCCTGAAGCCAGAGGAATACGGGCCAACTAGCTTAAAGAGAAATGAAATTAAAGCTTGGGCTGCGGATGCCATCACAAGAACTCGTGAGCTGAGATAATAATAAATCACATGTCTACTCCTGTGCTCTGCTTCACAGGGGAGCCCTCACCTTCCCCTGCCCCTCACTGAGGTCTCTGCCATATTTGACTCACAAGGTTGAAGGATGGAGGGTCAGCAGGTTACAGAAGGTCTCTTGACAGACTTTGTATTGGAAACGGTGTCTGGGTAGGACAGCTTGATTAAGCCCCATCCCCCCATCTCTCTCTCACACACACACACACACACACACACACACACACACACACACACACACACACACACACACACACGCACACACTTCTTCCCAAGTACCAGTGAAGGCAAATAAGGAAAAAAAGAGACTCACAGCAGCACCACTCCAAACAGAGGGCAGCTGTCCTTCTCACCTCTGCTCTGTCCTCAGAAGGACCCACTTCCAACTCTCTCTGGAAGTGCTCTAAACTTTCTCTTTGTTCTTCCTAAACAAAATTTCTCTTTGTCACACAGAAAGAAAAAAAGAAAAAAAGAACAGGGGACAACATACTCCTGATGCCAGCAAATGAAAGGAACTGGCCCAAGTAACAATGTCTTCGGAAATATAAAAGAAATAAGAAAACAAAATTATAACAGCATCTTTTAACAACTTTTGTCTTTGATTTGACAGGTCAAGTAAAAAAAAAAAGGAAAAAATTTAATTAATAGAGAACATTTTCACTTTACACAGGAGTACCTCATTTCCTGATGCTCATATCAGATACTATATTCTATTATACTATATTATATTCAACAAAAAATACCAATACATTTTAAAATAAAAAATTTGTGTTTCACACACACAATTTATGTTTAGTTATTAAATAAATTGCAGTCGTAATTAATGACATATTGAAAAAACAAGTAGGAAATAAGCAATACTCTCTTAAATAACTGTTTGTCAAATAAAATTTCAGCACTATAATTACATGTTCATACTATGTCTATAGAAAAATAACCATGAAAAAGGTACATATTAAATCTCAAAACAGGCAAAATTGCTGTCATGGAAAAATGTAAAACGTGTCCTATTCTCATCATTGACAAGGTTTTTAATGAACTAAACTCTAACTCAAAGACTTAGAAATGCAATTATAAAAACTTCACAGAAAATACAGAACTAAATAGTTAATACCAGAATATAAATAAGTTAGAAAAAGCAAAGAAGTAAAAGATATTGTGTATGTGTGTATATATATTAATACTCACTTTGTGTGTATACACACACAACATTTTAAAACTTTTTTCCCCTGGAAGTTCTAGAGATTGCAAGAAGTAAGAAAATACATCACCAGTATAAACATGGAGCAATAGGAAACAAAGTTATTTGTAGTTAACTTGATTATTTTCCCCTCAATATGAAGACAATTGAACAATGTTTAAAAGTAATATGAAATGTGATTAGAATTCTTTCTGGAATTCAACAAAATAATTTAAAAATACATGGAAGAATAAATAGGTCAAATATTAAAAGAAAATTTTGTAGACAGCACTTGAGAAAATGTTGTCTATATATATTATAAAGCTACAATAATAAAATCAGTATGGTTTGGCCTTTTTTTTTTGACACACCAATGCAACAGGAAGTTTAGAAGCATGCCTACATTTATGCTAAATCTGCAGATAAAGGCTATGTGATTTAATCAATGCATTGGGACAATGACCAACCATTTTCAAAAAGAAATTGAATGAATAAGTCACGTGGATAAAATGTTTAAATGGAAATTATAAGAGAAGATGGAAGATGAAAGGGTGAAAGTAAAGATTGAGAAAAATGTTAATTCCAAAATATATAATATTTTACTCTGTCTGCTATTTCTAACTGAATTATAGTAAATTTTAATCTTAATATAATTGAAATAATTTTTATTGCATAAAACGTATAGATTAACTCTGGCCTTTGCTGTCTTGCTTGGAAAAGCTGTTTGTGTGTGAGTCTGTGTGTGAGTCTGTGTGTGTGTGAATGTGTGTGAATGTTTGTGTATGTGTGAACAGTCTAAAAACAAACACCCCATGAAAATCAAATTAGCATAGCAGTTAAGAGTATGAATTCTGCCAGTGTGGCAGATTTAATTTCCAACTGTGTGTGACTCTAAGATGATTTAATTAATTTTTTATGCTTAATTTCCTAGTCTGTAAAATGAAAATGATAACATTACATAATTTACTAGGGTGTCTTGAACATGTATACTCTTAGAATAGTAGTTAGCGAATTTGAGCTACTACATGGTACTACGATTATTGAAATAATACTAATAAGCATGAGAAGGTTATTGAGAATTGAAAACATATATATTACAAAAAGGACACTAAAATTATTAAAAATATTTTACATTCATTTGGTTCAAAGAAATACAGTTTAAAATTCATGAATTTATATTTTAACTTATAGAAATGGCAAAATAACAATGTCAATTATCAGCAGTTATTCAGAGAACTAAACACTCTATTAATTGGCTTACACATTTTTTTCTTACTTTTAATTTCAAACTTAATAGATCAATATCTAATAAAATATTAACAATGTATATACTTTTAATCCAGAAATACCTCTACATAAATTTATCCTCTGGAAATTGTTATATATAAACCAATACTTAGGTGTAAGAGTAGTCTTCTTTTTTAAATGTTAGAATTCACCAGTAAAACCATCTGAACCTGGTGCTTTCTTTTTTAAAAGTTTATTGATTATTGATTCAATTTCTTTAATAAACATAGGCTTATTCAGATTATTTCTCCTTGAATGAGTTTTAGCAGATTGCGTCTTTCAAGAAATCAATTCATTTCATCTACATAATCAAATTTGTGGGCATAGAGTTGTCATAATACTCTCTTATTATCTTTTAAATATGTGTGGGATCAATAGTAATGACTTCTCTTTCATTTCTGATTTTGGTAATTTCCCTTTCTTTCTCTCTTCCTCTCCCTCTCAGTTGGCCTGGCTAGAGTTTTATCAATTTTATTGATATTTTCAAAGTGCAACTGTTGGTTCTGTTTATTTTTCCTACTGACTTTTCGTTTTCCATTTAATTTATTTCAATTCTAATTTTTATAATTTCTTTTTCTTCTGTTTACTTTGGATAAGATTTTCTCTTCTTTTTCTAGCTTCCTAAAGTAGAATCTTAGATAATTAATTTGCATCTTTCTTTTTTCTAATGTATGCATTCAATGCTATACATTTATATTTTCACAAATGTTGATAATTTACATTTTTATTTTAATTTTGCTCAAGATATGTTTTAATTTTTCTTAATATTTCTTTAACTCATGTGCTGTTTAGAAATGTGCTCTTTAATCTTCAGATATTTTGAGATTTCTCACCTTCTTTCTGTTGTTGGTTTCTAGTTTAACTTCATTTTGACCCGAGAACAAACATCATATTCTTTCTATCTTTTTAATTTTGTTACGGAGATTGTTATGACTCATAATGTGGAGTATCTCAGTGATTATCAAGTACATAGGAACTTGAGAAGAATGTTTTGAGTTGTTTTTGAGCTGTTGTTAGATGAAGTGTTCTATAAATAGCAATTGAAGCCAGTTGACTGATGGTTCTCTTCAGTGTGACTCTATCCTAACTCATTTTTTGCCGGATGGAGCTGTCAATTACTGATAAAGGGGCAGTGATGTCTCTACCTCTGATAATAAATTTGTCTATCAGTTTTTGCCTTGTGAATGTTAAGTGGTGGTGTTAGACACAGACACTTTAAGTATGGTTGTGTCTTCTTGTAGCATTTTCTCCTTTATTATTATGCAATGTCCCTCTTTATCCTTGATAATTTTCCTTGTTCTGAAATCTTCCCTTGTCCAAAATTAATACAGTGTTTGATTTTGATTACTGTTAGCCTGGCACATGTGCATCTTTCTTCGCCCTTTATTTTTTTGTCTTTATACTGAAAGTGCATTTCTTGTAGATAACATAGTGTTGGGTTTTGGTTTTTATCTATGTGCACAGACTCTTTTAATTGGTGTATTTAAACTATTTGTATTTAAAGTGATTATTAATATATTTGGAGTTATAGCTACCATAGAGCAACTATTTTTATTCAGGGCCCTTGTTCTTTGCTTCTTTTATCTCTTCCTGCTTCCTCTGGTTTTAATTGAGCATTTCACACGCCTCTATTTTCTCTTTCCTCTCAACATATCAATTATACATTTTTTTTTACATTTTTTTAGTAATTGCACTAGAATTTGCAACATACATTTACAACACATCTGAGTCTATTTTAAATAATACTGTATTTCTTGAAAGTGAGTACAGGTTCCATGTAACAGAGTAATCCCCATTCTTTCTTCTTGTTCCTTGTACCAGTCTTGTCCTTCATTTTCTTTATCCGTAAGCTATAATTACACAATACGTGGTTACTATTATTATTTTGAATACCTTGTTATCTATTGAAACAATTAAGAAGAAGAAAAGTAAAACATCATATTTTACCTTCAGTATTTCCTAACACTTTTCTTTTCTTAGATCCGAGTTCCCAACTTCTTTTCCTCTTCTCTAACTTGGTATTGTTTATGACTATGAAATTTTGGAAACCAATGTTCAACAGTAGGATAAAATTATGGTAAATCCGTGTAAGGGAAAACAAGAAAGCCATTGAAAATGACTGTGAGCTTCTATACTTCACTCTCTCCACCTGCTGTCTGGTATAATAATTAATTACAGCTGAGCAAAGCAGCCAGGAATAGACTTTAGCCTTCCTGTGAGCTCACACAGCAGAGAGGATAAACCACCTCTACTTCCTCTGGTATGGCTGAAGAGTATTTCCCGCTGCTGACGGAGTGGGAGAGGTTTCAAGGAAGGAGGACAGAGGGCCCAGGAGCAGGGCCTGGGGCTGTGAGAGCAGAGGGTCCTGGGAAGACCTGGCAAGTGTGACTCCCATAATACAGCATCAAATGGCTGGAGCAGGGGCCATGCCTTTGGTGTGGTGGTTACTGGGGCTATTACCAGCAGGGCTGGAATAGAACTAATTGTCTCCACTAAGCATTGCCTTTGTCTGTCTCTCATGCAGAGAAATAGCTTTGTGTTCTCCTCGCTTTGGGAAAGGGAGGAGTAAAAAGCATCTCTTTCTCTTATTTAAGATTTCTGGCATAGCTTATACACCCTTGGAGGAACTGAAGTATTCTAGTTATGGACAACACTTTAAAAGAAAACACCATGACTAACAGTTTCCTCTCAAGACCAAGAAAGGGTTTCAGGCTGGAAGGACGGCAGAGAGGCCTTCAGGGATACCTCTGGTCTGCACCCTAAGCTGAGCCCCAGAGAGCACCAGAACAATCCAGGAAAGTTTGTAGCGGTCCTGGAGGGGTGGTGCCTCTCATGGTCTCCTGGAAAGAAGCCAGCAGAAATAAGAGACAGTGAAGGCAGGCAAGGCTTTGGGAATTTTCAGATAGCAGCAAAGCCCAGGGGAAGCAAGCACTTGGAATCCCATGTGCTCCAGGGCATCCTGGAAGAGGGTAAATGGAGGATCTTGAAGTGGACCCCCCTGGGAAGTGGGATGGGCCAGCAACTCAGACTGGACATGGGCATAGTTGCTGGGTAAATGTCAGTGTAGACAGATGACACTGGGGGTCAGATCACGGGCCTCCCCTAGAAGCACCCTACCCCCATGGAGTAGGGTGGAGGGTGAACCTTCACCTTCACTGAACTCAGATTTCTACAACCCTGCTAAAATCGTTGCTCAGCATGTACATTAACTGAGCTATCAAAAGTAAAGTTATACTTATTCCATGTGTGTGTTTATGTGGACTAAGATTCCTATTTGTTAATTTCTTTTTTCTTTTTTTTGAGACAGAGTCTCACTCTGTCGCCCTGGGTAGAGTGCCATGCCCTCATCAGAGCTCACAGCCAACTCAAACTCCTGGGCTCAAGACTCAAGAGATCCTTTTGCCTCCACCTCCTGAGTAGATGGAATGACAGGCACCCACCACCATGCCTGGCTAGTTTTTCTTTTTTTTTTTTTTTTTTCATAGAGAAAATTGCTTGCGTTGATCTCAAACCCCTGAGTTCAAGCCATCCACCAGCCTTGCCCTCTCAGAGTGCTAGGATTACAGGTGTGAACCACTGGGCTCTGGCCTTCTATTTGGTATTTTTAATGGTAATTTTAGCCCCAGACTTCCCAGGGAAGTGATGATGTGAGGAGAAGGAAAAATAAAGTCAACTATTACAAAGTTGTTGGGTCTGAAAATCCCATCTCACCAAGGGTTAAGGCAGATTCTCTCTCTGGCCCTAACCAGCAGCCTTGATGGTAAATAAGGGATTAATGAGTACATCAAAGACAATGTGGAGATTGCATAAAAAATGAGCAGTTCACACCTTCTTTTTTTCAAAGTTAACTTTTTTTCAGCTTAAAAACCTGATAAATGATTTCAATTAACAGTTACAGAAAAAGAAAATTATATTGCAAATTCATGCAAAAGCTTCCTTCAAAATCACTTGCCTAATTACACAAATCAATTCTTCAGACTGAGAATCCAGTTCCAAAATAGAAAGTATGGGTGTTTCAGAAGCAGTTACAAAGGTAAAGTGGAAATCTCAGGGCAGTCTTTTCTAGCCTTTGTTTCAACAGCATAAATCAAGTGAAAGTTCACAGAGACCTAGACTGTTAGGATCCAGTATTGTACTTCAGAGGTCCGAACAGATGCTCCAGGTCTGGTTCTCTCTTCCTCTTGGGAAAAATTAATAATAGACACCTTCACACAGAGACTGTTGCCAAATGTTAGTTCTGAGACAATTGAGAGTTTTGCCAAGTAGTATCAAATGGATGTGTAGATGCCCTGTTATACCATGATCCAAAGAAATTTTTGTCATCACATTCATCATTATCATCATCATTGCCATCATCTTTAGCATCATGGTCATCAGTGTCACCATCATCTTTGCCTGCACCTACTTAGACGGACCTTGATGCTGTATAAAGGAAGTGGACTTGGAGGACCCAGATGGTGAACTGACTCAGCCTTTGGCTGGGCGTTTAATTTGGAAGATGGCTTCCCTGCTCTGGGCTTCCCTTTGCACACCTGTGGCTGAGTGAATAGTCTAGATGAGCATGGAGGTCTCTCGAAGATTATAAATCTTTAAGGTCCTTGAGGGCACAGACCTTGTCTTGTTTACCACCATATCCCTCGAGGGGCCTGACTGTTCTGTTGTAGAACATATGCCTGGCTAATTGGCTAATGTGAGTTAGAACTTTGGGTTTTTGTTTTGTTTTGTTTTTCAGGGGGCAGGGAATGTGCAGAAGGGACAGGGAAGGTAGAAGTGTGAACTGTCCCTTTAGAGACATTAGTTCCCCCCCAACCCCACTCCCATCCTCAGGCTGGTAGACAGCCTGGGAGCTGGGTCCTCGAACCCTGTCAAACAGAGAGAAATTATCCAGCATGCTTGTTTGCATTTGATAGCTCTATACCCTTGTATTTCCAAAAACAGTCAGAGATTGCCTTAAAGTCTTATTCCTGAATCTTGCTGTCCCTGAAGGCAGTGTGGCCCCTGTCTGTCTGATTCTCAGTGGTGGCACTCTCTGCCCCACCCGATGTGCATCATTAACACATTAAAGACTGAAGTACGGACCTGGGACAGGAAGGCCTTGAATGATTCCTGCTCTTCCTTGTTATTGATAACATTTTAGGTTCTGGCTAAACACACACAGATATGGAAAAGCAACAGCCCCTCCTTACCATACACAACACAAAGGCATCACTAATAGTATAGAAGAGAAAAGAAAAAGATTTCCCAGAATACCCCTGACTGGAGGAAGCTATAGCTCTTGAGCACAAATCTTGGTCCTGAACTTCTGGGTCTTCTAGAAAATGGGGGGAACAGAGAGATTCAGGGCCTCAGAACAACATCATCTCCATGAGGGAAAAGGCATTTCTTTTGTTCTGAGTTTTGCACATCAGCTCATGTGTATGATGCGCTGAGTAATAGAGTAAGCAGGGGGTTTTGGTATCAGCTTTGCTTCCGATTTGACCCCATTATTGTCTGAAAATAACAACCTAAGATTTTTATTTCTCTTGAGCCTTGAAGTCAATGAGATGGTCTTACTGATCTGGGCCAAGGCCAGTTAACCTCAGCGGAGGCACCTCCTGCTTCTGTGATCAGCCAGTGGACAATCTGACATAGCCTTTCCCTGTCCCATGCATCTCCTCCTCCCTAGAAACCTACTCTGGGTTTTTCCAGGTGGTTACAGTGTTCTGAAAGAGCCTGGAGAGGAAATAGATGGAAGGTCTTGGGAGGTTAGACTCAGTGTCTACTTCTTTAGCATTCTTTTGGCCAAGGCAAGACACAAAGGTGGCCCAGAGGAGAAGGCACTGTCTTCGTAAGAGAAGCTGCAAAGACGTGGGTCATGGATACAGGGTGTCTGTGGGGAGGGTAATTGGAGCTATTTTTGCAATCCACCTACACAGTCAACACTCCATCTACGGTTATTCACGTCCCTTCCACATACAAAATACACTGTATTGTCCTAGAACATCCACTCACAAAAGCACCATCCAGTTATGGCATCGCTTCCCAAATCCAAGATCTCATGTGATTTATACCAGCTCCAGATCTTCCCGATTTGGTGAACAGTGGACTAAAAAGTCACATTATCAGTCCTCACACACACCACATACAATGTGTAAAGGGATAATAAAACCACAGTAAACATTCCCATTCAAAAGTGGGAATAATGGGAGGTATATGTCAGTCACCGGTCTACAGGGACTCTGAAATCCTACCATGTAAATGGTGGGGAGTGATACTTGATGAGGCTGTGATTCTACTCCCTGAAAGTGGCTGCACCATCCATCGTGTGTCACAGATCTTGACTTCACTGTTTTGAGACATCATTACTTTCCTAACATCCTCTTTGGCTACTTTCAAAACAGTAGATTGTCTTGACAATGAGTTACATTCTTAGTCTGATTCTTGACCTTAAGAAATTGAGGACCAGGGTGTGTCTTTATAATTTCAAAAATCCTTTTACTACACACTAGAAGAATTTTACCAATTCAATGCCCTTAAAATTTTACCAATTCAATGCCCTTAAAAATCTTGTGGGTTTTCTATGGGTCTAATTATTATCTACTCCATGTTAGTTTGCTGTTAGGCTTCTGTGTAGTTCAACTGGGAAGGTCTGTACAAAGTTAACAAAGATTCTTAAAGTCCCAACTCTGATTTTTTTCCTTTTATTTGATCTTGTTTTATTTTATTTACTGTTAAAATAAATACACAATACAACCAACTTCTGCTGCATGTACAGTTTAATGAATTATAACACATGTATAGGGAGATTATAACCTCAATCCAATCAGGGTAGAGAGCCTAAATGAGCTCTCTTGTGTTATCTCTTTATAGTTACATTTACTCCACCCCTAATTTCTAGTAATAACTGCTCTGTTTTCCATCACTACATTTTGTTTTTTCAAAAATATCACATCTATGAAACCATCTAGTATGTAAGTTTTCAATACTAAACTTAGCACAATGCCTTTCAGTTTTGCTTGTATCAACAGTCCTTTCATTGTTACTAATAAGGAGGATTCCAGTGTATAAATGTACTGAATATATTTGCACAAATGGTAAAGACAATTTAGTCAGCTTTTCAGAGAAAATGAAAACTCAATGGCATCAAAGCCTCGATGGTCTGGAGTTAATAATAACTATAAAGAGCTTAATATGCAAGAATAGGGAATGACTAATTTCACCCAGATGTTTTATTTTCCTTGTAGGCAATCATGTCATCTACAAATATTCTCTAACATGTTAATATGGTGGGTTATATTGACTGAATATTGATTTTTTGCTACATGTATTGTTTATTTTTCTTCTATCCTTTTTCTTTCAAATTACTTGTCTTTAAATCCAAATGGAGTCTCCTGAAGACAGAATAGTTTGATCATTCTTTTATTATTATTATTATTTCTGCCAATCTCTGTCTTTTAATTGGAGAGTTTAATCTATTTACATTTAATATAACTAATGATATAATAAGAATTTATATCTGTCATTTTGTTTTCTATATATTTTGTCTTCATCTTTCCTTAATTTCCCCATTACCATTTTTTTTTTTGTGTGTGTGTATCATTTTAATGCCCTTCTATATTACCATATGTTTTTAGGTTAGTTTCTTAGTAGTTTCCATGGGGATTTCCATTAACATATAAACGTATAACAATCTACTTTTTGTTAATACCAATAGTGTTAACTTAATTGAACTAATACATAGATATCTGTTCCTCTATAAGCTTCATTTTCCTCATTCTTTATTCTTACTGTTACACATTACATCTTTATACATTGTGTACACATCAACATATATTTATAATTTTTGTTTTATGTAGCTGTCTTTTCATTCAGATATGGGAAAAGTATTTACAAAAAAAAATTTATACTGTATTTTATATTTACCAATGTAGTTACTTTTACTGGTATTCCTTAAATCTTCATGTAAATTTAACTTACTGTCTAATATCCTTTCATTTCAGCCTGAGTATTTAGTATTTCTTATAGGGCAGGTCTACTAATAATGAACTCTTGAGAATGTTGTAATTTATTTTTCATTTTTGAAAAAAATGCATATCTAATTCTGGATTGATAGTTTTCTTTTATCCTATAGCACTTTGAATATGCCATCCCATTGCTTTCCATACTCCTGGTTTCTAACAAGAAATCAGCAGTTGTTCTTACTGAGGATCTTCTGTGAGTAGCTTATGTCTTTCTATTTTCAAATTCCTCTTTGTCTCTGGCATTCAACATTTATGACATGTTAGCTGTGATATCTTTAAGTTTATCCTACTCGGAATTTGCTAAGCTCCTTGGATGTGGTAATTAACGTTTTCCATCACATTTAGGAAGTTTTCTCCTCTCTCTCTCCTAGTATGAACTTTCAATTTATGTATCTTGGTATAACTGCTGTTGTCTCCAAGGTCTCTGTTCATTTTTCCTCATCCTTTTTCCTCTCTGTTCCTCACATTGATTAATCTCAATTGACTTATCTTCAAATTTTCTTCATCTCCCTGCCGCCTTCTTAAATATGCTATGGAAACACTCTCCATAATTTTTTACGGTTATTGTATTTTTCAACTCCAGCAATTCTTAAAATAATTTCTATTTCTTTATTGATATTCTATATGTGTTGAGGTACCTCATACTTCAGTTTTTTGGACTTAGTTTCCTTATCTAATTAAAAATATTTAAAATCACTGATTTAATGTCTTTGCTATGAAATTCGATGTCTGGTCTTGCTCAGGAAGAGTCTCTATTGATCGCTTTTATCCTGTGTACAGGGCATACCTCTCTGCTTCTTTATATATCTTGCATAATTTTTGTTGAAACTATGGTATTTTACATATTATGATGTGGCAACTTTGGAAATAAGATTTTTCTCCCTTCCGAGGGTTTATTGTTTCTGCTGCTTGTTATACATAGTATTTGTTGTTTATTTGTTAAATGAGTTTTCTAAGCTTTCTAAAGTCTGTATTATTTATTGTATGTGACCACTTAAGTCTCTTTTCAGTTAGCCTCATCATCCGCTAGTACTTGGGCAATGATTTCCCCAAATACTTGGAACCAATATTTCTTCAGTTCTTTTTGTTTATTTGTTTGTTTTGTTTTTTTAGGGGCTCTGCAAGTGTATTGAGGCATGCCTTCCACACTCAGCCAAGTAGTAGGGAATTACATCTTAACTTTCATTTCTAGTAGAGCCTCAGGGTCAGCTAGAGGTGAGAGCTTAGTGGGGTCTCAAGTCTTTCCTAAGCATACACATGGTCCTATCTATGTGCATGACTTTCTAGATACCCTAGAATACATCACAACTTTTCAAAGCCCCTGTGGATATCTCATTCTTCAGATTTTCCTTTTAAGTTAGTCTATTGTTTTGCATGACTGCTATCCATTGCCTCAGGAAACCACAATGTTAAAACATTTGCTGAATTTTGAGAAAAAGTTTCCTTAAGAAGACACTTTTAGCATTTTGATGATCTCCAAGTTAGGTCAATATACTTTCAAAGGGAACTACCAGACAGGCCAAATAATGGCAGTTTTAAAATCATTTGTTCCCTTTGGTACTAAAAATGTAGGGTATTTTTTTTTTCAATGCTACTTCTGAACTGGGAACAGGGTAGGTAGAACTAGAATATGTTAAAAAAACCACAAGATTTGTAGTTCTCACTGAAATTCAGTTACTTTTCTTGTGTAAACATTCCCCAGGTTGTTGAAAGCCTTTGATTAATTTCCAAAATTCTATAAATGTTGATTCTGACCATATTTTTACCAGTTTTTTTTAATTGATTTTATGTAGGGGCTAATTTATAGAGGTTCCCTCAACATCATTTTTATTGTCACCACCAATTTCTATCAGTTTACGCTTCACATATTTCGTAAATCTATTGTTTTTTATGCACATATTTAGGATTGCTGTAAAATTCTGGTAGAGTAAGAATTTTGTCATGCTTTAATGTCTCCTTCTGTCAAGGAAAATCTTATACTTTATATGAAATTAACATAACCACCATTGCTTTTTAAAATTAACGTTTGCATAGTATATCTTTTATCCATTCTTTTACATTCAAATTATATCTATTATTAATAATTTTTTTGTACATAATTCATAGTTGGGTTATTTCTTTAATCTGCTCTGCTAATCTCTATCTTTTAAGTGGTATTTTTAGAGCATTTACACTTAGTATAATAATAATAAGTTTAAGTTGCCATTTTATTTTGGTATTGTTTATTCATTCTGAGTGGTTGGTATTTGGGGGAGGGGGAATGGCCCCCTCTGAAATACTTGGACATATTTTTCATATTTTTTGAATTTCATTTTAATCTATAATATTTTCGAGTGATTAGCTTTCTTAATGGTTGTGTTTGGTATTACATATTTATCTAAGTATACTAGTATTTTGCCAGTTCAAATGAAGTATAGAAATCTTATCTTTTTTGCATATCACTTTATCCTTTTAATTTATATCAAGAAAATAATTTCTTAATGTTCCTTACATATGCATTGACAATCATATTAGACAGTGTATTTTTTTCTATTTCAATCATAAAGCATTACATAAAAAACTCAAGAAGAAAAGTAAATTCTGTTGTGTTGACCCATATTCTTCCCCTTTCCAGTGTTTTATTTTTGTAACTGGTATTCCAAGATTTCTTTTTTTTATCATTTCCTTTTTGTTTAGAAAATTTACATTAACTATCCATTTAGGATAGGTCTTGTGGTAGCAAATTCTCTTAGTTTTTCTTTATCTGAGAATGCTTTAATGTCGGATTCTTTTCTTAATGATATTTTAATTGGACATAGAATTCTGAGTTGACAATTACTATGTGTCAGCACTTAAAAATAATTGTGCCATTTCCTCTGGCCTCTTTGGTCTCTGATAAGAAATCTTTTGTCATTTAAAGTTTTTCTACTGTATATAATGCTTTATTTCCTTCTGTCTGATTTCAGGATTTTAACTATGTCTGTTTGGTTTTTAGATTATAATTTATGATGTGTCTTGGCATGAGTTTAATTATTTTCTTGTTTAGGTTTGCTTAGCTTCTTGAATCTGTAGGTCAAACCTGGGAAATTTTCAGCTATTATGTTTCTAATACTTTTTCACCAGTTGCCTCTTTGTTCTCTCCTTATGAGACTCTAATGACACAAATGTTGAATATTTTCTTATAGTCTTCCACACCACAAATTTTATGGTGCTTTAAATTATGGTTTTGTCCAAATTGCCTGATATTATTTACTTTCAGAATCATGAAATGCTTCATGCAATTTGTCTAGACTTACCAGCGTTATTGGAAGAGATGGAGTGGAGACTTCACTGTACCCAGAATCAGGACTTTCTCATTTTATTTTGAGAATATTTTTTCCAGCTGGGAAGACTGAAGATAAAAAAAAAAAAAATTTTTTTTCTAATCCAGCCATTTCTGCCCATTTTACATTATATATAAATTCTGATTGCAAACATCATTTTTTAAAACTTTTTTTCTCTATTTCATAATCTTATCATACATAGCTTGTTGCAACCAGCTAACACTTTCAAGAATCCAGATAAAAACAATTTTTTCAAAGTTTGCAATGACATAAATGCATTTCTTATCTTCTGTGTTGCCACAGAAAGATATTTAACAAATTTAGTCATTTAGTAATGTAAGTTGCCTTTTTCCTAACCCCATAATCATTTTCTAAACATTTTTCCTGATTTCCTTACTTTTGTATGGTCTTCACACTCCATCCAGCCCTCAAGTCAATGCTATGTATTTCAGGGTTTTGTTACAACAACACCCAACTTATAGAAACCAATTTCTATATCAGCTCTTGAGACATGACCATTCCAAAACTGAAGGCTTGAAATTACAACCATTTATATCTTCTCATAAGCTTAGGGGTCAGTTGGGTAGATTTGTTCAGCGGGTCTCATCTGGATTTAGTGATATGTCAGCTAGGGCCTGCCTGGTATGGTTTCTGATAAAATAATTTGACTGAATTGATTTTATTCTTTGAATATATATTCTCTCATCCTCCATCAGCATAGCTGGGGCTTGTTTCATTCATGGTGGAAGAGTTCCAAGAAATACTGGAAGCACACAGCACTCACAAATGTTTCGCATGTTCTCATTCTATTGTCACAAGGCTGACAACCAAGAGGTAGAGAAATAGACCTCACCTCTTTATGGGAGAAGCCACAGTATTGTATTTCAAGGAGTGCAAATACATGCAGAAGAAAGGGGAGGGCCATTTTTGCAGTCTACATTAACAATGACAGTTTACAAAAAAAAAAAAAATAATAAGTAAGTCTAGAGACCTCTCACATATTGCTGCATCTCAGAGGAAGCCAAGAACTCCACATAGAAATTAGGTTCTGAAACGGGTGGCGCCTGTGGCTCAGTGAGTAGGGCGCCGGCCCCATATGCCGAGGGTGGCGGGTTCAAACCCAGCCCCGGCCAAACTGCAACCAAAAAATAGCCGGGCGTTGTGGTGGGTGCCTGTAGTCCCAGCTGCTCGGGAGGCTGAGGCAAGAGAATTGCTTAAGCCCAGGAGATGGAGGTTGCTATGAGCCGTGTGAAGCCACGGCACTCTACCGAGGGCGGTACAGTGAGACTCTGTCTCTACAAAAAAAAAAAAAAAAAGAAATTAGGTTCTGAAACAAGTAAGTCCATGAGCCATAAAGGTGGATGGTGGGTGTTACAGAGACAGGTGCCTTTGCAGAGAGTAGAACACACCTACACTCTAGCAGTTGAGGAAGTCCCTCATTCAAGTTACCTACATGCAAGTTTATTTATAGTTCAGGTTTTTAGAGTATTGTTGGTGTTGCTGTTTGCACTCCTGGCTCTCTCCAGAAGAAATATTCAAAGAAGAAAAGAGAGCAAGAGGAGAAACAGTCACATAAAAAGAGGACGGAATAAAAACAGTAGCAGCCTGTGAGCCCTGCTCACACCTGTGATCCCAGCACTCTGGGAGGCCAACTGGGTAGACTTCTTGAGCTCAGGAGTTTAAGACTAGCCTGAGCAAGAGCAAGACCCCATCTCTAACAAAAATAGAAAAACTAGCTGGGCATAGTGGTGGACATCTATAGTCCTAGCTATTCCAGAGGCTGAGGCAGGAGGATTGCTTGAGCCCAGGAATCTGAGCTTGCCGTGAGCTGTGACGACACCACAGCATTCTACCCAGGGTGACAGAGTGAGACTCTGTCTCAAAAAAAATTAATTAATTAAAATAACAAATAAAAGAACAACAGCAAGGGAGTGGACTGAGGAAGTAGATGCCCAAGAGCGCAGGTGGGGTAGTTGAAGCCCTGATCTGTTAGTTTCCTGATTAAATATGTGGCTGTCACGGCCTCATGAAAACCTGACAACCAAGAGGTAGGGAAATAGACCTCACCTCTTTATGGGAGAAGCCACAATATTGCATTTCAAGGAGTGCAGATACATCAGAAGAAAGAGGCTTCAGGACCCTGTAAAGCCAGGCTGCTTTGGGGATGGTTTTGGTTATGTTTTCTGCATATACATTGTGCTGCCTTCTGCTGGGAGCTGGGAGCTATCAGCTCCTCCTGAGATGCCAGAGGAATCTGAATAGGTTTCTGTGGCTGAGGATGAAGCAGGAGAAAGTGACAACTCCCTGGAAGCCAGGAGCCTAAAGCTCCTGGTGGTGGAGTGAAGAGGATGCCATCAGCTTTTGCTCACTGCATGGAGTGACACATGGGGAGACGATGGACGCTACTCAGTGGGTCTATATTCATGGGAGTCACATGATCATGACTACACAACAGTTTCCTGGCTCCAGGGACTCCCCCAAATCTTACAGGTCCCCTTACTCATTAGAAGAATCCATTCCAGACCCCTCTGGTCTTCTCTGTTATGAGCCAGTCTAAAGCATTTTAGGGTGGCTTCTAGAGCCTTTTAATTTAGTCTGCTGTGACCTCTGATCACTCACTGGGGATAATCCATTGTAGAGACTCTACGAGGCTGAACATTGACAGCAGGGAGGCTTTGGCCTAACCTGTGCCTCAGTTTCTGTTCTTTTGCCCTGAGTTATGCAGGGCATAACAGGCCCAGATAGGGTGAGGTTGGTTGTTTTTTTATTTATTTCTCTTCTGCAGAGACTCCCAGATAATAAAAAGATACAGAAATAGTTACAGCCACATTCAGAATGGTGCTGGGTGTCAGGAAACACTCAGAGCCTTGGAGCGAGGAAGTCATCCCCCAGGCAGTGGACTTAGCGAACCACCGTCCTACAAGTGCAACACATTGTTTTTCTTCTTTTTACTTTAATTTGCCTTTTTTTTTAAAAAAAAAAGTGAGATTACGTCATCACCTCTGCACTGCCTTCTCAAGAAGTGACACATTTAGTGCGAATGAGGCTAATGACAAGAGACAATATTTTAATGTTAATTAGATATTCCATGTGCCTTAGTTCATCAGAGAACTATTGCTCTTTTATGTATCAGATGAAAGCAGAGCTCTTGCTTGGAGGAAAACAGAGTACACAGTCAGAAAAGAAAGTATTTTCGGTTTTGTAATTATTCTAATGATTGTTGCTTATTAGAATAGCAGATTTCGAGAGCAGGGGGAGGCTAAGCAAAAATACCATGGCATGGCAGGGGCCCACTGCAGAGCTCTCCAGTCCTCCTCTTGCTCTCTCAGCAAACATTGTAAAATGCTGCAATCTCCAATTAGAAGCAACCTCTTCGAGACTTGTTCGGCAGCTCAGGAGGGAAAGTCCCCGAAGCACAGAGAAAGTCCCTTGGTGTCCTGCATCTCCTGGGACGCACCAACACCTGTGTGGGAAGACACTGGGCACTTGCGTGGTGAGTAACACTACTTCAAGGTCATTTGAAAGTGATTGGAAAATAATAACAAGAATTACATTTCCTTTGTGCACTCCATTTTTTCCATCTGTAAAATGAACATGCTGAGCTTATTCAGGGATTCTGAATAAAGGCTGTAGAAGTCCCCTTTCCCTGTCCTCAGGGAGCAGAATTATAGGCTTAGGGTGGGATACATTTTAAATTACATATGTCCAAATGAGTCCCTGTCATTGATGAGAACACATTTTATCTTCCTGGCAGGTTGAGACAGAAAAAGGTTGAAAACCAGTGGACTAGGCTATCTCATTGCCCTGCTCAACTCTTTAATTTGGGAATTAGCTGATCCCACTTGATAAGTGAATCAATGAACAAGTAAGTGATGAACATGTATAAATGAAACATTTATTTACTTTCTGTTTTCTTTATTTACTTATGTTTTGCCGGTGAAAGTATAAATTGGTACAACCACTTTGGAAAGCTTTTGTCCACATTGGCTATGACCTAGCAATTGTTTTCCTGTGTATATGCCCAATGTAAATTTGTGCACAGTGGTATCAATAAATACAGCATGTATAAGAGAAAAAGCATTGTGATAATTTTAGATTTACAGAAATGTTGCAAAGAGAATCCCCATATGCCCTTACCCAGTCATCCTTAATCTTTATGGCTTGTGTAACTATGGTACCTTAGTCAACACACCTGTGCATTACTATTAACTAATTCCAAATTGTGTTTGAATTTTGCTAGTTTTACCATTAATATCCTTTTTCTCTTCCAGGGTACTACATTGTGTTCATGAAAAATTTATTTTTATGTTTAAATTTCTATGCTACATATTGGTTTGATGGATTTATGAATCAAAGAATACATTGTGGCCCCCACTCTCCAAAAGATCTGGGAGGCAAAAACCACACGTGCAGAAACACTCATGCATCCTGTCCTCAGATCATAACAACAAATTTGAAGCAACATAAGTGTTTGGCTGAAGATGGTTTGAATAAATGACAGAACATACATACAAAATTGCCAGGGCCACGCTGACTTGGTTACTATGGCTTTGTGGTAGGTTAGGAACTGGGAGGTGTTAGTCCTCCAGCTCTGTTCTTCCCCCCAAGACTGTTTTGTGTATTCTGAGTCTTTTGAATTTCTGTATAAAATTTGTCATCATTCTGATCATAACTTTTTGCATTTTCTACAAAAAGGTGGCTGGATTTTAACATATATTGCTCTGAATCCGAAGACCAATTTGGGAAATACTGCCACTATTAAAAATTCCTATCATGTAATTTTGGTCCATTCATTTAGATCTTATTTAATTCTTTTCAATAAGGTTTTATAGCTTTTCATGATACAAGTTTTATACTTCTTTACTAAGTTTTTAAAAGTATTTTCTTGGTCAGGCACAGTGGCTCATGCCTATAATCCTAGCACTCTGGGAGGCTGAGGCAGGTGAATGGGGAGAGCTGAGGAGTTTGAGACAAGCCTGAGCAAGAGCGAGACCCCTTCCCAACTAAAAGTAGAAAAACTAGCTGGGCATTATGGCAGGCACCTATAGTCCCAGCTAATTAGGAGGCTGAGGCAGGAGGATCACCCAAGACAGAGAAAGGGGAAAAGCCAGGACAGACAGTGCTGGTGTGCAAGATGTGATGGTGGTCTCCTGGGGACCTCCAGGAGGCTGTCCTATCTGGGACAAGCAAGCCAGGGTGCTTGTTCTCAACTACCCTGTTTCCCCAAAAATAAGAAGGTGTGCTCCCAAAGATGCGCTAGGTCTAATTTTCAGGGGACGTCTTATCTTTCCTGTAAGTAGGTCTTATTTTTGGAGGATGTCTTGTTTTCGGGAAAACAGGGTATCACTTGTCTTCTGCTGAGACAGGAAGGGCTGCCTTACTGGCACATCGCGTCTGTCCCATGTAGGAGCCCTCCGTGTTCTGGGGCTTGAGGGAGCCCATGCGCAGGATCAGAGACTGGCCATAGAAAGCCCCATGCATGTTTGGGAACTGTGAGTGTTGAGAGGGTATGTTGCCTGCTAAGAAGCGATCTATTTCAGTCTAGGAGTCCTCTCCCAAGCCTCTTAACCAACTAGTTTTTAGTGAATTTAAAATACTGGCCAGCTACAGTGGCTCACACCTGTAATCTTTGCACTCTCGGAGACCAAGGCAGGTGTTTGGCTTGAGCTCAGGGGTTCAAAACCAACCTAAGCAAAAGGAGACCTGTCTCTACTAAAAATCAAAACAAAACCAAAAAATCAGAAAAACTAGCCAGGCATTGTGGCAGGCACATATAGTCTCAGCTACTCCAGATGCTGAGGCAAGAGGATTGCTCAAGCCCAAGAATTTGAGGTTGCTTTGAGCTATGATGATGACACGGCAGTCTACCCAGGGTGACAGAGTGAGACTCTGTCTCAAAAAAAAAAAAAAAAAAGTATAGTGCAATTTCAATATTGTAGATTAACATACTTTGCAACCAACTCTGGTCCTCCAGGAAGAGAAACTTCTCATCTGGTTGTAGCTGCTTTCTCCACCCATTGGACATTGCTGGGACCAGGAATAAAATGGGAACGCCATACAATTTTGTAGAATTGACCAAGGAAATGAAATGTGTACAGGTCACACCTCTATTGTTGGCAAATATGAGTCTGGGGCCATGTTTAGGAATAAGAGGAGAGATTTTAATAGAACCACGCCCAAGTGCTGTGCCCTACGGCTGGGTGGGAGGAAGGCAAGGAGAGCCAGCCCTTCCAGCCTTAGAGAGGAAACTGTCTTGTGGCTTCCTCGAAGAGGACACCTGGCGAACAACTCTTGGAATTCACCAGGGCTCTTTTTTTTAAAGTTTTTTGAGACAGAGTCTCATACTGGTTTCCTGAATAGAGTGCTGTGGTGTCATAGCTCACAGCAACCTCAAACAGGTGGGCTCAAGTGATCCTTCTGCCTCAGTTTTACTACTTTTAGTAGAGACAGGGTCTTGCTATTGCTCAGGCTGTTCTTGAACTCCTGAGCTCAAGCAATCCACCCGCCTTGGCCTCCCAGAGTTCTGGGATGATAGGGCTCTTTATGATCAGAAACTTAACCAAGACACACCCCAAAGGAAAGGGAATCTATTTTAGGCAGAATCACAGTCACCAGGGTCCTGTCTCTCTCTTCCTTTCTCAGCTCCGCTCCCTCTGATAGCTTCGTTCTCAGGCAGTATTTCCTCCTCTGGTGTCCTTTGACCAGTCTAGAATTATATGCTACAAAGCTGTTAGCTCCAACCAAAAGAACATTTCTTCTAATAAATCCAAACAAAAAATCCAATGTTAAGTCACGCTGGCCTGGCCCAGGCTGTGTGTCCTTCCTCCAGCCAGGGGTCAAGGGTCTGACTGCATAGGGCAAGGTTATAAGGACATTCCTGGGGGCCACTCCCAACCCCAAGAATAGAAAAGTCTTCTCCAAAGGAAAACTGGAGTGCAGCCCGCAGGTGTAGGGGAGACACTGGGCAAGCAGAAAGGACTGAGGTCACTGTCACAATCAAAGCTAGCTATCTGTCTGCCTGTAGACAACCTCTCCTGCCTTTAAAACTCATTTAACGTACTTCTTTATTTATTAACTCTACATAAACAGACACTCAAACCTTTATTAATCACACAATAAGTGTATATTTACATGCCAACAATGTGCAGAAATGCCTAGTCTCATGACAATCAGTTTCCTTCTAGATGCCCAGTAGTGATCCAGCTGGCACCAGGCTGCCTTACCTCCCAGAGAGGACCTGTTCTCAAACCCAACTTCCCATGGCCAACGCCCCTAAGGTCCTCCACGGCAGCTGGCATATACTAGCAATCCCCCTGAACAATAGAAAATAAAGATGCAAAAGATTATTCGTAAGAGGCTGATAAATTTACAATCACAGTAAACTATTAACACAGCTCTCAATAACTGTAAAGAATGCAACAAAAAGATTAGGAATATAGAAAATTTAAAAACAATTGATACGTTTGTTTAGTGAACATAGAGAACTCTACTATCACTAATTATAGAAAATATGTTCTTTTCAACACAAATGAAACAATAAACAAGATGATCACATTCCAGTCTGGGAAGTGTGTCTCCAAAGACACCAAGATTTTTATTATCATAAAGGCAACAGTCTTGACTACAGAGCAATCAGTTTGAAAAATCAGTGACAAAAATAATTTTTATTTATTTATTTTTTGAGACAGAGCCTCAAGCTGTCACCCTGGGTAGCGTGTTGTGGCACACAGCAACCTCCAACTCCTGGGCTTAAGCGATTCTCTTGCCTCAACCTCCCAAGTAGCTGGGACTACAGGTGCCTGCCATAATGCCCAGCTATTTTTTGATTGTAGTTGTCATTGTTGTTTGGCAGGCCCAGGCTGGATTCGAACCCACCAGCTCTGGTGTATGTGGCTGGCCACTTGAGCTACAGGCACCGAGCCACAAAAATAATTTTTAAATAAAAAAATTTCTTCCATAATTTTGGAAGAAAAATTCATGTTTCTAGATAGCTCATGTGTCAGAAAAAGTAATAATGAACAATTGAAAATAGTTAAAATTGAACAAGATATGTGAAAATACTACATATCTCGGCAGTTTGTAGGACAAAATATGTATTCTTAAACATTTGTATGCGAGAAAGAAGTCTAAAATATTATGGTCTGATACTAAAAAAGATAAAAAATGGACAGCAGAATAAATCAAAGAATACAGAAATGAAAAGCTACTGAAGGTGAGGGGAAAGACTAATGAAACAGAAAACAAAGAAAAAAACAAGAAAAACCAAACCTTATCCTTTTTATTTGAAAAGACTATAAAAATAAACAACCTTCTGGCAAAACTGAGCAAGGCAAAAACAGATCAGGCACAAATAATTTTAGGACTGAAGAAAAAGACGTTAACTAAAGATTTTGCAAAGATGTAAACAATAGAGAGTACTTGGCAATTTTATGGCTTTAAATTTGAAAACATGGACAAAAGAGAACATTTTCTAGAAAAAAAAAATCTGAAAATTCAGGATTAGGGGAAATCTTCACCACATATATGTAGATATGTATATATGTGTATATGTATTTCAAATGACTTCCATAGGTTAATAGAATATAAAAAGAATTCTTACAGCCAATGTTATTATTAATTATAATTATAATGACATAATATATCATTAATCTTATTATTAAATAAGACAACCTAATTGTAAAAAAATATATAGACAAAATATCTGAGCAGACACTTCACATGGGAAGATACACTTGCCAATACTTTCATGGAAAAGTACTCAATATTAGTAATTTTATTGATGAAATGCAAATCAATAAAACAACAAAATAACTCTTTATCCCAACCCAGAGTAGAGTGGCTAAAATTGAAATTCCAAAACATCAGATATTGGGGATGTTAAGGAGGCTATGGAGCAATCGAGCTCTTAAGCATTGCTGGTGCCTTGGTAAAATAATAAACCTCTTGAGAAAACTCTTTGACAATTTCTTACAAACTCAATCACGTACCTATCATAAGATTAAGCAGTTCTACTCTGAGCTATTTACCCAAAGAGTTTTACACCAGTGTTCGTAGGAGAAGTCCTTATAATAGACCAAAACTGGAAAAAATGTAAATATCCATCTGGGGGTGGGGCAATAACAATAATTGTATATTGTTTATGTAACGCAGTCATACTCAGAAATAAAAAGAACAAGCTGCTGGTACACCAGCAACATGGATCAATCTCAACAAAATTTCTTTGAGTAAAAAAATGCCAGACACAAAATAATGTATTACTATATGATCCTATTTAAAGAATGTTCTAGAAAAGATAAAGGTAATGTGTGATTAAATGATTCATGCCAACATTTACCTGGGGACAGACTGAGGGAACACTGTCTAGAAGGGTCCAGGAAGAATTTTCCTAGAGAACTGGAAATAGTCGAGATCCTCATGCAGATGTAGGTGAAGCGGGTGTCTGCAATTTGTCAACATCATTAAATTATACAGTCATCACTGAACTTCACAACATATAAATTATATCGTAATAAAAATTCCTTAAGGAACAGTAAAGATAAGGAAGAGAATCAGTGTTTAGATATCCACACGCCCACCTACCCACTGCATTCACACATTCCGCTAGCAAACAAACAGTTCTAAATGGTTGGTCTTGCTGGTTCCACAAGATGAGGAACATCTCTTCACGCTGATATCGGAAGCTCATCTGTACTTGGTGGGTGGGATGGCTGCGGGCAGGGAGACCACCGTTCACAAACCAAGGCTGGAGGTGAGCGGGGCCACAATGGAGGTTTCCAGAGGTGCGTGGCGTGACACCAAAGAGTTGCTTTCCCCCAAACACACTTCTTCCTTGCTAATTTTGTTCAGGCACAAGGCAACTGTGATATTGAGGCCAAGATGAGTGCCCCTCAATCTTCATTAGTCTAACCAGTGGAAATGTCTCTCTTTGCCATGACTGATTTTAAAGACAGACCAAAAGGCTAGTGATGGGCTGTGAATGGAAGGAAGTGGGGAGTGGGTGGGGAGATGCTCAGAAGTTTTTCCTGCACCTTAAAAAGGCAAAGAGGGAAATTCCATGTTCTGGCTTCGGTCTGTCCCAGGAGGATTCTACATCACCCCACAGAGGTCTTTGACCATGGAGGACCAGCCCAGGAGGCGGCGGCCAGGGAAGCTAGGAGGAAGCTACATCCTTGATGATGCCACCAACCACCAAAATTAACCAAAGACGGACATTTCTAACTTCTGGACTTTTCTGTAAGATCGTCAGTGCTCTCGAGCTCACAAGTCAATCCCTCTACTCAGCACCCTTGTAGCAAGGAACTAAGTATTTACGGGAAAAACAACAGGCATCCAGGGAAGGGGTGGATTTTAAATGGGGAATGCTCAGATCATGGTTAAGTGATCACTCTGCCTGCAGGGTGAGGAGTAGTTTGGGGGAGAAAAGCTGGGAGGGAGCAATTGGAAATATACTCCTCGGGAGAGACGGAAGACCATGACGTCTCAGGGTTGATGGAGAGTGGTGAATCAAAGCACACAGTGTATGGAGGAGAAAAATTCCATATGTTGCCTCCTCCAGAAAGCCTTCTTTGTTTTTTTTTTTTTTTTTTTTTCAATTAGCACCCAGCTTTGAACTCTCCTTCATTTTTAAAATGTTATTTATTTATTTAGAGACAGAGTTTCATTCTGCCACCCTGTGTAGACCTCATCATAATTCGCAGCAACCTCTACCTCTTGTGCTTAAGTGATCTTCCTGCCTCAGCTTCCTGAGTATCGGAAAGTACAGGCACCTGCCATAACTCCCTGATGTTTTTCCATTTTTAGTAGATATGGGGTCTCGCTCTTGCTGAGGCTGATCTCGAACTCCTGAGCTCAAGCAATCCACCTGCCTTGGCCTCCCAGAGTGCTGGGATCACAGGTGTGAGCCATCATGCCCAGTCTACTTTCCTTCCTTTAAAGCCTCAGATGACCATGGTGTGGACTTCTCGGGATGTAGGTCTTTCTCTGATCACTCAAACATCTCCCTCCCATTGGGCTGTGAGCTCTGTGAAAACTGAGACCTGGCCTCACTCATCTCTCTTTTCTTTCCCTGGGGCTACTCAGCTGTGTGTGAACAGTGAACTGCCTGGCTTGCTCAAAAGAAACAGGTCCGATGTCTGCCTCTCCGTGGTTGGTGGGCAAGTTTCACCTTCAGTTCTCACCCACCTCCTACCCTTGTCCACCTGACTTCACTCACAGGGATCTTGACATTGGGAGGGGTGGAACCAACCAACCAATAGTGGGAGGGGCAGAGAGAGCCCCCCCCCCAGCTCTCCAAGTGTGGTTGGGTCCAAGTGGGGAGACCAGCCCTGCCTCTGCCACCTTGGGGAAATCACTTTCCCTCTCCCGGCCTCGGTTTTCCTCTCTGCAATGCAGGTGCAGCTGGGGGAGAGCTGATTTCTCAGGATTGACCCCGCAGTGGAGGTGTGGCCGGCCTCTCGCAAAACCGGCTCCCAATCCCTCCTTGGAGTGGAATTCCACTGCAGAAAGCTGGAAGGGAGTGCCCAGAGTGAGGAGCCCACGGAGAAGGATTCCAAAACCAGGCTTTGTGTATTCAATTTTTTCTTTCCCTACAAATTCACACTTTGCGTTTTCAGTAGGAAATAGAAAGCAGTGCTGCTTCCTTTTGAGGGCTGTTTATTTCAAGGAAGCAGGTCGGTGATCGGGCTGTGGGGGATGCTACACGGAGACAATGGCCATTGCTGGTGGCCAGGCTGCTGACTAGCTGCAGCCCCAGCCCTCGGCCTCCCCTTGGGTCCTGCTGCACGGGGAGAGCCTGGGTGGACAGATTCTTTGCAGGTTGCTTGACTCTAAGACATACCAGAAGGACATAAATAGTCAGCCACCAATTCTTTAGCTTGACTATAAAAAGCGTACATATGCTCTGTGCAGGTTTTCCTAAGGTAAGGGACAGAGCTGGGCAAAGCTGAGCTTCTGGAACTGCCCATATGGGGAGGCGGTCTTTCACCGACAATTCTGCAGGCAGAAATTGCCCATCTGCAGTGTTTGCAGGTGTTTTGAATGATTATATTATTAGCTCTGTCTGTTCAACTTTGCTTTTTTATGGTGGCTTTAGTATTGCAGTAAAAAAAAAAAAAAAAAAAAAGAAGAAAAAGGGAGAAGAAGAAGAAAGAAAAAAAAAAAGAAATATAAAGGCAGCCATCTGGTTCCCGATTTGTGACCGTATTCTCTGTCAGGAAGGGGGAAAGATGCAGCCGCTGTTCTCTTGAGGGCGGAGCGAGTACAGGACAGACCCAAGTCTGCCCTTTTCTGAGAGCGTGGGATCTGGGGGTAAGCAAAATCTTTCATTCCACAAGACCAAGCTCTTTGCTCCTCCCCCGTTCCCCTTGATGCTTGGCAGCTGCTTTGAAGCTCATCTGGGTATCAGAATTGATGATCAGATGTGTCCCCCATAGCCGCAGTCTGGCCTGAGAAACTGGTTGTGTATATGGGCACGGCCCCGGGGCCCAGGGACCCAGGCCTGGGTGTCCACCCCGCGTGTGGCTTTGGGCCTTAATTTGATCTGAGCTGTGACCTGTGCAACTTTGCAGGGCATCCCGGCTGCAGGTAGCGAGACAAAGATTTATTCGATTCTCTGTGCATGGGTAATTCATCAGGGAAATGCTCTCTGTGTCCGATGGTGCAGCAGCGGGGTTGTTTCGGGTTGTGCAGTGCAGCAGCCAGGGCTGAGAGGATGCCAGGAGCCACCAACCCAGCAAGGTCACGACGCCTCTACACCACAGGAGATGCCCGGCCAATCCCAAATCACACGTGAGCCAAAGGATGTCTGTCATCTGCCTTTTCACTGGTTTGGGCAAAGAAGAGAATTAAGTAGGGTTATTTTCCCCTAGGAGGGCAGAGACAATGCTCTAATGTAATCTGCAGAGGCCAACAGGGAGGGATTTGGCCCTCAATGTTCCCTTCTCTCCAGATACCCCAGGGACGGACAAACCAATTCAATAAAAACTATTCCATAGATAATATATATCATCGCTCGCACGCATGTATGTAAATAAACACTGCTCTGCTTGTGAGCTGTCTTCTGGGACATGCAATCGTGAGGACACAAGGTTCAGTTGTGAGTTCCTCAGGAGGGCAGCATGGGCCACAGACCTCTTAGGGGCCCAGGAGGAGGAGGAGGCTGTTTGGTGCCTCCGATTGCGAGGATCACAGCCCCACCCAAGCAAGCGCAGCAAAAAGGCTTCCTGGGTGTTCTGTTGGGACAGGGTCTAAATTCAGATCTTTGGACTTTTCCATTTCCATTGCACTTTATTTCAAGAAGCAAAACGGGCAATCTGTATTTCCTTTTATAGGGTGCACAGGCAGGGTGCAAAGCAGAAGTGAGAGAGGGATAAACCGTCTTTATTTTATGAAAGCCCAAGTGTCCACAGGATTCCTGAAGGGAAGTGGTGTCCTTGGAAAGCAGGTGAGAAGACATTGTCCCTCAGCCTGGAGAGAGGACATAGATCAGTGGGCCTTGGAGAGGTCAGCACCTCCCTTTCCCCTCAGCAGGACATGGAGGGATGGTTTCACGGAGGACACGGCGTGGACACATCCTGGTCTTGCTGTCCCCAACCACAGCATCAGGCCATGGGAGCAGCAGAAGTTCCAGATATCAAATCCAGGCCCGCATGAACCCCGGGCATCCTGGGGGCACCCACTGTGGTAGCAGATCAGCTTTGCTGGACTAAGGGGAAGTGGGTTAAGCAGGGAGCTGCCCAGATGGCTGCAATGGTGCCTTCTTATCGGATGACGTGATTGTAAATTAAGGGTCATGTCTTTGATTAGAATAATGGGGAGAAATGGGATGTTTGGGGCACTATTGAGTTTGAAGTATCAAATTTCTATCTGTCTAGGTGCTTTTGAGTTGTCCAGAGAAAGTGTAGAAAAACACAAGAATAGGAGCCACAAGAGCGTGGAGCTGAGGGCAGGTGGAGGACACGCCCAGGGGCCTTGGCAGGAGGAGCCTGGGTTTGGGCCCTGTGATCCCTGCAAGTTATAGGTAGGCTGCTCGGCTGACCATACAGGAGTGCTATTATCAGAAGCCCAAATGCCAAATCTGACAATTTCAGACTTTTCAAATTGAAAGCTGAGCATGCATCTTTGGGATTCAAATTGATGGAATTCAGATTTTGTCTGCTCTGTTCATTAGCTGTAAAACCAATCTTCCTTCCTTCTCCCTCCCTCCCTCCCTCACTTCCTCGTCCCTCCCTCCTCCTTTCCTACCTCCCTCCCTCACTCACTTCCCTTTTTGTTTCTTTTGCCTCAGTTTCCTTATGAGCAAAACCAGTCTGATAATTACAGCACCTATCACAGTCGGTCTGTTGAGAGGATTCATACACACGCTGCTCGCAAGACCACATGCTATGCAGCCAGCGTTCAATGACCATTAGTGTAACTTCCCCCGGGGTTATTCTCCCTGCTGCCGCCCCCTCTTGTTTTCTGTACACCTAATGGCAACACAGGGTAGAGGTGAGCGAACAAAATTTATGGCCACATAACCAGGATCCCAAACAAGGTAATATTATTCAAGTCGTCATCAGCGTAGTGGTCTCACCAGCCTCTGGTCGCTGTCTTCCCTTCCCCCTTCTGAGTGCACCTTACCTCGGGCCTGCCATGGTCCCATCTCACCCTCTCGTACCCCCTCTATCATTCCAGGAATCTCCTTCACTTCCTGCTCCTTAAGGAGCCTCCAGGCGGGGCCTAAACTCCCCCAGTGACAGGAAGAGACTAGAGAACATTTGTCCAGGCCCCTCACCCAAAGCCTGAGCAGAGAGAGCTGCTGCCTGTCCTGGGAAGCTTTCTCCAGGAGGGATGTCACTGGGAGATGCTTCACCTGCTCTGAGTCGACCGGGAGGCCAGGGAGCCTCTCTCTGGTGTGCCGGCTCCAGTGAACACTTTCATTTCCTCCCAAATTCTTTCCTGTGACCTCCTGCCCCAGGTGACTCACAGAGTCTTCCCGGCTGCACACCGGCTCTCTCTAGACCTCCCCCCACGGGGACCAGGATATGTGGATGTTTTACTCACATGCATATGATTTTGCCCTTAGTGTGGGCGGAAGCCCAGCCACCCTGCAGTCCAGACAGTGGGCAGCACACACAGGTCAGCCATAGGGAAACTACGTGCTGTCCAGCCACTCATGACCCTGCTTTCAACTCCCCTACACTCCTGTGAATGCGGGGGACACACGCGGGTCCAACTTCTCCTTCTAATGTGCTCTCCATGCCCCACCCCCGTTCCCTCAGAATCTTCTGGGGCCTCTCTATATTCCCTGCAGTCACTGATTTCAATTATAATTAGCACTGAAAACTGCTTTATAATCTACTCCACTTCAGAATTCTCCCTCTGAACAATTCTATACACTCAGCAATTTTTGTGTTTTTGACTTCATATTCCCAGGGCAGAAAATCAGATGATCCAAACCATCTATTCAGATGCCCAATCCAGTCCCCTCAGCTGCCTCCAGCAAAGGGGTGGTGCTCTCTGCCACAAAAGAGGCTGCCCAGGAGTGCTGATTTAACAGGGGAGTTGGGCAGAGAGTTGTCTTACAGCAAGAATGCATGCGGCTCTCTCTGTCCCTGCGGCCAGCCCTTGCCTTAACATTAATCTTTTCACATGCAGAAACAAACAAAAACACTCCTTTATAAAGTGGGACTACACTGTGCAAACTCAGCCACCTGGAGGCAAAACTGGTCCAGAATTCTCTCCCTGTTTCTGTGTCCAGAAAGTTCACATCCTCCTAAGTCAACAGCACACCTTCAGATTTTAGAGCCCTTGGAAGCTATTTGTCAGAGTCAAAGTGGAGGGCACAGCTCAAAGCACTGCAGCAAAGCTTTCCCTGACCCAGACTCCAGGACAGGGTTGCTTAGTGTGCACTGTTTTACGACCACAATCCACTCGTTAAGAAATCTGTGTTTGGTGGCGCCTGTGGCTCAGTGGGTAGGGCACTGGCCCCATATATCGAGGGTGGTGGGTTTGAACCCAGCCCCGGCCACACTGAACAAAAAATAGCCGGGCGTTGTGGCAGGCGCCTGCAGTCCCAGCTACTTGGCAGGCTGAGGCAAGAGAATCACCTAAGCCCAGGAATTGGAGGTTGCTGTGAGCTGTGATGTCACAGCACTCAACCGAGGGCAACAAAGTGAGACTCTGTCTCTAAAAAAAAAAGGAAAAGGAAAAGAAATCTGTGTTTATGGTTGTACCTCCTCATTCCTTCATTCTTGCATGCATTATGTATCTATCGAGGGCCTGTCATTTGCTCTTGCAAAGAGCAATGAGCTAAAAGATAAAGTCACTGATGTCCTGGAGCTTACTTTCCAGCAGGGGTGAGGGGGAGGGTCCTGGCACAGAAGCAGGGGGAGGATTCTGGACCAGAACAAATAAATTTACAAGGCAGAGGGCAGGGACAGGTGGGGAGGGAGCACTGTCCCATGCACTGTGGTCAGTGCAGGCCTCTCTGACAGTGAGCTTAATGTGGGGAAGGGCGTGAGCCAGAAAAATCTAGGATATGAGTATTCTAGCCAGAAGGAAGACACATTCCAGAAGCCTGAAGATAGAGCTGCTTTAGCACGTTTGGAAAGCATTTGTGGCTAAGTTGAGTGAGAACTGACTGGAAGTTAGATTATTTGGAAACATACAGGGTTCTGCTCTGAGCGTGAGGGGAGGCAGTGGCAGGGGGTGCAGGTGGTCTCAGAGGAGTGCTACGGTCCTACTGAAGTGTGCAAGGGACAAGGTTGCCTCAATGTTCAGAATAGTAGTGAGGAGGCCATTGTGATGATCTATATAAGAAACAATGGCACCTTGCATTATGGGGTAGCAGGCAAAGTTGATTGTTATGGTATTCAGGGGATATTTGTTACAGAAGCTAACGTGAATTTCTCTGACTAATACAAGCAGTATACAAAACAGATAGGTTTTTCTGCCTTCGGAGAACTTACCAACTTATGGGTAACGTGAATTGGAAGATGAATGGACATTGACCAAAAGTCTTTTCTTGCTCAAAATCCAGTGAGGGTTAGGCAGCCCTCTTGGGAGGTGTCTTCCAAAGATTTTTCAGGTTCCTTCTGTATTATGTTTTTAACATCCCAGAATCCTTCAAGTTCAGGCAGGGGGATGGGGAAAAGAGAGAACAATCCAAGAAAAAGTGGGAGCTAGAGAATATTGTGGAGAATTTTAAGGCCAGGCCTGGAAAAAGTATGCATCGCTTTTGCACATCACATTCCTTTGGACAGAATCCATCTTGGGGACCCAACCTAAGCCTGGCATGTGCAGTCTTCCTGGAAAATGGAATAGGTTAAGGTTAGAAGGTAGGCAAAGGGGTAACTGCAGCTGAAGTTCAATCTCTGTCTGATCCAAAGCCTCAAATAGTGAAGAGCCACACACTCGTCCCATCCTAAGGACGATGGCTAGTCTTTTGTACATCCCGTCAGCCGGCCATTGGCAGTGATGACCAGGAAGGACAGCATAACCTCTGATGCATTTCAGGAAGGGCTCCCACCAGCTAAGACAATGGTCCTCTATCAGGGCCGAATGCTGATAAATCATCCCCCACCTCCTCAGGGGACACTTGGCAATGTCTGGGGACATTTTTGACTGTCCAGAAGTGCAGGTGCAGGGGGCCACTGGCATCTAGTGGGCAGGGCTAGCAATGCTGCTAAGCATCCTGCAGTGTGTAGAACAGACCCGCACACCGAGGGCCATCTAGACCAGCTCCTCCGCCCCCCAAGTCTCCTGAGTGCTGGGCAGATCTGTGACCACAGTGCGTGGCTATCTCCAGGCGTCCTGTCTGCCAGAGCAAAACAATAACTGGACTCACCAGTCCCTCTTTCTTCCTCACCCTAGTGCAATTGCTTTGACAACTGGTACTTAAATCGAAGGGACATTCTCTGAATCACTGATCCCAGAAACTTGGGTTATTTCACAGGGGTTAGGGGGTGGAGGAGGGAATATACTGGAGTTAAGACTCTCTCCAAGCCCCAGCCTGGTCACTTTATCTGCATGACAATGAGGAATTCTGTTAACATTCCCCAAATCTCCAGCAGTTGGGCAGGAATGGGGTAACTAGGCAGGGCAGATACATTTAGAAGTTCTCTGTAAGTTGTAAAACACTTCGGAAAAGGTCCTATAACACACCTCCCTTAAGGGGCTTGACCAAAATCTCTCATTGCTTCTTAGTGTTAGTTCAGGCTTGTCTTGTAACACACCTGTGTTGGACCTGATCAGATGTCTTGGTATGGACTTTCCTCCTGGAAGAAACTGCCCTACAGGTGAAGAGGGCTGAGTGATCACAGAAAAGGTCCTTGTGGAGGAGTTTCCAAGTCACATCACTGCACTGGCTTAGAAGCTACCAATTCCCCTGGCACAGCCTGAGCCTGGCTCCATGATGAACGAACATTCTCGACAGGAGTCAGTCTCGGTCACAGCACCCTGCCCTCCCTGTGAGGGTCCTCGTGGGGTGAGTTGTGTGCACGGAGGTCATCTATCCATGCAGATTCCCATTATCCCTTGGCACCTCTCTGAGGACAGTGTATCAGGCAGACTTTGGATAAGTAGTGATAAAGCATCCGGGGAGAGAAGGGTTGACCTTCCACACAACCTCACCAATTTACACCAGTGGCTTTCTGTTTGATTTGGGGTCTCTCTCATTGAATGAATTGAGAAAACTAATTGCTTAAGAATGCGCTATTCTGGGACTCTATTGTTGAGCAATAGATTCTGAAGAAGTTATTGTGTCTAAAATTTGTCATTTGCAATTTTCAATCTGGGAGCATCCACGATTATATGACTTGGGATTTTCTCTTGGGTAATTTTTTTTTTTTTTTAAGACAGAGTCTCACTCTGTCATTCTGGGTAGAGTACTGTGGCATCACAGCTCACAGCAATCTCAAACTCTTGGGGTTAAGCAATCCTCTTGTCTCATCCTCCCAAGTAGCTGGGACCACAGGCGCCCCTATGACAACCAGCCAGTTTTTCTATTTTTAGAAAAGATGGGATCTCACTCTTGCTCAGGTTGGTCTCAAACTCCTGAGCTCAAGCAATCCACCTGCCTCAACCTCCCAAAGTGCTAGGATTACAAGCATGAGCCACTATTCCTGGCCTCTTGGGTAATATTATTGACAACTGGAGGAAGCATCTGTAATGCTGGAGATTTCCAGCATAATTCCTTCCCCTGACCCTAGCCTTCCCCAGCTACTACCCTGTTTCCCCGAAAATAAGACAGTGTCTTATTTTAAGGTGTGCTCCCAAAGATGCGCTAGGTCTTATTTTCAGGGGATGTCTTATCTTTCCTGTAAGTAGATCTTATTTTCGGAGGATGTCTTATTTTCGGAGAAACAGGGTAGGGGAATCTGGGTCCAGCCTGTGGGAACACGCCAGCGGGGCCCAGATGCACATGAGTGGGGCTTATTTCCCAGTCCCTTTTCTCTGGAAGCCCCCACTTGATACAGTGCAAATCCCCTTCTTGTGGGGCAAACCCTAATCCTGCTACTGCATCTACCCAACAAAACTCCTACTATGCAGACTCACAGCCATATTAGAGGTGGTGATGATGTTACCACCATCAGAACAGCCCAGGGCTCAGAAGGTGCAAAAGTACACAGCTTGGTGATTCCTAAATGCTCTTCGGGTCCACACCTGGGCCATGGGAATTTCCACAACACAGATGGACAGAGTCAAGAGCACAGAAGCTGCAAAGCCCTCTCTCCCAGCGTCCTTTGGGTTGAAAACAGACAGCCAGGATGCTAGACATTTATAACAAGCTCCTTTCGTACAATATCATATAATGCAGTTATCAAAAACTGTATAGTCGTTTGTAAAAGAAAACCTATCCCACAACAGTAAGTATGGCGTTTGATACGAAACAAAATAAAAAGACACTGATTTATTTGCTCATCCATTTGCAGAGTCAGCAGACATGGGCAGAGCGGAAAGTGACCTTGGGGAATGCAGAGGCAGCACCTGCGCAGGGGGTCACATTCACTTTCCTGTGTCCACCATGGACCATGATCCAAAGTAGGAAGTGTAAGGGACACACAAGGCAGAGAAAGGGGGTCTGCTGTTCCAATTAACAGGATTATTTGCATATATCCATTTCATATAATGGGTGTAAACTCATCAGATGTGACAATCTGGAAAACTGGGAGTTCTCCAACATGGAGCTATGCAGCTCTGCCATGGAACTTCCATTTCTCCTTGAATTATCCTTTGTTTCTCCCTACTGGGGCCCTGCAAGTGGTGAGGGAGAGTTAATCTATTGTTCTGTAACTAATTCTTGCCTTTACTCATGACCCAATAAAGGCAAAGTCTTATTACTGCATAGAAGTTCCTTAAAATCAACGATGAGTTGAGTCACCAAAATGACATTGTCTTTAAAACAGAAGCCCCCTTCTCACGGGAGTCATTAGAAAGGGTAGCATTTGTTCAAAGAGCCACTCTCTCCCCAGAAGCCAGGCTGAAGCTGAGTCCCCACTGGACTCCTGCCCTCTGACCTGAGCCTTTGAAGGTCACCAATTCTTGGGGAGGACTAAGGATCCAAAGTGCTGATTTTAGCTGAAGCAGGGCTGAAGAAGGCTGCCACTTAGGGTGTAGGTTGGCGCTGGGTTTGCCATCCCAGAAGACAACAACAGAAAAGAAGACAGAGATGAAAGCATTCTATGGTTTAGGTTAAAATTGTTGAACCGAGGCCATGAGACAGGCATTGTCTAGCGAGCAGACTCTGTGGGTCTGCCTTAAATTGCACAACCTAATGTCCTAAAATAAGCCCAGATTGAGGACTCCACCTCCTCAGACTGTCTCTTGCTCTCTTTTCTCCTCTCTTTCTCTCTTTCTTTCCCTTATATTGAAATACAGATTCAACAGAAAAGTGTTTTACTTTCAATAAGGACAGAAGGACCTCAGGGAGGCATGAAGGCATGGACGGTCACGTAAGTGAAGGACAGTGCAGAGGCCTCCACCTTCCGGCCTCTCCTGATGCTGTTCCTGCCTGTTCCTTGTGCTGCTCATACCCAGAATCACCTACAGGGTGGTGGAGAGGGGACAGCCCAGGCGTGGAGCTCAGCAGGATCAGGGCTCTGCCCTCACTAACAGAGGGACTCTGATCGTGTTTCCTGACATCTCTGAGGCTCACTTTACCTAGACACAAGCAAGCACAGTGGTAACCTCCATCCCTATGAATTGTCACCGTCACCAAATCTAGAAGGTGCAAAAACCACAGAGCACAGAAGCCTGTGATGATGATGCCTGGCTTAGGAGATGCCACACGTTGCCACTACTCACCGTCACCCTGCCTACAGTATTCAGCCTCTAGCTGTACCCCAAGGGAATGAAGGTGTTTGGTCATGTTCTCGGGCCAGAGTCTTAAATGAATTATGCTCCCCTCCTGAGCCTGCCCCCAGCAGGCCAGAGAGACAGAACCAATGGCGCCCACCTCTTCGTGGTAGGGCCAGACGAGGGGGTGGCCTCTCCGTGGGACATAACCATTAGGCAAGATTGTGTTCAGTTCTTTAATTGCCAAGAACCATTTTTGTTCTTTTGTTTTGTTTTCTTTTGTTATAGATTCTCACTCTGTCACCCTGAGTAGAGCGCCATGGCGTCACAACTCACAGCAACCTCAAACTCTTGGGGTCAAGTGATCCTCTTGCCTCAGCATCCTGAGTAGCTGGGGCAGGTTCCCGCCACAACACCTAGCTAGTTTTTCTATTTTTAGTAGAAACAGGGTCTTGCTTTTGCTCAGGGTGATCTCAAACTCTTGAGCTCAGGCAATCCACTCGTCTTGGCCTCCCAGTCCAACAACCCCTTTGAAATGAAGATGTTAACTGCAATGAAGTAAGCTTTGAATAACCCTGAAGCCCCTGTTGGATGGGGAAAAGGGCTGGTGGGGGGCCATGAGAGGGAGTCACAGGGCCCCTTACTAACTGTGGACAAACCAGGCTCGTCTGGGAGGAAAAATAAAGACTCAGAGCTATTTTCTTTAATAAATGGAAATGTGACACACATTTTAGCTTGCTGGTTTGGAAATGCCAGAATCTGCTAGAAGAAAGGACAGGATGTCCCTGAAAGACTGCCCTCCATGTGAGCCAGGTCCCCACAGCCAGGGCCTGCATGCAGTGGGCTAGGTCCCCACAGCCAGGGCCTGCATGCAGTGGGCGATCCTCTGTGTCTGTGGATGACAACTACAGACGCTATGCTGAGATCCGTGTTCTTCCCTCCTCAATGCTGCCACTTGGCCTTTGTGGCTGAGGTGGGCGAGAGCCCTGGGGCTGTCTGCGTGTGTGACCCGAGGTTCCTACCATGCCCCTCCAATTGTGCGGAGGTGGGGTGGAGTGTTTCTCTCCCTTGAGTCAGGTGTAAACAAGGAATCAGCCAAGGATGGGTGAGGGCAGAGAGAGACAGGGCAGGGAACAGTCCCAGCCACTCTGTCTGGGCTCCCCCACAGGGCAAGACCCCACATCCTCATGCTGCCAATTGTCATCCCTGTAGGGCTCCCACGCTTCTCGTTCAAGCTGACATCTGGGTTTGGGCAGGACTCTACCATTCAGCTGGCTGTACGGTCAGGAAACAGGGTTTATAGTTTGCCTGAAAGTCCCAGAACCAGCCGGCCCAGTATGCTTTCCATAACCCTCCTCTTCCCATAATCATCTGAAGTTAACCTGCAAAGACCTAGTCCAATCAAACCCACCTTGGCCTGGGCTGTGTTTCAGGTGTACAGAATAGAATCTTCTAAGATATGAGTAAAGATTTTCCTTCCATAGGTGTGCATCTAATTATTATGGGCGGGGTGGGGGGGAGTCCACACAGGCAGAAGTTTCTGCAAATTTACCATACAGGTCTTATAGAGGCAAAGTAGAGATTCTTTCCTAAAACTTTACAGGGGTCTCTGCCTCTTTGGGCTTATGGGAATGAACACAAACTACCACATATGAGACCTCAGTAGAGTCTGATCTGGATTGATTAGTGATGGTTGAGGTCCCACAGACCTGAAGGAGATACCCAAGGCAGTTGCAAGAGCTGGGTCCCCACACAGTGAAGCACCTCTGGGGTTCCCACTCGGAGCAGGACCCTGCTTTATGAACTGAATACTTATTAACTCATTGCATCCCCACAACAACCCTCAGAATTAGAGCCATTGCATTACACAAGGGCACTCTTTGGCCCTCCACGTGGAGATGAAGCCTCTGTGTCTCACACAAAGAGAGGAGAAGACAGACAAAAGATGTCAAGTACATGACAGGCAAGCTCCTTCTCTACGCTTTGTGCCCAATGCAGACATCACTAATCAATCACAAACCTTTTTTTTTTTTCTCCTGTTAAGCCCAGATTCAGCCTCAGGATTCTTGTCAATACCAGAATCTTGGGAGCCACCATCAAAGATCCCCTTTTGTTTTCGTCCAGCTCGCCTGCTTTCTTGCCATGTGCTTTTACAGAACAAAGGCATGTCTGTGTCCTTTCTTGGTAGGCCTGCTGGCAACCTGTGGGAAACACAGGTGGATCTGAGAGGTCAAAGCAGGCACCTCGCATTGTAGCCCATAGGACTACCGGCCTGGAAGCGGACAGCACATCCAAGGACAAACTCGTGCACGTTTTCCAAGTGGAACACGCACTGAGCAGTTGAAAAAATAATTCCCTCGTAACCAAAATCTGATTTTTCCTCCACCCAGTCCCACATTATCTTTTTTAGCTCTTTATCTGAATGTCAAGCTTAGGCACTGGGTGTGTGGCCAGGGTAGGAGTCTTCCTACGCACCTCTCCAGGACCAAGTATGCATTCGTTTCACCTCATTTGATCATTGCGAGAATCTTGTGGCGGCAGGTTGATTTTTCCCAACTTTTGGAGTGGAGAAAACGGAACATGAAGAGACTGAGTAACATGTTCAAGGTCACACAGCTAATAGGTTTTGAAATTGGATGGAGATTCTTCTCAGCTTGTTTCCACACAGAGATTCCAAGAGCCATTTATGTAGTAAGTAATAAATTCTCTCCTCATTTGCTGAGCACCAAATTCCTTTAGACTTGTCACTTCCCTGCCTTTGCTCAAGGAGGCCATGCTCGGAGAAACAGCTCCATCCCTTCCCCTGGAAACTCAGCTTGCTAGAGTCATTTCTCAGGGCATGTTCCTCAGATAGGAAGTGACTCCCCATTGTTACAAACTCAGATTCTATTGGCTTCGACTTTACCCACTTTGGGTGAGAATCTGAGTTCACTGTCTCACCACCCAAGGGCCCCTGAGTTCCCTGGAGGCTGGCATCACATTCCCTTTATTAACTCAGGGGCCCACATGCTGGAGGGCTTGGGTAACGATGGCTCAATTGAGCTATTTAGGTCAAACCATTTGAAGTTGTTAATAAACAACCATTTTTTTTAAACTGCAAAAAAAAATGCAATTTCGTATGGTTCAATTTAAATAAATTGTATTTTCCTGTATTGGGGTTTATGACTTATTAGGACACAATCTTCAACTTTATGTGTTCAGATTTCCTGATCTAATGTGTTCAAGATACTCTAATCATAGCATCCTAGTATCATGGAATCATGGGTTTTGCTTGTAGTATTTTATGGTTAACATCTCAAATGCTAAAGTCATGTGTAAAAAGTAAGAGAAGAAGAGAAGGATGACCCAGATCGACTGTTACAAAGTTCACCACCACTCTTTCCATCTCCTCCTCCCCCACTTCCTCTCTCTCCCCCATCACAACTACTGCAAATGAACTCCAAGATATCAAGTCACTGTCAAATAGTTCAGCATACTTTTGTAAAAGATAGAGTCTCTTTAAAAAAAATAAATAACTAAAAATAAATAAATAAATAAATAAAAATTACCTAAGGGAGTCATTGTACTGTCCATGGGATGTGAACACCAAAAGCCCAACTTCCTGCCACACAATACATACGTGTAACAGAATTCAACTTCTACCCCCTAAATCAACTAAAATTAAGAGAGGACAAAATAAAACTATAGCCAAAATATTTAGAAATAACAATAATTTGTTAATATCATCAGAGCTTCAGTATACACTTACACAATGTGTGCAAATAAACTACCATTGAACAAAATAGGATTTGTATCAGGGAGTGGACAAAGTCCACACGCTGTGTTTGGCGGACAAGTCTCCTATGTGCCTTGTAATCTTTACGTTTTATCTCCTAGATAGTGCTTGATTGATCAAATTAGTTCTCTGAAATTTCTCATTGACTCGGGAGGAAACTGAGGACCCAGGAGGTTTAATGGTTGTGTCCAGAGTCCTGGATTGAGCCAGCGACACTGGCGGGGGATGGAGGCCAGATGTTTGGCAGCACTCAGCCTTCCTGCCCCCGCCCGGAGGCTGCAGCCTCAGCCCACTCAGGAGGGTCTGGACCTAGGCTCTCTGGGCCCTTCCTGGGGTCAGTGGGGACACCCTTTACAGATCACCACTTCCTGTTTATCTTCCCACAAGGCGGTGAGCACTGCTGTGAAAAAGGTTCAAAGGGTTTCCTGACACACAAAGCCCCTAAAAGGCAATATTTTGATGATTTAAGTATAAATGATCAGAAACATGTGGGTTTCATTTCCTTCAGAATCCACTTGGGTATGAAAATTAAGGGGAAACGTGCTTGGCAAAATACAACCTGGGTTTCCTCAAACCCCTGAAGTGGTTTAAGATGTTCAGTGGATTTGAAGGGAAGTTACCCCTTCTGTCTGTTCTCTCCCACTGGGCCCACGCTCATCTGCACGTTAAATCGGTGCAGAATTTGCTACTGCTGTGGCCTTGACCTTGTTAGGAAGCAGGAGAAAGGGGAGGCAGGGCCTGGGTGAGCGAGTCAGACAGCCTTTCCAGACTGGTTCTGCCTTCCCCAGAGCGGGTTCTGCCATATCTCCTTGGAAACAGCCCACAGCAAGTCCCTGACAGCTCCCATGTGTACCTGGGGGTCCCATCATGCTCCGGCCACCTCTCTCCTGTCCCCTGAAAAGACCCAGTTAGAGTTACAAAGAGATATGGCGTGTGCCCTGGGGAGACCCTGTTTTCCTCGTTGCTGGTGATAAGATGGGATTTGTTCCAGGATGGAGATAGACACCCTTTAGTGCACTCAGAATTCCTGGGGTGCTAGGTAACCGAAGATTCTGGAATAGCAAGAGGGAAAGGAGACAGAGATTCTGGGGGCTGGAGAAAGGCTGGAGGAGGAAAGAAGAGAGAGGGAAAGGAAAGACCGGGGAGAGAGGGCTGGGGCAGCTGGGGGTGGGGAGAAAAAGGAGGGCGGAAAACGTGTCACGGCCGGCAGAGAGTGGGGACAGAGACCCGCAGACAGCTGCAGGATCCCTGGCTAGGACTTCTGGCTCTAAAGTAGTGTCTTTGTCAGCAAGCATTTCCAGAGATGCTTTTTAATTGGACACACTACAAAAACTGTAAACAGAGATTTGGGGGAGGGGAGGAAACATCATGAACTGGAGCAGTCTCCCTCACTCTGCTTTATTTCTTAAAAACATCAATAGAAAAGTCTCCAGAGGTCTTGCTGATGTCCTTGTCCCAAACCTCTCTGTGTCCTGGGGTTCTCACTGCGACAAGCACCTTGACAGATCATAACATCACTACCACAAGACCAGTGTTGTAAGGGGGCCTCCCAGGTTATCTGTAGGCCTTGGACACCTCCCAGCTGTCAGTATGGCTGCGTGCGATGCTGGGGTCAGGGCAGAGGACAAGGCAGGCCTGCAGGGCTTCCCCTCTCGGGGCACACACAGGACAGAAACGCTTTCTTAGGGGAGCAGCGTGGGCAGAGGGTCAACATAACAGCCTCAGTCACATGCTTGTGTTGGTTGGGGTGCAGGGCATGGGTTAGGGCTCTCCCTAAAACAAACCACAAGACAAGGCTTTGGGGGCAAGTAGTTTATGTGGGAGGTGGCCCCAGAGAGCACTGATGGAGCGCCTATACCTGCGATCTAAATGTCACAGTGATGTTTCAGTGATAAAGTGAATCTTCTCCCAAGAGAACAGATGAATGGCAACAAATGGAAAGATGCTCGTGGTCCCTGACCATCAGAGAAATGCAAATCAAAGCCACTCCGAGAGATCACCTAACCCCAGCGAGAATGGCCCACATCACAAAGCCTCAAAGCTGCAGATGCTGGCGTGGATGTGGACAGAAGGGAACACTTTTATACTGCTGGTGGGACTGCAAACTAATACAGCCGCAATGGAAAAAAGTATGGAGAACCCTCAAAGAACTCAAGGTAGGCCTCTCATTTGATACTGGAATTCCATTACGAGGCATCTACTCAGAAGGAAAAAAGAAATCATTTTACCACAAGGACATCTGCACTAGAATGTTTACCACAGCTCAATTTCCAATCACTAAGATGTGGAGTCAACCCAAGTGCCCATCAGTTCAGGAATGATTAACAAACGGTGGTGTGTGTACACCGTAGAGCACTATTCAGCCATAAAAAGATGGAAACTTTACATCTTTTGTGTTTACCTGGATGGAGTGGAAACCCAATGTTCTTAGTAAAGTATCACAAGAACGGAAAAGCAAGCATCCAATGTACTCAGTAGTAATATGAAACCAGTAGATAAACAACTCTATGCCCACACATAATTGAATTCAAGGCGTAGGAGAGGGGAGGGAAGGGGGCTGGTGTGCTCTCACCCAAGATGCACAATGTCTCTGTGAAGGGCTCAACTACAGCTTGAACTTTACCTAACAAATGCAAACAATGTAACCTAATCTTCATACCCTTGTATTAATCTGAAATTAAAAAAAAAAAAAAAAAGCCAGTAAGGTCTTGATAGTAAGGAGATTCCCATTGTGGACAGCTGAGGCTCAGCACCATCGGGGTCTCCTCGATCAGACACGCAGCAGAGTCCACCTTGGCAGTCCTGGGGAGCGGGGGGAGTCCAGGAGCTGGAGTGTGTGTCCACCAAGTCCTGTCCCCTACTGGGGCTGTGCCCTCCCTGCTCTGCTCTCTGCCCTCCCTCCCCAAACACACTTCCTAGACCAGAGAGCAGGCTCCGGTGGGAAGCTCTGGGCCTAGATGGGAATTGTCTTCAGGTGACCTCTGGAGTAGCCTTATGGGATTTTGGCAGGGTCCCTGTACTAGTTTACTAGTTGAAGCAAGCACCCACACTTTGCCTGGAAGAACAGGCTTAAACCTGGTGGGTGAAGGGTATCAAGTAACAGAAGGCAGCCGATCCGCAAGGAATAGCAGCGTGAACGGGGCACTCCCAGGCCCAGCCCCCTGGGGGGACCGCTGCTCCCTGGGCTCCAGCCTCTTCCTCTCAAAGCCAGACATAGAGAACAGAAAAAGTTCCTCTGGTCTGGGATTCGGGTAGCCTGGAACAAGTTCACAGCTAATTAGAAGTAAATGTGGAGCACAATTATGTATGACGTTTCAGTGGCCAAATTCACGGAAGGAGTGACAGGTGTATATTGTCCTTTGGTAGAATTTTAATGAAGGAGTGATATTACCATCCATTACTTATCTCCTTTCTTTTTTTTTTTATTGTTGGGGATTCATTGAGAGTACAGAAAACCAGGTTACATTGATTGCTTGTTAGATAAAGACACCCATGTAATTGTGTCCCACACCCAAAGGTGAACCACACCCCTGTCCTCCCACCTCACCTCCTCCCCCCTTCCCTTTCTCTGCTCTCTCCACTCTCCACCCCCACCATGTACTAGGACCTTAATTGTCCTCATATCAGAATTAAGTACCTAGGATTCTTGTTTCTCTATTCTTGCTTTACTAAGAATAATGTGTTCAATCGCAATGAACAGTTTCAGTGATTAATATCAAATTTCTGTATTTACAGAAAACTGGAGCTCTGTAGACAATAGCACAATTCTGTACTTACTATATAAGTTGCTGACTTTTTTCTTTGATATGGAAATTTGGTAATTATTACTCTAACTATTCATTAAAATGTAAAAGTAAATATAAAATGAATTGATGGGCCATTTTTTTCTTTTTTTTTTTGTGCTACCAGAAGAAATAGGCGATTTCTCTTTGGAAACTGTGGCTCTTCGTATTTGGGGGAATTTAGTCTCTAGAAAAGTGTTTTTCAACCTTTTTTTTTTTTTAATCTCACAGAACACTTGAACTTAGTTAAAGTACTGTGGCACATGTGTAAGTTATGTTGATGAAAAACAAAAAGAGTAAAATAAAGAATATGCTTACTGCACTTTGAACTTCTTTTGAAAATAATTTAATTAATGATCTTTAAAAATGTTCGTGGCCCATCTAAAATCCTCTCCTGCAGCACACTGGTTGAAAATCACTGGTTTAGAAGAATGACAGGCCGAGAAACAATGCTCCCTACCTACATAGCAGATGGTCAGTAAAAATAACAGAAATAAATTGACAAAGGCTATTGGGGGACAGAGCTTCTGAGAATTGGCTCTATTATTATTAAATCCTCCAGGCAGGGTTGAAATCACCCCATGAAGTTTACACCACAGGTATGGGCCTCCCGTCAGTATCAAATGACCACACAGTCATCACTTGATTGCATGTTGAACTTGGCAATGATCTTAAGCAAGAATGCTGGAGAAAGCGGTTCATAGGAATGAAGGTAAAGAACAGCAGGTCTTCATACGAAAACCTTCTGGGCTGATGGAGCAGCCACAGCTCCCTCACCCAGGCTTCTCACTCTGGGAGGACCATACCTCCAAGGTCACTCCACTCATTCCTCTGTTCAGATAGAATCTGCTACAAAAGTTGACTTCGTGCAACTGAGTGCAAGAGGGCGTGGGTGGATGCCAAAGTCACTTCAGCTAAAATGATGACATCAGTTTGCTGAGTCCAGTTGTGATTTCTAAATCTTTGTTTACAGATACTTCCTCTTTTTTTTTTTTTTTTTTTTTGAGACAGAGCCTCAAGCTGTCGTCCTGGGTAAAGTGCTGTGGCATCACAGCTCACAGCAACCTCTAATTCTCCTGGGCTCAAGCTATTCTCCTGCCTCTGCCTCCCAAGTAGCTGGGTCTATGGGCACTGGCCACGATGCCCAGCTATTTTTTGGTTGCAGCCGTCATTGTTGTTTGGCAGGCCCGGGCTGGATTCTAACCCGCCAGCTCAGGTGGATGTGGCTGGTGCCTTAGCTGCTTGAGCCACAGGCGCTGAGCCCAGATACTTCCTCTTAAATCCAATAACAAATGAATGCTATACTCTGCAAGCTTCTGCATTAAATCCTGCTTGTCCAGAGTTTTCATATTTATAAGAACTTTTATTTATTTATTTAATTACCTTTTTAATTATTTTGTGACAGAGTCTCACTCTGTCGCCCTGGGTACAGTGCAGTGTCATCATAGCTCACAGGAACCTCAAACTGCTGGGCTGGAATGATCCTCCTGCCTCAGCTTCCAGAGTAGCTGGGAGGTACCCATCACAACACCCTGTTAGTTTATAAAAACTTTTTAAAAAATCAAACTGCTTAGACCAATTGTACCTTCCCACCCTGGAAAGAAAATCTGGCCATCTGAAATCCTTGTCATTCCCACTGCCTCTTCACACACTCTCATCTTCTTCCTCATGTCCTGGAAATAAATTCCTATATACTCAGAAAAGCAAAAGAGAAGAGAAAGCTCTGGAAGGAGCACTAGCCAGGCTGAAAGTTTGGGGCCCTCGACTTCTCAGAATTTGGCTTGAGCTCCTTACTGAACTGGGCTTGGGCCCATGATGACTACAGAGGTCCCTGGGATATAAGTCCACAACCTTTTAAATGGACCCCTGGGCTCCACCTGGACTTTGTCCTAAAATATTAGCCTCTTAGAGATATTTTTCTTTTTTTTTCCTGAACAGCTGCTTTCAATGACTTCTCAACTTTTGCTGCGTGGTAGCTACCATTCCAAAGCACTCTGAAAACCAATTTTACACTTAATAAAGTTTAACTATTCAATATTTTTCATTTTAAAACTAAATAACAGACACTTAAAAGAATATTTCTTTTTTAATGACACTCATGCCACCATTTTAGAAAACCAAACGACATCCACTGTGCGTTCCCATCTCCTTAATTGCCAAATACTCTATTAGTCAAGTTTGTTCATATTTACAAGATTTGGGGGGGTGGGTGTTGTTTTACTGCTATCAGAAGATCTAACATCTGTTTCTCCAGGGATTCTCCATGTGTTCTGTAGTTTACAACAATTGAAACCACGGTTTTCGAAATGTGTTTGGATTAAACTCAATGTACTAAGACTGGGTTTCACAGGAGGCCCTACACACATCTGGGTTTGTCTATCCTGTAATTTTTCCGAATGGTGAGACAGTGACTCTGGGTCTAGATAATAGTGGAGCTCAATGAAGCACATGTGTAAAATAATGTTGTTAGAGGCACCCAAGTGTGGGAAGAGTTTTCTGGATGAGTCTGTTTCTGCACAGAGCGCAGCAGAGGAAAGGGTGTACATTTGACTTTCTCCCTTGGGGACCACAGCAGCAGGGACATATGCAGCCCATCTCCCTATGTCCAGGCAGGACATCAAGCCTTGAATGGCCATTTTATCCACCACAACACTGCCCAGGAGACCTTTTTGTGATGGTAGAAATGTCCTGTATCTGTACTGCTCAATACAACGTTGTCACAAGCCCCACACAGCTGCCAAGAATAGACGTGGCCAGTGAGACTGTCTTTTTATTTTATTTTTTAAGTTTAAGTTTAAGACCATGTGTGATGGCACACACCTATAATCCAAGCACTCTGGGAGGCTGAGGTGGATGAATCTGAGCAAGAGTGAGACCCTGTCTCTAAAACTAGCCAGGCATTGTGGCAAGTGCCTTTAGTCTCAGCTACTCAAGAGGCTGAGGCAAGAGGATCACTCGAATCTAGGAGTATGAGGTTGCTGTGAGCTCTGATGATGCCACAGCACTCATCAGGGAGACGGGGTGAGAGTCTGTCTCAAAAAAAAAAAAAAAAAACTTTAAATGCTAGTATCTATATACAACCTGAGATTACCATATTAGACAATGGAAATCAAGCTGCCTTAGCCCCTCTGGGGCTAGTCATTGTCTGGACTAAAACTTGCTTTGATTTTTCCACACCACTAATATCCCCTACCCTCAGATGCCTTTAATGCTCACAGAAAAAAATCACACCACGGACTGACCGCACACTATTGACTACAGTGCTGTGCCATCCACATACCTTAGCTGCACAGATAAAAAAGTGGTCTTCCAAAGACGGTCTTCCCTCACGTGCTGGAAAGTGACATGTGACAAGCAAATCAGGTGACAGGCAAAGAGGTGACAGGCACCATGGACTGTCCATATGTATGGCCCACCCAAACTTAGCTGCAGGCAGTTGTCCTGCTGTGAATGTGTCTTCAAATACTTGGGCGTTCGTCTTCAAATACTTGTCTTCAAATACCACTGGATCTATAAAAATACAAGCTGTTCCCCCATCTAACCCACGGTGCTCCAGAGAAACTGACGGGTCTTGAAGCCCACTTCCTAGTAGTCACATTTGCATGGAGATTTGCTGGACAGTCACCACCCACTCTTTTCTGTAAGACTTCAGTCCCCAGCCCCCTGGCCACTGACTGGTACTGGTTCTTGGCCTGATAGGAGCCCAGCCACACACAGCAGGAGGTGAGCGGCAGGGAAGCTTCATCTGCATTTACAGCCACTCCCATCACCTGCATCATCGCTTGAGCTCTGCTTCCTGTAGATCAGAAGAAGCATTAAGTTCTCATAAGAGCAGGAACCCTACTGTAAACGGTGGATGGGAGGGATCCAGGTCACATGCTCCTTATAAGAATCCAAGGCCTGATGATCTGAGGGGGAGCTGAGTTGGTGATGCCAGTACTGGGGCACGGCTGCACATACAGATTTTGATCAGCAGAGAGGTGTGACTGCACAGAGACCACAATAAAACAGTTGCTACAGACTCATAGCAAAACCACTCTCTTCCCCAACCAGTTTATGGAAAATTGTCTTCCATGAAACAAGTCCCTGGTGCCAAAAAGGTTGGGGACAGCTGCTGTAAGATGTCCCCATATGGCTTAAGGTGTGGGGAATCAGTTACAAAGCCCCACTTCAGCCTTCATTCCCAGGAACAGCAGTCCTGGGCAACTTGGTCAGCCTGAGAAGGTCTGAAGTGGAGGCGGTGGCCAGAGTACACACGGCCTCTGGAAACCTGGGCTCAGGGAAATTTGCCACAACTCCTGCCTTGGTTATTGGCCAAAGCAATTCATGTGGGGTGTTGTATGTTCTAACCCTAAGGAGGAGCTCCAAAATCACTTGGCGAGGATTTGGAGAAGGAAATAGAAAGGAGATCTGGGCCATTCATGTAATCCCGCAACCACAAATTCTAAAAAGACGTATGCCAAGGCAGAAATAGTGGGTATCTCTTGGCAGAGAGAATATGAGTGACACTATTTATATTTGTCTATAGTTTATCATTTTATTTTACACTTTCAGATTGTGAAAGAGGTGTGTGTTCATTTGATAAAGGGAAGAGACTCATGAAAACAATCTGGAAAATACAGAAAAGTATGAGGGAAAAAAAACACACTTAACCTATGTTTTTGACCAAGATGATTCTAGCATCATATGTGAGACACTTCTTCCTCACTGAGGACAGTCACGGGCCTCGTGGGTGCTTCAGTCTTTCCTGCACATGCAGTGCAGATTATGGCTTTAGTCATTCCAACAGGGCTCCAGAGGCCACCTTCACCGAGAGGCACCAAAAACCATTTGCAGTGGTTCTTCCTTGGCTTTTCTGTATGTGACATTCACTCATTTGCTCATTCCTAATTACATTATGTTTTTACTTGTTTATTGTTTTCCATTGATACAATGGAAGGATAATGTTAAATATAGCTTTTTTTCCCCCTAGCTTTCCTGGACTTCCCCCCTCCCTTTTAACTTGAGGGTGTAAGTATAATCCTACATGTGACCTAAATCTCCCAAAGTGCTTTGACCTTCTCAAGTCACATTTTCAACAACAATAGCAAAAATTTATAATAAATACCCAAATGGCTGCCGAAAGCCCAGGGCTTTCACCAAGACTTTTTGCAGCTCTGGGGCTGGGGACAGGTGCATGGCTTCTCCTTGTGGCCACGACTCTAATTGTCCTCTTCTGTGGGCTCTGCCACCGTTCTCCCAGGCACCCTGCTCATCTTTGCTATAGCACTGTCTTCCCTCTCCCCACTTTTCAGAAACATTTCTAATTTCCTCATTTATTTCCCAAGGAATTTGTTACCCAAGGCATTTGTAGGTAACAGAAGTTTACTGCAGGTTTGGCGGTGATGGAAGGAGACTGCTACATGGAGCTGGGAACAACCTTGAAGTCTACGTTGGGCATCACAGCTGCCCAAGTTCACTGGTCATTATGTGTTGTAGGACACACTTGGGATTTGCAAGGAGGGCTTTCTCATAACTTTTTTTTTTTGCCTTCACATTTTGAGTTTATTAAGAATCAGACACATGCTCCATGGAGGTAACAAAACATCAGCTAAATTATTGGAGAAGATAGCTTGGGTGTAGAGCCAAAGTCAGCATTCTGGTACTTTCCCCTCACGTTGAGCACTTGGGAATTCTTACCCAGCCTGATACATGGAGAACTAGGACTCATTTTTCAGGCAAACCTGGTTACAGCAGTTCTTTTAACACATTTAACCCAACTAATAGATAAATAGAGACCAGTGCAAATCAGACTCCTCCCATTCCCTATCCAACAAGTCTCTCTCTTCTCTTGAATGAAGAAAAGGATTCAGATTCCCTGTAACAATCTCTTGGCACTTTTGGGGGGACAGGGGCCGTAGCCCTTTGCTAAACTGCCTTATCTTCTTTTCCCATTGCTTCTCCAAGATCCAGAGAACAAAATCTCCTCTGTTTTCTGTGGCCACTAGGAAAATAAAAATATTTATTGTTTTGAAAGTAGCATCCCACCTGATCCTGAGTTACTATTATATTTTGAAGGAATATTTACCAAAGATCTAGAGAGAAATTCTTTTGTATTTTTCTATTAAAATTTTATAATTATGATAAATATAAAATCACAATATATGTATACACATAAATGTGTGTATCTATGTGTATGTGTGTGTGTGTGTATTTTAACCAAAATGACCATTTTTTTCCTTATTCTGGTACCTAAAGACACCTTTTTAAAAATGCATAAAATATGAACCAATCTATAAAAATGACTCTAGCTCAAGATAAACCCCAAAGAATTAGAGTATGACAAAAGTCCATGTGTATCACTGGTACTATTTAATAACTGAGGCTTTATGCTCCAAGTCCCTTCGAATAAGAGAAGAATATTTTAAAACAAAATTAATAGACAATCAGTACAAATGGACAGTGAAAAACAAGAAATGTAGATCAGCAGACCAGAGCATGTGAGGAATTCCTAGAAGACAGAAAGCAGATGGGATTAGAAGAACAAGAGTCGATGAATCTATAGCAAAAATTGTATGCAGCCTTCAGGATAAATCCCCACCTGGCCTGTGATCACCCAGGGCCTCCCCTTTTCTCCCTTGTAGTTCTCAAAAGTAACTGCAGAAAGTTCTGGGAATGTGCCATCTTGAGATAAAGAGCAATTGGCTAGAACAGATCCTGGGCTATTTTTACCCCTCCTAGAACAGGATCTCCTGCATTAGTCCAGCAAGTCAGGTGGTCTCTGGGTATAAAACCCAGGGCAGGGTGACTTCTGGAGTCCCTCAGGTATGGTGTGATGTAGAGAAGGCAAAATAAAATTTTATCTGCCCTGAGCATCTTTCCTGAGCTTTGGGGACTAGCTCCTCATGAATCCCAAGCTTCAATTTTCTCTCGTTGCTGTTTGTGAGTAACACACTTGCTTTGCTTGACATGTTTTGTGAGTGTTCTTTCTTGTGCAAGTGATAGAGTAAACCAGTGCGCGGTGCACCTGCCAGAGTAACTGGTGCTCACTTGGTGAGCTTGCTTCACATAGCACACAATTATTCCAATGATAAAAACACATCCAAAGAAATCTCAAAGCTCAGGACAGGGGCCTGGGGCAATCAGTAAGGAAATAATTAGAAGACTGAATTCAGAAAAGCTTCCCCGAACTTCCCTCACTATTCTTTTTCTCACCCACCACACACTAGTAGACTGAGTACCTATCAACTGAGTCCAAGAAATGCCCTCTAAAGAAAGCAAACCTTGGGCGGCGCCTGTGGCTCAAGGAGTAGGGTGCCGGCCCCATATGCCAGAGGTGGTGGGTTCAAACCCAGCCCCAGCCAAAAACGGCAAAAAAAAAAAAAAAGAAAGAAAGAAAAAAAGAAAGCAAACCTGGTCTGAGCTCTGTAAAAAGGGCTTACGGAAGTAGTATAAGGAGGATGAGGAAATTCTAAGTTCCTATAATATAATACAGTTCCACGTTTATTGATAAGATTATCAATATTTTATACGTTTATTATTCATTTGGATCTCTCTACATATTTTCTGTTCAAATAGTTTGTTTGCTTTCCTAAAAGGCTGTCTTTTTTTCTATATATATTTGAGGCAATTCTGCATATATTCTGGGTTGAAATAACTTGTTAGTTATGTGTGTTGCAAATATAACCTCCCACATCATGACTTCCAAGTTATATTCAATTTCCTAATTTTCGTGTGGGAAAATGTAATCAATTTCTTTTCTTTATCATTAGTATATTTTTTGTCTGGTTAAGAATTATTTTTCCTACATCAAAGAACTTGAGCATAAGTTCCTATGGTGTTTTTCTTTAAGTTTTATAGTTTTTCTGTTCATATTTAGCTCTATAATCCACCTAAAGTTGATTTTGTGGGTGGTGTGAGGAAGGGATCCAGTTTCAATTTTTGTTTCCATTTTAATACCTTGTTGGCCTAGAAACATTTATTTAAAAACCTGATTTTTCCCTTTTATCCTCACGATATATTTATTTGTGGATTTTTCATTCAATTGTGTTGGTCTTCCAGGTATTAAAGACCTATAAAACTAGTGTGATATTGGCCACATCCAGGTAAATATATTGAGTGCTCTTACTATATTCCTCTCCTTCAAGGGTGCCTTGGCTATCTATACTTTGCACTCTATTTTTTCCATACAATTTTAAATCACCATGTCAAGTTCCATAAAAGTAAACATACATGTATTTTGAGATTTGAGTTTAAATTGCATTAAACTTATACATTCATTTGGGAAAAAATGACACTTTTGAAATATTGAGTCTTCCAAAATATAAACACCATCCCCATTTTCAGTCTTTATTACTTTGATTAAAGCATGATTTACCAAGTAGCAAAAAGATGGACCATTTTTTTTTTTAAGCCAGCGAGTTACAGGCCTTCACTCCAGACTAGTAACAGAGAAAGAGCAAACCACTGTGCTCTAAGCCCTTTACAATAATTTTGTCCATTTACGTTTAGAGCAGGCACTGGTACGCTTGGTTTCCATTCCTGCTCTAACTTTATATTCATTGCTTGTTACACACTGTGGTCAAAATACCTTGTTACTTAATGTATGTTGCAGATAAGGAACTTAATTAGATGACTGCATTTCCACATTTTGCTGGTTTGATCATGTTCCCATTTATTCTACTTTTGCCTATATTGTTAAGTTCTATTGCACTTTCTTTTACATTCCTGGCTGATTTCTTGTCCCCTTCTCCTTTATTTATACACATATTGCTCTACTAGTATTTGAATCTAAATGATCAAATGTATCCCTGTCAAGATGCCTGTTTCCTCCACCAGGATGCCCTCATTTCTTTCTACCTCAAAACTCCTTAATGAGATGAGAACTGTAAAATACTACCCCTTCCCTCAATTTTTCCCCCATGCCTTCTTTTTTCTTATTTTCCCATATGATGTTTGATATGCCTTTAACTCCCTCTTCCTTACCTATCACTCTCACTTGTATTATACAATTTATTGAGATAGTTTACTTATTAGAATTTCCCTAATTTTATGTGCCTTTCACTGTGAGTCTTTATAAATGTAATTAAAGTACCCTACATGTGCATGTGTGTGTTAAGAATTTCATAGGTATCACAAATTAGCCAGGTTGATTGCACATTATTCCTTCTTCTTTTCTTCGTCATGACCCTCTTTGTTTTTTCATAATAGTATTTTTGCAAGTATTATCCTCAGAAGACATACTGAGGTGATGTATTTTCTACATTCCTGAGTACATTTTATTCACACTGTTAGATTTGTAGTCTCTTCTCTGGGCATAGAAAATTTAGGTTGTACGTCTTTTCCATTACTTATTTGTAGAAAGAGTTCCACTGTTGTCTAGCTTCAAGTATCATGGATAAAAAGTCTGATGTCGCTCACTTGTGCTTTCTACTTGGAAACATGTACAAGTTTTTATTTTTCTGTGAAATTTAATAACCTTACCAAATGAGGTTAGATACGGCTTTATAGCTATTTGTGTTTTCTCAACAATTTAGTCCAAGCACTTTCAATCTTCAGACTTTTCTCAGTTCAGAAAGTTTATCTATTGGGTCAGTTTGGTATTCAATGATGGCCTCTTGTATATCTACTTCTTCTTTTTTCCATACATTTTGTCAATGACATGATCAATCTCCTGTATTTATCCCTGAAGCTTCTTATATTTTTCATCAACTTATTAATCTTTTTACCTTTTCTTTCTCTGTTCTTTCAAATACCTCTGGCTCCTGCTCTGTGGCAGCACTAATTCAGTCTTAAGAGTGATAAATATCATTTAATTTACTTAATACATTTTAGTTCAAAAATTGTGTCTTAAGGCTCCCAAAGTATTTTATACTGAAAATTAATTTCTTTAAATCCCACATTTATTTTTATCAAGATATTCATTAATCTCTTCCAACAGTCTCGTTTACTGGTTTGCATTTGTTCTGCCTGATCTTCCCCATTAAGGCTTCCGGGATCTTGTAAACAGGGACATTGTTATTATCTATGGGTTTGTAGAGTGGACTTAACTATGGCTATTGCAGGAATTATGTGGATGATAAAAGACATGATGGTCACTGATGCTTTCCACTAAGGTGCCTGGGAAGATTTCTTGCTCTCTGACTGTCCTTCTACGCGCCCCGCCTCAGGATCAAGGAAGCCACAGTTCACTCACTGGTATACTCTTTGTCCTTCATGGACTTCCCCAGGCTAGCCCTCCAAGGACACATTATACTTCCGGCCTGTGCTGAGCTCCCTCACTGCTGTTTGGCTACTTGTCCAGCTTCTATACCCCTGCCAGCACCATCAGATTCCAAAGTCTCACACCAACAAGCTAACCCCTGCAAGTCTCAGCAGCCCTGTGGTTTAGGAGAGGCTAGTAACTTGGATTAGAAAGTGGAAAAAGGAGAAGGAAGCTGGGTTCATTGTATCTCCAGAAACTTCCTCACATCATTGACCCAGGCATTCCAAACAATGCCTTGTCAGCAGCACTGAGGCAGAAATTCAGCAGAACAATGTCCAGAGATTCTGTACATAAAGAATTTTGAACCTAGACACCTATATCTAACCAACCAATTATTCCATTAGGAGGGGATGACGAAGATATTCTTATTTGACAATTTTTATCTGAAAATTGTTTGGAAAATGTAAGAGAAGTCTTTATGACCTTGGGTTAGGCATAGACTTCTTAGATATGATCCCTTAAGTGCAATCCATGAAAAAGTATGATAAATTAGACATGACCAAAATTGAAACTTTTATTCTGAGGAATGGCTTTACTATGAGGATGACTATATAAGCTATGAAATGGAAGAAAATATTTTTTAAAATCACATATCTTGGGTGGCACCTGTGGCTCAAAGGAGTAGGGCGCCGGTCCCATATACTGGAGGTGGCGGGTTCAAACCCAGATCTGGCCAAAAATTGCACAAAAAAAAAAAAAAAAGAAAGAAAGAAAGAAAAGAAAAGAAAAGTACAGAAAAAATCACATACCTCACAAATAATTTGCATTTAGAATCTATAAATAATCCCCCCAAACTTGACAGTATGAAAAGAAACAGCTCAACTTTTAAAATGAACAAAGATCTTTAAAAAGTCACTTCATTGAAGGGACTATATGGATAGCAAATAAGCTATAAAAACATGGTTTGTCTAACACTTAGGTATTTACCATAAAGAAGAGAAAACTTCTATAAAAACTTAAAAACAGATGTTTATAACAACTCTACTCATAATCATCAAAAACTGGAAACAAACCAAATGTTATTCAGCTTATAAATATGGGTAAACAAACTATGGTACATCCATACATTGCTAGATAGTTAAACGGTATTTAAATATGAAAGGAATAGTCCATTACATGTAAAAACTTGGATGGCTTTCAAAGGCGCCAAGTGGAAGAAGCCAACTTCAAAAGGTTACATGGTTGTAGACCATCTGATTCTGTCTATAAGACGTTCACAAAAATTCAGATCTGCAGTGATAGAGATGGGGTCCCCAGGGGTTAGGACTGGGAGAAAAACATGACTAGAAAGAAAGGCACCAAGAAAGATTTTTTGGTGTGAAGTAACTATTCTATTTACATTCTCTGGAAATGTGCACACAAGAAAGTCGCATTTACTCAAAATCAATTTAAAAATGAAAAAAAGGTAAGGCGTGGTAGATTCACCCTAGAGCTGTGCCTCTGACTAATGAGAATTCTAGAAATGGGGGATTGATAAGTCGGGAGTAGTAGTAGTAGTAGTAGTAGTAGTCGTCCCAGCTACTCGGGAGGCTGAGGCAAGAGAATCGCTTAAGCCCAAGAGTTGGAGGTTGCTGTGAGCTGTGTGAGGCCACGGCACTCTACCGAGGGTGGTACAGTGAGACTCTGTCTCTACAAAAAAAAAAAAAAAAAAAAAAATATATATATATATATATATATATATATAGTATGTTTTCTAGAGCTGAATCTTTGGTTTAAAGTACTCTGTACAATGAATGAAAATATACTCATGTTTAGACATATCATATCAGTACACTCAGAATAATTAAATCTAAAAACTTCCAGGAAAGGAAATAAAATGTCTTCTGTGAAGTAACAAGCATTAGACTTGAATCATGCTTCCAATCTTTTATGCTGGATATTAACAAAAAAAAAAAAAATGGAGCAAGACTTTTAAAGTTCTGGGGGGTGGCTAGGAAATGTTCTCTAACTGGAGTCCAATAGCTGGATAAACTCTGAGTCACCGAGAGGGGGGAAAAATAGACTCTGAAAACACCTCAAATACACTTTTTCTTTGCAGGTTTTTTGATGATTCTAACAAAATGGAATAAATCAAGAAGAAAACAGATATAGAATCCAGAAAGCAGTGTGTTCAATCTGAGAAATGGGTCCGTGCCCTGCACCACGCCCAGGGAATAGCCAATTCAGACAAAGATGGAAGGAAGGTGACTACAGAACAGAAGAATTGGAAGATTATGTGGAATGATTAGATATTGGAAAAACTGGAGAACATGCCTTAGACAATGGATGGTTAGTTGCTTTTTCTTTTTTTCAGATTAATTTAAACTTGACTTAAGGTGCATTCCTCCTTGAGTGAGTGGCTTGGTGGTCATGAAGTTGGTTTCCTGGTGAAAGTCATTCATCCTAATATTTTACTTTCATATAATCATAATAATGTGAAAGGCATTTACTAGATTTTGACTTGCCTGCTCATCCCACAGACAAATTACAAAAGGTCTAATTTTTATTACATTGCAAAATATGAACGTCACGAATTTGGACAAAATAAAAGAAGTAAATGGAAAGGTTGGGAGGTAAATATGAGGGGGGGTTCAGAGAGCGATGAGTTAAGAGTGGGAGGAAGGGCATAAAGGCCTATGAGCCAAATCTATTACTTTGTTTAATAAATGCACCAGCAAAAGCTCCATTCAAACAAAATAATAAATGAGCAAACAGTGTCGGCACACAACAAATCAAATATGGTGATATAGAGCTATAGAAATAAAAATAAGATTTAAGAGATAAAATGGTTCGTTTCTGGGACAGGTGCAGGGGCTCACACCTGTAATCCTAGCTCTCTGGGAGGCTGAGGAAGGAGGATCACTTGAGCTCAGGAGTTATAGACCAGCTTGAGCCAGAGTAAGACCTCGTCTCTACTATAAATAGAAAAATTAGCCAGGCACCAGGGCAGGCAGCTGCAGACCCAACTATGTGGGAGACTGAGAAAGGAGCATGGCTTGGACCCAAGAGTTTGAGGTTGCTGTGAGCTATGTCATGACTGCTCTCTATCTTGGTGACACAGTGGGACTCTTTCTCAATTTAAAAGGGGGAGGGGGTTAACTATCTAGCAAATTAGACGGAGACTTGAAGGGCCTGGGGCTGAAGCTCTTGCTCACAAGAGTAATATCTTTTAAACCATTTGATCCTTCAGCTATAGAGATGCATTTTTTTTCATTACAGATATATAAGTAGATTAGAAGTATAAAGACAGATATATAGCTAACTTCCAAATCACTTTTGTGATGAATTTGAAGGAGAAGAACTTAACCCAAAAAAATGAAAGCTATCCAAACTCATAAACAAAAAAGCATAGAAAATTGAAAACATAAGATTACATGGCAGGAATTAATCCTGGTATTTAAATAATGGTGATCACTAGATAAGCTACATGATCCCAGGTGGCGGTTGTGGAAACCCTGCTCTGGGGAGCACCGTGGGCTTTCAGCCTCACCTGTGGCCTTTCTGGATTTACCGCCATGTTCCCTCTGAAGCCATGCTCCACCCAGGCTGCTCTGGGGGATCCCCGTGTGGTCCATTTCCCAGGACATTTTTCTTCCCTGGCCCATGTTGGCTGGGCTGGAACTTTTGTGGACCTGCGCTGTGGTCTGCGCTCTGCCCAGCTCTCCCTCCTCCCGGCTCTGTCTCCTGAGGACCCTCCCTGCCTTGTCTGACTTTATTCCTCACTTGCACTTCTCTGATAAATATTGAGCACGTCTAATACTTTCCTTGTGTTTCCTTCTCCAAGAATGCGAAGTGACATCCCTATCAGAAGATAGTTCTCAGATTTAGTAATCCAACGCGACCCAATGTAGCTGTCCTGGGGACACACCTAAACAAAACTGCTGGAAGAGGTGGAGAGGGATGGGAAAGGTGTACAAAATAGAGGCTTATGAAAATACAAAAAGCACGTCTAGATGGGAGGGGCCGACCACAAAACCCAGATGCAGCAATACTGATGTTAGACAGAGAAACTGAGAAATTCATCATTGTCAAGAAGGATGTCAACCCAACTCTCCAAGGAAATACAGATTGAGTCCATAGGAATATGCCGGGGCGCGGTGAGTGTGAGCAGAACAAATCAACAAGCCTTGGTGATACCCAGATGCACACACACACATATCCTCGCCTCTCTAACATCCCTTGCACATTTAAAAAACTTATTATTTATTAAACCAATAAAATTAAAATTAATTTCAAGAAAAGCAGAAATCATTCAGACCATTGCTCTGTGACCATAATGAAACTGAATAAGAAATTAGTATCAAAAGAAGGCAAATGTCAGAATTAGGGGATGGGAGGTGAGGAGGAGCAATGATCTACTTGGGAAAAAACATGTAAGTAACTCTTGATTTTAAGGAGGAAAAAGCTGAAATCATAAAAAAAATACACTTCAAAATGTGGGATATGACCAAATTAGGGTTCAGAAAGAAAAGGATAGCCATAAATTCATTTTTAAGAAAATAAAGCAAGACACTGTAAAATTTAAGTAAAAGAAAGTTTAAAATATGAGAAAACTTGGGTGGCGCCTGTGGCTCAAAGGAGTAGGGTGCTGGTCCCATATACCGGAGGTGGCGGGTTCAAACCCAGCCCCAGCCAAAAAACTGCAAAAAAAAAAAAAAGGAGAAAACTCCAAGAAAGTATTATAAAAAAAAAAAGATAGTGATGAAGTAGGACAGCATCATAAAAAAACCTTGTCTGGGGATTTATATACGACAGCAGCAAGAACAACACAGAGGAAAAGTGTGGGGCGGGACTGTGCCATCAGACACCTGTGGGGTGACTTGCCTGAGTGACTCCCGTCACCATTTCCACTCTGACTACGGAAGTCCTATGGGGTGTGCACCATGAGGGACGCACCAGCGGTGTGTGTTTTCATGTCGTTGGTTTCCTTTTATAGATAATGATGAGTCACTCATTCATTTACTCATTGCACAAATATGATTGATGTAATCATTTTTGTATCACATTCAAAAATATTCATTGTACCTATTACATGATTATTTAAATTCCTGCTGAAATTGGCATGATTTTTTTATTTGTGTATGTTTTCCTATTGCTTTTTGTTGAGGTAGTATAATTCACATTCACGTTTTTGAAGCACACAGTTCATGGTACAGTTATGTAACCATTGCACAGTCAAGACACAAAACACTTTTTCCAACCTCCCAAAGTTCCCCTGTTTTCTGCAAATCTTCTTGCCTGGAAACCACTAATCCACTTTCTGTACCGGTAGCTTTGTTTACATAAACTATCCCATAAGGAAAATCATAGTTTGTAGTCTTTTGTTCCTGCCTTCCTAGCCAAATGGTTTTGAAATATATCCATAACGTTGCATTTAACAGTAATTCATCTCTTTTTATCAATGTGTTGCTATCCATTGTGCAGATAAAACACATATTTGCTTATTCATTCACCACTTGATAGGTATTTTGGTTATTTATAGCTTATGGCTATTGTGAATTAAGTTCTATAAACATACATCACTCGATGTGAACCTAAGTTTTTATTTCTCTTGTAAAATACATAGAAGAAGGGTGCCAGGCTTGGATGGGAGGTGTATGTTTAATGTTGTAAGAAATGGTAAATATTTTGCAACGTGTATGTATCTTTCTGCACCTTCACCAGAAATGCATGATGATTACAACTTTTTTACTTTTTCTTTAATTTTTTAATTTAATTGTTTTTTGAGACAGAGTCTCACTTTGTCCCTCTCTGTAAGTGCTGTGGCATCACAGCTCACAGCAACCTCAAACTCTTTGGCTCAAGTCATTCTCTTGCCTCAGACTCCCAAGTAATTGGAAATGCAGGCGCCTGCCACAACGCCCAGCTATTTTTTAGAGACAGGGTCTTGCTCTTGCTCAAGCTGGTCTCAAACTCATGAGCTCAGGAAATCCACCCACCTCCACCTCCCAAGTGCTGGATGACAGATGGACTACAGCTTTATTTATTTATTTATTTATTGCTGTTTTGGGCTGGGGCTGGGTTTGAACCCGCCACGTCCAGTATATGGGGCCTGCGCCCTACTCCTTGAGCCACAGGTGCTGCCTCAGATTACAGCTTTTTTACATTCTTGTCAACATAGGGTATCTTTAGATTGTTTAACATTAGGCATTCTTTGGGTGCATAGTGGTATCTAACTATGGTTTCAAATTGCATTTCCTTAGTGACTAATGAAGTTATCATTTCAGGTGCTTACTTTCCATTTGTATATTTTCTTGGTAGAGTATCTACTCAGAGCTTTTTTTCCTTTTAAATATATTGGTACTTTTCTTATTATTGAGCAGTAAGAGCTCTTTGTATATTCAGGACCCAAAAGTATATTTTGCCAATATTTTCTCCCAGTATGTGGCTTGCTTTTCACATTTTTGAAGAGCAAAATATTATAATTATAATTAAAGCTAATGTATCCACTAGTCTTTCATGCTTCAGTCTTTTTGTATGCTGTATAGTGTTTGCCTAATTTGAAGTCTCAAAGTTTTTCTCATATATATTTGCTCCTAGAAGGTTTTTTTTTTTTTTTACTCTTAGCTCTTAAATTTAGGTTTACAATATATTTTGAGTGTGTGGTATGAGAGAAAAGTGGAGGGTTTTACCTCTCCCATATGCATATGCAATTATTCTAGCATCTTTTGACCAGCACTGTAATTACTATTCTTTTTCCCATTGAATCACCTTAGAATCTAACTTACACATATGGCTGTACTGTTAAGACTTTCTATTCCTTATTTTGAAGCTCTGTTGTTACATGCATACATATTTTGAATTGTTATGTCTTCTTGGTGAATTCCTCTTTATCATTTCATAATGTCCTTTGTCACTAATACTTCTTGTTTTAAAGACAACTTTGATGTCTTGAGATCACTGTGGACATAAATTCTTTTTCCCTTTCTTATTTTTAATCTATCTACGCCTTTCTGATTAAAGTAGTTTTCTTGTAGACAGCATATAGTTGGGTTGTGCTTTTCATCTAATCTGACAATTTCTTCTGCCTTTTAATTGGGGTATTTAAATGAATTATGTTTAGTGCAATTATGGATATGTTTAGATTTAAAAATACCATTTTGTTAGTTGTGTTCTTTTTGTTCCGTCCGTTTTTCCTCATTGTGCTTACTTTTGAATCATGTATTATTATGACTTCATTTTATCTTTACCATTGGCATAATAGTTATACATCATAAATTTTTTAGTGATTGTCCTGATTTAAATATACATTTTTAATTTATCACCTTCAAATAATTTTATACTATCTTATGTATAATTATTCTCACAATTACTTTCTTCCTTCCTTTGTGCTAATATTGCCATATATTTTTGTTTTCACATAAGTCCCATGACACATTGTAAATATTTTTGCTCTGTATAATCAATTATATTTAAAGTGGTTAAAAAAAGGAAAATGCAATTTTTATATTTACTTAATTTTTACTGTTTCTAGGGAGATCTTTATTTCTTATATGTAGATCTTGTTGTCTGCCTGATAATACATTTCTTCTGCCTGAAAAACTTCATTATTTCTTATAGCAGCATCTATTAATTAACAGCAAATTCTCTATTTGTTTGGCTTTATCTACCTGAAAAGTCTTTATTTCATATTCATGTTTTAAAGATATCTTATCTGGATATAAAATTAATAATGGTACTTTTTCCAATACTGTGAGGATGCTATTCTGTTGTTTTTCTGGCTTACTTGATTACTGAAAAGAATACTTCTATACCATACTTCTCTTTGTTCCTTTGTTCCTTTTTGAAAAGAATCCTTTTTTCTTGAGGATTTTATTGAATTCTTCAATATTGTCTTCTTTTCATCAGTTTTCTGCAGTTTCACAGTGACATATCTAGGATGGTACTTTTGTTATATATATTTTTTTAACTTATACTTATCCTCTGAACTCCCAGAAGCTTTGGTTTGGTGTTTATCACTAATTAAAAAAACATAAACCTTGACCATTATCTCTATAAATATATTTTTTCTGCCCAATTCTCTTTCTCATTCTGTGATTCCATTTGAATTTGACAGTTTATTATTGCCCCAAAACTTATAGATGCTTTGTTCTGTTTTATTTTTCACTCTTTTCTTTTTGTGTTTCAATGTGGGTAATTCTGTCGAACTATCTTCAAGTTCTTTGATTCTTTCCTTAGCTGTGTTGAATATTCTAATGAGCTTAGTGAAGGAATTCATCCTTGATATCATGAATTTTTAAAAAATATCTAACATACTCTTTTGACTTTTTCTATGGTTTCCCTCTGACTGCTGAAGTTTCTCCATCTGCTCACATCTGTGTCCGTTTCTCCCCACTGAATCATTTACACATTAATTACCATCATTTTTCAGTTGTCATCTGATGGTTCCAAGAACTTGGTCATTTCTGAGTCGGACAACGAATTGTGTTTTTGTTTGATTTCACTGTGGTTGGGGGGGTGTTTGTGAGTATTGCTTTATTATGTGTCTTGTAATTTTTGATTGAGTGCTGGCATTATCCATAGACCGGTAGACACTGAATTCAATAGCATTTATTCTGGATATTGGCATTTCTACTTTTTTATTTGGCTGTTGGTGTGGTTGAGCCAATCTAGTCAGAGGTTGGTTTTATTGTTGTCATGGTTACCCTCAGGATACCACAGGCTTGACCCTCCATTAACAATGGGTTGTCATTTTTTTATACTGAAGAGCCAATAGTGATTTCTGAGAAGTACAGCTCCACCCTTATATTTTGAGCTACCTTTGGTAACCTGTACTCCAGAAGAGGTCTGTCTCCCTGCCTCTGCCTCTTCTCCAGTGGCAGATTGCTATTTCTTGGTTTTGAAGCAGTAAATGGTGATTTTCACTGGGGATTCTCTTTCAGCCTTTTCCATCTTTAGCCTTCTGAAGGCCCTTTGTACCTGGGCACAAATACCAAATAAGCACATAAAAATATGCCTGACCTCATTAGTCACTAGAGAAATGCACTTTCAAACCACAATGAGACACTGTACCATGCATGTCCAAAATTCAAAAGCCTGAAAATACGAAATACTTACTTACCTGTGTGTGCAATTACTGGGACCTTCATACATTAGTGTTGCCAATGCGCAATGGTACAGCCACTTCGACAAAATAGTTTTGCACTTTCTTTAAAGCTAAGTATATTATTACCATATAACTGAAAAATTCCTCTTTTAGGTATTTTCCTAAGAGAAATGTAAATATACATCCACACAAAAACTTTCTCATGCATGTTCATAGTAGCTTTATTCATAACAGCCCCAAACTGGAAATAACCCAAATGTTTATATCCATGGGTGAGTGGATAAACAAGCTACCCAAAGAAATAATGACTCAATAATATAAAAGAAGTTAAATGCCCCCAACTACGGATGAATCTCAAATCTCAAAATTAGTATGCAAAATGAAATGAGCTCAACATACAAAGCTACAGATTAGATAATTCTGTTGATATGGAAATCGCAGAATTTAAAAACTAATAAAATTTGGATAATGGTGGAAAAAGAGAAGGTATCAAAAAGGAGCCTGAGGAAACTTCTTAGCATGATGGAAATATTTTACAAGTTGATCGTGGTGGTATTTACAGATTACCTGCATTTTTCAAAAATTTTCAGACTAGACACTTGGGATTGGTGAATTTTATTACATGTAATCTATGGTCAGTGTAAGACGCTTTAACAAAAAGCAAGGTAAAACAAACAAACAAAAAAAAAAGATAGTTTTTCCAGTACAGTAAGGGGAACAGGCACAGTCTGGAAAGACAACCTAGGCTCTTGGAAGCTTCTTCAGCTGAAGCACTTCTGAGGAACCACTAAGTTTCTGGACATCTCAGTCTGAAAATCAGAGGCCCAGTTTCCTTCACTTCCACACACTTAAAAACAAAAGCCAGAGAGGGTGTGAATTTCCTGGGTCATGTAGTTTAATAAACTCAGCTTTAAGATTTTAACCAGAATTATATAAGGAAACAAAAGATTTTTCAGGAGGCCATGGATTACTTTTTAACTTTCTCATCTTCTAAATATTTTTGACGTAAAGCTAGTTATGGGAGTGACACAAAGAAAATCCACACCCTTGACACTCTAAGTATTTTCTTTTGAGGAATGGAGTTCACATAGTATTTATTTCTCTCTCTGTACTAATTGTACAGGTGCGTCTTTTACTATAACAATAACAAAAAACATGTAAGAGATTGAGTTATGAGAGCCACACACACCCCCAGCCCACACCGGGGCCAAATCTACAATGCTTATAACACACTCAATGGCTGCTGAGAAGTTCTCAGGGCAAATGTACTTTGCTAGGAGCTGTCGTGAGAATGGTGGTGGGGTCCAGGCAGATGTTGGGGTGCAGCCAGCCCCTGGGGACTGGGTGATTGCAGTGGGATTCGGAATTAGGGAAACTCATTCATTGCCTGTTCCAGGAGAGACTATCCATTTTCTGGAGCTTTGAGTTTACCTAGGAAGATTATGACAAATTTAGAAAACTTGATATTTTAAACCAGCAATTCTGAGATTTCCTTGCCTTTTTGTCTTTCCGGAGAGAAATCATTCTTGGGGGCTGTGATGTCAGCACCGCTCCAACTGCTCCAACAAGGTCATTAATCACCCATCAAACTCCTGCCTGGTTTCATTTTGACCTTGGAGATTGTATGTCTTTCCTTTTGGCCTTGAAGATCATATGTCTCAAGTCCTTTTAGCTGTTCTTCCCCACACTCTTTGCTTTTTTTCTTTTATGCTTTTTTTTTTTTTATTTCACCCATTCTGACAGATGAGTTCTGGGGAAGAGAAAGCTATTGTCAATTAATAGAGAGACATTTTCACCAGGTGTTTCTCCATTATTACACTGGCAGCCAGCCCCTTCTGTGTAAATTATATAAGAAAGAAAGAAAGAAAGAAAGAAAGAAAGAAAGAAAGAAAGAAAGAAAGGAAAGAAAGGAAAGAAAGGAAAGAAAGGAAAGAAAGGAAAGAAAGGAAAGAAAGGAAAGAAAGGAAAGAAAGGAAAGAAAGGAAAGAAAGAAACCCCTCAGAGGGCAGAAATTCTCCAGGGATGCCATCGACTCTGCACCTTCATCTCTCTGAAGGAGCACCATCCGCTGGGGACAGCCCTGCTTAGCACTAAGAGAAAAGCCGAGGTTGCCTCCTGTGACAGCGTGGTTTGAATGTGTTCAAGGTGTGATTATCACAGGGCCTTAAACACCCCAGTTTCACTCTCTCATTCCACACAAGTTTTAGAAATAAACCCATGACCAGTCTCCAGGAGAGATGATGCTTACTCTATGTCAGAGGCTTGGTCCCCAGACGTCCCCATAAATTTGTCTGCTGGAAAACCATAAACATAATTCTGATCATGGAGGTTATTTAGATTTGAATTAATTGCTTTTTCGGTTGTTTTCAAATATGCAAATTGAAATAGCCAAAGAAACATGTTCATAAAAGAAAAAAAAGCAGTCCATTCTCCTGGAGAGGTTCTAGAATGTCCTTTGCCAAGGTGACCTGCCTTTTCTCCGTGAAAAGGCAGAGGTTTATTTATTTTTTAAATGACCCCTGTATGTGGGGTATTTTCTCTTGATCAGATTTTTTTTTGGTGGGGTGGTCAAGTGCAGCCAGCCCCTTCTGTGTAAATTATATAAGAAAGAAAGAAAGAAAGGAAAGAAAGGAAAGAAAGGAAAGGAAAGAAAGGAAAGAAAGGTTTTGTGTTGGTCAGAGTCTCTGACTTCAACAAGTTACCAGAGAATGAAATAAGGTTAATTAAGTCAACTGTGGGTAAGAGCATGTGGTGAGAATAAGCTGGACTCAGTCGGCTGGGGCTGAGAGGACACAGCTGGTCTGGCCAGTTTAGGTCCTGGCACCTTCACCTCATGTCTTCCCGTTCTTGTTGTTTTGTAAATTCAGCTGTAACCTAAAAGTGTGTATCTTGAGTAGTTTAGGGCTATTGATTTTAGAGATTAACTTTTGAATTAGAAATGTTGTTTTGGGGGCGGCACCTGTGGCTCAGTTGGTAAGGCGCCGGCCCCATATACCGAGGGTGGTGGGTTCAAACCCGGCCCTGGCCAAACTACAATCAAAAAATAGCCGGGCGTTGTGGCGGATGCCTGTAGTCCCAGCTACTCGGGAGGCTGAGGCAAGAGAATCGCTTAAGCCCAGGAGTTGGAGGTTGCTGTGAGCTGTGTGAGGCCACGGCACTCTACCGAGGGCCATAAAGTGAGACTCTGTCTCTACAAAAAAAAAAAAAATAATAAAATAAATGTTGTTTTGGGTCGGGGGTTACGCCTATTATTGTTGTTTAAAGATAAGGGTTAATTATTGTTTGAGGTAAGGGTTAGCTTAGTTTTGCTTTGTACTTTTATGTATAAAACTGTGGTTTTGGAAATGGAAGAACAGAACAGTCTTGGAGAGGCCACCCTCACTGTTCTCTAGAATCCCAGCCTTCTGACAAATATAATTTGGTGGACCTGTCCCCATCTCTGCATAGTGGCTGACAGTAACAGGTGGCCAGACCCTCTTCATCTGGTAACATGAACTGTACATCTGTCTTTGCTGGTACTTGGATCCTGCAGGGAAATGATTTTGTAGATAAGACTGGATGAGAATGGGGAAGACTCACTGGTTGTCATCAAAGTCACCTGTGCTGAGAGTTGAACAACCAGAATTCTTTTCGTCATCCAGGTCAGAAACGTGCCTGCTTAAAGCCACTGTGGGCTAGCACACTGGCTTGGATGGGGTTCCTGGGGCACCTCTTGGGGGGAAACAATGGCAGTTCATCTGGGGACATGACTTGTGAACATCCCTCACCTAGGAATTCCTCTAAAACCTCCTGAGCTTGGAGAGCTGCCCAGCTCGTGCCAGCTCCTGTCTAACAAGCTCCAGATGCTTTCTCTCTGCTGTGCCAGGTGGGATTTCCCGAGCGTCACCCTTAAACCATTTCCTCAGAGTCCAAAGCCAGGGATGAGGACATCCAAGGGTCAGACACTTTGCGGGGTTGCACTGTCTTTGCCACACTCTGCTTGGGCTTTCAGCCTCCCATCACGCCCATTCACGGTCTGTCTGCCCCCATGAGATCAAGGTCAGCCAGGAGCAGGGGCTCACCCCTCTCTCCATGACATCGCTGGTGAGTAATTGCAGGTTGACTGAGATGAGTGGAAGGTGTGAACAGTGGTACTCGGAGATAAGGCCATGGTGGGAGTGGAGAAGTTTAGGTCAGCTTTATTAAAAGGGGCAGCAACCTGCCTGGGCAATGCAAGGGTGGCACCTGTGCCCAGAGCAGTTAGATGCCCCTTATATGGGGCCACAGCAGGTGTGTAAATCCCATAGCTTGCCTGGAGAGCTGGGGCGTGAGCTAGGGTGTGAGCTTCTGAGGGGCTGGGCTAGCAGGATCCTTTGTGTCTTTGACTTAGGAGGAAAGGAGGGGTTTGTGTGTGGCTGTGTTAGGCCCCCCAACATTGTGATGATTTGGGTCCAAGCCCTGAACAAGGAAACAGCACTCAGGAAAGGATGGACCCTTGAACTACTTGATTAGTAGTTGTGTTAGGTAAGGTGTTTCCCAGAAGCAGCGCCTGAGACAGGCATTGGGAGCTCACCCCCTTGTCAAGGGCGTGCTCACAGGGAACCGTGAGGGTGCAGCCTAGGGCAGGGGCACAGCTGGGGCAGGGTGTGCTGGGAGCTGCAGCTTGGCCTCAGCATGAGTGGTTGGAACACCTGAAGGGAGCACAGTGCCCAGCCCGTGTTGAGGTGAGGAGCTCAGCTTTTATGCTTGTACATGCGTCAGTCATGAGCTATGCTTGATCTCCCAGGGTTTCTGTGCAAGGCAGCTTCTCAGAGCAGTTCTTTGGGGGTGCATCTGGGAGCACCCACACTCAGCAGTGGACAGTGGGTGCCCAGGCATGTGGGCAGAGCATTAGGACAGTGCTGACACAGCTGCAGTGGAAATCAGAGTTTGGATGCAGGATGCAGTGGTCTTCCTGACGTGCCTCAGCCTTGGGGACTGACAGGGTCGGAAGGGCTGGTGCTGGCATTGCAGGCACTTCGCACATGGGGCCAGGGTCTGGCTTACCCCACTGACACTGACATCTCTCCTGCCTCCCTGCTACCTACAGCGGTAATGCAGCGGCTCTTCTGGCATAGGGGGCAAGCTAAGCTCTAGCCCTGCTTTCCAGCACTGTGTGCCCACTGGAGTGTCGGGGCATCTGCCAAGCACTGTGGGCCAGAGCACCTTGATATCTGCAAGGGGTCCTTCTGCAACGGAGGCTGCAGCCTGCATGCCCAGGAGCTGCAGCTTGGTGTGAAAATTGTGTGTGTGTGATTCAAGGGAAAATAAAAAGTAGGAGCCAAAATTTACAAATGGAGAAATTTTTCCTATTGCCCAGGCTTTTAGGTTTTGCTATCATTGTTTTATGAGTCCGAGGACGCTGCCCTGTGGCCACCTCCCTGTGTGGCCAGACGTGTGGGGAGGCTGTGCTGTTTGCACAGGGTGTTTGCTCCTGGCCCCTGAATGTGTCTCTGTGGGACCCTGGAATACACGCACAGTGACTGAGACTGAAGGGGTGTGCCGACATTTGCAAGCTCATATAGTGACACAGCCATGAAAAGACCCCAGAAAAGACCTCTGCTGAACTTGGGCAGACTTGTAAAGTGAAACCTCCATGTATAAATTCAATGTATTCCAAAAAGGACTTTTGTTATGAATTTGATTATTGTAAAGGTTTTGTGGGAGAATGAACATCAGAAACTGTAACGGCAACTACAAAATTAATCAAACACAGTAATAACAGCAAAAGAAAAGTGCAAAGAGCAACAAGTTAGTAAAACACAAAATAAACCTACAGTAATGAACACAGGGTAAGACTGGTGAAGAATTGGGGGTCATAGGTTAATACGGCGGCTTTAGTTGTGCATTGGAACCACCTTGAAGTTTAAGGAAAAAACACAGATGCTCCGGTCCCAGCCCCAGAGATGCTGATTTCATTGGTCTAGACAGGATGTGGCCAGGGTGTCCCAGTTTATAAATGCTCTTTAGATGGTGATACTCAGAAGCCTATAGTTGAGAGTCACTGGATCAACAGGAGAGAATCAACTGGGCATATTCTGTGGATGCCAGCTTTTCTGTTCTTTTTTTTTTTTTTTATTAAATCATAACTGTATACAATGATATGATTATGGGGCATCATACACTCACTTCATAAGCCATTTGACACATTTTTATCACAGTGGTTAACATAGCCTTTCCGGCGTTATCTCAGTTACTGTGCCAAAACATTTACATTCTACATTTACCAAGTTTCGCAAATACCCCTGTAATATGCACCACAGCTGTGATCCCTCTGATTCCCCTCCCTCTACCCACCCCCCCCCTTTCCCACTTCCCCCTATTGTTAAGTTGTAGCTGGGTTATAGTTTTCATGTGAGAGTCCCAAATTAGTTTCATAGTAGGGCTGTGTACATTGGGTATTTTTTCTTCCATTCTTGGGATACTTTACTAAGAAGAATATGTTCCAGCTCCATCCATGTAAACATGAAAGAGGTAAAGTCTCCATCTTTCTTTAAGGCTGCATAGTATTCCATGGTATACATATACCACAATTTATTAATCCATTCGTGGATCGATGGGCACTTGGGCTTTTTCCATGGAGAATGCAGGGAAAACCCTTGAAGAAATTGGTCTGGGTGAGTATTTCATGAGGAGGACCCCCCGGGCAATTGAAGCAGCTTCAAAAATACATTACTGGGACTTGATCAAACTAAAAAGCTTCTGCACAGCCAAGAACACAGTAAGCAGAGCAAGCAGACAGCCCTCAGAATGGGAGAAGATATTTGCAGGGTATATCTCTGACAAAGGTTTAATAACCAGAATCCACAGAGAACTCAAACGCATCAGCAAGAAAAAAACAAGGGATCCCATCGCAGGCTGGGCAAGGGATTTGAAGAGAAACTTCTCTGAAGAAGACAGGCGCACGGCCTTCAGACATATGAGAAAATGCTCTTCATCTTTAATCATCAGAGAAATGCAAATCAAAACTACTTTGAGATATCAGCTTTTCTGTTCTTATGATGCTTTGCTAAAGAGAAGGTTCTTCAACTCCAGCCAGGTAAATACAAAAATGACCAGTAAATGGACAGTTACTGGCCCATAAGAGAGAAAAACACAATTAAATTCAAGTGGCAGGGGAAGCAAAAGAGGGGAGTGGGGGAGGGGAGGAGAAAAGCGGAGGAGGGCGGAGCTGGGGTTGGTGTGCTATCATCTAAGAGCACAATGTTAGGGTATAGGGCAGCCTTCTGGGTGAGGGGCCAACTAAACTTGGACTCTACCTAACACATGCAAACATTGTAACCTAATAGTTTATACCCTCTTATTAATCTGAAATTAAAAATAATTCTTCCAAAAAATGCATATTACTAAATCTGACTCCACTGATTCAGGCTATCTCAGAAGGGAACTATTCAAAACAAGTTTGGCAACACTTATCAAAATTTTGGAACCACTGGAAAAGAGAGTCCTGACATAGTCCCACCTATGTGTGGGGATTCAGTCTATAAAGGTGGCATCTCAAGACATCAACAAGAAATGCAGCTGAGGTGTTGGGGTGATCGGCCAGCCATATGGACATTAAGTTGGAGCTTGGGTTCTCTTCGTCCAACCGAAACCATAAAAGAAAAGAGTAGACTAAATCATGATGCTGTGCTTGAGAAAGGCTTTGTAGGCTTTCTGAGGAAGCCGGAAATGTCCTATAAAGAAGAAATTTGATAGACTTCACTCCCTAAAAAGGAAACTAAATCACGCACTGCAAAAACACACAGAGAGTAGCTAAGTGCAAAAAAGAGAAAGTTGCCACACCCCTCACAGGCAAAAGGTTAATAATCTTAATTTGCAAAAAGAGAAAATTAAAAAAAAAAAAACTTTCATAAGCCAAAAAGAAGACACATATTTGATAGAAAATAAAACAGTCAACATGAAGAGGCAAGGAAAACATGTTGACAGTCTATACGGGCTAAAGGAAGCTCTACCCCCCAAGCAATCAAATGTTCTAAATAAAAATTAAAATGACTCATCTTTTTGCACCTATTATATTGGAAAGGATTAAAAGTTTGACAAAACACCAAAATAGCAGGGATGTGGGAAAATTGACAACCTCATGCACTGTTGTTGAAAATGTAATTTGGTATTCCGTTCTGGAGAACAGTTTGTCAACTGAAATGAACTTTCTTGTTTTTTAAGAAGCATGCCTTTAATCCGGTGATCTTATGCTTAGGAGTTTATTTTAAGGACATATTGCTAAATGGTGAAAAGATACGGGCACAGTGGCATTCGTCAATGTTTTTAATAGTGAAATTCTGGGAACAGCTTACATATCTGTGAAGAAATGATTAGTGAAGTAATCTATAACAGTGTACGAAGCTGTAGGCGTCCATGCCTTGCAAACTCTTTGGTTCACTCATGACATTTCCAAACTAGTTCAAATTGCCTCTCATTGCCCCTCCTTCTGTAACATCTTCCCTGTCCTTCTGAGCCGCCCAAGACACTCCCTTGTCACTAAAGCACTGTTCTCACCTTCATTCAGTAAATGTTTTCACTGAGAACCTCTGTGTGCCTCTGAGGGGCTCTTACACCTTCTGAAGTAGCTGACTTGTACATGACCGTATTTCCTGCTGTGTTCTAAGTCCCACAGAACAGGAATGTGCCTGATTCATTCTGTTACCCCGGATTTCAACCTGGAGCATGGAAGATGTTTTAAAATAAGGTCGTGATTTAGGAGTTACAAGTATACAAAGTGGAGTTTTGTTACATGGATGTACTGGAGAGTGATGAAGTTGGACTGTAAGTGCACCTGTCACCCAAACAATACACTTTTCACCCAGGACATGGTTTTCCCTTCCTCACCCACTTCCCTGTCTGCCTTCCTCAGAGTATCCAGTGTTGCTTTTACCACTCAGCATGGCCTTGCACAACCACAGCTTAGCTCCAGTTTATAAGTGAGAATGTTCAGTATTTGATTTTCCATTCCTGAGTTACTTCACTTGGGATAACAGCCTCCAGCCCCATCCAAGTCACTCCAAAAGATATTATTGCATTATTTTTAATCAATTTTTTTTTAATTTTCTCTTTTTGCAAATCACCCTGGTGATTGTATCCAGGGTACATAGACCACGTTTTTCTGATCCACTCATCAGATGACGGACATTTAGGATTGTTCCCTAACTTCGTGGTTGTGAATAACGGTTTAGAATAAAAGGAAGAATCAACTGGAGGAGGGGGGCATGGGCACAAGAATGGCTGGGTGGATGGATGGGTGAGTGAATGGTGGATGGACAGGTGGAGGGTGGAGAGCCGGGAAGAGAGCATGATGAGTGGGTGGCGGGTAGAGGGGTGATGAACACAGAAGGACTGGTGCAGAGCTCGGGGATGGGTCTGCAGGTGAAACGGGAGTGAAGGAGGGGTCCCCGTGTTCCTCTATCCACCTTCTTGCCACCCTGTCTCAGGAAGGTCACTCAGGCAACTCTTACTATCAAGACATTTTGACACAGCTATGTAGGGGGTCTGCAAAGTGTTCAGGGTTATCAAAATGATGGCGCTGTTTGAAATCACAGTCTCCACCACACCAAAATAGAATAAAAGAAAAGTCATATGATCTGTCAGGGACCAATCTGTAAAACAGAAAGCCAAGAATTTGCTTCATGGGCCTTGGGAAAGGTAAAGAGTCATCAGAGGAGGGAGAAGCAACTCAGAGGTCAGCGCCAGTGAGAACCCACCACCAACCCGGGCCAGAGTGAGAAAGGGAGCCCAGGAGCCGCACGTCACGGGCTCGCCAGTGGGCAGGGCGGCACAGTGGCGTCTGGGGGCACGTCTCAGGCTCACCAGTGAGCGGGGCCACACAGTAGGGTCTGGGGCACGTCGGGGCCTCACCAGTGGGGAGGGCCGCACAGTGGCGTCTGGGGCACGTCACAGCCTCACCAGTGGGTGGGGCCACGCAATAGGGTCTGGGGCACATCACAGCTTCACCAGTGGGTGGGGCCGCACAGTGGCGTCTGGGGCACATCACAGCTTCACCAGTGGGTGGGGCCGCACAGTGGCGTCTGGGGCACATCACAGCTTCACCAGTGGGCGGGGCCACGCAATAGGGTCTGGGGCACATCACAGCTTCACTAGTGGGCGGGGCCACGCAATAGGGTCTGGGGCACGTCACAGCTTCACCAGTGGGTGGGACCACACAGTGGCGTCTGGGGCACGTCGCAGCCTCACCAGTGGGCGGGGCCACGCAATAGGGTCTGGGGCACATCACAGCTTCACCAGTGGGTGGGGCCACGCAATAGGGTCTGGGGCACATCACAGCTTCACTAGTGGGCGGGGCCACGCAATAGGGTCTGGGGCACGTCACAGCTTCACTAGTGGGCGGGGCCACGCAATAGGGTCTGGGGCACGTCACAGCTTCACCAGTGGGTGGGGCCACACAATAGGGTCTGGGGCACGTGTTGGGCTCACCAGTGGGCGGGTCCACACAGTAGGGTCTGGGGCACGTCTTGGGCTCACCAGTGGGCGGGGCCACACAGTAGGATCTGGGGCACGTCTTGGGCTCACCAGTGGGTGGGGCCACAGTAGGATCTGGGGCACGTCTTGGGCTCACCAGTGGGTGGGGCCACACAGTAGGATCTGGGGCACGTCTTGGGCTCACCAGTGGGTGGGGCCACACAATAGGGTCTGGGGCACGTCTTGGGCTCACCAGTGGGTGGGGCCACACAGTAGGGTCTGGGGCACGTCTTGGGCTCACCAGTGGGCGGGGCCACACAGTAGGGTCTGGGGCACGTCACAGCCTCACCAGTGGGCGGGGCCACACGGTGGCGTCTGGACACGTCACCGGCTCACCAGGGAGGCTGAGCCACACAGTGGCATCTGGGGCGTTCGCTGGCTCATCAGTGGGGAAGCAGACACAGAAGAGATACAACAGGTACCCAAGTGCGGGGACAACACCCTCACTTTTCTTTCCCTCTTTCCCGAACTCTCCCACTGGTCAAACCCAGAAAGGAAGCAGCTGACGAGGAACGTGGGCAGAGGGCCAGGGAGGGAGGGGCGGGGGAGGATGTGAGGGCAAACAGACCAACAACCTGCGAGGCCCGACCAAATTGAAATCAATAAATATTTAAATGTATCCACAATGTCACATTCTTTGTCAGCCAAGCAACGCAAATGAACTCTTACATATGCTATGAATAAATTATGTTGGGTGTGTGTACATTTTAATATGTCTGATGTTGGGGGGGGGGGTGCCTGAAGATGATGAGGCCTTAAAAGTGACCCCTGCAGCCAGACACTCTCTGCCTGCTGTCTCAACTCCTGGCCTGGTTCTCCCGAGGAGTAACTTTGGGCAAATGTACCTTATGCAGTTTCCTTCCTTTTAAAAATCCATGTTCATTTTCCAGGGGCCCTGTAAAGCTAAAGTTAAATATGTTTGCAGGAGTGCGCTGGGACTCACCCGACAGGTGGAAGCCATCACTATTTCTAAGGGACACATGATCTGCAGGGGAGGTAGGCACAGGTGCAGAGAACTTTGTCCTTGTGTATCAAAAGCCTAAGATGCTCATCTTCCTAGAACTAAAACTCCCCTGCCCATCAGCTCCTGGTGTGAGTGGCCGGTGATCTGATGGCAAGGACGCCCATCTGAGCACACAACACGTTCATAGTCCTACACGTGGAGCAGGAAGGGGTGAGTTCAACTCAGGTTCATCCACTTAGTGGAACAACATGAGGCTGGATAGCAAACTCTCTCCAGCTGTAATCTCTGGAATGAAGTTAGGGGCATTTTCCTTTTCTTTTTTTTCATTTTTTGTTTGTTTCTTTTTAAATTTCAGTGACAGCACCACTGTCCAGTGTCACTGATCCAGTGTCACAGCTCAGAAAAGGACAACATAGCCAGGAGGGGCTGGTAATGACGGAAGTCCGTCTAGGTGCTGTCAATCTATTTGGACAGGGCCCTCGTGGGGCTCTGGAACTCACAGGCTGGCTGAAAGAGTGGTTCTTTGGAGACGATGCGCCTCCAGCATCTTTCCAGACTCTTCCACCTGCATGGCCACCAGCTGGAGTCACAGGTACATGGGTGCTGTCTGCAAATCACACAAAACCTCCCTGAACCACAAGGACATTGAGCCCTGGAGTCAGTACTATTCACAGGAGGTTATGTGCAGTAAGGCACGTCATGCATTTGCTGTTACTTTTTTCCCCCAAAAAACTTTGAAATAGGGTCAGTGCATTCCTGGGAATCGGTACTTGCTGACAAGATGTTGAAGCCGGAGGGTGGCTGAGACGCAGGGAGCCTCAGTCCAGCAGCTTTCTCCAGGCTCAGCGTGTGGCCTGGAGGAATCCTGGGAACCTTCTCTGGGTCTCAATGTCTTCTGTCTGAAAGGTAGGATGGACATGATAGCCCAGGGACCCTGCCATTCCTCTAATAAAAAGATATCTCTTCTAAGCCTATTTTTAGTTTTAATGTGAGATTAAGAAGCAATAATTTAAAGCAAGAGTGAGTAGACTTTTTCTGATAAAGGGTCAGAAGGCACATGCTGGGCTTTGTGGCTCCAAGGGTCAGCCTTGCAATGACTCAGCTTTGCTGATGAGCATAAGATACAAAAATAGATAATATGTAAACAAATGGGATTAGTTATGTTCTGAGAAAATGTTTACAAGAACATTCTGGGGAGGCTGAGGCTGGTGGATCGCCTAAGCTTAGGAGTTGGAGACCAGCCCTGAGTAGAAGCTGGACCCCATCTCTACTAAAAATAGAAAAACTAGCTGGCCATGGTGGTGGGCACCTGTAGTCGTAGATATTGGGAAGACTGAGGCAAGAGAATCTCTTGAGCCCAAGAGTTTGAGGTTGCTGTCAGCTGTGATGACAGCCACAGCACTCTACCCAGGGTGACAGAGTGAGACTCTATCTCAAAAAGGAAAAGTAAATAAGTAAATAAAAGACCAGGTGGTAGGCTGGAGTTAGCTTGCAGGCACTAGATTGTAGACCCTTGATCTAAAGCAGCGCTTCTCAACCTGTGGGTCGCAATCCACAGGAACTGTATTAAAGGGTGAGAACCACTAATCTAAAGTAAGCTGTATTTCCAAAAACTTGATTAGTGATTGTGATACTTGTGATAAAAATGTGGATGTTGGTAATGACAGTAAAGATAATAAATGCCTCTTTTCTTTCTATTGCATACAGTATGTGTGTGTATTTTAAATATTAAAATAATACCAACTGTGGTAAGCAGAATAATGTCTCCCCGACCTCCAAAGATGTCCAGGCCTAGTCCCCAGTCTCCTTACACAGCAAAGGAGACTGCAAATGTGATTACGTTTTTGGACCTTGATGTGGGGAAATTACCCTGATTATCTGAGAGGACCCAATCTAATCACTTGTGTCCTCAAAAGCAAAGAACCTTTCCAGCTGGGTCAAAGAGAGATTTTGAGGATGGAGAATTGTTCAAAAAGATGTGGCATGGTGCTCTCTTCATCAGCACATATACTAAAATTGGAACATACAGAGAAGATTAGCATAGTCCCTGTGCAAGGATGACACCCAAATTTGTGAAGCATTCCATGTTTTTTTCGTGTGTTTACCTGGATGGAGTTGAAACATATTCTTCTTAGTAAAGTATCACAAGAATGGAAAAACAACCATCCAGTGTACTCAATACTAATATAAAACCAATATATAAACAACTACGTACCTACAGGAAAGAAAAACACAAATATAGTCTAGTGAGAAGGAGGAGAGAGGAAGGAGAGGGAAGGGGGCAGGAGGGTGATTGGCGGGATCTCACCTAATGTGCATAATGTTAGGGTATGCAGCATACCCTCTGGGTGAAGGGCTCAACTACAACTTGAACTTTGCCTTAATAATGAAAACATTGGTACCCTCATATTAATCTGGAAAAAAGAATACAACATGAAAAGAACTCACTCCTCTGTTGCTGGCTTGGAAGACTGAGGAAGGTTCCAAGAAATTCAAGGAGTGCCGCAGCCCTTAACACTAGAAAAGGCATGGAGATAGTCCCTCCCCTGGAGCCTCCAGAAAGGAACACTGCCCTGCTAATAATGGGAGGTCAGCCCCATGCGACTGACAGAACTCTAAGATAATATATTTTTATTTCTTAAGCCACTAAATTTGTGATAATTTGTTTCAGCAGCAGTAGAAAACTAATATACTAACTCCATGAGAAAAACTTGGCAAATACAAAATCTGTCACCATCCATAATGTCACTGCCCAGATACCCACTATTAACATACAATTTATTTTCTTAGATGTTTCTGTGCGTGTATATGTGTGTGTGTACAAAAACATATGTATATACTCATATATACATATATACCAGGAGAGAGATATGTACATATATAAATATAAATACATCACTGTACATTGGCTGTAATTTAGATCCTGTTTTATTTCATTTAACATTTTGAAAGACTTTTCCTGTGCCAATAAATTTTCTTCAGAAACTATTTCCAGTGTAGATAAGTCATAATTTCCTTCTTCCTTTTTCTAATTGTTTCTAATCTTTTCACTAGTTTAAAAATTGCCATGGAGGATATTCATGCCCATATCAAACAGTTTGTGTGTTACAAGGTTACTATCCTCCTTTTTTCTATGAAAGCGATGACTAGATTTTATTTTTTCCTCCAAGTTTTGTTTGCTTTTAATTTATTCAAAGTCACTTTCGATGTACATAATTTTTACATTTTGTTTTACTTTTTTTTTTTGTAGTTTTTGGCTGGGGCTGGGTTTGAACCCGCCACCTCCAGCATATGGGGCTGATACCCTACTCCTTTGAGCCACAGGCGCTGCCCCATTTTGTTTTACTTTTAATTTATTCAAAGTCACTTTTGATGTATAGAAATTTTACATTCTGTTTTAATCCAGTAGATCAATACTTTTTTTTTTGCAGTTTTTGGCCAAGGCTGGGCTTGAACCCGTCACACTCAGTATATGGGGCCAGGGCCTACTCCTTGAGCCACACGCACCACCCTTTATTCATTCTTTTATCCATGGCTAGAAAGGCAATTCCCACTCTCGGATTTGTTTTCTTCTAATTCTTATAAGGATTCCGATTTTTAATTTTATCTTTGGTCTGGGTGGTTATTTAATTTCCCAAGTTGCTAAGCTACGTTTCCATTCCAGTTCACCAAGTTATTCTTCATCTTCTGTCTGCAGATATGTGGTGTCATTACCATAGTTCTCTGCTTCTAAAATATACGTTTTTCCTGTGCTCGCATCTCTGAAGTCTGTACCACCTTGTTGAGTCTCCAGTATCTGAAGGTCTTTGTTGGCTTGGCTTGAAGGCTAGGACTTTAGAGAAGATTTGCATTCGCCCCTGCTACAACCTAGGGGCACCATGGACCCAAGACGTACAGCCCAAAGCTCTGGAGTTCACTGCAGACTGCAAGCCTGTGAGTGCAGGTATTGGCTGCGATTCCAGCTCTCGGGGGAGACATAGTTCCTTTCCTCCACCAGTGAAGGCTTAAGACTCACATGCATCTCTTTACCCCTTTCTGCACAGTGGCTTTTTATACTGAGGATATAGCTTGTAGTGTCCTAGTAGTTCTCCGGTTAAAACTCCATGTTGGGAATTTTTCTTCTATTATTGGTACACGGGGTAATAATGTGTCATACAATCAATCCTGTCTTAGAATAAAAAATATATGATATGTTACATAGAAAATGAAATATATCCTAAGTTCAGTTTCTGGATTATCTAGCATATTTATTCTACTTTTAATTTTACGAGTGCTTTTGCTTTTGCTTTTGATATCTGGTTGGGAAATTTCTTCTTCATTTCTCATTTTTAAAATGTTCCAGACTATTTTTTTCATTCCATATTAACATTAGAATTAATGTTTTAAGTTCTCATGCATCACTCATATAAATAAAAGAATAATTTATTTATAAAACCTCTGCTGAAATTTTGGTTGGATCATCTTTAGCCCTGTAATAAATGTAAGAACAATTGATAAATTTATAATATTCAATAGTTAATATATTCTTAATATGAACTTGGTATATTTGATCATTTCAAAGACTCTTTTATGGCTTTGAATCATTAAAATTTTCTTATATAAAACAGAGGTTCGTGATAGTTATCCTAGCAATATACTGTATATTTTAATGCTACTAAAAGTAGAATTCTTCCTAACCAAATAGAAACTAATTCTACTTTTAGTAACATTAAAATATACAGTATTCTGTATATTTAATGCTAATGAAGTATTCCATATATTTTAATGCAGTATTCTGTATATTTAATGCTACTAAATTATTCAGTATATTTTAATTCTACTAAAAGTAGAATTAGTTTCTATTTGGTTATTTTGGCATACAAAACAGCTAATGATTTTTGTATTTTGATTTTATAACTAGCCACTTTTCTAAATCTTCTTTTTTTTGTGTGTTTTTTTTTTGGCCGGGGCTGGGTTTGAACCCGCCACCTCTGGCATATGGGGCCAGCACCCTACTCCTTGAGCCACAGGCGCCACCCTCTAAATCTTCTTAATCATTTTCAAATGGTGTTTTCGTGATACTAAGATAACATCAAATTTTATATTGATCCCTATTTTAAACACTTTAAGAAAACCCCAGAAACCCTGCGTGCGTTGACTATTCTATGTAAATACATCTGATATTTTAAGACTTCGGCATCTTAAAATGAAGGAACTCCAAGTTTTATTAGCAGAACCATTGTATTATCAACGTATCCTGATAGTGTTGTTTCTATTCTCGTAGCCTCTCCTACCATTTTTCTCTTACGTGTTATTTTTACTGGGTAATATTAGTGATATTGTTTCTGATTTTAATGAACGAGCCTTTACTGCAGTGATTTTTAATTACTGAATTTTTCTTTAGTGCAGGGAAGGTCACGGGCCTTTTGAAAATCTGATGAAAGATACTAATTCTATCCTCCAGATAAAAGCAAATGTGCACCCACACCCAGACTCCCAGCTTTCAAGGTTCTCCCAACCCCCTAGATACAAGTTTCCACGGACCACCAAAGTCCATGGAACCTGATTCAGAATGCCTTCTCTAGGGTTCTACCTGCCAAATGGATGTTACATTTTAATTGAAGATAATCTTTGCCTCCTTAGGACACCCTCTTTGTTTTATTTTTTTCTACCTATAATCTGTAGTGTTGGATTTTGCTAAATACCACCCAGATATTACAAGAGAAGGCATCGTTTCTCCATCTCTTCAGCCCTCCCTGTACACACAAGTTTTGCCATGAGATCTTGCAGCTTCTGACACAAGAGCCAAAGTAAATTTCCCCGTGCTATTGGGAAAAGCTATACAACTTGCTTTGGTCAGTTGGATGCTAGCTGATGAAATGTGAGCCAAAGTTTAAGATGTGCTTGTGCTGGGTTTTCCATCTTATACTCCTATTGTTATCACAGAAAGAACATGCTCAGAATAGCCCTCAGGTCCAATGGCAGTGAGAGGCAAGTGGCCAGCATCGCCCAAATTGCAGGTCATAGCCAAACTGAGAAGAGCCCAGCTGACCCACAGACATGAGGAAAATGCGTTTTCGTTGCTTAAACTGTATTAGCAGGTTTCTCCAAAGAAAATTAACCAATAGGAGATGATAGATGGATGGATAGATAGATACATAGATGATAGAGGATAATTAATAGGTAGAGGATAGATATATAGATAATAGATGGTAGACAATAGATAGATAGATAGATAATAGCTAGGCGATAGAGGAGAGAGATAGGAGATATATTAGGGTAATTGGTTGTATTTCTTCTACTTTTTAATTTTGCCAATGCTCTTAATTTTTCTTTTAATATCCTGTTCCTGCTGTCATCACAATTAGGGTGGCTGCGAAATTTCTTAATAGGCCATCTACAAGCTGAACCAGGGACGCGTGTAGTGTGGCTGAAGGCCTGAGAACCTGGGAAGCTCCTGGGGCAAGTCTCAGAGTCCAAAGGCTGGACAGCCAGGAGTTTTGACATCCAAGGGCAGGAAAAGATGTGTGTTCAACCTCTGGAAGAGAGAGAGAGAGTAAATTCGCCAAATTTTTGTTCTATCTGGTCCCTCTGTCAATTGGATGGTGTCTGCCCTAGTTGGGTGAGGGCAGACCTTCCTTACTCAGTCTATTCCAGAAACACCCTCACAGACGAGGGTGTTTCCTATTAGTGTTGAAACTAATAGTATTGATTTCCTATTAGTATTGAATAGGTTGGATATTTTTCCCCCTTCTTGAGATACTATAGTATTTCTATACTCAGAAATAATATTTTACCAGCCATCTGGGTTTCCCCTAATCTAGGCAAGTTGATGCTTAGAATTAACCATCACAGCCACTGAGTCCAGTGACTGATTTGTTATAGAGAATTTTATAGCTAACCAATATAGATATCTAGTTATTTAATCATTCTGTTATCATTCAATTGCTACATAACAAAGTACTACCACCTAGTGACTTAAACAGCACACAGTTTCCATGGGTCCGGTGGTCTGGCATGGCTTAGCTAGGTCCTCTGCTCAGATTCTCATGGGGTTACAAACAAGGTATCAGCCAAATTGTGCTCCTATCTGGATATTGATTGGGCAAGAATTCACTTCCCAGCTGAATAGGTTGTTGGCAGAACTCATATTCTTACGGGTATATTGCTAACATTCCTGTTTTTCTACAAGCTATAGTCCAAGAGCCACTCTCACCTCCTAAAGGCCATACTCAAGTCTTTTCAATGCAACCTGCCCCACCTGCCCACAGGTCTATGTCTGACAACAAGGCAGCCTGATTTTTAAGAGAAAAAAGGAGAGAAAGACAATGTGACTCTGCTCAAGACCCTCTCCTAAGGCCTCGCCTAATTAGGTCAGGCCCACCCTATACTATCTATCTTTTGATAAACTCAAAGTTATCTCAGTAGCAGCTCTCATCACCCTGCAAAACCCTTTCATCTTTGCCATATCCTATTGGTTAGAAACAAGCTACAGTTCCCATCCAGAGTTAGGGGTCAGGGATTATTAGAAATTCATGAGGGGGTCATCTCAATATTCTGCCTTCCATAATGATGTATTTAACACAGTTAATTAAAATACTATAACTAAAAGTTGACCTTCTATTTGATCCTACAATCCCATGACTAGGAATCTACCCAGAAGAACAAAAATCATTTTACCACAAAGACATTTGTACCAGAATGTTTATTGCAGCTTAATTCACAATTGCCAAGTTGGGGAAGCAACTCAAATGCCCATCAATCCATGAATGGATTAACAAACTGTGGCATATGTATACCATGGAATTCTATTCAACCATAGGGAATGATGGAGACTTTACATCTTTTATGTTTACCTGGATGGAGTTGAAACATATTCTTCTTAGTAAAGTATCTCAAGAATGGAAAAAAATATCCAATCTATTCACTACTAATAGGAAATCAATATACAAACAATTGCATGCTCACATGAATGATAAAACACAAAAATAGTCTAGCAAGGAGGAAAGGTGAGATGGGAGAGGGAAGGGAGGATAGGAGGGCAATTGGAGGGAAAAGAGAGGACATTTGGCAGGGTCTCACCTAACGTGCACAATATGAGGGTATTCAGCACACCCTTGGGTGAAGGGCTCTTCTACAACTTGAACTTTACCTTGGAAGTGAGAACATTGTAAAATAAAAATTTATACCCTTATGTTAATTTGAAATAAAAATAATAAAATAATATATTAAGATAACTTTACATGTTAAGTCACTTTGCATTCCTGGAACAAATAGTGTTTGGTTATAATTTCTAATTTTTTTAATATTGGTAATTTCTTTCACTGGTAATTTCATCTGTGCTTTTCTTCTCATATATAAATAGGAACTTCTAGCTGCTTTACCATCCTGGTGGGTGTGGTAGCAACGGGTGAAGTTAACATTGCAAAATACACATCTGGAAAGTCTGCTGTGTCTACAAGGGCTCAGTCAGGGAAGCAGAATCACCAAAACTATCCTGAGAGTAAGAATGAGAAAGAAAGTAAGAAAGAATGAGTTAGAAAGATCTAAGAACATAAAGGGCAGAATGAAATGGTGGAGGATGGAAAGATGACAGCAGCCTCTATTGACCTCTTGAGCGTGGTTGATGGCTGGAGGAACAAGGTAGAGCTAGTGGGGAAATATGAAAAGCTATATGTACATGTATGGGGCCACTGAAGTGGGACCCTGCAGGGGGAGCTCATGGAGTGGGTGTGGAAGAAGCCCTTTGTGGAAACTGTTCTTTCTGTAGGACCCAAAGCCTCTGCACTTGAGAGTGGTGGTGCTCTGCGAAGGTGACCTGGCCACAGGAGCAGAGCAAAGCCATCCTGGGCTCCTCCAAGCAGCTCTGCACCTGTTACCACGTCTGATCACCCCAGCCTCTGATCATGACTCTGCTTCCTTGCCAGCCCCCAAAGCTCACATGAATTCCCCGGCTGGTCACTCTGAGAAATGTCATTCCCAGCCTTAGACAAGTTCACTGCAGTGCCAAATTGACCGTGCACAACTCACGTCTGCCTATCATTTTCTGAGGTCTAAAATGATTCAGAAAACATGAGAACAATATTGTCCCTCAAAGATGGAAAGGGCTTGCCTGGCAAACCTTTGGATATCAGATGGTCATCAACAGGCAAGAGACACATAGGAGGCAAAGTTACAAGTCTGGCTGCAGGAGGAGCATTCCAGGCTCGTCAGAGCCCTCTGCCTGCTCACAGGGAACACTGGCTTCTTACCCTTGGGCTGAGAACCATAGTTATCACCACAGGGGCAGAACTATTCCTAGAGCACAGGCAGATGGGTACGTCCAGGCACATGAAGTAGGAAAATCTGCTTTCCTTCACCATCTTTATGGTTTTAGCCTTTCCTTTTCTACTTGGAAGCTTCTCTTTTTTCTACTTGGTGAAAGATTTGGGCAAAGGAAAAGTGGATTCTCTTTAACAATGTGTACGCATTTGTTTTTATACTCCTTTTATTTCATCATTGGACGAGGAGCCACTCCTTCACAGGCTCCTTTGTTTTATATGTCGGTTCTGTTTTCTATACATGTTTTTTCTTTAATTATTTTAAAATTATACATGAAGACAATAATTCTACTAGTAGTTTTCCTTAAAACCAGACAAAAAATCAAGTAGGATGTAAAATATCTGAAAAAATAGCTAGTTCTTCCTTGTGGTTTTATCATTTTCTGATAATTCCAACATCTAGGTTGTATCTGAGCTTTCTGATAATTCCAACATTTGTGTCCTATCCAAGCCTGTCTCTAAAGCTTATTTGGTTTGGACCACATATCTTGTTTTTAAGTGTGCTATGTAATGTTCTGTTGAAATTCAGATGTGTTTTGGGGCAATGGGAACTGAGGTAAAAAGACCTTTAGTGAGATGATTTGTGTTAATCTGGGTAGGAGGAGGACTGTGTTCATTTTATTTCATTTTTTAATGATTAAACCTGTCTTTTTGTGTTTTTTTATTTAAATAAATTTTAGGGGGCACAAGTAGACCTCCACTTTATCCAAGTTACTGCAAAAGACATTACTTCATTCTTTTTAATAGCTGAGTAGCATTCCATGGTATGTGTATATAGGAGTTGAGTGTGTGTCCTGTATTTTCTTTATCCACTCATCCGTTGGTGGGCACTCACTCAGGTTAGTTTCATATCTTTGCATTTGTGAGCTGTGCTGTAACAAACATATAGATGCAGGTGTCTTTCTGATAAAATAACTTCTTTACCTTTGGTAGATCCCCAGGTGTGGGATTGCTGGATCAAATGGTAGATCTACTTTTAGTTCTTTGAGAAATCTCCATACTGTTTTCTATAGAAGCCGTACGAGTTTACATTCCCACCAACGTTGTATAAGCATTCTCTTTTCACTAGCATCTATTATTTTTTAACGTATTGCTAATGGCCATTCTAATGGGGCTAAAGTGGTATCTCACTGTAATTCTAATTTACATTTCCCCAAAGATTAGTGATGTTGGTCATTTTTTTCATGTTTCTTGGCCATTTGTCTCTCTTCTTTTGAAAAATGTTCATGTATTTTTATCCACTTTTTAATGGAGTTTTTTTTTTTCTTGCTGATTTGTTTGAGTTTCTTATAGATTCTGGATATTAGACTTTTGTCAAATGTATAACTTGTGAATATTTTCTCCCACTCCATGGGTTGTCCGTTTACTCTGTTGATTATATCTTTTGCTGTGCAGAATCTTTTTAGTTAATTAAGTCCCATTTATTTATTTTTGTTTTTATTGTATTTGCTTTTGGGGGGCTCTAGCATAAATTTTTTACCTGGGCCAATGTCCAGAAGAATGTTTTATACTTTTTCTTCTAATATTTTTGTGGTTTTAAGCCTTACATTTAAGTCTTTAATCCACCTGGAGTTAAATTTTTATATGGTAAGAGATAGGAATCCAAATTTATTCTTCTACATGAGGATATTAGATTTTCTTAGAACCATTTATTGACTAGGGTATCCTTTTCCTAGTGTACAATTTGTCTGCTTTTTTGATGGTCATCTGGTTGTAGGTATTTGGCTTTATTTCTGCATTCTGTATTCTGTTCCATTGGTCTGTATATCTCCTTTTATACCAGTGCCATGCTGTTTTGGTTATCATTGCCCTGTAGTATAATTTGAAGTTGGGTCATCATTGACTCAAAGATTGTTCAGCAACAGGTTGCTTCCATATTTGTTATTTTTGGTTAGGATTGCTTTGGCTATTTGAACTTTCTACGGTTCCTTATGAATTTTTAGGGTTGTTTTACATAATTCATGGAAATTGACATTGTATCTTGACAGGAATTGCCTTAAACCTGTTGATTACCTTGGACAGTATGGACATTTGAACAGTGTTGATTATTTCAATCCATGAGCATGGAATACTTTTCCATTTACTTGTGTGATCTGTGATTTCTTTCCCCAGTGTTGTGCAGGTCTCCTTGAAAAGGTATTTTACCTCTTTAGTTAAGTATAGTTCAAGTTGGTTTTGGTGGTTGATTTATTTATTTATTTTTGCAGCTGTTGCAAATAGGATTGAGTTTTTCATTTTATTCTTGGCTTGGTTGTTACAAATGTATAGAAATGCTACTGATTTGTGTACGTTGATTTTATAATGTGAGGCTTTACTGAATTTATTTATCAATTCTAGAAGTCTATTGGAGGAGTCTTTGGGGTTTTCTAGGCATACAATCATATCATTGGTCATATGGTATGATAATTTGACCTCCTCTTTTCCAATTTGGATAAACTTTATTTCTTTTTCTTGCCCGATTGCTCACCTAGGACTTCCAGTGTTATGACGAATAAAAGTGGTGAAAGTAGGAGACCTTGTCTAGTTCTTAGAGGAGACACTTTCTACTTTACTCCATGCAGTATGATGTGACTGTGGGTGTCATATGTGCCTTTTATTATTTTGAGGTATGTTCCTTCTATGTTTAGTTTGATAAGGGTTTTTGTCAGGAAGGGATGCTGAATTTTATCACTTTTTTTCCTGAATTTATTGAGACATCATCTGGTTTTTGGTTTTAATTCTCTTTACATGATGAGGGAAGAGTAGTCCCTCCTTCTTGATGTTGTGCCAGTTCTTCTTTGTAGGTTGGTAAAATTGGGTTGTGTATCTGTCTGATCCTAATCTTTAATTTGCTGGGAAACTTTTTATTATTGATTTACTCTTGCTTCTTATTATTGGTCTGTTCAGGATTTCTATTTCTTCTTGATTCAATGTTGAGAGGTCCTGTGTTTCTGAAAATGTATCCATTTCCTCCACATTTTCTAATTGGTGTACACAGAGGTCTTCACAGTGGTTTCAGATGATCTTCTGTATTTTTGTGATATCACTTGTATTAAAACATCTCCTTTTTCATTTCTGATCGAGCATATATGAATCTTCTCTATTCTCTTCTTATGTAATCTAGCTAGTAGTCTGTCAATTTTTTTTATCTTTTCAAGGAAACAATTTTTTGTTTCATTGATCCTTCTTCTTTTTTTGTGTCAGTTTTGTTTAATTCTACTCTGATTTTTGCTATTTATTATCTTCTTTTAGTTTTGTGTGGTTTGTTCTTATTTTTCTAGTTCCCCAAAGTGTGAAATTGGTTGTTAAATTGTGATCTTTCTGTCTTTTTGATGTAGATATTTCTATGAACTTCCCTCTTAGCACTGCTTTTTTTTAGATCCCAGAGATTTTGGTAGCTTGTGTCACCATTGTCATTCAATTCAAGAACTTTTTAAAATTCCACCCTTATTTCATCATTGACTCAAAGATTGTTCAGCACAGGTTGTTTAATTTCCATGTATTCATGTTGTTTTGAAAATTGATTACTAGTTTTATTCCACTGTGGTTTGAAAATATACATGGTATTATTTCATTTTTTTTTTCTTGTTTGCTGAGAATTATTCTGTGGCCTAACAATGGTGTATCTCAGAAAATGTTCCATTTAATGATGAGAAGACTTTATTTTCTGCTGTTTGTGGGTGAAGTGTTCTACAACTGTCTTTTAGATCCATTTGTTCTAGAGTCCCATTTAAGTCAAGTGTTTCTTTGTTGATTTGCTATTTTGATAATCTGTCTAGTATGTCAGTGGAGTCCTAAAGTCCCCCACTATTATTATAATTTTATTTCCCAGGTCTGGTTGTATTTGTTTTATGAATCTGGGTGCTCCAAAGTTATATATATATTATTGTTATATCTTCTTATTGAATTTATCCCTCTATCAATATATAATGACCTTCTTTGTCTTTTTTTATTTACTATTGTTGATTTAAAGTTTGTTTCATCTGATATGAGCATAGCTAATCCTGTTCCTTTTTGGTTCCATTTATGTGGAATTTTGGTTTTAACCCCTTTACCTTGACTCTATGCCACTCTTTATGAGTTAAATAAATTTTTTGGAGACAGAAAATATTTGTATTTTTTAATCCATTCTTTCAATCTTATCCTTTTGTAATCAATGTTAATAGTAATAAGTGAAGTACTGTTCCAGTCATCATTCTAATTGTTAGCTACATGCTTTGTTTTCTCCTCTATGTTTTTGTTTTATAAGAGGTGTATGTTTTTAATTTTTAGTGTTTTTACACAGGTGAGTATTGACCCTCATTTTTGGTGTTTAAAGAACCTTGAGTATTTTTTTTGTAGGGCAGGTCTAGTGGGTGACAATTTCCCATTGTGTTTGCCTGTCTGAGAAAGATTTTGTTTTTTATTCATTTATGAAACAGTTTTGTAGGATACAAAATTCTCGGCCAATAGTTATTCTATTTAAAAAGACCAAAAATAGGACCACAATCCCTTCTAGCTTGTAAAGTCTCTACTGAGAAGTCTGCTGTTAGTCTAATGGGTTTTCCTTTGTAAGTTACTTGATATTTTCATGTCCCAGCTTGTATAATTTTCTCCTTTTCTGTGACTTTGGCCAATTGGATGACTATTTGCCTTAGGGATATCTTATGTGGAATGAATCTTCCAGGTGTTCATTAATCTTCTTGTATCTGAATGTCTAAATCTCTAGCAAGACCAGGGATATTTTCTTCCATTTTTCTCTCCAACAGGTCTTCCTTGCTTTTTGCTTTTTCTTCTTCTCTCTCAGAAATAACCTACGAATCTTATGTTTGGATGTTTTATACTCTCCCATATTTCTCAGAGATTTCCTTCATTTCTTTAAATTGGTTTTTCTGACTGAGTTATTTCAAAATTCTGGTCTTCAGGCTTTGAAATTCTCTCTTCTGCTTGGTTTAGTTTCTGTGCACTGTATATTAAAATTTTATTTCTTTATGTTGGTTTTCAACTTTCTCATTGACCTCATTTAGCTTACTTGTGATCCATGTTTTGAATTTCATATCTGACATTTCATAATTTTCCCTACAGTTGGAATCTATTGCTGGGGAGTTATAGCGTAACATTTTGTGAGTATGAAAAGAGGCTTTTTTATACATTCCCACAGTTCTTATGCTTGTTCCTTTTCATCTACAACCTCTTCCCTCAGCTCATAACAGAGAGCTTTGCCATGCACCTGTTACTCTCTTGTGGGAACTCTACTGTTCAGTGTGTGTGGAAGGGAGCCACAATGTCTTTTGTGCTTATGCAGATAACCACTCAGTGTGGTGTGGATGTCAATTTAGGTCAGTTATCCCAAACCCCTAGGAGAGTGTTCAGATGCTAACAGGGGCACACTAGCTTATATAACCCCCAGATCCCAGGTTCCTGTATGACATACTTGAGTTTTGATGGGACCAGACTGGACTGGTAAACTTGTCTTCAATGCTCCCTGTGTTCAGGGGATAGCTGTGATAGTGAGGAGTGGTGTTACTTCCTGCTCTAGAAGAACACTCAGGTGAGAGAAGGGTGGATGGACTGTGAGCCTGCCATGGGAGTGCTGGGCCCTCCTTGATAAGATTAGTAGAAATAGGCAGCTGTGGAACATGTATGCTGCTCCCATCTCCTCCTCTCATCCGTGACTGTGGCCTCTGTTCTTAAAGGAAACAAAAGCAGTTGGGATCTGTTTAATGTTGGTTGTAGTGATAAATACCAGAGGCCTCAGACTTCTTGATTTGTCCTTGCTTTGTCTCTTCTCTTAACTTTGGGCTTCCTTTCCTCATAGAGAGTCTTTGTTTTGTTGCAGTTTCAGTTATTATCCCGTGTAATGGTACTAGCACTTTGGAGGTGGTGGTAACATGGGGAACGAGTCCTTTCTATAATCTGATTATATCTCAGTATTTTAGTTGGCTTGCCTCTTGGGGTTGTGACCTTCACAAGTGTTGGTCCACTGTGGAGTGGGAACACAGTGGTGTAGCTTTCCCTTCTGCTCCCTCCTTTTATTCCTGGCTTCAGCATTCCAAAGCCATTTCCTTAGAGCCCTGCCCCTGTTTGACTATGTTCCAAGCCCTGTCTTTCCTTAAGTGCCACAGGGAGGCTTGAGGAGCCTTCGGGGGTGAGGGGAGAAATGCCTTTTCTCAGGATGGGATCAAGTTTCAGAATGGTGCTCTGGCCAAGTCCTTTTCCTCCCTAGAGGGGGATGTCTTTGAAATGGAGGAGGCTCTGGGTATATCTCACAATGATTACTCCCCTCTCCCACTACCAGAGCCATGAGGGTCTCATTCTCTATCCTCATCATGAAAATGTGGTGGGATTCCTGGAGGCAAAGCTTACATACTTGTGGGGGTGGAGGGTCTATAAGACTTCATCCCCAGGAGTTTCAAAATTTCAGCTTTCACGAAACCATCAAAGTTGTCATCTAAATAATCTTACCTGTTTATGGCTCCTGTGGCTTCAGCTGCAGGAAAACAGAATTCTGTTTTTCTATCTCTGTGGATGCACCTGTATCTCCAGGTCTCAAAATGGGTTTGCCCTGCCAGCTCAATGACAGATTGATGAAAAGTCTTTGATTTTCAGTTTGTCCAACTTTTTGTTGTTGTCAGGACAAGAACTTCCAAGATCTTCCATGATGAAACTGGAAGCTGTCATTACCTTTTAACATAGGCATAGAAAAGAGTCTTTCCTAGATTATTTTGATTAATTCAAATGAAAACTCTAACCATCCACTGACCACGTGGAGCTTGGCAGCTCTGGGTTCACTGTGTCAATGTTAAATATGTCTTTGTAAGTGAATTATTTTCTAGAATAAGAATAGATGCCAACATTGGCCTGAGGGGAAGCACTGAAGACTTTTGCCACAGATTGCATCTATTACAGTATGAATTCTTGGCACTTCTTCCTTTGTCTACTCTTAAGAACATCATCAAGCTCAACTTCATGGCTTCTTTAAAAAGAGAAAGGCAAATAGTGCTCTTAGTGAGGTATAACAGTTCTCCTAAAGTCACAAAGAAAAGATGCCAATCTGGTTCACATTTCTCATGCTCCTGGAAGAGGCCCATCATGATATGTAGATATGTCTAAAGGGAAATGACAGAACTTAAAGGTAAACAACCAGTCATGAAATACAATAGTTATTTTTTAGAAACAAGTCTGAGAAATATAAACTTTGAAATGAACTCAAGCAAGAATTGAGATGGAAAATTGCACAATGGTCCATTGATAAAGGCAGGGAAGGGCAAGAAGAACCTATGATTGTAGACCAGTCAGTGTGTAGAATGCTGGGTATTCATAACAGACTTCTCCAAGACTGGATAAAATAGGAGGCAGGGGGGACAAACTTTGGTTGAACATCTACTGCACCACATTTCATTCCTTCAACTGTTCACTCATCTGAATGAATTATTAAAGTTGTTGGACATGCATGTTGCTAATAGACAAATACATAGGACCTGGCCTGTTCCCTTGGAGAGCTTATGCCGTGTGGAAGGGAGCCAGATAGCCAGGTATTTCACTGCATGCCAGGGTAATAGGTGCTGAAGACATCTGCACAGCTTTCACTCGTATGGCCTCGGAATTTGAGTTGTGCCAGGCTTGGGGAAGAGGATGCCAGGAATGGCATCCTGTACTTAGGACATGAGAAGCCAGGGAAGAGGGTGAGGTGGGAGGTGAGAGGGAAGAATGAAGATGGCCAAGAGAGAGCATGAGTGAAGGCCCAAGGTCCAGGGTGCAGGGAAGACTGACTTACACAGGAATTGTCGAGTTGAATGCCAACCCCGTTTAGGATGCTGCAGGTGGGTCGGGATGATGCTTTCATCCTTGGACAGTGGTAGCCATGAAGACATTTTTACAGGATAGTCTCATGATGAGATCAGTGCCTAAGGAGACCATAGTGACATGTATATAGGAAATAGATTGGTGTGTGTCACACTGGTGGCAAGGAGACCAGTTGAGAAACTCAGGCAGAAGTAACAAGAGAAGTAACAAAATAAGGAAGAATGGTGGGGAAAAAATAAATTAAAGGACTGAACAGACATGCAGATGGTAAAATGGTGGCACTTGATGGCCAACTTGGTTGAAGGTACAAGGGAAGGGGAGGCACCTGAATGACCTAGGCTGTCAGTGATGGGGTGATGGGTGGTTCCCTTTAAAGGTTAAGGAATGAGGAAGAGCTTTTGTGTGGAGATGGGGTCATTATATACATTGGGGTGCATTGATGGGGCTACCAGTTGGCTGCATCTAGAATTTGGAATTGAGAAGAGACTTGAACTTGGAAGTTTGTCATTACCCAGATTAGGGTGTCTGCAGCAGGACCCCTCAGTGTTCCCCAGCCACCCAGACATCACTTGTGTGTGCATCCCATTCAGACCTGTGGTTTGCTGTGTCTCTCTGCCTAAGACATTCTCTTGCCTTAGCCACTAGCTGGCACCTGCCCAGAGAAGCTGATGTGGAGAACTAGTCTTCAGTTGTTGAGGTTCAGGAAAGGCACTGAAGGTTACACACCCAGCCTCTGGCCCCATGGACAGCTGGTCTGTATGTACCCTGCATCACGCCTCTCAAAGATCACTCCAACCTCTTCCCCCAGAGAGCCTGGAGATTGTTGTAAAGTCAAGATTCCTGGCCAGGTGCAGTGGCTCACACCTGTAATCCCAGCACTCTGGGAGGCTGAGGTGAAAGGAACCCTTAAGCTCAGGAGTTTGAGACCAGCCTGAGCAACAGTGAAACCCCCATCTATACTAGAAAAATTAGCCAGGCATGGTGATGGGTGCCTGCAGCCCCAGTTACTCATGGGGCTGAGATAAGAGGATCGATTGAACCCAAGAGTTTGAGGTTGCTGTGAGCTATGATGATGCCATAGCACTCTACTCAGGGTGACAGAGATGTCTCAAAATTAAATAAATAAATAAACAAACAAACAAATAAGCTCAGAGTCCTGGGCTCCCTCAGAGGCTCTGATTTAGTAGGTCTAGCAGGGAGGAGAGAGATAAAGCTTGCAGATCTAACAAGATCTTTCGTGCAGTTCCTCTCAGAGGGAACCCACCAAACCCAATGATGGGAGGGATGAGCCTATTGAACACTCATTTTATTGACTTCCCCCCTTCCCATCTATCCCTTTCCTTAATCCGGCTCTGTGGGCTCACACCCGAAATGAGCTATTGGCGCCCAAATACTTGCCTGAGGTTTGCTTTGGTCAAATCCTAATTCTGATAGCTACTACAGCCCTTTTCCTATCTGTCATTAGGGGATAATTGGGGGACATCTGAGAATTGTCATCAGGTTCAGAACAGATAAGGTCCACACAAAGGACCCTTGGGTTACCACGGCAGCTAGTAACTCCCCCTCCCTCCCTTCCAGATATTTATGAAAATATTCACAGAGAGAAGAACAAAAATTTCCACAGGCATGAAAACCTGGCTTTTTGATCCACAATATTCAGGACGCTGGGAGGACTTCTCATTCGCTGAGTGCCATCAGGCTCAGTCTTGCCCTCCTTTGCTGAGTACCTCTTCCTCTTCCAGGGAGCGTTAGTTATTACCCCTGCTGTTGAATTGCTTTGGATAAGGGAGCAAAGTTCAGTTCCTATTGTTGTTGCTGCTGCTGACAGTATTACTATGCAGCCTTAGAGGAGTGGGTGTTAGCCATTGTCATTGTCACTGTTGATGCCCTATATGAGGCCCTCAGGGACTCCACAGACACCCTGAACTTGATGCAGAATTCTGTGCCTTTCTCTAGAGCAGTGGTTCTCAACCTTCCTAATGCCTCCTAATGCCGTGACCTTCAATACAGTTCCTCATGTTGTGATGACCCCCAACCATAAAATTATTTTCGTTGCTACTTCATAAGTGTAATTTTGCTACTGTTATGAATCATAATGTAAATATCTGATATGCAGGATGTATTTTCATTATTACAAAGGGGTTGCAACCCACAGGTCTAAAAGAAGGGAGCCACAGGCTTTGTTCAGGAGCTTCTAGGACTCCTCCAATGCTATCAACCTTTGATTTGAAGGGTAGTTTAAGAATTCTCCATACCTCTTTCCATACTATTTTGAATTCCCGAGTAGTGCAAAAGTGTTCCCTCTCTCCACACCCAAACAGCACCTGCAGCTTTGGGACCTTGTGATGTGGGCTGTTCTCACTGGGGTTTGGTGATATTTCAGAGTGGTTTTGATTTGCATTTCCTTGATGATTAGGGATGATGAGCATTTTTTCATTCGTCTGTCTTCTTCAGAGACGTTTCTGTCATTTCTCTTGCCCACTTATAAATGGGGTTGTTTGCTCTTTCCTTTCTGATTAGTTTGAGTTCTCTCTCTCTCTCTTTCTCTCTCTCTCTCTATTATATATATATATATATATTCTAGTTATCAGCTCTTTGTCAGATTCGTAGCATGTAAATATCTTCTCCCATTCTGAAGGCTGTCTGTTTGCATTAGTTATTGTACCCTTAGCTGTGCAGAAGCTTTATATCTTGATCATGTCCCATTTATTTATTTTTGGTGTTGCTGCAATTGCCAAAGGGAGTCTTCTTCATAAAATCTTTTCCCAGGCCTATTTTGTCAAGAGTTACACCTTTCATTGGATCCCCCAATCCCATTACTAGGTATCTACCCAAAAGCAAAAAAAAAAAATTCATTTTGCCTCAAGGACATTTGCACCAGAATGACCAGAATGTTTATTGCAGCTCAACTTACAATTGCCCAAATGTGGAAGCAACTCAAATGCCCATAAACTCAGGAATGGATGTGGTATATGTACCCTGTGGAATACTATTCAGCCATAATAAAAGATGGAGACTTTACATGTTTCGTATTAACCTAGATGGAGTTGAAGAACATTCTCCTTAGTAAAATATCACAAGAATAGAAAAGCAAGTAGCCAATGTACTCAGTGATAATATGAAACAAATACATAAACAATACATGCCCACATGAAAGAAAAAGACAAATATAATCTTGTGAGGGGGAGGGGACAGAAGAGAAAGGGGAAAAGTGGGGGAAGAGTGATTGACAGGGTTTCAGCTAATGGGCACAACGTGAGGGTGTTCACCACAGCCCACCCACCCACCCCCGTGAAGCATGCAACTACAACTTGAACTTTACTTTAGAAATGAAAACAATGTAACCTAAACATGTGTGCCCTCATACCAATCTGATTTTTTTTTTTTTAAAGAATAGTTTAAGTCTGTGAGAATCGGGATTATAAAAAGGAAGATTGCTCTACATGTGGGTTGCTAAGAGAACAGGGCCTACTTCATGTGCTGGGGAGCAGTGAAATGCAAGGGGGGCACCAGGGGTTGCTGTGGACAGTGGAGAGGGGAAAGTGTGCAGAGACGGAGGAGACAGTCAATGGCAGTGACCTCTCTGGAGGAGCAGGTGGGGCATCCTAGGATAGTCAGGCACCCAGACAGTGACCAAGAAGACAGAAATCATCAGCAGACAATTCCAAGGGCTCTTTCGGGGACCTCATAGTGGAGAGCTGGGGGGGTGGGGGTGGGGACTCCAGCAGCTACTGGAGAGAGGGATGATGGTGAGGGGGGAAATGATTTTTAAATGTTGATACAAAAGTACAGTGGGCCACAAGTGTTTACAAGAACATGACATTCTTTCTTCCCTATTTTAAACAAGAAAATTGAGTCTCAAGGAAGTAAAAAAAAAAAAGAAATCAGTAGTACTCTGGGAGTCTAACAGGGAAGATCCCTTGAGTTCTTGAGTTTGAGACCAGCCTGAGCAAGAGCAAGACCCCGTCCCTACTCAAAATAGAAAAATCAGCCAGGTGTCGTAGTGGGCACCTGTGGTCCTAGCTAGTGGGGAGGCTGAGGCAGGAGGGTCACTTGAGCCAAAAATTTTGAGGTGGGAATGAACTATGATATCATGGCACTGTACCCAGAGCTACAGAGTGATATTCTGTCTTAAAAGTACCTGTATCTGTTTGTCCAATTTCACTTACCCCATTGAACACAGAACTGGAAATTGGGTTTAGTCTATGTCTCTTTGGAGTAAGCTTTCCACTCTGTAGTATTTGATAGAATTACTGAAAAATCTCTGTCGTCACTCTGTAGATGACAATGCTGGATTCTAAAAAGTCCCTTTCCAGGATTCAGCCTTGGCCTCTCTCCGGATTACTATTCAGGTGCATGACCCCAGACAGAGGCAAAGCCACCAAAGCAGTTGTCTCCTCCCGATGTGAAGCAGGGAGCTAACCACGCTGGGTGGTGATTGGGGTAAAGAAGAAAAAGTGTCCAGTAACCAGACGAGGTAGATGCCACCCAGGACACTGCTTAGGCAAGGCCTGCAGTAGTGACATGTGTCATGGTGCCATCTGTCCTCTGATACCCTGGTAGAGCAGTTGGGTTGGTGCTATCAGTAGCCTTCTCCAGAGGGCAGGGAGCCTGTCACAATGGGCGGAGAAACCGGGTCCAGGCAGAGCCACATCGTGGCTGAGCGGTGACCTAGGAGCGTCTGTAGCAGTGGCCGGTCATGTGCAGACAGCAGTTTTGCAATCCTTGAATCTTGCCAAAGCCTCCTCCTGCACTAACTGGAACTGGAAATGTCACAGTGGTCGAGCCACGGGGAGATTGTGTGAGGACAATAACAAAGCCAGAATTCTGACCACAGCAGAGAACCAACTGCCAAGCCAACTGGAGGAAGGTTGGATCCCTCTGTGTGCTCATTGTCTTTGGAACAAAGTGTCACTTCATACTCAAAATGTCTTGCCTCTTGACTTTTCCCTGCAATTAGCTGTACTGAAGAGACAGTAGTGTCTGGGAAGAAGCGGTGAGGGAGACAGAGGGAAAGCAAGATTGGAAGCTGCTTACTTACATGTACAGCCCAGCGGACCCAAGGAGGGCAGGGTGACTCCATGAAGGCAAAGTAGCTTAGCAAGTCCGCAATGCACCCGGCCTGCTTCTCCCAGCAGCAATGCAACTTGCATCCATCACGAAAGAAATGAAGAAAGAAAGGAGCAAGGGAGGAAGGAAGGGAGGAAGGGAGGGAGGGAGGGAGGGAGGAAGGAAGAAAGAAAAAGAAAATGTAGAAAAGAATATTAAGACTTGATTGAAACAAAGCCACGAAATATCAAGGTTTGGCTGAATAAAAAAATGTACCTAGTTGATCATTTACTTTGTGCATCTGAGTTCCAAACCTAGTCAGCTAAGGCCTCCTGTTTTAAGTAGCGTGTCAGTCAACTTCCCAAAGGAAGGCAGGTGGCATTAGCAGGGGAGAAGCTGGTGCCTTAAACCCTGTCTTCTTTTCTGGATGCAAAGGAAAGAAGTAGATCTACCCCATGGAGGAAAAAATCGGAACGGAAGCCCAAAGCCAGATCCACAAAAAAGTCACCATGATGGTTTTACCATCTCAAAGGTGATTGGCAAGTTAGTGGCCCGTGTTGTGTGACAGTGTCTGTTCTGCTTTGCGATGAATGAGCCAGTGCTACGGTCCTCAAAACCAAAAATTGTCAGGTGGTTATGGACCATTAGAGCACACGAGGATTTTGGGGTGGAGGCAGGTTTTTATTTAGATGTCCCAGCTCCCAGTACGTAGTCACAAACGAGGGCTCCGTTAAACTTCTGTGGGGCTCAGAGATGTTCAATAATGTCTTCAGCCCTGTCATGCCTGACGGCAGGTGTGTGACCCCACCAGGAGGGCCGGGAAGGTGACCCCACCAGATGGAGTAACTCATGCAGACCTTGTGGTTTAGTGCCTGCTACCTGCCAGGTGCTCAGCGACTAAGTAGACGTGGGTTCCATTTCCATCTATGTTTCCCTACCGTTTAATCACTAGCAAAGATCTGGCCAAAGAGCAGTTTATGTTACCGAGTAATTTGAAGGCACTTAATTTGATTTTAATAGTCATGTCTAGGCAGTGCTAGTTTGTGATTTTAAAACAAAACAAAACACACCGTTTAAAAACGAGTTAAGGGTGCTCAATTCTACAGCACATGTACTAAAATTGGAATAATACAGAGATTAGCGTAGGCTCTGTGTAAGGATGACAAGCAAATTCATGAAGTATTCCATATTTTAAAAGATGGAGACTTTACATCGTTTTGTGCTTGCCTGGATGGAGTTGAAACACATTCTTCTTGGTAAAGTATCTCAAGAATGGGGGGAAAAAAGTATCCAATATACTCAATACTAATATGAAATCAATATACAAACAATTACACACCCACAAGAAAGATGAAAGACAAATATAGTCTAACAGGAAGGAGGGGAAGTGGGAGGGGAGGAGGGAAGGCAATTGGTGGGATCTCACCTAATGTGCACAAGGTGAGGGTGTTCAGCACGCCCCCGGGGGAAGGGCTCAACTACAACTTGAACTTTACCTTAGAAACAAAAACAATACAACCTAAACATCTGTGTCCTCCTATTAATTTGAAAAAAAAAAAAGGCATAATCAATAAAAAAAGTTAGCAGATTTATGTGGCAATCAAAGAATAGAAAAACTAAAAAAAAAAAAAATAGGTAAGCTAAACTGAGTTAATGAATTAAGCTGTGCTAGGTGATTTTTGTATGTTAGAAAAGTGATGGGAGGGAACCCAGGATAAGATAAATTGAAATAAGGGTAGAATAGAGGCCAGAACAGAAGGACTCTAGTTGTGGAGTTAGTGCCGCCCTTCAGTCTAAGCGCGATATGGTAGGGACACAGGGCCACATCCTCACTGTACCTCATGTCCCCTTCCTCTGACCCCCTGTCCTCCTGGCCGCTGTCTTCAGCTGAGCTCCCCTGCCCACCCTCCTCAGGTTCTCCTAAAACTACCACTTGAGACAAAAGATGATACAATTTTCATCCAGATCATTTTTTTTCTGTTTTGGAATGTTGCACGAGAAATTAGAGTCCCAAACCGTTAATTTTGACCAAACATAATTCCATTCTTCTTTCTCGCTGTCTTCATTTTTTCTGTCTGATTCCATGCTCACTTTCTGAACAAGAAGAGAAATTTTGGATTGGTTGGTTATGAAAAGTGAAAGGGGAAAAAAACAAAAAAAAAAACGTGGACAGAAGCACGCCCTTCTCCCTGGGTTCTTAGCATTCTGCAACGCACCTGTGTTAAAATATGAAGAAATAAAACAAATATAAATTATGCATTTTCCAACTTAATTTAAAATGCATTATGCTCCGCTTTGTTCTCCGGAATTAGTCTTATTAAGGGGACAGATCTGTATGGATTAATTTTGAGTCAGTTTATTCACTTCTTTGTAATTCAGTGGCAAGGATTTTTGTCCCCAGGCATCAAATTAATTTTTTTTTTTTACTGTAAGCAACACATACAAAATATAGGCCTTTTTGTGTTATTTCTTTGCTTACCTAGCCTGCAACATCGTCCCGTATTTCCACTCCATCTTGAATCTCTCTCTTTAAAGAACAAAACTTTCCGAATGATTTTTAAAGCAATGCAACCTTTGTCACAATATTGGAGTTAAATACAATAATAGCATTATCCCCTACCCAGGGCTCATTTCTATTAGAGTGCCTCCTTCCGATCCAAATTCAGAGGCGACCAGCCCCTGAGCCCCTGCCTTCCCAATAATTTTGGCAACATACGGAATACTATTTTATGACTATTTAATATACGTTACCAAATCAACATTTGTGAGTATTGTTTTAGTACGGTAATTCTTTGTTCCACTTGGACGTTTTAAATCTTTATTCCCCCCACCAAAACCGAGCAAGAAAATAGTCTGTATTCTTAATTAGTCTCCTTTAAACAAAATATCCTTTCATATGCGCTAATAAAGACGAAGGATCATTCCTCCTCTTGTTTAGATAACTGCTTGCTGTAGTATAAAATTGTAAGAGATGCCGTGCAGATCAAGTTGTGGGCTTGAAGTGGGGAAGAGGAGCAAGCTGTGCCATGATAAGCAGATTTTAATGATTTACTATAAATCAGCATTTTTGCCCTGTCAGTGAGATTGAAGAGGCAGACAGCTCCTCACATGTCTGCCGAGCAAATGTCTGCCTGATGAATCATGTGGTCTGAATCACTGATCACAACACTCAAACGCACATCCAAATAATGAGGCGAACACACACACAGGCTCCGATGCCCGCTCGAAGGCAGCAGGAAAAGATGTTTTTTCGTTGTGTGGTAGTTAAACCCTCACATTGATCCTCAGAGGACTCCACGGAGGGGAATAGAAGTGTATATTACCCGCTTAACCGCTGGTGCCCGAATATAGACTGATCTGCATAAATGCTCTTCCTCCCCCCAGCCACCAGACTTTTGATGAGAATCTAATCTAGTCTTGAGGAGAAAGGAAGGAGGTGGTGGGGGGAAACAGGCTGTAATAATGAACCTAAATGTAAGGAATCTGGCTGCAGAAAGCAATAGAAATCAGGGCTAATTTCCACTGGATGAAGGCTCATTTGGTCTGGGGGCTGCTCTGACAGTGACCCCCACCCTTCGCTCACTCCTAGCCCCGTGGCTTCCTCTGCCAGTGTCAAACAGACCCCCCGGATGATGGCTTCCCAGGCATGTGGGACCCCCTCCTGGGAAGGCAGGACCACCCATGTTGGAGGGACCCATCTGGAAACTAGGTATGCTGGACCCCGGACTGGACAGTGGCTGGAGGAGCCAGGACGCTGGGCTGCCTCTGAGCCCACCCTAGACCAGGACTTGGTGGATATTTAGGAAGCCTTTTCAGTGACCCAGAAGCTGTCCATGATGGCAGCCCCGGGGCCCCTCCTCTTGACCGCAGTAGCCCGGCGCCAGCCTCTCTCAGATGCTGCTTCATGTTTTTGTCCTTTTAACACAGTCATGTGTCCTCCTGGATACCTGCTGTGGCCTGCTCTGTGGTAAGATCACCATGTCAACACTCTGAAAACCCTCCAAATATCCTGCACAGAGTGCAGGCTTCATCACTACCCACCCAGCCCTATGAGCAATGAATGAATGGGGGCCAAGCGTTAACTATCCAAACTCAACGGGCTCCCCAGCTCCCTGCAGCCATGCCCCTCAGAAAATGTGAGGTCATCTGTGGGCTAAGGATGACCGGTTGCCCTTTGTCAGCTCCTTACCCACTCCCCCTGGCATCCGAACTCCTGCCCTGGTGCCGGCTGAGAATCCTCCAGGGCCTCATCCCAACCGTGGACATACTGGGTGTCACGCTGCTCAGGGAACATTCCCCAAGAGAGGTCTCAACTCAAGCTGCTGAAGAAAGGGCACTTTAACCACCAAGGGATCTTCTGCTCCATTCCTGTGCACACCCCCCATTCCAACTGTGCCCCAGAACAGGGTATCCGGGCTCCAGAGATCCACACTTGCACTCCTGGCCTCTGTGTGGGAAGTCCACCCCACCCCATAACTCCACTTACTATAGACACAGAGGTCCCCGCCCCACGCCCTGTCTCATTCCCATACTGGAAGTCACCTTCCCCCTTCTCTAAGCCCCATGATGCTTTGGGTGCTTTGTTCATTCATTCCCTTGTTCATTCATTCAATCAACTCATACTTAACAGAAGGCTCTCTGGTCTTCAAGTCGTACTTAGCACAAGGCCCTCCACATCCTGTCTAGGGATATGAACGTCATGGAGCATTCAAGCCTCTGGGATCGTCCCCCAGACTACGGCTTCCACGCCTGCTACTGGCACTGGGGAAGGAAATAAGTATGCTACAAATGGGTGACTGAGCACCTTCTGTATGTAGGGCAGTGTTCTGAGAACCTGCCATGTGCAGGATGGTGTTCTGGGCACCTGCTGTGTGCTGGGAGGTGTTCTGGGCATCTACTATGTGCAGGATGGTGTTTTGAGCACCTGCTGTGTGCTGGGCAGTGTTTTGGGCATCTGCTGTATGCAGGGCAGTGTTCTGGGCACCTACTGTATGCAAGATGATGTTCTTGGCACCTGCTGTATGCTGGGTGGTGTTCTGGACACCTGCTGTGTACTGAGTGGGGTTATGAGAACCTGCTGTGTGCAGGGCAGTGTTCTGGGCATCTGCTGTATGCAAGATGATGTTCTGGGTACCTGCTGTGTGCTGGGTGGGGTCTTGAGCACCTGCTGTGTGCTAAACAGTGTTCTGGGCACCTGCTGTATGGAAGATGATGTTCTGGGCACCTCCTGTGTGCTGGGCGGTGTTCTGGGCACCTGCTGTGTGCAGGGCAGTGTTCTGAGCACCTGCTGTGTACTGGGCTGTGTTCTGGGCACTGTAATGACCTTGACAGGGCTGAACAGGGTCATTCCCAGGGTGGCTCCAAGGACATGTGTCCTGTGTCATTGTTTAGGATCCCACATTTAGAAGGGCCCTTTCTGGTTTAAGGTCACCATAATAAAATTTGTTAACAGTTATTGAAAAAGCAGGCCTGTCCTTTTTTTTGAAGGATTTTCACTTGAGCTGTGAGGATCGTGGTAATAGACAAGTGCCTGGGTTAGCAGGGCCTTTCAGATGGTTCTAGCTGGTGAGACAGAGGGGAAGGTGGGGCCGCTGCATATGGGGGTCAAGGATGCTGGTGAGAGTGAGGAGCTCTGAGTGCCGTGCATACTGGGAAGCCCAGAGCAGGCAGGCTGAGATAAACCAGTCAACCCCATGTGTGAAGTGAGCCAGTTCACCCAACGGGCTGCCTCATAAGTGCCTGGACTTTGGTTATGATCCAATGTGGGGGGTCCTGTCACCTCCTTCCCTGGTTGGCAGTGGACAGACCAGACCGTCAACACCAGCAGGCAGGCAGCCTCACCTTGGTGCAGGCTCAGAAGCTGGAGCCTCATCCATTTGGCCCCCGGGGTCTTCTTTGTCCTTGTATTCACCTGATTGTGCCCCGGGAATGTCTACAGGAAATGGAGGGATCCCATAGAGAACCTGGAGATACCCCAGCACCAGTGCTACTCCCTGTCCTGAGTGCATCCTGGGACTTTCTGATGCAGGTGATGGTGCCTTTGGGCCTGGGGCATGGGGATATGGCCAAGCAGGTGCCCGGGCCTTCCCTTCTCTACTGACCCGTTGTGGAGTCTTGGAGTGCTCTGATGGGCTATGTCAGAGCTTAGCCCCCTTGCTTGGCCCCCGTGAGGTGGTCATGAATGGGGTCTGTTGCCTGTGGCGAGTTCATCCTCATTTTGGCCACTCACCATCCTGCTGGTAGCTCTCTCCTCCCACCACTGTAGCCTCACCCAGCCTGGCTTCCTGGCAGGAAAGACAGCAAGCCTGGCACATCATCAAGCCTCACTAGGAGGACTTGAGCTGACAAAGTAACGCAGCACCAGGCACAGCAGCTGGCGCCCTAGACTCTGCCACCTCCTCCAGGCTGTCCTCCATCATCTGCAGTCATCCCCCTGGTCCTTGAGACACACTCCCACAGCAGCGACTGATCCTCTGTTGTCACATACCACCAATGACGATCTTATGCAACAGCGACCTACAAGTAGGAAAAAAGTTCCCTGAGAGCAGAGAACTCAGTCACCATGATGCCGAGTGGAGGCACAGATGGCACGTCTAAGCCCCCCAGGACCTGATACCTGGCAGGTGTGTGGGAAAGATCAGGAGACAGGAACAGATTGGTGGGGGGAGTGGTGAGGGCGCAGCCACAGTACAAGCTGAGTGTGAGCAGGGCCGAGGAAGGAGGCCGTCCACACAACAAGAGCGATACCAGGCGCCGGGCAGTTGAAAGCAAATCGCAGCCACAATGTAATTATCCGCCCAGAAAAGAGGGTCCCCTCTCGTGGGACAGACATCCATGTGAGGAGACGGCAAGTAAACTCATTCTAGGTCAATTTAAAGGTTAAATGGAGGTCAGTGAGGCGGGGGTGGGGTGCTGAGAGCATCCCCGATGATGGGAGTGGTCTCTTGCCAATCACTCAGGACTTTAACCTTTGGCCCTGACATTCATCTGAAAAAGAAAAAAAAACTGTGAAGCAGATAATTGGGTATTAGTACACATACCATTTTAGTAATCTTAGAAAATAAAAAAAAGAAAGAGTGATTGCAGACCCAATGGCAGTTACTTTAGAAAGATAGTAACATGTAATTCCCAGTTTCCCAGACTGTAACTTTTGCACTTACCACTAATTTCTCCACTGCTCCAAATGCAGTGTATACATTTAGTTCAGAATTTATCATCACCGTTTGTGTATATTACGCCAGCGGCATAATCCATTCTCATGAAGCTAATGCTCGGCATTAGGAAAATGGACTCCATGTGGATCTGGCCAGGCTCCATCCTCAGACACCCCCCGAGTCAGTGCTGCAGGTTTGGGGGGCCCCGTGCCCCTCCCCCAGAGGATACGAGGCTTTATGTTTCGGGCGGTACCTCCAGTCGGCACTGTCTGATGACTGCAAGTTGCTGGTGACCATTGTCTGTGGATGTAAAAATCAATGACCTACATAAGATTTTGATTTTGCACTGGAGTTGAGGGGAGAAGAGAGAGAGGCAGAGGGGGGGACTGCCGTGCGGAAGAAAAGAATGAAACAGGTTCAAAATATTAGCATGTTGGACTCCAAAATATATTTTCAAGAAGATACCTTTTCTCTTTTCCTTTTGAACAGGAACATATTTAATTTCATGGTCATTTGATTAAAACAGTTAATTATATTAATGTGTTATTGAGCTGAGAGTTCTGGTCATTCCATGGTGGACGCTCACTCGGGTTCAGAGTACAAAACCTCGTCATTCCAAGCCTGTTTGGGAGCTCCTGGAACCAGGACCTGCTATTGAAACCCCTCACTGGATACTCAATCCTTGTTTTTATTTTCTTAAAAGAGAGAGAGAAATAAAAAAGAAAAACCCTCAAACTGCTGATTTCTGCAGAAAAATCTGCAAATGAACTGTTCTATTAGCACAAACATACCAGAGTCTTTAGAACCCTTCTCTTCAAAAGCATAATTAGGTATTTATTTCAGACATACTAACATCTTTGCAGTAGCTAATAAGATGCAGCCCATTTGAATATTAATATAATAAATGATTAAATTAAACAGCAAGATTCAGATTCAGAAATAGCCTTTATAGGTCCCAGGGGGTCACTAAAACTGTTTCCATTTCTTCCTACAGTTAACATAGTGCAAGGGACATGAAGGCATAGAGCAATATTTGTCTTATGAAACACGGAGTTTTATATGGTGCTATTCAGTTTTATTACTGCACAGTTTGAATCTGGGGCCCAGAGTGAAGTCACCACGCCGAGGCCTGACAGCCCCTCTTCCTGTCCGCTGCCTGCCAGCATTCCAGAAAGCTCCACTGCTTGGGGAGGAGTCCTTGCTGGTAGCTTCTGCGCCACTAGGCACCCACACGGGCAAGCACAAGGTAGACTCGTAATGGGATAAAAACAAAACAAAACAGCAAAGACCAGAAAACCAACTGATTGCACGTACCGAACCGTCTAGGTTGTGCTGTGTGTGTGTGGCTACGTGGGTGTGTTTCCCTAAGTGTACGTCCCACATAATAGAGCACATGTGTATGGCTGGAAGGCCACAGCCAAGAGCCGGGGTGTGGTCTGGGGCCAGCTGCACCAGGATGTGGGCACAGGCTTCATCTCACCACTAAGAGGGACCCCCTCCCCCAACTCCACCGGCAAGAAAAAGAACAGGCAAAGTCGGCAATTATAATTGGCCGTTATTCTAATAAAGGTGGTTCCCTTTTTAAATGAGTTCATGAAAACTGCACACTCTCCAAATCCCACGAACCTGAGATGTGTTCATAAACATCTGGCCGTGGTTTTTGCTTAATTAGCATTCCTTAGTTTGGACGGAAGTCTGTTTATGTAAAACAACACACACACGCACATACGCAGATTCTATCCTGCAAGCCACAACCCCCCAGAAATCCAAACCAGGCTCCCCTAATGGTCAGTGGGAGATTTGGGTCTTTCCACTACTCCTATTTGTCAACACAGCAGCGGAAGAGAGGAGATACTTGGATCTGAGTGCCTCATTTTACGATGCAAGCCTCAGATCCAACACCGAGTAACCTGCTACAGTCATGCTCAGAAATATTCACATTTTTGAAATAAAAAAAGATATTGAAGCTTGGAGGTCTGCTTGAATAAAAGAAGAGAAAAGAGAAAGAAAGAAAACACAAACCGACCTCGGGCATGTCCACAGGCCACACTATTATTATTATCCACAGCTCCAAATCTCCCCATCTCTCTAAGGAGCGGCACTGGCTGGGAGGTAATGGATAAACTGCAACCCGGTTTGCACGACTCCACTGTCTAAATTAGATAAAAGAAAAGTAGGAAGAAAACTCAAAGATAAGTGGTACAAAGTAAATCAAAACAAATCATCTTACGAAACTTTATTCACATCTGATACCATTTTTAGAAATTAAGGTCAGTTTTGTGGAACTAATAGGGAGTTATACCTATATATCTTGAACACCGTGACAATACTGGACGGGAAGATTTATACACCGGGGTTGCAGATGCAGAAGAAAGATATGAAAGATCAAATGGAAGTGCATGATAACAAATGAAAAATGGTCCCCACAGCCCATAAATTAATTGAGAAAAGAAGGTTGTCATTATTTGAACATGCTTTAAAATAAGGTATGGGGTCCAGATGGCTGAGAATAGATAGGCCCACAAAGTTTGAGTAATTGATGACTTAAAAATAAAACAAGATCTTAAAGAAATGACTCACATTGGGCAAGTTAGAGGAGGAATAGTATAAGGAAAAAAAGAGATTAAATAAAGCCTGCAGAACAAGAGCGAACCCCAAATCTCTGAGATCGTTAAAGCCGAAGGGAAACATACAAGCAGACAGCGCGTTCGCTGGGATTCAAAGTGGGGGCTCTGGTCAGAACGGGGCCTACTAGAGCGCATTTCAGATGTTAGTTCACTCCCCTACTTAGCTTCCTTTGGGGTTCTTGCTGCAAATATACCCTTTTGCCTTTTTTTTTTTTTCTTTTAATGGTATCAAAATAGGGCTGCACTGAGGTAGGCCACCAAGGTTGTTGCAAAGAATAGTTTTCTGCTGCTGCTGCTGCTTAAGTTAATCTCCCACTGGAAAACTCAAAAAACAATTTGCCTTTGGGGGATATATGTGGAGGGTGGGTGGCAGCTCGGGAATTGTCTTGGGGTGGAGGGCTGCCAAAGAAGCAAAGTCAATTGATTTTCCACAGCCATAGTAGACGATAAACTTCCCTGAGGAGGGGATATCGCTCGCTGCCCAGACAAACCCAGCTCCTCTCCTTCTCACGGCCCATGGGAAGACGGTGCTTATCTTTGGCACCATCTCCTGGAAACGATATTTCTGGGGCAACAGGATGCTAAACGAATTCTAATCAATAGCGCAAATTCTCCCTTCCTCCCTGCTCCCTCCCTCCCTCCTTCCTGTCCACCTGCCTCTCTCCCCTCTTTCTTCCTTTCCTTTCTCCTTTTTAAAATTTCTTTAGTTTTTTTCCACCAGCGATTCCTTCCTGCCTGCCTGCCTTTCACTCCCTCCTCCATCTTTCTAATCACTACTTGCACTACCATCTGTAATTTCACCCAGATCCCTGAAACACAGGAAATGGAAGCAGCGGTGTGGCGTGTTCCATATTTATGACTTCTCAGTACATTAGAGCATTTACTGACTTTGGAGAGCCCCCATCTGAGCACAGCGCTGTGGAAACACTCTCCATACAAGCCAAAAGAGGCCGGCGCGGGGCAGAGGGAAGCCTCTGAAGTGCGCTGATGATGCCTCTCCAAGGCTCCCCAGCAGGGCCCTGCTGGCACCTTGTATTAAATTGTTTTCTCCCCTCTACTTTTCTCCTTTACATACATATGTATTTTTGCCCTCAAAGCCACATATTTACTGTTCACGCTAACAGAGTATTATGAATATCCCAAATGCAGAGAGAGCCCCGGGAAAGGGTGCCAGGCAAAAAGGCCAGCAGGGGTGCGCGGAGGCCAGCAAGGGCTTACAGAAACCACCATGGGCGTGCGGGGGCCAGCAGGGGTGCACAGAAACCACCATGGGCGTGCGGAGGCCACGGTGGGCGCGTGGAGGCCAGCAAGGGCTTACAGAAACCACCATGGGCATGCGGGGGCCACGGTGGGCGCGTGGAGGCCAGCAAGGGCTTACAGAAACCACCATGGGCGTGCGGGGGCCACGGTGGGCGCGTGGAGGCCAGCAGCAGCACCCGCAGCCCCTTCCTTTGCCCAGTGAGGCACCAGTCTGTGTTATCACAATGCCCTCCTCCACTGCGTGTCCCCAGTTCCTTGCATTAAACTCCTAGGCAACTGATTACTGAAGGAAAAAAAATATATACAGCAGAATTACAGTGCTGCTGGACGTGTACAACCACCAATGGCCTTTCTGTGCTGAAGGGTATCGAGCATATATGTGTGCTTGTGCAACCTGTGTGCCTGCTGGAGCAAAAACTGTGCTGTGTGACACTATCAAGGCAAAGGGGAAAAGTCTTTTGTAGATGGCTGGGCGCTGTGGTTCACATATGTAATCCCAGCACTCTGGGAGACAGAGGCAGGTGGATCGCTTGAGCTCAGGAGTTCAAGACCAGCCTGACCATCCTGAGGCCAGGAGCGAGACCCTGTCTCTACTAAAAATAGAAAAACTAGCCAGGCACAGTGGTGAGTGTAGTCCCAGCTACTCAGGAGGCTGCAGCAGGAGGATCACTGGAGCCCAGGAGTTTGAGGTCACTGTGAGTTATGATGACGCCATGGCACTCGGGTGACAGAGTGAGACTCTGTCTCAAAAAACAAAAAAAGTCTCCTGTAGGGCTCAACTACAACTTGAACTTTACCTCGGAAACACGAACAATGCAATGTAATCACTAATCTGAAATTTTAAAAAAGAAAAATAAATAAAAAACAAATTAAAAATAAATTTGCTCATCACAGTTCACTGTCCTGTTGTTAAGGTCCATTAATCTTCCAGGAGGGACAGACACGGAATCAACCAAGGTGTGACCCTCGGTGCTGAAGGCGAGCCACAGGACTTGGAAATAATCTGCAGACAGAACGTGCAGGCAGCAAACATTTCAGGGGAGAGGCTTGCCAGGGGGCTGATTTGAATACTCTGCCTGGAGATTTATTTTGCCTTATTGTCACTGAAGGCGCTGCCCTCCCCCTCTCCTCACAGCCCCCCTCGCGTTTGACCGAGTGGCAATGGCTACGTCTTAGGAGAAGCTAAAAATGGATGAGAAGTATCGGAAACATGAACTTCTGCGGTTTTCAAAAAAAAAACGGTTCGGAATAGACGCGCCAACTCCTTTACATGTTCGGAAGAAAGAGGGAACAATTTTGTGAAATGCTAAGGCAGTGCAAAGTGAATGTTAAATAGTTTTTATCCACCAAAAAAAAAAAAAAAATAGACATTCAAATGCATGTCTTGCTTGTCTTTAACTAAAGTGAAATTTCTTAAATCCAGCTGTAGCCTTATGAGTGGGGGGTGGCGTGAGGGGTGGGGGCGGGACGCCGGGATCACAGAACAGCGTCCCTGAACCGAACCTTGTGTCATTTTAAAAGAGATACACGCTATTGATTTTTTTAAAATACAAATTTGGCAGATTTCACATGATCCATTACGTTTCTCGGGACGGTGAAGATGCAGCTTGCATGATTTATTCAGAGTAAGGTCCATTTTTAGCTATATTTAAGTCTCCTATTTGTTATTTAACACATGTCTAATGTTTTCTGTTCCTGCTGTGCACAGCTGCGAGCTGCTATTTTTTGGCAATTTTTGTGACTGGGAAGTGATTTGTGTCTTTGCATCTCACCTTTCTATTCTGTGGCCCTGCTGTTTTGATTTTTTCCCCCCCTAAACTTTGAGAAGTCGCGACCTCTGCCTCACTTTGCTGGGCAAACAGGAAGATGTTAAGGGACCCAGCCAATTGCGACAAACCTCTTACAGGGTTTCTAGAATGACATCTCTGGGAGCTGGGGTGAACTGAAATTTCAGCAAATTTATATTTAAAAAAAAAAAGATTTCTCATCTCAGCCCCTCAGAACAGATTGAAGCTGGTGATTTGGAAAAATGTCTGTCCTCCCAAAAGAATGTCTGTTACCATTTAATTTGATGCTGACATGATCTGGAAGGATTTAGCCAGGTAGGAACCTAAGTTGTAACTGTCACCTACAGAGGGGTCAGTTATACCCTGAAACTGTTTGGGGAAACACATTCCAAGCTTCTGGAGTCACCAGCCCCTGCTAAGCACTTACTCTAACTGTCTCTCTGAAACCACTGCTCCCTTAAGCACAATGGCATGCCCCTTAGGGGCAACTGTCAGAGGCCATGTCAAAGACATCCCTGTACCCACTGATCTTTATTCTTCCCCATCCACCTGTCAAGACAGACGTAAGTAGCAAAGAGCTGAGACAGGCCTGGGCAGACGGTAGCCTTGCCAGCCCAGTTTGAATCTATCACATATAAGTAAAAAGTCTGTAAGTGTTTATCTGATTCAGGCAAACTGTGATGGCACTGAGCAGCCTGGTGATTTATTTTTCCAGAGCCTAAAGGATCCTGCTTAATATTGCTTGATCTACGCTAACCTTCCCTGCACAGGGTCTGCCGTGGAGAGCCACGCTGCCGTGGTTTAATCCTGGCCTCTTACTTATCTGAAACACACTCTCTGACTGTGCTGTGAAAATTGAATCTTTTCCTCACAATCGTAGTGACATGAAAAATATATAATACAGTAAATGATTAATGCAGTTATAAACTATACCTGAGATAAGATTTAAGTATTCATATTTCTATCATGTTAATACAACACGATAAACCCATGAAGCAAACTTGACCGGGACATTTGTTATTCTGTCCGGTGTTCAATTATTCTTTGTCCAAATACAATTTAGGGGCCTGCTGTAATGCAGTCACTTGGTGCAACACATTATGTGCTTCTGGGAGATGATAGGTTACCACCGTCCGTGGTCAGCCGAGGAGACCGGCTCTGTAAAAGGCCCTGCCCAATGCAGAAAAATAAGCAGACAGCAGTGGCCCTGGGCCGGAGGAAAGTCCTCCTTGAAAAGATCATTTGTACCAGCATGCCAAGATCATTTCATCCGCCCTCCCTCCCTTTGATATAAGAGAGTCTCCCGTTAAAGGCAAACTTATTTGCTGTCATCAAGAGGAAGCTTAGCAATAAGTGATGCTGCTTAAAAGCTGCCTTCCCCAAGCACTGAATATCGTATTTTTTTTTTTAACTGTGACTATAAGAGAAGCCATTTCTTTGTTGGCTCCAAATGGCCCCCATTCCTTCCTTGTGCAAATTGCTCACACACGCCAATGTGCCATTTACCACCCACCTCATTATTTTTATACTTCCGATGATGTCGATTTTGATTTTCAAATGCCAGCCATTTATAGCTCATTCTAAAACACACACACACACACACACACACACACACACACAATTAAATGATTCACAATCTCTGTTATTAGCTGGGCTGTAGGGTTCTCCAGCTACGTCGAGGAAAGGCAGCTGAGCACAGTGGCCACGCACCTGTGTTGGGTGTCCCAGGTCTGTCCCTCCTTACGTAAGATACCCTGAAAAAGTTACCTCTCTACAAGCCTCAGTTCCCTGCCTATAAAGGTAAATCCTTTCTACCCTTAGGTTTGATAACAGTGTGCGGCACATAGAAAGTTCTCAGCCAATGTTAGTTATGGCTGTATTGTCTTTATTTCCTGGCTGACTCTGGATACCCATCTGCTCCGAGCTAGACAGGGGCACTGGGTTGCTACACCTCGTTTCTAGACTCCAGCAGCTGCACCTGCTTTAGGAGATGCATCCACCCTTGGCCTCTGACTTCAGGTCTTGGGAGGAGCTGTCCTTGCCAGCACCAGCGAGCAACACTTTGTGGGGGTCTCCCTCAGTCCCCACCCAGCACAGGTGAGGCTCAGTGGGGACCTGAAGTCTAAGGCCTGTGGGGGTCAGTAATGCAGTGTGTACACAACCCTCCTAGCCGCGTCTGCACATGGGTCCTGTGAGCCACGTTTAATTACGACCCAACTGTAATAAAGCCTGTCCCCAAGGACGGACAGAGGTCACCAGAGTGACCATCTATCCACCATCTTGAAGGAAGAACGATCACTACCACAAAGATGGGAGGACTCACTGTTCCCTGGTCTCTGGTCTCTCCCCAGAGTCTGACCCTCTTGGCTGGGAAGGGGAAGCCATCCCTTAAATTTGCCATGCAGTGGTCAAGTGGGAATGAGGAACGGACTTCTGTGTTTGTTAAAGCCAGGACAAAGGGTCATTGGACTGGCTCTCCATGGCCAGAGAAAAGCAAGATGGCAGTCAGAGTCCTCCGGCCTAGCGACAAGAAGGCGGGTTTTTTTTTTTTTTTTCTTTTGAGACAGAGTCTCACTATGTCACCCTCGGTAGAGTGCCCTGACATCACAGCTCACAACAACCTCCAACTCTCATACTTAAGCCATTCTCTTGCCTCAGCCTCCAAGTCTCCAAGTAGCTGGGACTATAGGCACCCTCACAACACTTGGCTATTTTTTTGTTGTCATTGTTGTCTTAGCAGGCCCTGGCTGGGTTTGAACCTGCCAGCCCAGAGCATGTGACCAGTGCCCTAACCACTGACCTATGGGCGCCCAGCCAATGTGCACATTTTCTACCCAGGTGGAGTATACTTGACCCTGGAGCCAACCCTGCCTGGCCTCACTAGGCACTTGCTGTGTAAGACAGGGCAAATTACTTACCTCTTTCATGCCCTGGCTTCCTCTTCAGTAAAATTGGATAACAATAGTGCCTACCTTGTCAGGCAGCCGTGAGGATTCTGTGAGTTAAGGTAAGTAAATTGGCACAAAAATTGGCACAGAGTAAGCCTTGAATCCAATGGCTGCTGCTGGTCACAGAGGGAAAGGGGTTACTGAGCCTGTGCCACCTGCCAGGCTTGAGACTAAGCCCTCATCCTGGCTGGGCTCACTTCACCCTCCAGAGTGGCTGCAACCCAGAGCAGAGGGTGAGCTGTGAGCCAGGATTCAAACGTGGCCTTACAGTCAGTACTGAGAGCGCCCGCCTGGTGGTTGGTGAGTAATGTGTGATATTGTGGCCATTATCCCGGCACAAGTGAATGTAACCCCGGATGGAAGCCTTTCCCTTTCGTCAGACTCTCGGCTCTGTTAAGAGTCCTTAGCATTGGCGGAGCATGGAAGGGAGGGTGTTAACTTCAATTCAGACCCCTGGTTGTCCATTGAAAGGCCTTTAGAATGATGGTACCACAATTTGGGATGAAACCAATGTGCCGACTTGGACAACTGCAGCATCACACACCTGGCAATGCAGTTGAAGGTGGCAGAAACTGCCGGGTTCCTAGGGATGGGCCAAGGGCCTTCACAGTGAGGAGAGGGCCTGTCCTCAGCAAGGACTTCCCTCAGGGACTGAACACCCGTGTGCCTGCAACTGCCAGCTGGCTCCCACGAGAAGACCCTGTCCTCAAAGAAGGCACGACTGAATTCAGGGGAAGGGGAAAAGGTTATTCAGAATTTTAACCAAAACAGAAAAGGCAGACCGGTACCTAACATCCTTTGATGGGAAAGGATTTGAAGATATCTCAGTCCAGATTACCAATGTGGGCTTTGAAAACACTGCATTTCCCATGAAACTGGGCATTACTGCTCATGGCAAAGGGTTATGGGACGTGAAAAAAGCATAGATTCAAATTTTGATACATTTCATTGTGATATGGAAGAATAAATCAGAATGACTTCCAGTGGCTGAACAAAAATTTGATTGCTGAGTAAAAATTTGTTTAGGTTCAATTAATATAGGGCTACCCTATCCCCAGATGAAGAAGCTGTGATGTTTCCTATGACTAGTGATATCATTGTATTTAGGAAAGGAAGCATGTATATAAACTATTATACCATATTTTATTAAATACTTGTTTGTTATGCATATTTCATACTATTCCTACATGTACAATGTGTGTATATATATGTATTTGCACATATGTATACAAACATATATCCCAAAAGATTTCTAACAAAAATAATGATGATTATACATATTTGGGCATTGGGATTATAGATGCCTCATAATTTGACGTATGACATATATATGTCATACTATTACTATGTATGTGTGTGTGTATAAACATACGGATATATCCCAAGAGATTTCTAGCAAAAATCATGATAATTATATATATTTGGGCAGTGGGATTACAGATGTCTCCAAGTTTGTTCTTGTCCCCTTCACCGAGCTTTCCACTCTATCCTCAGTGACAATGCCCTGTTTTCGTTAGAGTCACACTGGGGAACGTGAAAATAATCAGAAGCCAAATCTCGGCAGTTCAAGGCTGTCTGCTTCTTAGTCTCTGAGCTAAACCCGACTTGCACATTCACAAAACACGGTTCCTGTTACATACGCATGCCGTGATGTTTCATCCAAATCGCATCTGGAGCCGTGTCGCTGGACACTGGGCTGTCAGGGACTGAGATGGGCACCTCTAAATTCTGGGGGACGGCCACCTATTGAGTCATAGGTGGTGCCTGCATTTTGTTACCCTTGGTGACAGCTGCCAATGTGTGAGTGAATGTGAAATGTCAAGTTCTCTGGCACCATTCCTGGAAGAATCTGTAATTCACTGGCTCTGCCGTGTCATTCTCTGGAGTCTTGCCTGGGAGACAGGCTATGACCCACTCTGGATGGTGGCCGAGCTTCCCTTGGGGTGCTCTGAAGGCCACTTTCCCATTAGGGTCCTTTGGTAGGAATCTTCCCTCTCCCTCCCTCCTCCTGTCACATTCTCCTGGGATAGTGTATGGGGTCTCTGGCACCTTCCTTTTTTCATTTTTTTCCTGCCTGTATTTCTGGGTGAAATCCCATGGAAGCATGAAGTGAGGAGCCACGGGGTGGGGGGTGCCGTTCGCCCCATCTTATTTTAAACCATGATAAGGTGGCAGGAGCCTTCAGCGATCAGGAAGGAAGAGATAGGAAAAGGGGAGAGGCAGGAGTGAGCAGAGATGGCTGGAAAATGGTTTTGGTATTTGCTGGAGGCCCCACAGAGGCGATGCCTGTCAGTTCCTTTTTTATTTTTATTTTTTTTTTATTTTCTAATACCAATGCAGTCGACCGAGCTGTAACCTAAGGCACTGTGTGGATCACTTTTTTCTTAATTGCTGCAAATGAAATGCCTAATTAAATGCCATAAATTAAAAACTAACACTGGGATGATCTCGCTATGTCTGATCAAACAAAACAACTCACCCCTAAACGTGGAGAAAGAGGAAAGCCCCTTTCCTAGGTGAGCATGGTGGCCGCCCAGAGGTAGAGGGTTTGACAGACTGCCTAGGGCCCACAGAAGCCACCAGCAGTCCTCTGTCCTTCCGCCCTTAGAAAGAGAGACAAACTCCGCTCCCATGGGCTCTGAGCTCTGTGGTGTGCAGGTAAGAGACCTGCCTGCTACAAATATCCTCCACCCAAGTCGTGGACTCATGCTGGTGATGACCAGTCAACTTGGTCAAGCAACCAGACAATGGAAGATGGAAGAATGGGAGGCAGGGGTGGGCGTGGAGCAAGCCGTGCCTTTCCGGGGTCTAAATATAGGCTGCCAGACACTGGAGTCTGAATCAGCCTGATCTACACCAATTAGCGTAGTTCCATTTTGAATAACTGACTGAGCTGAACGTGTGCAAACTCGTGTGGTTATTAAAGAGACTCTGAAGCGTCGTCAGCCCCGATCCCTGTCTTTTGAGCACCAAACTCAGAGTTCTCCTGGCTCTGTCCTCCTCAGATGTTCTGGCCACCCCTTAAGCCAATATGGTCATGAATGAACTCAATAGGTTTGGGCCTGTGGATGGGACCGAGAAACTGCAGTGCCTTCCCTGAGCCCTCCCTTCCCACCCACCCAAGCACGGGTACCCTGCAAGTACAAAGAGTCATTCATGACACTCGGGGGCCCTCTGTAGTCCGTCCCGTCTACCCTGCCCTCTTGTGGAAGGCATCCTGCCTCTAGCTTTCCCTTCTCCAATCTGGCCTCCTCCAGATGGCTCTCAGAGACACCCCTCTAAACACGGGAAGACACCTGCCACCCTCTTTATTTTCAACCAATGCAGTCAACCGAGTCCTTCCAGGACCATCTCACTACTTTGGGCTGGCCAAGCCTCAATGCTACAACCTCCCTCCATGACCTGAGGCCTCACCGATGATAGAGAACTTGCCTTAGAATGAGCTCCCCACCGGAGGTGTGATTGAGGTTGAAATGCCCCACCCGCCCTTCTCCACCATCTGTCACCTCATCTTTCAAGGCTCAGCTCCCATTACTGGTACCTTCCTTCTTATGGTTGACGTGCAGAAACCCCTGGTGTTCCTTTGTCTAGTTACCTGGTCAGACTGAGCTCCTTGAGGACAGGGACTATATTCAACTCTTATGTTTATCTTTTTCGTGTTTCAGGGTAATTGAGGGTACAGAGAATTCGGTTACAATGTTTGCATGTGTTAGGTAAAGTTCATCTTATAATCGTGTCCCGCCCCCAAGAGGTGCTCCATACACCCCAACGCTGTGCCGGTTACGTGGGGGAACACCCATCCCTCTCCATCCTCCCCTCTCCCCACTCCTTTGCTCCCAGCCCCCCACCTTGAATAGATTTCAATTTTTCCCTTATGTGAGTACCAGATCATCTGCTGGCTTCATATGAGAATTGAGTACATTGGAGTCTCAGGTCTCCATTCTTGTGATACTTTACTAAGAAGAATATGTTCCACTTCCATCCAGGTTAATACAAATGACATAATGTCTCTGTATCTGTTAATGGCTGAATAGTATTCACGGTGCACATATATCACCACTTGTTAACTCATTCGTGGGTTGATGGGCACTTGGGTTGACTGCACATCCTGGTGATTGTGAATTCAGCTGCGATAAATTTGCGCAGTCTGGTGCAAATTTCCTTATGATAAAATGATTTTTTTCTTCTGGGTAGATGCCTAGTAATGGTATTGCACGATCAAATGGGAGGTCTGATTTGAGTTCTTTGAGGATTCTCCATACTTTCTTCCAAAAAGGTTGCGTTAGTTTGCAGTCCCATCCTATGTCCATCTTGTCATCATTCAGCGTATAAATCTTGGAGACTTAAAAACTGTTTCTTGAATACACAAAACTCTGAGGCATTATAGTCACCTGCTGCTCACCAAGGGGAATCCACACATTCAGGGAAAGGTGAGGACATCACTGAGTTTGTAACACAACCCTAGATGGTGTAGCCTACCACACCCAGTCCAGCCTAGGCTCCTGTGCACACCTGTGTAACTCAGTGGTAAGCATTTGTGTATCTTAACATATCTGAATGTAAAAAAGGTAAAGTAAATATATGATATTAAAGATAAAAAAAATACTGATTATGCCAGGCATGGTGGCTCATCCCTGTAATCCCAGCACTGTGGGAGACTGAGGAGGGAAAGTTGCTTGAGCTCAGGAGTTTGAGACTTGCCTGAGCGAGAGTGAGACCCCAACTCCTAAAAAAATGATAAGCCCAGCTGAGCACCATGGTGAGCGCCTGTAATCCCAGCAGCTTCCGGAGGCTGAGGCAGCGGGATGCCCACAGCCCGAGCCTGAGGTTGCAGTGAGCGATGATGCCATTGCACTCTGCTCGGGGCCTAGGGTGGAACTCTGTCTCAACAACAACAACAAAAAAGCAAAGGAATAAAAATAAAAAAATAAGCAAGGAAATAAAAAAAATACTGATTACTTGTAGAGGATATTTGTCGTGAATGGAACGAGCAGGACTGGGAGTTGCCCTGGGTGAGTCAGGGGGTGAGCGGTGCGTAAATCTGAAGGCCTGGACACCACTGTGCTCCACGCAGATATTATAAACTCTACACTTAGCAGCACTACATTTGTAAAAAATAAATTTCTTCCTCAATTATAAAATAACCTGAGTCTACCGTAACCTTCCTACTTTATAGACTTTGAAAATTATTGAGTCTTTCCGTAAGAACACTTAGCTTAAAACGCAAACATGGTGCACGGCTGTACAAAAGTATTTTTTTCTTCATATATCTATTCTAGAAGCCTTTTCTATTTAAATTTTTTTTTTAATTTGTTTATTACTACTTACACTTTTTTGCTAGAAAACTAAGACATAAACACACATTAGCGTAGGCCCTCACAGGGTCGCGATCATCTATGTGACTGTTCTCCACCCTCCACATTGTGTCCCACTGGAAGGGCTTCAGGGACAAGGACATACTTGGAGCTGTCATCTCCTTTGATAACAATAACACTTACTGACATGGTCTTCCAACAACACCTGCCTGAGATGGCCTTACAGTTAACTTTTTTTTTATATAAATAGAAGGAGTAGATGCTAAAATAACAATAAAGGTATAGTATGGTAAATTCATAAACCAGTAACATGGTTATTGCCATTATGAAAAATTACGCACTGCACATAATTGTACGTGCTGGACTTTCATGTGATGGATGGCATGGGGGAGGTTGTTTACATCAGCATCACCATGAGTTCAAGAGCAAGGCCTTAATCTGTTTTGTTATGGCAGTTAGGACATCATGGGCAATGGGAATTTTCCAGCTCTTTTATAATCTTTAAGGGGCCACCTTCCTCCATGTGATCCACTGTTGACCAAAGTGTTTTGATGTGGCACATGGATGACTCAGAAAAGGAAAAGTTATAATTCCCTCAAGCAGTGCCAGGCAAAGCATGCTGTATTCTAAAGTAAAAGCAAAGAGGGCAGCGCCTGTGGCTCAGTCCATAGGGCGCTGGCCCCAATGCCGAGGGTGGCAGGTTCAAACCCAGCCCTGGCCAAACTGCAACAAAAAAATAGCCGGGCGTTGTGGCGGGCGCCTGTAGTCCCAGCTGCTTGGGAGGCTAAGGCAAGAGAATCGCGTAAGCCCAAGAGTTAGAGGTTGCTGTGAGCTGTGTGAGGCCACGGCACTCTACGGAGGGCGGTACAGTCAGACTCTGTCTCTACAAAAAAAAGACAGGGCGGCTCCTGTGGCTCAGTGGGTAGGGTGCCGGCCCCATATGCTGTGGGTGGTGGGTTCAAACCCAGCCCTGGCCAAACTGCAACAAAAAACAGCTGGGTGTTGCGGCAGGTGCCTGTAGTCCCAGCTACTCGGGAGGCTGAGGCAAGAGAATCGCCTAAGCCCAAGAGTTAGAGGTTGCTGTGAGCCGTGTGACGCCACGGCACTCTACCCGAGGGTGGTACAGTGAGACTCTGTCTCTACAAAAAAAAAAAATAAATAAATAAAGTAAAAGCAAAGAGCATCGTTATTTGTGGATGTCTGTTCTCCCCACTTGCTCACCTGGCTCACCGGAGGTCACCAGGCTCCCGCAGGCTGCCGCAGCCCTCAGTCTGAGAAGGAACCTGACGCTGTCAGTCTGTGGTTCTGTCAATCACCAGCCTTTCTCAAAGACTCAAATTTGTTAGGAGGGTTAAAAAAAGCCTTTAAGAAATGTTGCCAGAAAGAATCAATCAATTTAAGCAGTTAAAAGTAAAACACGAGCCACTCATCTGCCCGGGAGGCGTTCCCTCCTGAAGCCCGGCTCCCTCTGAGCAGGGTCTGCTCCGGGTTAGGGTTAGGGCGGGAAGCAGGAGGGCACGGCCTCTGTGCGGGGTGCAGGGCTGACGGGGACCTGGCTGTGTCCACTTCTCACCCTGCCAGCTCCCAGTCACAGCTGTACAAAGGGATGAGATGGTTTCAGGTTCTTTATGAGTCACGGTACAGCAAAATGATGATTTGGTCTTGTTTTCTGGCAGGCGCTGGAGTTTCTTCTATTCATTTTTCTTGAGAAAAAGGGGGGAAAGTGATGCAAGAAGGAATAAAGAAAGGGAGGGAGAGGATGAGGGAGGGAAGGGACGGGGGAAGGAGGGAAGGGAGGAAGGGAAGGAAGGAGAGAATGAAGGAGGCCGGGAATGGAGGGAAGGAGGGAATTAGAGAAGGAAGGAAGGGAGAAAGGAAAAAAGGACCAGAAAGAGAAGGAATAGTTAGGAGAGGAGGGAGGGAGCAGGGACCTCATCCTTTTGCGTTTGGATGGCGCTCGGGGCCCCTCCACACGTGTGCACCTGGTCTTCACAGGGGTGCTCCAGGCTAGGGACTGTTAGCTTCATTTCTGCTGCTCAAAGCTGGTGAATAACTTTCTTAAGAACATGCAGCGAGGCTGGAGGCACACTGAGAATGCACTCTCTTATCACACTTTCAGAAAATACAGAAAGGCAGAGGTAGGGACCAGGAGAAAAAAGTAGAAACACAGAAACACTTTCTCTAGCCATGGAGCATCTTTCCAGAAATGATGGGGCATGACAGGCCGCCTCTGAGGTCAAACTCGGGGGTGGGCGGAGGGGAGAAGATGGGCTGGAGAGGGCAGGCGTGGTGACGCCAGGGCCCACCCAGCACCCTTCTGGCTGGGTCGACACCCATGGAGTCTGCAGGGTGGGTGCAAGTGAGTTAATACATCCGAGACCATCTGCATTGAGTTCGAAGTAAAAGACGGTTTCTTGGAACTTTCAGAGTAAAGCCAAAGGAGAGACACATCTTAAGTGGTTTCTTTTCATAAGGGTCTCTTGGGAACTGAAATCTTCGCATGTTGCAAACCAGGCAGCTGCCGGCATGGGGGATCTCAGAGGAGATGGAAGGTACCCTCTTTCCCTTTCCATAATGTCATGAACTCCCTCAAACATCTCCCCGGCCAGTCAGAAACTCCCCCATTGGATGTGATTTTGACTCAGGACTTTTACTTTTGTTTATAGATAAACACCATCCACAACAAATAACCCACAGGTTGTCAGGCACTTCCAGAGGGGGAAAGTGGTCTGGGAGGGGAGGGTGAGGTACAGAAAGGACAGAGAAAGGACGGGGAGGGAGGGCAGGTTGGCATCACAGGGCCTGAGGAGTGGAATGTCCCTCCCTCTTTCTCTTCTTTTAATACAATTAAATTTCTTTCTTGGCTCACCATGAGATAATCCCACACAGCTTGCAGACACATCGTTTTCAGGGGCTAACATACAGGAAAAGCTTCCTTCCTGACACATAGGTCCTGTGTTCCCCTGTTATCACCTGCCACCCTCACCTTTGTGACAGCCACAGAGGCCTCTTTTCTGGTCTCGTGAGGCTGTGTACAATATCTGCTTGATTTTGGAAGTGGGGGTGCAGAGGACTGTCAACAATCTCTACCTGATATGTAAATCTAAAATTAAAGTTGTTCTATTTATTCATTCATTAGGTTTCTTTAAAAACTACTGTAATAGCTAAAAATTCCATCAGTTGTCTTGTGCGTGAATGCACATGGCTCTTGTACACAGTAATTACATTTGTAGGGTACCTGGTTCTTTTCTAAGTATCCTAGAGGCTAAGAATTAAAAAGGAACTTAACATTATATAAACATTCTTCAAGCCTTAGCTAAAGCAAAGGGGCTCGGCCAGTTGTCCAGTTTCTCTCTGAGTGATCGCTTCTGATAACAGGGAACTTGCCAGCACGGCTCCCACGGAGACCGCTAACTGCTAGATTTTGACTTAACATAAAGATCAACTTTGATTCCTTATTTACTGAATACTTTTGGTATTACAGGCACTGGGCAGGCTGAGCCCTCCACACATACTCTCTGTCAATTGTGCCGACATCCTTATGAGAAGGGGATTGTTTTAAGGAGGAGGAAACTGAGGCAGAAAGAGATGATTTACTGAAGACCACACACCGTTAGGAAGTGGTCAGGTTGCCATCTGGTCCGAGGCCTGCTGACTTCCAAATTCTCAGTCTTGAACACCAACCTGGGGTCTCCGTCCAAATGTCTGTCCTACATCATAGGACAAAGCCAGTTCTCCTTCCCACGCATGCCCAGGACGAGGGTGGGGACAGTTCTCCCATCCTCTGTTCCTGCTCACCCCACCCCTACCCTTCCCTAGAGCCTCATTTTCCCCGGGTTAAATATCTCATTCCCAAAAGCCAGGATCCTTTTCCTAAGCACAGTATAAGTGACCAGTAGCCCCGTGTGAAACACCACTGTTGGGTTAAAAAAAAAAAGGGGGGGGCCATCTATGCATCGTCTGTGGTGGCTATTTCCTGCCCGTGTTGTCCTTGAGAACTAGTGAGAACCCTCGCCAAGGGACCCAGGCACAGCCCTAAAACCAGCACACGTCCTGTCAGCACCAGTGGCCAGTGGACCTGGACTGTGGCCTCCAGGCCACACATCTGATGTAGCAAACACCCTCCTGGGTGGTCTCTCTTACCAACTGGACACCAAAGTCCTTAAGGAGGGTTTTGATGTTGTTTGTTCTATCACCACCTCGCATGTTGAATGCAGCTGAAGTTCAACAGCCCTGTAGGTAGAAGAAAGGAGGGGAAGGCCGGGGAGGCAGGTGGGAGGGAGGAAGGGCTGACTCAAAGGCTTTCTCACATCTTTTGTGTTTACCTGGATGGAGTTGAAACACGTTCTCCTCAGTGAAGTATCACAAGAATGGAAAAGCAGGTATCCTGTGTACTTAGTACTAATATGAAACCAATATATAAACAACTACACGCCCACAGGAAAGAAAAACACAAGTGTAGTCTAGAGAGGGGGAGGAGGGAGGGGGAGAGGAGGGGGAGGAGGGAGGAAAGAGGGTGATTGGTGGGGTCTCACCTAATGTGCACAATGTGAGGGGGTTCAGCAGGCACCCCAGGTGAAGGGCTGAACTTGAACTTTGCCTTAGAATTGAAAACAATATGTCCTAAACATTGTACCCTCATATTAATCTGACATTTAAAAATAAATAATTAATTAGTTATTTAAACTATATGGGAAAGAAAGCCATTGGTGTAAATAAAGTTACTTCTGATAGAAAAAATAAAGAATTTGGTACATGTAATTTTTGGCCGGTTACAGTGATAGACTGGGGATATTCTACCACCTGGGTATGACCTCTCGGCCCTCACTGCAGAAGCAGTACCTTGAGGTCCAAAGAACGGTGTCTTTATGCCACCGTTGGTAACGCTCTAAATCAGCACTTGTTCCTGTCTGTTCTGGGAGCTGTTTGCTTTTGTGGCCCTGGCGTTGGTCTGAGTATATTATCTTAAGACGGAGCGAGAGGAAAATGAGTTAATTCATTTGTTTTGGTTGTGGATCCTTGCGAAAAGAATCGAGTTCTGAAATCCCTTACTTCTGAGGATTGTTCTGAGGTGTCTGTGCATCCCCAGCACAGGCCAGCAGTGCAGAAGGTCCTTGGCACAACCCTGCTAGGTGATGCCCCATGCTCTCCACTTACTGGTTCCAGTTTTGAATGTTAAATTTTTAGGCCAGAGGTTTTGTTGTTCAATTAATCATAGCACATCAGATTTAGTTTTGCTTTGAGAATTTTCAAGGCTTTCTCCAGACGACCCACCTAGTATGGAGGTGAGTGTCAAGGACGGCAAGGTACCTCGGTTTCCCAGTTTCCCCAGATCCCATCCTAGCCCCCACCACCTTCAGGCAAGGCTTTTGCAAATGTCCATTCTAGAAACCCTCTGTACCCCCCCTCCCCAGCCTCACCTGCCAAGCTCCATGTGGGCTAGTTTTCAGGGAGCCCAGGACAGGAACCATGTAGGCTGGTTTTCAGGGAGCCCAGCATAGGAACCATGTGGGTTAGTTTTCAGGGAGCTCAGGACAGGAACCATGTGGGCTAGTTTTCAGGGAGCCCAGGACAGGAACCATGTGGGCTAGTTTTCAGGGAGCCCAGCATAGGAACCACGTGGGTTAGTTTTCAGGGAGCCCAGCATAGGAACCATGTGGGCTAGTTTTCAGGGAGCTCAGGACAGGAACCATGTGGGCTAGTTTTCAGGGAGCCCAGCATAGGAACCACGTGGGCTAGTTTGCAGGGAGCTCAGGACAGGAACCATGTGGACTAGTTTTCAGGGAGCCCAGGACAGGAACCATGTGGGCTAGTTTTCAGGGAGCCCAGCATAGGAACCATGTGGGTTAGTTTTCAGGGAGTTCAGGATAGGAACCATGTGGGCTAGTTTTTAGGGAGCCCAGCATAGAAACCATGTGGGCTAGTTTTCAGGGAGCCCAGCATAGGAACCATGTGGGCTAGTTTTCAGGGAGTTCAGGATAGGAACCATGTGGGCTAGTTTACAGGGAGTCCAGGATAGGAACCATGTGGGTTAGTTTACAGGGAACCCAGCATAGGAACCATGTGGGCTAGTTTACAGGGAGTCCAGGATAGGAACCATGTGGGTTAGTTTACAGGGAACCCAGCATAGGAACCATGTGGGCTAGTTTACAGGGAGTCCAGGATAGGAACTATGTGGGCTAGTTTGCAGGGAGTCCAGGATAGGAACCATGTGGGCTAGTTTTCAGGGAGTCCAGGATAGGAACCATGTGGGTTAGTTTACAGGGAACCCAGCATAGGAACCGTGTGGGTTACTTTTCAGGGAGCTCAGGACAGGAGCCATGTGGGCTAGTTTTCAGGGAGCTCAGGACAGGAACCATGTGGGCTAGTTTTTAGGGAGCCCAGCATAGGAACCACGTGGGTTAGTTTTCAGGGAACCCAGCATAGGAACCACGTGGGTTAGTTTTCAGGGAACCCAGCATAGGAACCATGTGGGTTAGTTTGCAGGGAGCCCTGCATAGGAACCGTGTGGGTTACTTTTCAGGGAGCTCAGGACAGGAGCCATGTGGGCTAGTTTTCAGGGAGCCCAGGACAGGAACCATGTGGGCTAGTTTTCAGGGAACCCAGCATAGGAACCATGTGGGTTAGTTTGCAGGGAGCCCTGCATAGGAACCGTGTGGGTTACTTTTCAGGGAGCTCAGGACAGGAGCCATGTGGGTTAGTTTTCAGGGAGCTCAGGTCAGGAACCATGTGGGCTAGTTTTCAGGGAGCCCAGCATAGGAACCATGTGGGCCAGTTTTCAGGGAGCCCAGGACAGGAACCATGTGGGCTAGTTTTCAGGGAGCCCAGCATAGGAACCATGTGGGCCAGTTTTCAGGGAGCCCAGGACAGGAACCATGTGGGCTAGTTTTCAGGGAGCCCAGCATAGGAACCATGTGGGCCAGTTTTCAGGGAGCCCAGGACAGGAACCATGTGGGCTAGTTTTCAGGGAGCCCAGCATAGGAACCATGTGGGCTAGTTTTCAGGGAGTTCAGGATAGGAACCATGTGGGCTAGTTTTCAGGGAGCCCAGGACAGTGTGTGGCTTCTGGAAGTAAGTAGATTGTGCCTCCGGCATGGTCTTGCTGCAGAAACCCCCCCCCCCGTCAGGCAGCAGGGGCTCCGCGCTGCCTCTGCAGACAGGGCGGCCTTCCTGAGGCTCCATTCTGGAGACAGGTGGGACTCTGTGCTGCCTGTGAGTGGGCGCCAGATACGCCAGGTGACTGAGTCTCCCGTGCCGTGCTTGAGTCTGCTGACCTGCTGGAAAGACGGTTTCTTTGAGCTTCCTTCCCTCCTTCGCTGAGCAGAGGGGCTAAGTCAGGGAAAGCTTTTATGTGGCGCTGCGTTTCCAAATGTTCCTCCGTGATTGACAGCTCTGCATTCAGCTTCCCATTATGGCACCTGCAGATAATGAGATATCTTGAAACCGGAATTTCCAGCGCCCGAGCCTGCCAGGAATATTATCATCAGTGTTCTAGCAAGCCATTCCCGCTGCACACATGACCTCTACAAATTTGAAATGTCAAAACACAGCCAGGAGCCGAAACCAAGGCTACTCTAGTCCAAGTGGCTATTGGCTCTTGAACATACAGGAAGGCGTCCTTTATCTTGGGGAGAATTATGGATTACCAGAAAATAGTGATCTTTTCATTAACCTATATGTATTTAGAATGTAGATAATGTCTGTCTTTTATCACTCTCATAGCCTGTGTGGAAAAGACTTGAGAAATGGAGGCCTTCGTATTTCCCCAGCGGTTCCAGGACTGTTTGGGGGCTAATTCAGGCCATCAGATTTTTTTCATCCTCAGTGATAATTTGAGGCTTTAATTTTGTAGTTATTATAGCTACCTAGGTCTCCATATGTTACCAGAGAGGCTAAAGGTGGAGGGAATTTGGCCCTAAAATTAGAAAGGAATTTTACTCCTCTCCTTTCTTCTCTTTCTTCTCTTGGGCTACAAACTCAGATCTCTTAGCACAAAGAGGGTACAAGCTCATCTGTCCACTCAACTGAGCCCCCCGTCTGCACTGCTCTCTACAGGGACGTTCAGCGTGATAGCGGATCAGACACTTCAGGAATTTGAATTGCACAAAATGTGGTATTGGTTAAGTTATGTTGTCACCAGCAACAGGGGAAGGCAGACCGTGGGGTGGCTCATGGGGGGTGGACGTAGGGGAAGGGTGTTCAGAGAGCTTGCTCTCTGAGTCGGGCTCCAAGGGATGGGCAGGATTTTTGCCAGGTCCAAACTGATGGAAGTGAGGGAGATGGAAGGGTAGGTTTTACCTAACGACAGAGCCAGGTGAACAAAGGCGTCGAGGCATATAGCTCATTCAGGAGGCTATAAGAGGATGTGGTAGGCCTGGGTCACAGAGTGTCTGGGTACAGCGGGAGGCCTGGAAACACAGGGCAGCTGTGCCCCCTACAAGAGGCTGGACAGCCAGAGGGCTGGACTTTCCGCCGAGGCCTGATGACTCGAAGTCTGTAGTGATGGCTCTTGCTCCCTTTGTTCTCTTCCTTCCTTCCCATATGTGGGTAAAACAATCCTCCTCCACTCTCCCCCACTCTCCGTCCATGTCGGGGCTGACCCTATGGCGAGATTCTAAAGCAGACATGGGAGCCAGTTGTGGTCACCTTCAGAGCATGACATCCCTCGGTCCCAGGTACAGGATGGATTCTGACCCAGACGGGGTCAGTGAGAGTCAGCCCTGAGATCTTAGCTGGTGTCTTCACAAGCAAGTTATGCTACTTGCACTGAGATTTCTAAGCAGCCAAAATATGAGCTTGGCACTGGTGGCGGCCATGCTGGTACTGCCTGGGGATGGATTACCTATGGCTGTGCCCACTTGGAGGGATGCTGAACAGAGAGACAGAGAAAGAATCAGTTCCATTGATCATTCAGACCCGGACTTCAGACATTTCAGAAGCTGACTCTCACCCCTAGATTTTATCCTGGAACACAATATTTTTTTAATTTATTTGTTTGTTTGAGCATGTTTAAGGTGGTCTTCTATCCTTTACAAATCCCAAAGAATCGTAACGTATGTAACAGTATACTCTGACATGGAACAGCCATGCTCTCACTGCTGTGGCTCCAAGGGGGCCCCCGCCAGGCCATTGCACAGGCAGGTGACACCTGTGGCTGCACACTGTTCTAGAAAGCTTGCTGCCTCTGCACTTACCCGGTCTCTCTCTGAGACCCCAGGACCCCAGGCCCCATGAACAGACACATAGTCATTCCTACCAGCCCCTCAGTACAGATCTTCCACTGGCCCACAAGGATGCTAAAACTATCAGCACCAAAGCAGGAAATTTAGACCAGTTGTTCCAAGTAAATCTCCATCACTTCAGAGATCTTTTCAGAAAGGTTCAGAATCCCACTGAACCCCGACCCCCATGACAAGTCAGCGTGGGCTGATTGAGAAGGTAGAGCCGGCTCTAGGTCACAGCCCCAGGGGCACCGAGGCCCCACCCTCTGGGGGGCCATTGGCCTCCAGCTGAGGTCAGGGCCCATTCCCAGTTGGAGGCTTCATCTCCGTGGGGCAGTGGACAGTGGTCTGGGAAGCAGAGACGGCTAGTGCCTGCCCTCTTCCCGGGGGTCTAGACAGCAGGCCTGTCTCAGCACGAGGAGACAGATTCAGCCCAGGGAGTTTCCATCCTGGTAGGCCCAGGAGCTCTCAGCTGGCCAAGCTCTCAGCTGACCACATTCCCAAAAGGCATCCTGGATATACGGGTTCAGTAATGTGTGTTCCGGTACATTAGGGTCACTATGAAAGTTCTGAGACATTCAGAAATTCAGAAATAATGGTCCATTATTTCACTTCCAAGAAACACAACCAACAGCATCTTTTCTGATTCATCTGTGCAGGTGTCAGCTTGCTGGGCTCATAGGTGTTTCTAGGAGGGCTTCATTTGTTTACATTCGTGCAGATTTCACATTGCTTGATCTTTGTGTATCTCAAAACTTTCGTAATGGCCTGGGTATATAGGCCTACACACAGACGCAAACTCACCCAGACACACACACTCTGCTTTTTAAAGATAGAAAGGAGTCTGTCAGGGAAACTTCATCTCACTAGTCTACCAGGTCAGCTGGACCCAACAATGGAGGTGTGTATCCCCACCGAGCAATCGACATTCCCCTAGGACCCCTGGAAAGTTCTTTTTCTTTTTGCTTTTGCTTTTTCTCACAATAGCATCTGATGACAAAGAGAAACTGGCAGTTTTGGAAACAGACCTTACAGGGTAAAATTAGAAATATCTCAGGGCAGGTGCACAAATGTTCTCAAACACAGACCAAATCATTGAGTGTCAGCTGCATTGCCCCTGCTCAAACATCTCGTGGCTCTTGGGAAGTCCACGGCAGACAGGAAGGTGGGCGTCCCCTGTCCCCAGAGCTTGTCCAGCCCAGGCACAGGGCAGCAGTGAACGCGGGGCCGGCGGCGGCTGGGCTGCGAGTGGCAGCAGGCAGGGTCAGGGAGAGAAAATGGCCGCCCTGTCGCCGGGTCCTTCCGTGTGGTCCTGTCGGGAAAGAGCCAGAGCTCCGGCCGGCCGGGGCTGGCTGGCTCCCGCTAAGTACTAAGGCCCTGGCGGCGGTGGGGGACAGAAGACGAGAGACAAAACAGGGCAGCTGCAAATGAAAATCACCCTGGGGAAGGTTACAACTAGATAAAGTTTTCGACAATAAGATTCCAGAGACTGCTGACGGGAGCAAAGCTCAATATTTTAGTCTCAGTACAAATTTGCTTCAATCTTATACAACTCCCATGCAGCATTGCCCACAGCTGCACGCTGTAAACAACAAACAAATCTATTTCCATCAGCCCTGCTGATGCCAGGAGAAAAGTGCGTGAGCATAAGACATGCACAGATGTAAACCCTCACCTGAGCCTGGCTCTGCCCTCCATTTGGCCTCTCTAACTTAATATCGTTGTTACAAAGCTATTGGTCTCCTGGTAGCTAGCTGGCTCAACGCAGAGCCTCTTCTTCCAGCTAATCTGACAACTCCGATCCAAGAAGCATCAAGGGCCCAATTAAGAAGACACATCTTATCAAGGAGCTTATTTTGCATAACAGAATACAAATGACGAATAAAAATTTAATGTTTAATAACTTAGTACAAAGAGGGCTGTTGATATAGAATGCCTGGAATTTTTATGGAGGCTGTCAGACTTGTGATAAAACTGTTATATAGGAACACTTGGCAAAAAACAGCGTAGAATTTTTCAGTAATGGTGTGTGCATGATATTGCATTAATTCTTGATAGGGAACTAACTGTAAGCCTGGGAATCAGCCAGTATGAGTTTCAGTGTAAGATGGGGTCTGTGTCTCTGTGTGTGTGTGTGTGTGTGTGTCAGGCTCCATTCCAGAAGGCTCCGAGGGTGTGAATGGTCGTGCGTACATGCTTTTATGGAAGAGGATTTCAGTGCATTTTAATGAGGACTTTGCTGAGAAGTTGCTGCGTCCTCTGTAAGGCATTTGGGTGTGTCGTACCGACACCAGCAACAACAGGAAATGAGTAGGATTGCTTTCTATGCTTACAATCCTGATGCAAAGCTTCGGGCTGGATTCTTCCGGGTCTGTGCCCAGGAGCACTGGAAATTCTTCATTTCCTGTGTATGAGGGTGAGTGGGTGGCACTAGGGAATGAGAAGGATGACTTATTTTCTTGGGACTCCAACATCTGGTCCCTGGAAACAACTAATAAATATACACCCAGAAAGACGAAGCAACTCTGCAGAGTTATCCTATTGCTTTGGCCAGGAGGATACCTTTCAACAATGCATCCGTTCAGATATTTCCTGAGAGCCTAAACTTGGCTGGACTCTAGAAGGAAAGCTCTAGCTCCAGGAGGCAGGTTGGGAGAATGGATATGGCCACAGGCCCTGCCGTGTGCTGCCTGGAAGACATTGGACAAGTTGTCCAACGTCTCCAAATCTCCATTTCTTCAACTGTAGATTGGGCTCTGAATGGTACCTACCTCTCTGGCTTAAAGTGATAACCCACTTAAGGCATTTATCAAGGAGCCTGGAGCATAGGAAACTCTCAGCAGGATTTGATTTGCATCAGATCAATTGTATCCCCTGATCCTTGGGCCCAAGGAACACTGGTGTCCACACTCTGAGCAGCTTTAGACGGATGGTAAAACATCTTGACATTGTGACTGGGACTCCACCAAATTCCAAATGTCTGTCAAGAGAAACTGAGCCTTCGTGCGTGTCTAGTGATGTTTTATTTTTAAAGTGTTCATTAACTAGGGCTAAACTGAATCAGAGCAGAACTCTTTCAGAGAGATGTACGCAGCCCATCTATACACATGCAAGATGAATTTCGTGCTGGTCCTGTCCCGTTGCATTAGCGTTATTACTTTGAATACTAAATGGATTTCTAATGATTGGACACTGGAAGGAAAATGTGACCCCTTTAGAGTCGTCATCAAACTCCACAGGCAAATTAGAAATTGTGGGGTTGGTGGGGGTAGGGGTCTTATCCTAGTGGCAAAAAGTCTGCCAGACGACACAAAACACACTCTGAGCATTGTGGCGTGGACTATTGAAAAACATAATTTACTTGATGAGGCTAATATTCAAATGCAAAATTATATTAGAATTAACACTACAGGAGGGGCTTCTGCATGGAGGATTTGTGACAGAAATAAAATCTATCGGTAACACTTTCATTGTTCCATCATTATGAACTCATTTGCTATTCACTGTAATAGCACCGACCATAATGAATCTGTTTGAAATTCATGTGGCTATCCCACACATTCGCAGGGTTTCTGGTATAATTCACCATCCAATGAGCATTAGTTAACGCAGACTTTGGACCAATAAAGACGGTCTGTCCCACCCCTACAGTTGCCTGGAGCTGTCGGAGAGTTAAGGGACATTCTGATGTTGAATGATCCCCCTGGTCCCTCCTAGTTTTCGTGCCATCCCTCAGGCTAGAGAGAGCTTTCTGGATCCCAAACTGGACATAAAGGAAGAATGATCTCAATTTAGTTTTTGGAGCACAGAGAAATCCAAGTTTCACCCCCTGATGCCACTAGCTCAGTGCTCTGAGATGCAGACTTTAGTATCCCGCCTTTCACTCTGTACCCCACCGGACCTGCGTGGGGGCCCCCACAAGGCCATGCTCACAGCAAAATGCTACTTATACCAGAGTACAGGCTCCTGTCCACTTTCCAAAATAATTTCCTACCCAAAATCTCAGGGCTCCGCTTTGATAACTGTGCAAATGTTTACCCTGCGTCGGATCCCTCAGCCCGGGAGCACGGCCAGTTTCCCAGCAGCTCAGGCTCACTGGCAGTCAAATAGCCCAATCCTACAGAAAATAAAATCCGACTAATACTGGCCCAGTTACTTCATCACTTGTCAGGGCACTAGGTGAGAGCTCTCTATTAAACTCTCTGGTAATTAAACGTGTAAAATGTCCCTATCACGCTCCCTAGTTTCTCAGTAATGGATTTACCCAAGTGCTGCTGCCTGGGAGAAAATCGTCCTGTGATTGGGAAGAATGGCTCCATCCCTAATCATGACTCTTTCTGCTTCAATTACCCAAATGTTTCATACTCATCCAGAGGTTCTAGAAAATTGAGAGCCAGTATCATTTTTTTAGAGCATGTTATACCTGTGATCTTCTTGAAAAGAATGCCCATTCAGTTTCTTAGCACTTGGAGAACTGTGACCTCCAGGCTAAAGGTATGATGTGTAAATTCACACGCCTTTTAGCTTCAGAGCCTTTTGAAAAGACAGAACCTTTTACCCCAGGCCTGATGGGAGAGAACAAAGAAGCAGGTTTGTTTGTGTCTTTGAGGGATGCTGGTAACCTGAGCAGAAATGCACACAGTCCATCTAGGCATCAAGGCAGGAGGTACTCTTCCTAGGAAAGAGAGAGCCCTTAGGATGTCTTCCCCTGATGAACTGGGGTCTTTGGGCAAGTAACTTGTCCATGGAAATCAAATGGCCCAGTCTTCCTCAAAATAAACTCTCCCATCGTAAAGTAGAGATGCTAAGAAGATTGCAAAAATAGGTGAGGCAGGATGGAAGAGGCTTCTCCCAGCTCCTAACGTAAAGTCTGGGCTCACACACTAGAATGCGGGAGTATTGCACCAAGCAGCATGTTACCATCTCAGCTGGAAACAGATGTGCCCGCCCCGGTTTGCTCACGCAAGTCAGGTTTGGTTAGCCTCTCTCACCTTCTCTGCAACGTGGAGTTTCCTTTGCTCTGGAGTCACCCTCACAGGCTCTGACTTCTCCAGTATCTGCAGCTATAGAACAACGCCTGCGTCTGGGGAGGAGGAGTGAATTAGACCCTCCCTGGGGTTGCCGGGGCGAGCACAGCCACTTCTCCCTGCTTTACTCTTTGATTATTGCCACCGTTGTTGTTTTTCTCTCTAATGTAGCAATGATTTCCCACTTTTAAGAGAAAACATTAAACCACTAAGCTGTCACAGAAACAAATGACTTCGAGCATTTTTAAAACGTGAACTCAGCAGAGGAGGAGGTGCCCCATGGCCCTAGACTGTGCTGTCCCCAGATGGAACGCATACTCCTGTTGTTGGGGTCCCAAATCCAGCGTCCTCCTTAGCAGGTGTACACAGACAAAGAAGCAGAGGATGGCTTGGGGGTTAAGGCCAATAGACTCTTCTGGTTGAGCTGTCTTGTAGTCCCCAAGATGAATTAGGGTGAGGGCCCAAAGCCCTGAGCTGGCCTGGCCTGGTTTTGTGGGTTCCTGTCAGCCCCTCAGAGTTATTCAGCATAGTCTTGGGTGCAATCAATACACACCAAGTACTTTATAAATACATCTCCAGTGTGGAAAACAGCAGCCTAGGGACTGTGCCCCACCACCAGCCAACAAGTCCCTTCTGCGAGCCACATGTCAACTCACCTCGAATTAGTGAACCCCGGTTTGATTCACGCCCTTACACACACGCACACACATATATATACATTTTTTTTTTTTTGAAGAGACACCTACTTAAGAGAATTCCTCCCCAGAATTTAAGAAATAATGAATGTGGACCTCAGCAGCCCCTGGCCTTTTCGTAGTTCATAATGAAAACGAATGTTCATTTTTCCTTTAAAACTGTCTTGAGCTAAATGATACTGACGCTTTCAATTTTTAACATCATAATCAATAAAGGCTGCTTATGCACACTTTGCAAAACCATCAGTTTAGAAGTTTGAAAAAAATCTGCATATGGCTGCAGCTTGCTGGCTGGAACGCTCTCGCACTAAATCTTCTGAGTTAAAGTTTTACTGGTGTGTTATGAGTAAAAATGCCTTGTCAGCCATCTGCCAGTTTTTCTCCTAACATCCATATTTCCAACCCTTGCTAAACATTGGGAGCGTGCGGCCACAGGAGGCCACCTCTACAATTAAACAGCCGAGCTCGGCTGCAGAAGCAAGGGAACGTCATGAGACAACTGTCTAGTATTAATTTTAAAAGTCCATAAAGACTAGCTCTGACCCATCCAGCTTGATAGCCTGGCAGTTAAAGATCCCAGGAACTGTTAACCCTGGGAGATTTTTTTTCTTTGAAAGGAAGTGGAGAAGTAAAAAAGGAAAGAAAACAACCACAACAAATAGAGAATGAACCAAGCGTCAAAAGCTTCAATAGGTGCTAATCATGGCTGATTAATCAGCCTCTAATTCCACTGATCCAAAAAGGTTACCAAGTCAATTGTGTAAAATTAGCTCCTTGTCCTGCTGTCCCCCTGCACCAGGAGACTCTATCTGTTCATTTGCATCTTTTGCCAATGTTTACTAAGAACTCAGTTCATTAGCTCATGAGCGTAAAGTCAGAAATTGGAGGGGACTGTGCATTTTCTCGCTGAGAGTAGTACTTAAAACAAATAGCATCGCTTCCTCAAACATTTATAGATTAAACTAAATGGCATTAATTACTGTAAATCTCCCATTTGTGAGCAGAAAGAAGAGGAAAAGGGAAAAAAAAAGATATATCCTCTTTCTAAGGACCCACGGTTTCATGGCAAGATTGCTCTGTTCTCATGTCATGTCTGGTATAGTTGGGGCAAATGTTTAATCATGGAATTAACAGGGAGTGAGTGGCGAGGGGAGCTAACGAGGTTTGCTGCGAGGATGCTCGCTAACTTTTTATAGAGCCACGTTCTGCAAAGCTCAGAAGCAGAAGGTTGCTTTTGAAAGCCCTTATTAAAAAGAGATCCCTGCCACATATATAGAAGCTGTCTTGGGAAATACCTGTTTTACCCATGTTTGATAATCTTGGAACCTGCCACAGAGAGATGGAGGAGCCAGAGCCAGGCTGGGCCCAAGAAGACCATTCAAGGCCTTATGGAGGAAGCTGGGGATCAATAGGAGAGAGAGAGAAGCTCCTGATTATTTTCTGAAAGTGTGCCTTGTGGTGTGTTTCAGATGAGGGAGAATGTGCTTGGAGAAGACAAATAAGGCAAGCAAAGTGGGGTGGTTTGTAGAGCAAGTGGGCTTGCTGGAAGCCACACCCTGTCTCGGAAATGTGCAAAATTCTCAGTTCTTTGTAAGGACAAGACACCAGTGTTCAGACTTCACCTGTACCAAGGGGGTTTCATCCATCTTCCTGTCTTCAACAGACTTGGGAATGGACTTGAGAGAGCACATTGGCCGGGCAGGGGCCCCCTGAAGTGTGCAGAGCCAGAGAGATTTTACACAATATGCTGGTGTAGACCAAACCTAGGATGTGTCCTTACAGGCGTCAGGCAATGGACATCCCTGATCCCCGGGTGTTCCCCACTCTTCCAGGTTCAGCAAACACACATGGTCTGTTCTCAGGGCCTCTGCTCCTGTCTATGTTTTTCTATATTTTCTGGCTAAAATGTCCTTTACCCCAACCCTGCAGACTTCTTCCTTCCCTCTTTCCTCAAATCTATGCAAAGAGTCAACTATGGAGGGATGGAGAGTCCAGTGGGAGCCCTGTTGCTGTGGACTCCACCTTCTAGAGCTCACATGGAGAGGGGACGCTGGGCACACCCAGAGGTGGTGACAACCAGGTTCAATGGTAACAGGCTCGCCTCCTCCAGGAAGCCTCTGTGGATTTCCTCGGGCTGTGTTCTTTTCTGTCCACTGAATACAGTTTCCTAATGACAGTTTTTATGCCTGTCTTCTCTGAGCGTGAGCCCCCTAAAGACAGGACATCTACATCTTGTTACCCCCCAGCCCAAGCCCAGTGCTGGGACGGAACAGATGCTCAGTACCCATTTGCTGAATGACTGTGCCTCCGATCCAGACTTTTTCTTGCTACGTGCTGTGTGGACACAGGCCCTTTTCCTCCCAGCTCTCAGCTGTCACGACTTGGTACCAGGCCCCTGACCTCTCTGGCCCTAGGAATTAACAGGTTTGCCAACAATATGTAAGATGTGTAGCTATTAATCAATCCCATGATGAGATCATTAAAGGGAGATGTGTAGTGAGGTCCAGTTTTAGGGGATAATGGGATGGAAAATTATTTATTACCTCTATCTTCCCTTATTTCTGTATCATCAGCCGATTGCTACATAGGAACATCTTGTGGGCATAACCAGCTTTTCAACTTCCTGCCCCTAATAAGCCTGGCTCATGGTAGATACCCAGAAAATATCTTCAAAGGAAGTATTGAGCAGGCTTGGGGTTGGGTGTATCAAGCTCTTTTCTTGTGTTCCAATAAATCTAGAAGGTGCCCAATGCCTCCTGGTGCTTCTGTGCCAAAGCCCAACATACCAGGAGGCCTGAAGGTCACAAGTAAGGTTAAAATGATGAATGTCAAGGTTACCTTGAAAATCCCTTAGACAGGCATCCTTTTGGAAGCCCACTGTGGCCTCCCAGCCAGTTAGGTAAGACATTTTTTCCTTCCAGTGTTGGATTCCTGAGCAGAATCTCGGGAAGGGGGTTAAAAGAAGTAGTTGTCTTGCCTTCAAGATCCACACTGTATGAAAAAATATATCTTTCTCTTTGCAAAACTGGACTCGATGCAATAAGATTTTTACACCATGGCAAGGACAGACTGAGAACTACTGAGGATATACCCCCAAAGTCACATCACCCATCTCATGCTTCCCCGAGGCCACCAGGTATGAACATTGGAATTCCCTGCACTGTGAGTGCCATGGCGCCTTGTAGCCTCGCTGAATGCTTCTCAGCTGTCTGGTGGCTCTTTGCTACTTGGGAAAATACCAGAGGCTCAAGCCCACATGAACAACCCAAGCAGATGGCTTCCAAGACCACCCCTGTTGCATCCGGACACTCCCCGGGCTCACAGGCGGGTGGGTGCCTGGGCAGCGCTGGGGTGGGCGCCACCAGGGAGGCAAGGGCCGGGGGCTCGTTGCAGGGAGTGCCTCAGCTCTCCTGAGCTTCCTGACTCATCATGTTTTTTTATTAGCTCTTTTTTCCCTGATAAACCTTTGCAGAAGAGGAGCTCTTGGAAACAGCTGGAGCGATTCCCTTCAGCAGGTGGAGTCTGGCAGGCCGGTTCCCAGATCCAGCCGCCAAATCACTCAAGCTCCCCCCACTTCAGTGAGGGAAGCAGAGAAATGCAACGTAAAGCAGCCTCTGCGTCTCCACCTTCTTACTGAATCTACCCAAAAATAAATACGACGAGCCGTGGAGGGGTGAGGGGGCTCAGATTTCCCATCTCTACCGAGGAGGTTATTTTATTATTGTTGTTGATGGGGGGGGGGGGTAACAATTCCTCTCTAGTTCTCTCCCTCCCTTTGTCTGTCATGTTTATGTTTCTGGTTATGCTCTAGTCCGAGAAGGCTTTTCTCCCAGTAGACACCATCCCTTTCTTTCTCTCTCCCACTTCCTGTGCTCACTGCAATCCTTCCCTTTTTTTCTAGTTGCATCCAAACTGTGGTCCAACCAATGCGAAGGAAAATGGGAAAATCAAGGGCTGTATTTTTAACTATTTTAGCATAATATTTTTAGGTTTTTTTTTTTTTATTATTCCGACCTGAAATTTAAAAATATTTTTTATGCAGCATCAGCTGTGTTTGGTCATAAATTCTCATAAGCCTTCAGACTTGTTCACTCTCGGGCCCAAGGAGCAGACTCAGGTGCCCTGAACCCTCAGCTTTCCTCTCGCCCCACACCGGAGACAGGGTTTGCGCTCTCTTCCCTTGTTGTTCCAAATTTGTGGTTTTGCTCGCATGCAAGAACTGGCTACAGTCAGGAGACAATGAACAGGCGGGATGCTGTTCCCCAAAGCTATCTCAGACCCGAAGGAAGCTCTCTTATTAATAAGCAAGGCTGAGGATTTCTGAGTGGGGGTGAAAAGGGCTGTTCATCTGTCCATACTCAATCCTTGAAGGCGATCATGTTGGTCTCACTCAGGACAAGGGGACAGATTTCAATTTGCATGTCAGTGGTAATGGATTGGTAATAGCCGCCTGGAATGCCAACTTCAGGAAGGTTCTGTGGCCAGGCCTGGGTCCAGCAGAACAGTGGCCTCCTGGGGACAGTGCCGTCTGCCACAGAGCTAGCCTAGAGGAAAGTCTCCATCTTGTTCCTTTCTGGGCCTACAATCTCTCAGCTCTTTTTTAAGCCTAGGCAAAGTATTCCAAAATGAAGGAACACCCAATAAATCTCTAGCAAATCCATTAATAATTTTTTTTTTTTTTTTTTTTACTTTCTCTGAGCCACCATTTTGGCAAATTGAATACTGTACAGAAATTGTTTTTCTTTCCAGGCACCTTAACTGCTTCCCTCCCTCACCCGATCTCACTGCTGTTTATAAAGGGCTCTCCGATATTAATTAGTCCATCATTCAGTTGTGTGAGTTATTCCAGGGATTGTTAGCAAAACAGAATATTTGTATCCCTCACAGGGTGATACAATTCTATGAACAACGATGGTTGCATTTTCTTTGACGTTTTTGGAGTCCTCATGTTTGCACCACAACTTGCGTTCACATAAAAATAGAGAGAGACAAAAGAAAAAAGGTTGAGGTTATGATGCATTTCCTGTGATATTTAATAATCACATTGAAACACTGACACATGTTGCACCGTGTTTACAAATCTCTGTTTCCTTTGAAAATTATACCCCAGCATTTAATTCACCAAAATAACTCATTTTATACAGCACAACAATGTAGTAAAATAACTCATCTCGAATATGTGGGTATGAATAGATTTAACACATCTGCATTGAATGAAATGAATTAATCTAAAAGCTGAGAAACTGCGGTTCTCTTTCGAGAGTTACCGATTATTTTACCATTCCCTTCAGTTTACTTGTTTGTTTTTGTTAAATTACTTTAGGAATTAGGGAATGAGCACAGCAGAAACACTGGTTGGATTTTTCTCTACTTGGAAGAGGGGAACCGGGCATAAATAATCATTCGTGGTATACCTTATTTCATTAAAATTATATTTACAGTTGTGCAGAGACCGAGGGGAGGCCTCCGTTCGCTGTAGGTGGTTCTAGTTAATCCTTAGAAAATACCGCGTTTCCATTACAATAGTCTAGATACTGAAATCATTTTTTGGAAGTTAAGTGTAAAGTGCTGAAAACAAATCAGAGTTCAAGTTCATGGCAGGGCTCCCCCCGGGAAGGAGACCTTTGCAGATCTGGAGCAGAGTCCCTGAGAAGATGCAGAAATATTTTTTTTTTTTTTTTTTTTTGTAGAGACAGAGTGTCACTTTATGGCCCTTGGTAGAGTGCCGTGGCATCACACAGCTCACAGCAACCTCCAGCTCCTGGGCTTAAGCGATTCTCTTGCCTCAGCCTCCCGAGTAGCTGGGACTATAGGTGCCTGCCACAGCACCCGGCTATTTTTTTGTTGCAGTTTGGCCGGGGCTGGGTTTGAACCCGCCACCCTCGGCATATGGGGCCGGCGCCCTACTCACTGAGCCACAGGCGCCACCCAATGCAGAAATATTTTATCGCATCTGAATTCTCGTGGGCTCCATGGTTGGGGCTCTCTAAGGACCCTCTAGTATTTGTGGCATAGGCCTTCTGGGTAGATGGAGGTGCACTGGAAGCAGAGGCCCTCTGTTACTGATGGTATGGGATAGAGGGGTGAGCTGAGCCCAAAGATGCAGACAGAACCACATGGGGACCCTTCCTGAAGCCCAGGTGATCTGTTTCTTGTTCCTGGTGGGCCTCTCCAGTGCAAATGACTTGAGAGCAACAGGTAACATCTACCGGGCCTCCCTCCTATTAATTCTATAGCTGATGCAGCCAGCAGGGCCCCCCTCTGTGAGCAGCCAGGAACACAGCCACGTTTGTGTGGAAAGATAAAAAACTGGCAAGCCCCCATCTCCCAGGGCAGAGGAAGAGCACGTGAATGGGTTCCACACCACACTTCTTGCATACATCACACTTAGCTGTGCCACCCACAACTCCCAGCTTCAGGCCCTGCAAAGCAGAGAAACACTTGTGCATTTACCGAAGTGCAGAATCTTTCTCCACCTTCACCATTTTTTGCCGCAGACATACGCTCACTGTACTGCCATCTCTCTCTCTCGAGCAGGGACTTCTATCAGTAATCCATCTCTGTTGAGTCTTTCCAAACGCTCAACTTGGTTTCCATAGGAAAAAATGAATAAACTCTAATGTTTTTACTTTTTTGGCACAGTTTATTAGTAAATTGCATAATGACAGTTACAAGGAAACCAGGTGCAAGCAGGTTTGGAGATAAATGCCTCTGATGAACATTCGGCTCAGCTCGTGAACCCCCCACCTCGAGCATGCAGGATGCTGTGGCTGGGGTCAGAACGTCTTCCAGAGGAATGGCCAGCTTTGCCTACCCTGAGCTGGTTAAGAGGAGGCTGGCTGCTTGCAGGGGTCTTGAGGTCAGACTGGTTGTGACACAGGAGGGGTTCAGGGGATGGTTCAAGGCAGAAAACATGGGAAATAACCACACAGTAGGCTCCTAGTGAATTTAGAGATTCCCATGGAAGTAACAGGGCATTGCTGACTGTTTAAAGAAGAGAAGGGAGTGATTTTATACAATTTTTCTTTTAGAAAACTTACCCAGTTATGCAGGAAAAGGACCTTACAACATGTGACAAACATGGTGATTGTATGCTGTCCTTCCTACCGGCGCTGGGAATTCACATTCAGAGCTTCTGCGGTGTGACTTTGCTGTCCAGAAAGACTTAGCCATGTGGTTGCTTTGGCCAGCAGATATTGGGTGGACTCCATAGGCTTGGACATGTTGACGGGATGAGGCTTGCCTTCTCCCACCCCTGCAGTGTGCCAGGAGAGGAACACACCCCTTGTCGCCACCATCCCTCCAGCCTGGGCCCTGAAGTGAGAGTCACGTGGAGCAGACCCCCAACCTGACCTGCGGCCTGGGGCAAAGTCATCACATCCAACCCGGGGGCCCAGAGTGGGAAGTACACATTCGCTGTTGAGGCTTTTGTTTTGTTTTGTTTTGTATTTAACTGGAAACACAATAGCTCATTTTTTTAAATTATTTATGTATTTATTTATTTATTCTTTTTAATTTTTTTTTTGCAGTTTTTGGCTCGGGCTGGGTTTGAACCCTCCACCTCCGACATATGGGGCCAGTGCCCTACTCCTTTGAGCCACAGGTGCCACCCTAAAAATTATGTATTAATATGATTAATATGAGAGCACATACAATTAGGTTACCTGGTGTGCTTTTGTTAGGAACCGTCTGAGTTGTATTTAAGTCCCTCACCCAGGAGCTGTGTCATATACCCCTACATTGTACCCATTAGGTGGGAGCTCACCGAATTCCTCTCCCCTCACACCCCTTCTTGAATTGAATTGTGTTTTTCTATCATGCAGGAGTGTATTTATTAATCTACTAGCTTCGAATTAGTAGTGAGTGCATTGGACACTTGCGTTTCCATTTTTATGATACTTTACTAAGGAGAATGTTCTCCAAATCCATCTACGTTAATACAAAAAATGTAAACTCTCCATACTTTTACGGCTGAATAGAACTCCGCGGTTTACGTATACCACAGTTTATTAATCCATTCATGGGTTAAGGGACACTCAGGTTGTTTCCACATTATTACAATTGTGAATTGAGCTGAGATAAACATTTGAGTACAGATGTCCTTATGATAAAATGTTTTCTTTCTTTCTTTTTTTTTGTTTTTTGTTTTTGTTTTTGAGACAGAGTCTCACTCTGTTGCCCTGGGTAGAGTGTCGTGGCATCATAGCTCACAGCAACCTCAAACTCTTGGGCTTAAGCAATCCTCTTGCCTCAGCCTCCTCAGTAGCTGAGACTATAGGTTTGCACCACCACATCCAGCCAGTTTTTCTATTTTTAGTGGAATAGAAAACTTGCTCAGGTTGATCTTGAACTCAAGCAATCCACCCTCCTCAGCCTCCCAGAGTGAGCTAGTTAGCACCTGGCCGATGATTTTTTTTCCTCTGGGTGGATACCTAGTAATGGGATTGCAGGATCAAATGGAAGGTCGACTTATAGCTCTTTGAGGATTCCGATTCTTCACGCTGTTGAAGTACGAGGGTTGTTGGTTTCAGGGTATTACTGCAGATGGGTGATAAGCTGAGAACTAGCTGGTACTGAGTGAGGGAAACAGAGTCAGGGGACCCAGCTGGGTGAGCTTGGGAGAGACTTTGCCCCTCTTGGGGTCTCATTTCCTCCTTCACAAGGTGAGGAAGTTGTAGCAGGTGTCTCTAGGGGCTGTGACACCTTCCGGGGCAGTGAAGGGGTAGAAGACAGCACAGGGCCCCATCTCAGCCCTGCTGAGCTGAGTTCCTATGGGAAGGACCATTCCTGTTACCTTTCTAGGAAAGTTTTCCTGACCGCTTTTTATTTTTATTTTTTAATTTATTGTAGAGACAGAGTCTCACTTTACCGCCCTCGGTAGAGTGCCGTGGCCTCACCCAGCTCACAGCAGCCTCCAACTCCTGGGCTTCAGCGATTCTCTTGCCTCAGCCTCCCGAGCAGCTGGGTCTACAGGCGCCCGCCACAAGGCCCGGCTATTTTTTTGTGGCAGTTTGGCCAGGGCTGGGTTTGAACCTGCCACCCTTGGTATATGTGGCCGGTGCCCTACTCACTGAGCCACAGGCGCCGCCCTGTCCTGACCACTTTTATGCGGTGCCAAGAGTTGTTCTGCAAGCAGGTGGGACAAAGGGACACACCCGGACAGTACACACCAGTGTCCCCAGAGTTGCTGCACATTGTCCCTGTCATCCATCCCGCCCACATCCCAGCTGAGACATTGCACACACACACTCACATCATTGCACACACACACTCACACGTCACCATCTCCTTGGTGCTAGAGGGCACAGCATTCCCACAGGGGGTCACAGGGTGTCAGGGCATGGCGGGGTGGGATTTGTAACAGGCAGGACACCCCCCGCTGGGAGCCAGGCCTGCAACCAGCAGCTTCAGGGAGGGTCCCCTGAGGAAAGGTGATTATCTGGTCTCAGTAATAGGGAGGGGGAGGAGCAGGATGAAGAGGCCTCCTCGCTGCAGTCACTTTAAGGTATGTCACCTACTCCAACTCCAGGGCCACTGTCAGAAAGGCAACTTCATCTAACTAATTAGCAGGGTTTGCCACTTTACAAATCTGTCGCGGCTTCCTTGGCACGGAACAGCTGCTGAGGCAAAGAGCTGTAGGAACCTATTAAAAATCACAGTCCTGGAAGAAAAGAAGGGCAAGGGGAATTTAAAAGAGAGGGAGGAAGAAAACTCTGTATGAGGCCAGCGACCAGCTTCCCTCCCCTTGTCCCCGCACCACCACAAGCAGGAAACGGTTAAAAGGCCCGGGAAGGGAGGCGCCCTCCCCTCCAGCTGGGCCTCTGATCTGTTCGCCTGGTTTTTCCTCTTGAAGTGAGGGCTCTCTGGTTTTAAAGCGGCTTTGAAGGAATGCTCTCCCGTGGACTGCAACCTGTCACTGCACCCTGTCATCCGTCCAGTAATTAAAATCTGACTGATTTACTGACTGGCAGCCACCATCATAGCTCAGGAGTTAGCCGATGTTCATCTTTCCCAAGGCTAAATTTACTTGGTGAAAAGAGACCGCTGGCTCCCAAGCCGAGCTGTCATTCAGCTGCTGTGGAAACAGTAAAGACAGCTCACAGAGCCCTCGCCAGCCATCTTTGGTTTATTTTATTCTAATATTTGCTGCCACCCAGCAAATGAACAGAATGCAGGAGGATAAGTTAGGGAGAGCTGAGCAGGATGAGGGTGGCTCCAGTGGGGCAGGCCAGCTGGACCACGGATGGGACGTACCCAAGGAAAAGTGGGTGTCACCCTGCAGGGCCGGCCGGCTCAGGGGAGCTGGGATGCCATGTGCCTGTCACCTATGGGCAGCTACGGGCTAGAGAGGAAGCCTGAGCTCTGGGAAGCAGACCGGCTGCGTCTCCTTGTGGGAAAGTGCACAGGAAATAGGGGTTCCTTTCAGGGGTGCTGACAGCGCTTGGATTCTGGGTTTCTTCTTTTTTTTTTGTAGAGACAGAGTCTCACTTTATGGCCCTCGGCAGAGTGCCATGGCCTCACACAGCTCACAGCAACCTCCAACTCCTGGGCTTACGCAATTCTCTTGCCTCAACCTCCCGAGCAGCTGGGACTACAGGCGCCCGCCACAACGCCTGGCTATTTTTTGGTTGCAGTTTGGCCAGGGCCGGGTTTGAACCCGCCACCCTCGGTATATGGGGCCAGTGCCTTACCAACTGAGCCACAGGCACCGCCCTGGATTCTGGGTTTCTTGAGCTGCCTGTGGGGTGACCCATCTTTTCCCTGTCTCTCCCTTCTGTCTCCTGGAGGTGACAAGACTGCCCAAACTGTCCTGTCCTGGCTTTGCTACCACAGTCCTGAGAAAGGCCCATCCCGACCCTTCTGAGGTACGGTTTAACCGGAGCCGCCTTTGAAAGCAGCCTCTCTCAAGTCTCTCGGCTGGACCTGCACTCCGGCCCCTCTGCTCCTCTGCTCACCTGTGCATTCTGGGAGCGATTCTGTGGGTCCAGGGCCCGTGCTAAGCACACAGGGAACGTGTACAGGACTAAACTGTGTACAGGTTTCCACTCTCAGGGCAGTGGAAGGACAGAATCATTGAACAAATAAAGGTAGGAAGAATTGTATCTTAACAACCGGGGCGAGTGCTGGGAAGGGACAGATGGGGGCCGAGGGAAGGCGGACAGAACCCACAAGGGAGCTCCTGAGGACTGGGGGTCTAGGGAGTGGCCGGGACCAGAGCAAGCTGGGGATGGACCTCAGGAGTAAACTCCAAGGAGCCCTCATGCTGGGGTCGCTCCCCGCGCAGGGCTGTCACTGAGACTTGGCGTCCCCTTAGTCTTCCCTCTGGGCTCCTCAGTCGCCTCCCCCACTCCCAGCCCAGCTGGGGTGTTAAGCTCTCATTTCTGCTGAAGCAAAGAGGGCTCCTCTATGCTCTTCAGATTTCTGCATCTCCCAAACAAGAGCGCCATTGGCCTCATGTGGCTTCCAAATCCCAGAAAACCCCTCGGTGACACATTTGACTCACTGGGCTGGGTGCATCGAAAGTGCACACTGCTTATGGTACAAACCTAAAATCATTATATCACGGTGTGTAACATCCACATGTAGATATGTCTATAGGTCCATGTACGTGAAAGCTTTTTAAACACACAAGATAGTGGTCAAGAAAATTAAGTGGGGAGGCGCAGGGAAGGACGTGAGCAGACCCCCCCAGAGAAAGGAGCTTTCCAGAGTGTCTGCTCCTCCCACGCCCTCTCCTCGGGGAGGCCCATTGTCCTGTGTCTCTGGGTTGTGTGGCCTTTGGAGGACAGGACTGGTGTGGGGAACACCTTGAAGATACGGAGCTGGGTCAGACAAAGCCAGATGAGACAAAATCACAGTGGGGTGTTGGAGAACTTCTTGCTGCACAGATGGAGCTCAGTGGGGCCCAGAGCAGGTCCCAGGGAGCTGAGGCTGACGGGGAGCAGGTCTCCTGGGCCTCCCGGGGGGTCTCCGGCACCCTCCAAGGCTGAGGGGTCATTTCATCTTGTCTCCTGTGGTCCTTATGTCAGAGCCACGATTCTAGGTCCCAGTGAACCCAGCGCAGCGCACCTCCTAGACTAGATACGAACTAGGGAACACCCACAAAGTTCAAACCCGAGGCCTTCTCCAGGATCCCCTTCTGCGTCCTCCTGTGCTGCTGTAAACTGGGTATTCCACTCTGAGTCAGAACAAGCGACCGGTCCCCTCACACCTCAGGCTGCTCAGTGGCTGGACCTCACCGAAATGCCCACATCTGCTCGACCAGAGTTTCCCAACCTTTTTTTATCTCACGGCACACTTGAACGTATGTTAAACTTCCATGGCAACTTAAATTATGTTGATCCAAAAAAAAAAAAAAAGTAAAAAAGAGAATATACCTACTATGCTTGGAACTTCTTTCGAAAATAATTTAATGAATGATCTTTAAATTTTTGCGAGGCACACCTAAGCTCCCCTCACGGCCCACCTGTGTGCCATGGCACACGGGTTGAAAATCACTGAGCTAGACAAAAGCTTCGGTTCTTAGGAGGAGGGGTGACAGCAACACAGGGATGGTTGTCAGCAGAAAGCCCTGGTGTCCTCCCAATGTAGACCCGAGCGTCCTAAAGGACTTTGTCCTCTGGGTGGCAAAGCACCTCCTCCCCCTGGTTAGAAACCCTCCTGGAAAGAAGAACAGAGGACGACAAGGGTGGAAGTCGGTGTTTTTATTTTGAGTAAATCAATTGGCTAATCGGGGTGGGATTTTCCATCTGGGAGTTGAAAGGGCAGAAGGAGAACAGTTAATTTTTCGAAGCTTCACTTTAAAATACAACCCCCGTTTGTGAGCTGCATTTGATGCAGGGTCCAGGCGGGACATCAAGAAGTGGTATCAAGGCCAGAACAAGCATATTTTAAAGTAACAGCAAGTAAATTGAGCCAATTAAGCATTCTTAATGCCCAAGAATCTGATTTTTTTTATTTTTTCATTTTTCTTCCCAGAGATCCTGCTTGCAGGACAAAACTTCTCTCTCTCTCTTTCTTTTTGTTTCCTTTCTGAATTCATACCCCCTGATTTTTGCTTCTGTTTCTCTTAGGGAATGTGTTGTCTAGCCCTGACCAGGTGGGCGCCTGGCTGCCCAGGGCAGGATGCCCAGCTGGCCCGACCTAAATTGCACCTGACTCTAAAACGGGGTGGTAAGTCAGGGGGTGCTTTTGGAAAGGTACAAACAAACTCCACCCAATCAGGGGAGGCTCCGCATTCGATCCCCCAAGGAGAGGTTGGTGAGGTTAAGTGAGATAAAGAAGTAAAATCATTTCTGGAAATTCTCGGGAAGGAAGGTACGAGATAAATTCAGGCTGCGTTTATGACTATTTTTATGGTTCAGCTTCTAACGTGGTGGGTGGCCCCCCAGCACATGACTCATTCAGTCAGCTCACGTGGATCAGGAGTTTGAGAGCTGCAGACTGATCCAGGGTCTGCTGGAGAGATGGCTCCACCAGACACCTCGCCAAGCTGGCAGGGAGGTCGCGCTGAACTGGGAGATAAGCCACGGGGACATGGACGGCAGGTCGCTCTGCATCTTCTGACCGCCGCCCGTGTAGAGTCAGCCATACGCATGTCCCGGCCCTTCCCACTATTCTGCAGTGAACGATCTGGAGAGAACAAACACACAGAGAGCAAGAGAATCAGACATTGCCGGCGATGCGCATAAATTGTGTGTTATTTACTCTACGAGAGATGAATATGAGCATATGTGTACTTGGTTTTATTTTTTAAACCAATGCCTCATAAACTAAACCCTAGCCCAGAAGTTTCATTACATTTACCTTGATAATATGTTGCAAGCCATTTAAATAGAACAAATTCACTGACAGACCATCGCCCAGGAGGTGTGGCTACACGGACAGGATGGTTTGGGGACCAGACATAAAGGGGTTTCGGTGTTAGGAGCAAAGATGGGTCATATTGAAACCACGATGCAAAGCAGGTCTTCAACTTAAATAATTTTTTTTTTTTTTTTAATTTACAGGTCAATAATGCCGTCTGTGAAAAATGTGTCTCTCTATCCATTGCAGGGCTGAACAACAGACCACAGCAAACTGGTGACAAAGTCAAATTAATACAATTTATTGATGTAATTTGTAAATGAAGAAAGCAAAGTTGCCTGCCTGTGGATATCATGATCCACTCAAGAGACTAGTCCTGGAGTGACCTTCCAGAAAGTCACAGAAAGACCTTTGCTCATTATGGGGCAGGCGCACGCCAAACTCTGCCTCACCAGCGGCCAGTCAGACCCGGTGGGGGAGTCTTCCAAAAAACTCCTTGCACATTCTTAATTATATCCACCACTAGCCCTCCTAAGGGGTTACTAGGAAGTGTCCCTGGATAATACGTAAATCTGAACATCAACACGATTGTTACCAGCAGGAACCAAAGAGAGGGATGATCCCCTCTGTGTGTGGATGGTGGTGGCCTTAGGGAAAAAGTGAAAATTATTGAAGGGAAGTATAGATTAAGGGTAATGGAAATGCAGAGGAAAAAGGACACTTTTGCAGTGGAAGGTGGGGGACAGGGGGTGACAAGAATGAGAGCTTGAGGTGAAGGGTCTTCCAGGAGAAGAGCTACATGGGAGTAAAGTCCTGGGGGTGAGAAGGAGGGATGGGAGGGTGGGCAGCCCTGTTTGCTGGGGCAGATGTGTCTGCAAGAGGGGCCAAGAGCCGAAGGCTGGACTACCGCCTAGGAGAAATGAGCACATTGGCAGCATGCAGTCCAAGGACAGTGTCCACATAGACAACCAGTGAATGCAGGGATAACTCTCGGGCACATGTGCAAATGCACAGGTACAGTCTGGAGTCACAGTGTAGATTTAAGAGTTTCACAAACAAAGGGGCAGCCAGTCTCCTGTGCAGAAAACCCACCGCAAGATCCCAGCATAAGGGTCTGTAAGGACTATAGCCCGGGAAATCTCTTCCCCCACGGCAGTCCCAGGTCCTGGGGGGCAATTCTAGGGCAGGGCTTCTACTACTTTGCTCAGCTGATTAGAGAAAGACACAATGTTGGAAAAGAAGTAAATCAAATGGACACATGGAGCTGGAGCTCTGCCGGCAAGCATAGTCTATATTTCAATTTTTTCCCCAAGCTCAAACCAGTAACCTCAGAATCCAGAGCTGTGAGTTTGAAACCAGCCTCTACTATGTACTAGCGGCCCATACATGGGAAAGAGACTCACGCGGTCATTTCCTTTCCTCTATTTCCCATGAGACGGGATGGTTGGTAACCACCGTACAGCTCCAGGGAGAAGCAAAAATGCTGAGGGTGTGGAAGGAGTTTATCACACTCGACGTATAAAACAAATGATGGGCATCCGCATGCCTATTTCCAGTCACCTCGGAGCAAAGAGAAAGGAGGATCACCCAGAGCCTTTTGAACACACCCTGGGTCTGCAGGGCTGTCTGCTGTTGGAGAACACGGCCCTGACAGGTCCCCGCACAGGGCAGGTGCGTCTGAGCCCCAGCCCTGACTGTGCACTCACCTCCTGGAAAGCACAGTTGCTTCCACAAAACACCCAAAGACTCCCCTCAGCTTCCACTCAAGGAAAACACATGCCTTTACTCAGTTTTTATTTTATTTTATTTTTTTAGAGAGAGACCTCAATCAGAACAGCAGTATTTTCAACAACACTCTTTCTTATTACCACACTGAGCATTGTGTCCAAATTGATGATGTTACTTCATCAAACACCACACTAGTGTCCTTAAAAGCATTTCCAGCAAAGCAATGAAGAGTTCTTTGCTACCGTTGCTTTGCTTTCAGCATCTGATCAAACCTCACGTATTTCTTGCTGTCTCCCAAAAGGACTTGTGGGCACGCTTCTTTACAGTCTCCACACATAAGCCACCCTGGGAGGGAAGGATAGGGGAAAACAGGGGGAAGAAAGTTAGACAGGAGTGAAGGAGGCTGGATGGCAGGCCTGACAGTCCTCGTGTTCCTGAGATGTTCAGCAGGACACAGCAGGTGAGGGTGCAGCCTGGGACCCTCAGAAGGCCACTGAGACAGACAGCAGGGACCAGTGCCCTGCTGGGCGCCCATTCCCTGCCCCCACACTCGTGAGGATCAGGCCCCTGCATCTCAATGGACAGCTGGGCTGGTGAGCGTGCCCTGTCCTGCCAGCCGCCTCGCTGGCCGCAGTGACAGCTGTGTCCCTTCCCTGATGTGAGTGGGCGCAGAGAAGCATTGACACTCCATCGACTTCCCTCTAAATGCCCTTCAGCCGGCCTGACAGTTGTCCGGCAGGGGCTAGTCAGCCTGACGGCCGGCTCTCACACAGGCATCCCGGGGCAGCTTCCTAAGAAGAACAGTCACGAGAGACTTTAAGTGACGCTTTTGTTTCCTCTAGCACAATGACTGGGAATGGAAGCAAATCCTGAGGCTGTTGGCTGTGTAGGGCCTGGCGCAGTACAGGTAACAGCAAACAGCAGTGTTTGAAGGGGCCACTCCGTCCAGCTCTGAGACTCGATGGGTGGCCTAGTCAACGTAGGCTGTGGCACAGACTAAGCCTTCTAGCAGAGATGTGCAGTTATGTGGCAAGGCAGACGCGCACATTATTTTTCTGTTCTCACGTTATCTTTCCATCATACAGTTTAAGGTGGAAGAAACACTCTCTCATAATACCGTGCAAAGTTTGGAACCCTCCGAGCTGTAAGCAGAAATGTCTCCGTCTTTCGTGATAACAGCCCAAACCTGATGGCTTCATGGGGCTGTGATAGCCAATCCCCACCTCCCTCCACCCCCTTCCTCCCCCAAAAGTCTTTTAATACAGGGTCCCTCTGTTACCTGAGCCCTGGCAAGGAAGGAGAATATTAAGATGGGGTCCCAAGGACATGAGTTTATTTAAGGCTCTCATTATGTACAAGTGAGACCAAAGCCATCTCCCATCGAGGAAGAATCTGGCATCCAGGGACTCAGTCACTCTTTCCCCTGGTCTGACGTTCTCCAGACATCAATGAACAGGAGATCCAACGGGCAAACCTCAACTTAACCCCAAACTGCCGGGCTGTTGGGGTGTCTAAGGGATCAGAGTTTGGGGGGCCACAACTTTCTCATAAGGGTAAGAAAGGAGGGGTGTTATCACGAGGAGGTAGGAGTGTCTCAGGGGATTCATCTAGCAGAACACAGCTGAGCTGTGACAGCCGCAGGGATGAAACAAGACATCCCAGGAGCACCTGTCACCTCTGCCTCCGTCCCCCGATCCCCTCTGAATGTGCACCTCCCAGCCCCGCTCCCTGCTGCCGGCACTTAACCATAAACAAGAAAATTACTAGCACCTCCTAAGCGTCAAAACGTACAGTCCAACAACTTACAGCTTCCAGTTCCTCTTGGAAGCTACGTGTCGCACTGGCCTAGCATGGTCACTTCTAGAGATGGGGGTGTGCGGAGAGGGGTTCAGGTGTCCCCAGGAGTACAGGGAACTGGGCAGATGAAGCCAGAGCTGACCACTGGTAGCTGATGCCTCCCTTGCAAAGGAGGCTCTGAGAGAATCTGATCTACAGGAGGGAATTTTGTTTGGTTCCATGTAGATTTTGATCAGATATTACCTTGAAATGGAATTTAAGGTTGTGGTTGTTGGTTAGAATCTGTTCATCCAGCTTAGCCTGTGAGAAATAATTCAGAAATATTGCTCTTCTAAGGTAGCCAGTGATGCCATTAAGACTTCTGGCGGCAGGCTCCCCTGCAGAATTAGCAGAAAGGGCTGGGGACGGAGGGCTCCAAACCAGCTGGGGGTAACTTAAAAGGCAGGAGGCCACGTTCATTCTCCCTGTGGTCCCCCTGCGGCATTCATCCTGGCCTCTGCCGTCCACGTGGCTCCGTGGAGGGGCAGCCCCACACATCCAGTGAGCTGGCTCTGGGCCCTAGGACCCCCGCAAGCCCCTGGGAATGGAGTACAAGCCGTCCGTCTGGTCACAGACTGCTGCAAAAGGGCCTCTGGAGACTTCACGGACACACTGGAAAGGTGCCTCAGGTGGCAGACGTGACCCTGGGAAGCCTTGCAGGGCAGACGTGACCCTGGGAAGCCTTGCAGATTTGGGACCTCACCCTGGCTGCCCCACTGCAGAGAGGAGCCCGTGGAGAGGCGGGGGTCAGGGGAGGTGAGTGGGGCTAGTGTCCCATCACCTGCAGGCCGGCTGTGGTCCATGTGGAGGGTCTGAGCTCCAAGGTGCAACCTCTGAAGAGCTGGAACCCAGCACAGGAGGTTCTGAAGGCATCCCCCTGGAGAAGTGTTTGTGCCACTTCAAATTTCTAAGCTTCCCACGAAGTCTGATTTCTAAACAGTCTGTTAGATGTTGGAGTCAGAACACCTTACCTGAATTAATCTACCTGAAGGGGAAAAAAAGAAAGGTGCTGTCTCTCTCCTCAAATGTCAGACTTGTGGCATGACCATTTTCTACATGGAAGAAAGCGTCTTCTGATTAAAGTCAAAACTTCTTGTCCTTGGGGGTGACCCAGCACCCACGGAAGGTGTCCAAACTGCTGATGACACACAGTTGGGCGTGGCAAGTGCCTAATTTTCCAGACACAGGTCCTTTCTGTTCTATCTGAGCTCCGGCAGGGCAAAGGAAGGTTGAAACACTGCTCTGAGTATGCCTTCATCACTTCTGTGGTGGGGTGGCCATCTAACCATCCCCCCGCCCCGTCCCGGCATAGGACTGTGGGAGAGACAGCAAGAAGTGGCAGCTTATGTCCCTCCCTGTGACTGGCCCTGTGGCACTGTTGGGGGATCAGGCTTCTGGCTATGCATGAGGCTGCTCCTACAATGAATCTCTCAGCCAGCCCCCCTCGCCCATTGTACTACCCCAAACTCTGCCCCCAGCTCAGTCTGTCTGTGGAACCCTCCCTGACCCTCCCAGACTCCCTTCCACCCTCCCACCCCCATCCTCCCCACCCTGTCCCTGGACACAGGCCTCCAGCCCTGCCTTGCGTCCTGTCAGTCACCCTCCCAGGCCCCGGCTTCTCTTCCATTTCCTGACCCTAGACCCACAGACATTTCTTGGTGACAGCTTTGTGATTCCGCAGCACCATGCCACCACGGTGTTCCAAGAACACAGGGGCTCCAGAGGGGCCTCCAGGCAGACAGCAGGAAGCGAGACCCGAGTCTAGCCCCTTGTCAGTCAGCTGTACCCTGCCAGCCTCTGGTTTGGAACTGGAGGTTACGGCTCCCGCTCTGCCGCTTCTCCCCTGCCCTTCGCTCCCCTCCCCACACGGCACTTGTTTCTTTATGTGTCTGCTCGGGAGTGTGTGAGGGGCCTGCCTTATTTTTATCATATGTGGTCACGTGCTTCTTCCTGAGATAAATCGTCCCCTCCTCACCACCTGAATGCCCACCTGCTTCTCAATGCCAGGTCCAGATTCAACGCACATTTCCTGGGCTCTGAGTGACAGCCTTGATTAAGAGCAGGGGCCACCGTGCTTCAGAGAGCGTGGGTGCCCGCAGCAGGGGCTGCACGCCTTGGGCAAGTGACTTCATCTTTTGGTGCCTGTCTGTAAATAGAAACACCTCCTGGGCTTGGGGGAGACGTGGGCACAGTAACAGAGCATTCAGATTGTCCTCACCACCTGGTGCACAGAGACCCCAAGAGGAGAGAAGTTCAGCTATGTTGCCCAAATGTGCACCATTAATTGGCTTCCATACCAGGACTTGAACCTGGGTCTGGCGGGCAGTTCTCTTTATGGGCAGTTCTCTTTATTCTTGTTCCGTGGTGCTGAGCACATCGGTGGCACATAGCAGCTTCATAAATGTTTGCCAGATGTTGTACAACTATCCATTTGGGTTCATATTCAGCCCCCCACAGACATCCAGTGGATGGTTGTGCAGGAAAGTAGGGTTCTCGGCCACCCGGGGACATTAATTAGCCTTAGACCCCAGGCTCTGGCCTCCTCTTGGGAGGGCTTTCTGTGGATGGCTGGAGGCTGGAAGACGCCTCCTAGTTAAAGGAAAACTCCACAACAAATGGCCTGTAGCTGGGCCCTCCTTTTAAGGAGAGTTTTAAAATCATACAAGGCTCAGCCCACAGCAGTGTGTGGTGGAAAGACAGAGGTGGCAATGCCCCTACTGGCCAGCTCATAATGCATTTATGAAAATCAACCCACAAATGCAGATCCTACATCTCTCCCCTCCCCAACCCTGACCATGGCTTCCAGTATCTATCTGGAGTGTCCTTTCCTGTCTACTGGTGTCTCTTTCTGATCTCTACTCCCCACCAGGCCAACCAGGATGGCATCTTGAAAATGCAAATCAGATCGTGGACTGGAGCTCACCCTGGGGGCCCCTAGTCTGTTCCCATTCGTTGTCCACAGCCGTGCTGGGTATTCTGGCCCCTGCTCCCTCCCATCCTGCTCTCCTGGTCTCTGGGTGGCAGCTATGGGCTCCCTCCTGGCCCTAGCATGGCCCCCCACCCAGCACCTCCCTATTCCAGGATATGCCCCTGCTCCCTCCACATCCAATACCCTCCCAATACCCCACCTCCAAGGCAGCCCTTTTCCCAGCTGCCAGTCTCAGTTTACCTATACTTCCTCCAACTCAGCCACCTCATTCTAGAGGTGCTCCAGGACCCGCCTCCCTGCCAAACTCCTGCCCCACTAGCTTCATCCCATTTGTAGAGTAGTTGAAATTGTCTTACCAAAAAAATAAAAATAAAATGTTTGCATAAGCTCCTTGCAGGTAGGGGCTTGGCCTTATTTGTCTATTTTTGTCTCTTGGTGCCGGAAAGGTGTTCTAGGAACATTCATCATGGATGAATAAGATTTTAATATAGGAATTATCTGCCCAACCCTTGACTTGCAGAGACAGAAATGCCTTTCTGTCCCCAGTCCTGCCCCAGGGAGCTTCTAATCTGGTTTTGAGCTGGGGAGTGGTGGGGGATCTGAAGACAGGAGAACAGAGGATGAAATATGTGTGGTGAAGTCCTGAAGGGCAGGGAGGGGGCAGGCTCCCTGGCATTCCTGGGAGTGTCCTGGGGAGCTGGACTGACACTGGATGTAAAGAATGATGACACCAAGGACACATGGAGGGACAGGCCCGGTTTCCCAGCAGGAGAAATGTGCCAAAGGCCTGGGTGGGAGTGGTGGGGACCCAAGAAGGCATCGTTGAAGAGCCCACCTCTGAGTAGGGGAGACAGTTGCTCTGCTGAGGCTGAATAAATGCTTCCACAGCAGTTTTTAGTTTCTCCTGCTGTTTCCCTGAATGAGCACCATCCACCGTCTGTGTTGGAATGCACACTGTCCTTTCTCCTTTCCACTCCCTCTTTCTCTCCAGGGATTTGTAGAATCACCTGCCATTGGCACTAGGATCAGAGTCCAATGTCCAGCATTTAACGGTGAATGTTTTCACTGGGTCAGAAGAGAGACGTTTGACCAGAGTTGGCCTGCAGCAGGCTTTAGAGATTTCCTGGCAGTGGGAACCCACAATCTGGGATCCCCCACAATCTGTGAACCCATAATCTGTGATCCCTCACAATCCATGATTCCCCACAATCTGTGATCCCTAACGATCCAGGATCCCCCACACTCCAGCGCATGAACTTTGGACTCTCCTCTCTGGAACTATAAAGGTGTAGATTCTGGCAACAGCTGGTTGCAGGCCTTCCTCTGTCCTCCCTCCCCATTGTGAGGGGCTGTGAGAGAGTTGGCATTGGGAAACACAGTATTTTGGGAACACAGGCATTCAGTGCCCACTCAAACCCAGACCACCTACCTCTGCCTCCCCTGCCTGGGTTTACAGACCAGCAAGTGCTTTAACTAGATAGTTTGTTTCCAGACAGCCTGTGCCCTTTACCTTTGTGTTTTTCTCTTTCTTTCTTGAATTTAGGTTTTATTTATTTTATTTTTTTTTTAATTTTTTTATTAAATTTAGGTTTTAAAATGAAATTCTCATATTAGTTTCCCACGGTTGCCATACGAATCACCACAAACTTGGTCACTTGAAACAGAAATTTATTCTCCCGCAGGTGCAGAGTCTGAACTCCTGGTGTTGGCAGGGCCGGGCTCCCCAAGACTCTGGGGAAGAAGATGTCCTCAACTCTCCAGCTCCACGTGGCTCTGGAGAAGAAGACATCCTCAGCTCCTCCAGCTCCGGGTGGCCCTGGGCGCTCCTCACTCTGCAGCCTCATAAGTCACACCCCTGCCTCTGCCTTCATCCGACCTGATCTTTTCCTCATGTTCCCTCTCCTCTCTGTCTCCCACAAGGAAATTTGTCACTGGATTTAGGATCCACCTTGTTATTCCAGAATGATCTCATTTTGAGATCCTTCACTTAACTATGTCTGCTAAACCCTCTTTTTTTTTTTTTTCTTTTCTTTTTTGAGACAGAGTCTCACTCTATCACCCTGGGTAGAGTATTGTGGCATCACAGCTTACAGCAACCTCAAACTCTTGGGCTTAAGTGATTCTCTCGCCTCAGCCTCCTGAGAAGCTGGGACTACAGGCACCTGCCCCAAAGCCCAGCTAGATTTTTATTTTTAGGAGGGATGGGGTGTCGCTTTTGTTCAGGCTGATCTTGAACTTCTGATCTCAAGAGATCCTCCAGCCTTGGCCCTCCAGAGTGCTGGGATAATAGGTATAAACCACTATGCCTAGTCAATATGTCTGCAAAAATCCTTTTAACAAACAAGTTACATTTACAGGTTCTGGGACAAGGACATATACTTTTGGAGGCCACCATTCAACCCACTATAATTCTTTTTAATTTTCCAGAAAATAATTCCCATAATGTTGTCTCTCAGTGACAAAATTCCAGAAAAGAAACCATGACTGTGATCTGGGTTGACAAAGCTGACTTCTACCAAATCTCCAAGTACTGAAGATTCAAATGATACTTCCGTCACTATACCACAAACCATGGGTTCTTCCCAATGCTCTTCATCACTCTCCGAATATTACCAAGGATCGGGACCCCAAAGCTTCATTTTACATGGTTTGTCCTCGAAGATATAGCAGAGAACAACTCAGCAGATCAGAGTTTAATTTTAATTTAATTTCAATTTTAATGTTAGGACTAAGCACCCTCTGTCATTTCACACATAACCGTCCATTCCAGCTCTTCCAATCTTTAGCCCAATAGCAAGCCCGGAGCAAGGTGGCACTAAGACAGAAGAGTGACCCAAGTCTCTTATTCTGTGCAATGGGGGGAGTTACAGAGAATAAGCTCTCTGGGGTCCCTGGGATCATTTCTCAGCTCAGTCAATAACTAGCTGGAAGACTTTGCCTCTCTGAACTTCAGTCTCCCTATCTATACAATGAAGATTAGATGAGAACAGGGATTTTCAACTGCAGCCTGCAGGCCAAGGGAGCAGGGGTTTGCAACTGCAGCCTGCAGGCCAGCCAAACCCAGGAGCCATCTGGTGCTGTAATTAAAGTTTCCTGGGGACTCAGCCATGCCCAGTCACTTGTGAGTTGCCTATGGCTGTCTTTAGGCCACACTAGCAGAGGTGTGACACAGACACACCTCTGTCCCAAAAAACTGAAATTATTTACTATCTGGCCCTTTATGAGAAATTTTTTCTGCTCCCACACCTGGCACAGGACTCTGCGAGGTCCCTCAAGTTATGCTATTCTGGACTCTAACTGTAGACCACAACTGGGCTTAAGGGCTGCCTATGAAGAGTAGGGTCTGGAGGACGTGGTGGAGCTGAGACAATGTCTATCAGCCTCCTAGGGTCAGCACTGTCTCTCCTTCACTAGCCCTGTGAGCCCGGTCCCTCCACATTGCACGTGCTCCCAGGGACTAAGGGTCTGGGAAGCTAGCCCCCCGGATGACCCCAGCTGCTCCCTGCTCTGCCTCCAATGGGCAGGAAATCCCAAGAGCCAGGGGACTTGGGAAGTCTCCCTAGGATACCTGGGGGATTCCTCTGGGTTCTCAGCTACCTAAGGACACCCACCTCCAAGTCCAAAGGCCAAGTGGTTCCCACGTGGCTTCTATCACTGTCCACACAGGAGCAAACGCCCTTCCTAGGTGCAACCTCTACCTTCTGCATTCCCCTCTCCTATTTGTTAAACAAATCCTGATATGCCTTTTTAGGCTGCTCTTGAATTTTATGGCAACATATAATAAACATCTGACTGCTTTTATTTCTATTTAACTTTTATCTTGAATGTCTCTGCTGTTTCAAACCAAATATTTATAGCATCGCACAGCCGCTGCAATTTCATTCCTCACCAATACTGTCACTCCCTCCCGCCTGAGCTCACTAGCCCCTGCGAGGGTCCGGGAAATCTTGGGGGAAAAACAGGCTCTTCTGCCCCCACAGGGCGGCTCCCTCAGCCTTGAGTTCTGAGTCACTGGGCAGACAGGGGGTGCGAACAGCCTTCTAGGCCTCCCGGCCCTCACCACCAAGTCTAGCCACCTCCAGGTGACTCACAGTTTCCTGAGTGTTGTGTCATCGCAGCTCAGTCAGTGTGAGGCTGGGCCCAGCCCCAGAAGAGACCCCCACACTCCTTTAGGGAACAGACCTGGGTGAGGCAGTCTGGGCCCTCTGCCTCCTCAAGGCCTCTCTCTCTCCCAAGTCTAGCCTGGAGCCTAGGAGTCCAGCCCCCTGGTCTATCCTTGACCTATCCTTGACTCCGCCAAAAAGCTCCCCATAGTCCAAACAGCCTTTTCTTCACCAAGGCTCTCTGGTCCCTCCTGGTCCCAAAGGCCAAGATGCCCATTGGAGCCCAAGGCCCTAAAGTTAGTAGTTAGACCTGGTGGAGGACAACACTGTGGACCTGAAGTCTCAAGAGCTCACTTTCCCTCTCTGAGCCTCAGTTTTCTCATTCGTAAAATGGGAAGCATAATACTTGCCTAGATAAATGGAATTGCCTTGAGGACTTTGCATGGTGAAGAATAAGGCAGTGCTTTGCACACAGCAGCTCTACATCACCCACGAAGAGGAAGGAGGGGTGCCAGCCCCTCAGCCCAGGCCTGAGGCCATCAAGGAGAACCAGCAAGATGCTGCTTGTCCGTCTTGGGTTCATGGGTCTCTGGGGCTGTCTGTTCTCATCTCAGATGTCTCTAGCTGCAGGAATCCGGAGGGCTCTGTCATTGCCCCACCCTGATGGACCAGCCTCACTTCTCAGGTCTTACTTACTGCTCCAGCTGAGCCTGTGAGCGGGCACCTACCAGGCAGAGAGCATGCCATAAAACCCTGCTCACGCTTCTGCCCTGACGTGGCTGGATCCTGGCCACATCTGCACCCTTTAGCTCTTTGGTTATCCAGGGGGAAGTCCCACATAGACCTCAGTGAGGTGCTCCCACTTGGTTAGGCAGGTCTTCTGAGACTGTAAATCCAGATAAGAGAAGGTGCACATATCAGCCACACACCTGGAACCTCAGCTGCTCAGAACTGAGGTGACTTTTTCCAAATTTCCTTGTGTTCCACCTTCTTTCCCATGGTACATTCTTCCACAACCCCTCAAGAAAGTCACTGGACTAATATATATATATATTTTTTTTTTTTTTCCTGAGACAGAGTCTTACTCTGTCACCCTGGGTAGAGTGCTATGCTGTCATCACAGTTCACAGCAACCTCAAACTCTTGGGCTCAGGAGGAGATTCTCTTGCCTCAGCCTCCCAAGTAGCTGGGAATAGAAGGGCCTACCCCAACACCTGGCTAATTTTTTCTATTTTTAATAGAGATAGGGGTCTTGCTCTTGCTCAGGCTAGTCTTGAACTCAAGGGATCCACCCACTTCAGCCTCCCAGAGTGCTAGGATTACAAGTATGAGAGACCACACCCAGCCTGGACTATATATTAGCAACCCTTCACATTCATAAGCTGAAACTCTAACCCCCACTGTGAAGGTATCAGCAGGTGAATAGGTCATGAGGGTGGGGCCCTCTGTGATAAAATTAGTGCTCTTATAAAGAGATCCTGTAGAGGGCACTAGCTCTCCTGAGTGAGGCTACAGTGAGAGGTTGACAGCTGCAACTTGGGAAAGGGCCCTCACTGCACCTGACTGGGCTGGCACCCTTGTCTGCGACTTCCAGTCTCCAGAACTGTAAGATATGAGCCCATGGTACTTGCCCACACCCCAGCCCTGGGCTGGTCTCCGTGGAAGGCTTCAGTCTCCTGTTAGTCAGGACATCCACAGCTGAACGTGGCAGAAACCCAGTGGAGTGTGACTGAGGGTGGGAAATGGATGGATGCACTCACCTAACTGAAAAATCCAGGGGTCGTTTGGCTTCAAACACAACTCAATCTAGGTGCTCAAAGGAAATCCTCCAAAAGCCGTGTTTCACCAGCAATAAGCCATGGACAGGATGCTGAGAGAAAGGAATGAATCACACCTTACTTGGTGGGGGCACAGGTAGGCACCAGCACTTGGGGTGATTACTGGACAGTAGCAATGGAAGCTGAACCAACCCAGGCTCTGTCCAGAGTGATTCCACTTTTAGGTCTGAGCCCCATAGAACTGAACAAGTTTGTGCACCAAGAGATACGTGCAGACTGCTCATAGCAGCGTCGTTTATAGTGATAGCTCCAAACTAAACACTACCCAAAGTCCATCAACAACAGAACGGGTAGATGAGTGGGAACTACTATACAGAAATAACACAAAAGGAAGCATTACTAACGCAACCCACAACACACATGGGTGAACCTCATACATATTCCCGAGGGAGCCCATCCAGGCACCAGAGTGCACACTTCATACGAGTGACTTTATTTCTACGAAGTTCAAAAACAGCAATTCACCTTGGGAGGGTTCTGACTGCAAGGTGACATGAAGGAACGCTGTGTAATACTGAATGGCCTGGGTGGTGGTTTGCAGGTGTATAATTATATAAAACTGCATTGAGCTATACAGTTAAGATGCGTGCACTTTCCAGTATATAAATTATGCTGAAATGAAAGTAGCTCAAGAACCATTACAGACAGTAGAGAAACCAGCTGTGTTTCTTCACCTCTTGCTTCTGCTTGACCCTTGGGTGGACGGTTCCCATGTGGTGGCAGAGTGGCCACCAGTGGCTCGTGGCTGATATCAACCACATCTGTAATGCCTGTAGAAAGAAAGAGACTCTTTTCCAATTGTCCCAGGAAATGACTATCCTTGGCCCAACTTTACCTGCCCAGGCTTTAGTCATAGGGCCCACGAGGGAGCTAAGGGGTTTGGGCCAGATGCACCCAAACCATGTGAGGGTAGGGGAAGTGTGGGCTCCCAAAGGACAAATGGGGTGTGGATGCCACAGGAAGAGTTATTTGGTGCCGGAAAGGCACTTGTCCTAAGGTACAGAAAAAGCATAAGTGCAGTGTGGAGGGGGCAGGGGTGTCCCTGTGTGGGCGGCAGTGTCTTCACACACATAGACTGTTACGTGGGGTTTCGTTGCTATCACCAAAGAAGCTATGTTCAGAGCATCTTCAGGAACAAAGGACTTTCTCTCCAACTACTGGGAGGGTTTCCTGGAAGTTATTCATCATCAGCCCTTCCTAGAAACCACCTCAGGTGGAAAGAGCTTCTCAGCCCAGGTCACGCCCGCTTCCCTGAAGCAGATGCATTCCAGAACTGGCTGACAGGCATACAAAGGTCCACCCTCTGGCCCTCCTCAGGAAATACTTGGAAGACCACTCCAGCCCTGGAGCTCCCGACAGGCTTGGCTAAGACCTGGTACAGAGCACACTGCAGCCAACTTCTCCCTCTGCTCAGCCTGGGTCCTCCTTCCCTGTAGGTCAATTCTAAGAACATTCCCTGGTTAATATTCTGTATGTCTGCACTCCAGAGCCCACCTCGTGGGGCCTCCAACCTGCCACAGTGGCCAACAACCCTTCCTAGCACTGGACCGTCCTTTTTTCTGAAGGTTCCTCATGGCTACTTGGGGTTGTGAAAATGGCCTTTGTGCCATGAAGCTATAAGATAATCAGGAGAGAGTTTGTGTTTAGTTTTCTCTGTCCTTTACTTATCAATAGGAGCCACCTCAGGGCAGTCCCCAGATTTCTTTCTGATGATATGCTGGGACATCACATTTGGTAACTCCTGACTTGGCGCTCGTAGCACAGTGGTTATGGTGCCAGCCACATAAACCAAGGCTGGAGAGTTCGAACTCGGCCTGGACCAGGTAAAACAACAATGACAACTGCAACAACAACAACAACAACAGCAGCAACAACAAAAATAACTGGGTGTTGTGGTAGGCACCTGCAGTTCCAGCTACTTGGGAGGCTGAGGCTGAGGCATGAGAATCACTTAAGCCCAAGAGTTTGAGGCTGTAGTGAGCTGTGACACCATGGCACTCTACCCAGGGTGACATGGTGAGACTCTGTCTCAAAAAAAAAAAAAAAAAATTCAGTAAGTCCAGTTGGTTCTGTGTCTCAAGTGGAACTAGCTGAAGTTCAAGTGTGGTGACTTTCTGCCTGCTCAGATAAACTATGGGTCAGATCCGACTTCAGGATAAAATCTACCTGCCAGCATGCCACGCTCATAGTGAGTGTCAGCTGTTTCTTTTTTGCTTGTCCAGTATCCACACCACTTTCTACTGGAGAGAATGCCTCCGTTTTCATTAGGGACTCACCTCTTCTCTGCATATAGACTCTGGCCCATGTCTCCTGGCCAAGCTGATGAGACTATAGTTAATACTTTATTGGTGCTATTGAGAATTTTCTGCTATTATAGAAGTATACCCAAGGCTGGGTAATTCACAAAGGACACAAATATTTCTCACAGTTCTGGAGGCTGGGAAGTCCAAGATCAAGCCACCAGCCTCTGGTGGAGGATTTCTTGCTGCAAGTTTATGTCCCAGAAGAGCAAAAGAGAGTGAGGCTACTCTACAAGCCCTTTCTATAAAGGTCTTAATCCATTCATGAGGGAGCAGCCCTCACAGCCTAATAACCTCATAAAGTGTCCCCTCTTATCACTATTGTTATACCCAAAGCGAGTGGAACAGAGAAATGCTGGCACACTGAGTCTATACTAAGCAAGGTTCCTTTATTGATTGGCCGGGCTGAGAGCAGGCTTATGCCTCAAAGTCTCTCAACCCCTAGAAGCATAGGGTGGAAACCTTTTATAAGGGGCTTCTGATAGGGGAGGGGGAGTCCTTAATGCAAGCTGAATTTGACCAGAGCCAACACCTGTTAAGGGGAGGCCTTACCAGGGGAAGCTGAGGTTCTGCAGTTATTACTAAACTCTTTCAGCTGAGCTTCCTGTCTTAAAGGGGGAGTGTTGAAAGCCCTTAGCAAGATGGAGTTAGGGCATAATACTATCGCATTTGAATTTTGGAACAGACACATTCAAATCATAGCAGCCCTCTTTCCACCATGATTGCTAACTGTGCGAACCCTGGAAGCCCAGAGAGCTGGACATGAAACCATGGTGGTGATCAGAACCAGGAGATAGAGCTGCAAACTGACCCGCGATCATTTTGCTTTGGTGTCCAGGTGTGTCTGAAGCCAGTCCTCCATCCACACTGTCCACGTATACGAGCTGAAAAATTTCTGTTACTTCTCTTGATCCAACTGGCACTAAATTTTTGTCACTTGCATACGAAAGGGTCCCAATTGTTGCAGAATTTCTGAATGGAAGTGATGAGAGGAACTTGGATTTGTTCCAATATTAAATATGAAATGAAATAATTTGTATGAAACAAAACCTAGAGCAGAGCTTTCAACTCAAAGTCGCAATGGAGAACTATCCTCTCTGGGGTGTTCAGTCACTACTCCTTTGCCTTCTTGTCTCTGAGTCACAGATTCCACCACCACTTGTCTGCCTCCCTAAGCCCTGCCCTTGATCACCCCGTAGGACCTGGGTCCACAAGAGCCCACGGGCCAAATCTCAGCTGCTACCTGTTTTGATAAGACCCACGAACTAAGAACGGATTTTACAGTTTTAAGTGATGGGGGGAAAGAAGTTTAAGATCAAATAGAATGTAAAAAGTATATTAAATGTACATGTCAGTATCCATAAATAAAGTTTTATTGGAACATACCATGCTTATTTGTGTGTCGTCTAGAGTTTTTGCCACACAATAGCAGCAGAGTGTAGTGGTTGTGACAGAGACGATACAGCCCCACAAAGCCTAAAATATTTACTAGTTGACCCTTTACAGAAAAAGATTTGCTGACCCCTGCTGAAAGTCCCTAGAGGTGTGACCATCCCCATTTAGCTGTGGAACCCTGTATCCTCAATGATGAAAAGCATTTCTCTTTAAACAATTTACAGAGTTTCCCAAGTTCCAGACAGCAAATATCTCAGGATGTGGAGATATTTTTCAATTTGCTTCCAGGGCCCAGCTCTGAGGCAAACATACAGGATTCTTGTACTGAGGGCCTTTGCTAAGTAAAAACAAAAATGGAATATTAAATTTGGCCACTTTTAACCAACAGTAAAAATAATCACAGAAAATGGGAAGTTATCAGTATTTTCTACATGACATCTAGATCCAGGTCTTCCTAGAGCAGTTGTACGTAGGTATCAAGGAATAAGGGCTATGCCTCCCCTACGTCTCTGCCCCTTTTCTCTCCTAGGCAGAGCTGGCATTTCACTGGAGTCAGACTCCATAGGTCGGTATCCGAATCCCAGTACCAGCTACTAGTCACATAACTCCTTTGTGCTTTAGTCTGTAAGACAGAGTGGTACGAGTTTACCTCCTAGGAGTTATAAGGATTTAACAAGTTAATGCTTAAGTAAAAGTACTCTGAAGCGTTAGCTTTTATTTTCATTCCTCAGTCCTGGTGTAAGAAAACAATTTAAATGTCCCTTATTGCTTTTATTTTTTTTCCTGTAAAAGCTGTGGGGAAGTGAACTAACACCACTGAATCAGAGCAACTCACAAGGACGTCAACTGTCATGAGTGTAAAAACTATATCGCACCAGGTTCCAGCCCTATGGAGGCCCATTTTCCAGTTTGGGGCATAAAAAAGGAATCACAAAGTCTTTATGGTGTATGGGCCATAGCTCTCAAACCTCCCAAGACTCAGCCAACTGACTCTGAAGGGCAGACTATGCAACCACTCACCAGAACTACACTCTGGAGGGTCTCCAGCAACTTCCATGCTGGGAAATCTAATAATGAGCTCTTCCTCCACACCACACCCAATCTCTCAACAACAATGGAAAGAGTTCATGGCATCTTCCTTCCTAATGTATACTCTTCATGGGGCTTAGAGGAGTGGTTGCCAGGCTTTTTGGCATCAGGGACTGGTTTCATGGAAGACAATTTTTCCATGGATTGGGAGGGGTGGGAAGTGAGGAATGGAATGGGAGACAGAGCTCAGGTGGTCATACTATGTTGCCAGAAGCCACAGACCAGACCAGACCAGTTCATAGCCTGGGGGTTGGGGACTGCAGGCTTAGAGGACAGAGTTCATCTGTGTTTCCACCACTGGTCAGTTCTAACTTTCCTCCAACTTCTTCTTTTTTTTGAGACAGTCTCACTCGGTCACCCTGGATAGAGTACCATGGTGTAATTATAGCTCACAGCAACCTCAAACTCCTGGGCTTAAGAGAGCCTCTTGCCTCAGCCTTCTGAGTAGCTGGGGCTACAGGCACCTGCCACCATACCCAGCACGTTTAGTAGAAACAGGATCATACTCTTGCTCAGGTTGGTATCAAACTCCTAAACTCAAGCAATGCACCTGCCTCACCCTGGAAGGATGCTAAGCCTGCAGGTGAGACCCACTGCAGCCAGCCTTTCCTCTTACTGCTGAAGTGCTTTGGGACACTGTCTTCTCTTCTTGTCTATGTGAAAACCTTACATCACCTCACACCACAGGTAGACACATCTATGTTACTGTGGTTTTCATGTGCTTCACTGTTCCAAGTTTCTAGCCCAGTTTTTGTCTCTTTTTCAAATGCCAGATCCTCATGACCAACAGACTCTTTGGACATTTCTCTTAGGCATCTCAGATTTGCCATATGCAAAACCTAAGTCTTATTTACTTTGCTCAAAACCCGAACTTTCATCAGTCTTCCCCATCTCAGCAGATGACGTTCGGTGAGGGTTTAAGGGAAACAGAGAAATATGGAATGACTCTAAAGTTTTTAGCCTGAGCAAACTGTTGAGTGCCCAAGTGTTATGCTCTTTTCTTGGACCCGCTCATTACCTGTTATTGGATGGAAGAGCCAGCATGAATATGGATATACACACACGTGAGGACAAAGCCAATATCCCTCTGTCTCCCCCACAAGCAAGAGAACTCCCTCAGAGCAGGAAGTTTATTTCACGCCCTAAGAAACCACAGTGAACCAAATGGATGGGTGCGTAGTAAATGCTTCCCAGCCTCAAACAACTCTCTGACCTTGGAGAACAAGACTGAGTGCTTCCTGGTCGGCAGAATGAGAATGTGCTTTGGGTCACAAAAGAAGTAGAAATGAAACTCACAACTCAAGCCAGAGTGTATTTTTAAGACCAGAGTGCATTTTTAAGACATTTTGGAGCTGAGGCAAGGTATGTAATACACAGGAGTCTTGTTTTTACTGCATTCTGAAACAGATAGATGATAGATGGATAGATAATTAAATTGGTCCAATGACAGATGGATATTTATTTTTATCATGCCAAATTATCATGCTTATTTTCTGAAACTTTCACTTTGCAACTGGTTGTTTTGGTGTCAGACAGATACATTTAAGTCATCAAAACTTGCCTGAAAGGTACAAGGATGAGTATACTTCTTGTCTCAGCTATCAACAAATGTGAGCCCACCCCATGGCAAGTCCCTGGTCCGCTCCAGGACAACACAAAGAGACACGTACGACGTGTTCAAGAAATTTAAAGACTAACAGGCAACCAGGTTGGAAAGGAGGAAGTAAAAATTCCTTTATTCACAGGCAACAAGATCATTCAATAGACAATCTGATGAAATCTACAGAAAAGTTAGTAGAGCTAGGTACGTTTAGCAAGGTTGCAGGATACAAGAGCAACATAAAAGAGAAAAATGGATTTCTTATTTTATTTTATTATTATTATTTTTTTGAAAAAGTCTCACTATGTCACCCTATGTAGAGTGCCACGGTGTCACAGCTCACTGCAACCTCACACTCTTGGCTTTAGCGAGTCTCTTGCTTCAGCCTCCCAAGTAGCTTGGACTACAAGCACCCACCACAATGCCCGGATATTTTGTTGTTGCAGTTGCCATTGTTATTTAGCTGGCCCAGGCCAGGTTCGAACACACCAGCCTCCGTGTATGTGCCTAGCACCCTACCCTCTGAGCTATGAGTGCCGCCAGAAATGTATTTCTATATACAATCAATGGGCAGTCAGATATTGTCATTTAAAAATTGCCCCCCACCTTTGATGAAACAATCCAAGATGGCGGCCGAGTAACAGCTTACCTGCAACAGGGCACTGTGAGTCTGGGGAGATAAAACTCCAGGCATCTCTGGCTGGTGGGATCTGCCAATAATCATCCCTTTGAGGATACAGGGAGTCAGCAAGGGACTTCTGGACCCCAAGAGGAGGACAAAAACAGTGGAAAACTGGCAAGTGGTTGCGTGTGTTCTATCGACCTAATCCCACCGGCAGCCATAAGTATAAGCAGCAGTGAGACTGCAAACTGTAAAGGCCTCACCTGTGAACTGTTTTGGTGTTTTTGGACTTGGCACTCAGCTGAACTGCCTTGGGGAGAGCTTGAGAAGGAGTGCGGAGAACTTTGGGCCTTGTCTAGGGCCCCAGACTGAGCCGCTGAGCCAGATGGAGCTAGTAGTGTTTGGCTGTGGGCTGAGGGAGGCATTGTGAGATAATTGCCCCAGCAAGCTCTGCCCTCAGGGTCACAGAGCAAGTATTGGGCGGGAGCTAGTAACTAGTGACTGAGCAGCCTAAAGGCAGGGACTGAGCTGTCTTACAACCTTAACCCTCAGGGGCAGAATGAGACTGGTTTGGGCACACTGAGCCTTGGGCTGTTGCCCTGGGTAGAGTTCCGTGGCATCACAGCTCGTAGCAACCTCAAACTCTTGGGCTTGGAGCCTCCCAGACCTCCATAAGAGCTGCGCCACAACCTGTGCCTGCCAGGCCTCCACATGCCCTGACCAGGAACTGCGTGAGCCATGCAACCCTGCGTCCTCCCTCCTGTACCCTCCCTGCCTCGATACCGGCCCGCTTGTCTGGCCAGGGACTCTGGTAGCTGCATGCCCTCCAGAGACCTCCCTGCCCCTGCAAAGAGCCCTTCTCCTGGACAGAGACTGCTAGAGCCTTGGGCTCTCTGTGCCAAAGTCACTGGGCACGAGGCACTCCCAGAACTGTGCACACCAACTCCCGCCCTGTTTCTGGATCGGGGTGTGTCACACTCTGGAGCTGCTTCCACAACCAGAGCTCCCTGGCTGGGGCAGCCCCAGAGGAACTACACAGGGTCACTCCTTACAAAGATCCAACAAAAATAGAGTGATTCTTCTGGGGTCTAATCTTGAAGAGACATGTCCCCAACTCTGAGGATGGCCAGAGGCAACAGTGAAAAACAATCATGAGGTGAAATCAACGGAAAAACTCTGGAAATATGAATAATCAGAGTAGATCAACTCCCCCAAGGATCATTGGGGCAAACACAGCACAAGATCCCATGCACAAACAAATAGCTGAGATGTCAGAAATCGAATTCAGAATCTGGATAGCAAATAAGATTGAATTAGAATTCCAAGCAGTAACTCAAAAGATATCTCAAGAATTCAATGAATTCAAAGACCAAATGACCAAAGATTTTGACACATTGAGACAAGAAGTTTCAGCCCTCAAAGATCTGAGAAACACAGTAGAATCCCTCAGTAACTGAATGGAGCAAGCAGAAGAAATGATTTCTGACATTGAAGACAAAGCTTTCAAATGCTCCCAAACTCTCAAAGAGGAAGAGAAATGGAGGGCAAAAACAGATCACTCTCTCAGAGAGCTCTGGGATAATTCGAAGAAAACTAATATTCATCTTATAGGAATCTCTGAAAGCAATGAAGCGGCTTCACAAGGCACAGAGTCTCTTCTCCATGAGATTATGGAGGAGAACTTTCCAGACATGCCAAGAGATTCTGAAATTCAGATAGCAGACAGTTTCAGAACTCCAGCACGACTCAAACTGAATAAGACATCCCCCAGACACATCATAATCAATTTCGCTAAAGTTAATATGAAGGAGAAAATTCTGAAAGCAGACAGAAGAAAGAAAACCATCATCTACAAGGGCAAGAATATCAGAATAACTGCAGATCTCTCTGCTGAAACCTTTCAAGCTAGAAGATGATGGTCATTGACTTTTAATCTCCTAAAACAAAATAACTTTCAACCCAGGATTCTGTACCCAGCTAAACTGAGTTTCGTTTATGATGGAGAAATGAAATATTTCAATGACATTCACATATTGAAGAAATTTGCCATAACTAAACCAGCTCTCCAGAATATTCTCAGACCTATCCTCAATAAAGACCAGTGTAATCCTCCACCACAAAAGTAAACCCACCCAGAAAATTTTGATCAAATTCCAACTTCCACAGTTGCAAAAGGATTAAAAATATCCACTGGACTCTCAAAAGGCTTATCAATATTCTTAATTAATGTGAATGATTTAAATTGTCCTCTAAAGAGGCACAGGTTGGCTGACTGAATACAAAAACTCAAACCAGATATCTGCTGCATACAAGAATCGCATCTTACATTAAAAGACAAATATAGACTCAAGGTGAAGGGATGGTCATGTATACCCCAGGCAAATGGAATGCAGAAGAAAAGCAGGTGTTGCAATCCTATTTGCAGATGCAATAGGCTTTAAACCAACCAAAATAAGGAAGGATAAGGATGGACACTTCATATTTGTTAAAGGTAATACTCAATGTGATGAGATTTCAATTTCTAATATTTATGCACCCAACCAGAATGCACCTCAATTTATAAGCGAAACTCTAACAGACATGAGCAACTTGATTTCCTCCAGTTCCATAGTAGTTGGAATTTTTAACACCCCTTTACCAGTGCTGGATACATCCTCCAAAAAGAAACTAAGCAAAGACATTTTAGATCTAAACTTAACCATTCAACACCTGGACTTAACAGACATCTACAGAACATTTCATCCCAACACAACTGAATGCACATTCTTCTCATCAGCCCACAGAACATACTTCAAAATCGACCACATCCTTGGCCACAAATCTAAACTCAGCAAATTTAAAAAAATAGAAATTATTCCTTGCATCTTCTCAGACCATCATGGAATAAAAGTTGAACTCAATAACAACAGGTACCTGCATACCCATACAAAAACGTGGAAGCTAAACAACTTTATGCTGAAGGATAGATGGGTTATAGACGAGATTAAGAAGGAAATCACCAAATTTTTGGAACAAAACAACAATCGAGACATGAATTACCAGAACCTCTGGGACACTGCAAAGGCAGTCCTAAGAGGGAAATTTATAGCACTGCAAGCCTTCCTCAAGAAAACACAAAGAGAGGAAGTTAATGACTTAATGGGACATCTCAAGTAACTGGACAAGGAAGAACACTCCAATTCCAAACCCAGCAGCAGAAAAAAAATAACAAAAATCAGAGCAGAATTAAATGAAATTGAAAACAAAAGAATTATACAACAGATCAATAAATGCAAAAGCTGGATTTTTTAAAACATCAACAAAATAGATAAACCTTTGGCCAACCTAACCAGGAAAAAAAGAGGAAAATCTCTAATTTCATCAATCAGAAATGGTAAAGATGAAATAACAACAGACCCCTCAGAAATTCAAAAAATCCTTAACGAATACTACAAGAAACTCTACTCTCAGAAATATGAAAATCTGAAAGAAATCGACCAATACATGAAAGTATGCCACCTACCAAGACTTAGCTAGAACAAAGTGGAAATGTTGAACAGGCCTATAACAAGTTCTGAAATAGCATCAACTATACAAAATCTCCCTAAAAAGAAAAGCCCAGGACCAGATGGCTTTACATCAGAATTCTACCAAACCTTTAAAGAAGAACTAGTACCTATATTACTAAACCTCTTCCAAAATATAGAAAAAGAAGGAATACTACCTGACACATTCTACAAAGCAAACATCACCTTGATCCCCAAACCAGGAAAAGACCCAACAAGAAAAGAAAATTATAGACCAATATCACTAATGAATATTGATGCTAAAATACTCAATAAGATCCTAACAAACAGAATCCAACAACACATCAAAAAAATTATACACCATGACCAAGTGGGATTTATCCCAGGGTCTCAAGGCTGCTTCAATATACATAAATCTATAAATGTAATTCAGCACATAAACAAACTAAAAAATAAGAACCATATGATTCTTTCAATCGATGCAGGAAAAGCTTTTGATAATATCCAGCATCCCTTCATGATCAGAACAGTTAAGAAAATCGGTATAGAAGGGACATTTCTTAAACTAATAGAGGCCATCTACAGCAAACCCACAGCCAACATTGTATTGAATGGAGTTAAATTGAAATCATTTCCACTTAGATCAGGAACCAGGCAAGGTTGCCTATTGTCTCCATTGCTCTTTAACATTGTAATGGAAGATTTAGCCATTGCAATTAGGGAAGAAAAGGCGATCAAGGGTATCCACATAGGGTCAGAAGAGATCAAACTTTCACTCTCCGCAGATGATATGATTGTATATCTGGAAAATACTAGGGACTCTACTACAAAACTTTTAGAAGTGATCAAGGAATACAGCAATGTCTCAGGCTACAAAATCAACACCCATAGATCTGGGTGTTGATTTATATATACCAACAATAACCAAGCCGAAAAAAACAGTCAAGGACTCTATTCCTTTCACAGTAGTGCCAAAGAAGATGAAATATTTGGGAGTATATCTAACAAAGAGAACTATGAAACTTTAAGAAAATAAATAGCTGAAGATGTTAACAAATGGAAAAACATACCATGCTCATGGCTGGGAAGAATCAACATTGTTAAAATGTCTATAACTACCCAAAGCAATATATAATTTTAATGCAGTTCCTATTAAAGCTCCATCGTCATATTTTAAAGATATTGAAAAAATAATACTTCGTTTTATATGGAATCAGGAAAAAACTTGAATAGCCAAAACATTACTCAGCAATAAAAACACAGCAGGAGGAATCATGCTACCAGACCTGAGACTGTACTATAAATCAATAGTGATCAAAACAGCATAGTATTGGCACAAAAACAGAGAAGTAGATGTCTGGAATAGAATAGAGAACCAAGAGATGAATCCAGCTACTTACCGTTATTTGATCTTTGACAAACCAATTAAAAACATTCAGTGGGGAAAAGATTCCCTATTTAACAAATGGTGCTGGGTGAACTGGCTGGCAACCTGCAGAAGATTGAAACTGGACCCACACCTTTCACCATTAACTAAGATAGACTCTCACTGGATAAAAGATTTAAACTTAAGACATGAAACTATAAAAATACTTGAAGAAAGTGCAGGGAAAACTCTTGAAGGAATCGGCCTGGGTGAATATTTTATGAAGATGGACTCCCCAGGCAATTGAAACAGTATCAAAAATACACTACTGGGACCTGATCAAACTAAAAAGCTTCTGCACAGCCAAGAACATAGTAAGTAAAGCAAGTGGACATCCCTCAGAATGGGAGAAAATATTTGTAGGTTATACCTCCAATAAAGGTCTGATAACCAGAATCCACAGAGAACTCAAACGTATTAGCAAGAAAAGAACACGTGATCCCATCTCAGGGTGGGCAAGGAACTTGAAGAGAAACTTCTCTAAAGAAGACAGACTCATGATCTACAAACATGAAAAAAAGCTCATCATCCTTAATCATCAGAGAAATGCAAATCAAAACTACTTTGAGATATCACCTAACCCCAGTAAGAGCAGCCCACATAACAAAATCCCAAAAACAGAGATGTTGGCATGGATGTGTAGAAAAGGGCACACTTCTACACTGCTGGTGGGAATGCCCACTAATACGTTCCTTCTGGAAGGATGTTTGGAGAATACTTAGAGACCTAAGAATAGACCTGCAATTCGATCCTATAATTCCTTTACTAGGTTTATACCCAGAAGACCAAAAATCACAATATAACAAAGACATCTGTACCAGAATGTTTATTGCAGCCCAATTCATAATTGTTAAGTCATGGAAGAAGCCCAAGGGCCCATTGACCCATGACTGGACTAGCAAATTGTGGTACATGTATACCATGGAATATTATGCAGCCTTAAAGAAAGATGGAGACTTTACCTCTTTCATGTTTACATGGATGGAGCTGGAACATATTCTTCTTAGCAAAGTATCTCAGGAATGGAAGAAAAAGTATCCAATGTACTCAGCTCTACTATGAAGCTAAATTATAGCTTTCATATGAAGGCTATAACCCAACTATAGCACAAGACTATAAGGAAAGGGTCAAGGAAGGGGAAGGGAGGGGGTGAAGTCAGGGTGGAGGGAGGGTAATTGGTGTGGCCACACCTATGGTGCATCTTAGAATGGGTAGAGGCAAAACTTACTAAAGGCAGAATACAAATGTCTACATATAATAACTAGGAAAATGCCATGAAGGTTACGTTGAACAATTGGATGAGAATATTTCAGATTGTATATGAAACCAGCACATTGTACTCCTTGATTGCACTAATGTACACAGCTATGATTTGACAATTAAAAAAAAAAAAAAAGAAAAATTGCCCTCTATAGGCGGCAGCCATAGCTCAGTCAGTAGGGGTCTGGTCACATACACTGAGGCTGGCAGGTTCAAACTCGGCCTGGGCCTGCTAACCAACAATGACAACTGCAACCAAAAAAAAAAAAAAATAGCCAGGCGTTGTGGCAGGCGCCTGTAGTCCAAGGTACTTAGGAGAGTGAGGCAAGAGAATCGCTTAAGCCCAGGAGTTCAAGGTTGCTGTGAGCTGTGACGTTACAGCACTCTACCCAGGGCGACAGCTGGAGACTGTTTCAAAAAAAAAAAAAAAAAAAAAAACAGCCCTCTATAACAGCATCAAAAATATGAAATACTTAAGGAAAAATCTGACAAAAGATGTGAAAAACTTGCACATGGACAAGAACAAAATACTGTGAAAGAAATTAGGGAAGGCCCAGACAAATGGAAAGAAGCAGACTTCGTTCACGGGTCAAAAGACTCAACATTTTTAAGATATCAATTCTCCTGAATTGATTTAATAATAACTTGATCAATCAAAATCTTGGTAAGCTATGTGCAGAAGAAATTGGAAAGCTGATTCTGAAATTCTTATAGAAATATAATAGCCTTGGAATAGCCAAAACAATTCTGAAAAATAAAAGGCGGCTGAAAAGAGGGTACTACCTGACTTTCATAATTATTATGAAGCTGTGGAAATCAAAACAACATGATATCTTCATAAAAATAGACAAATAGAAGGACATAATGGAAAGCAGCCCTGAAATAAAGCTATGCATGTATGTACAACTAATTTTTATAAAACATAAAAGGCAAAGTGCTGGAGGGAAGAATAACCCTTTTCACAAATGGAGTTGGGACAATTGTATATTCACATGCAAATAAATGAACTTGGATCCATACCTCACACCACATGCCACATTAACTAAAAATGCAGCATAGACCTAAATATAAAATTATAAAATTTTCAAAACACATAGAAGAAAAATCTTTGTGTCCTGGGTTAAGCAAAAATATCTTATATTCTCAGCTGCAACTCCAAAGCACAAAAAGAACACATTGATGATATATTGATAATATATACCTCATAGGAATTAATCTTTGTGTTTCACAACACATACTGTTAAGAGAATGAACGGATAAGCCACAGCTGATAGAAAATGTTTGCTAAACATGTACCGGATTAAAGATTTGTATTCAAAATACATGAAGACCTTTTGAAATTCAATAAGAAAACAACTCTTTAAAGATGGGGAGAAGCATGAATCCTATGTACTCAATTTTGATATGAGGACAATTAATGACAATTAAGGTTATGGGGGGGAAAGCAGAAAGAGGGATGGAGGGAGGAGGGGTGGGGCCTTGGTGTGTGTCACACCGTATGGGGGCAAGACATGATTGCAAGAGGGACTTTACCTAACAATTGCAATCAGTGTAACCTGGCTTATTGTACCCTCAATGAATCCCCAACAATTAAAAAAAAATATATATATATATATAAACAGACATTTTACCAAAAAAGACCTATAGATGGTAAATGAGCACATGAAAAAATGTTTCCCAACATTTGCCATTAGGGAAATGCAAATTAAAACCACAGAAACGGGTAGTGGCTAGGGCACCGGCCACGTACACCAGGGGTGGAGGGTTGGAACCCGTCCCAGGCCTGCTGATACAATGACAACTGCAACAACAAAAAAACAGCCGGGTGTTGTGGAGGCGCCTGTAGTCCCAGCTACTCGGGAGGCTGAGGTAAGAGAATCGCTTAAGCCCAAGAGTCTGAGGTTGCTGTGAGCTGTGACGCTGCAGCACTGTACCCAGGGAGATGGCTTGAGACTCTGTTTCAAAATAATAATATAATATCACAGAAACATATTATAATGACTAAAATAAACAAGGACTGATCACCTCAAATTGTGGAGGAACTGGAAGCCTGATACACTGCTAGTAAGAAGATCGAATGGTCAACCACTTTGTAAAACAGTTCAGCAGGGTTTTTTTGGTTTTTTGTTGCAGTTTTTGGCCAGGGCCAGGCCTGAACCTGCCACCCCCTACTCCTTGAGCCACAGGCGCCACCCCAATTCAGCAGTTTTTTAAGAAGTTAACCATACATCTGCCATCTGACCCAGCCATTCCACCTGCAGATATTAACCAAGAGAAAAGAAAACACATATCAATGCAAAGACATGAACACGGGTTTCTCGAAGCTTTGTCTGTAACAGTCCCAAACTGCAGACAACGCAAATGTTCACCAATAGCAGAAGAATGGATAAACAAATCATGGAAAATCCATACATGGAATGCTACTCAGAAATAAATAAGAATGAGCTCTCAAAATGCTTCATGAGCATAAATGAATTTTTCAATAATTATGCTGAATGAAAGAAGCTGTACAAAAACAAAAAGACATATTGTATGGTTCTGTTTACATAAACCCCTAGAAAATGCAAACCAATCTACCATGATGGGAAATACACCACCGTGTGTCTGGGGTGTGGGGTGGAAGGGTCATAAAGGGGCACGAGGAGGTGACTTGTAGGTGACGATACGTTCACTTATTAAGTATGGTGATAGCTTCACAGGTGTAAATATATGTCAGAACTTATCAAATCATACATTTTAAATATGTACAGTTATTTTAAGTCAATTATACCTTAACAAAGTTGTTTCGAAAAAAAAAAATTATGTTCCCAGTATGGTTAAGAACACGCTAACTGCCGGGAAGGAACCAGGTGGATGCCGACAGGGCGCTCAGGGGACCCACCAGGAGACGCGTAGTGTTTGAGTGCATCTGGAAAGTGTTGGTGTGAAAAGCTGTGATGGCCACTGTTGGGCCTCTGCTTGACTGGACTCGGGGGTGCCCACGTAGCTGTGAAACATGATTTCTTGGTGTGTCTGTGAGAGCGTTTCCAAAGAGATCAGCATTTGAGTCAGCAGACTAAACAAACGAGATTTGCCTTCAACAATGTGAACAGTCGCCACCCAATCCATTGATGGTTAGAATAGAACAAAAGATGGATGGAAGTCCCTCTCTCACTGGGACATCTGTCTTCTCATGTCCTTGGACTTGACAGTTCTCAGGTCTTGGAGCTTTGGACTTGAGGACTTACAGCAGCAGACCCCAGTTATCAGGCTCCCGGACAGAATTACACCTTGCAGCTTACAGACAGCAGACAGTGGTTGTTCCAGGACTCCATAATCGCGTGAGCCAATTCACATAATAACTCTCTTTTGATAAGTCTGTATCTATATCTTTCGATGGATCCTGTTGCTTCCGTTTCCCCAGACCCCAGTCTCATCTTCAGAGGGGCTGCTGTGGTGGAACAGACATAGCCATGGGCAGAAGCCCACCTCCCTCAGCTCTGCTGGGTGGGCTCAGAAGGTTTCTTAGCCTCCTGGACCTCAGAGTCCTCACCAATTCCTTACTTTAATTCCTAGGCTTTGGAAGAAGAGTGAGTGGGACCACCAGAGCAGTTCTCTGGGAAAGATGAAATTGTATTTAACTGCAAAGAATGGTCACAAAACACGTTGTGTCCAGGTGTGGCGACCTGCCACACAGGCTGTGGTGCCTAGCCTGGGTCCCCTGACCAGGCTGGTATGTGCACCTGAGGTTGAGCTGCTAAAATCGCACACCTGCACCAAATGTTTTTTTGAGAATCACCCTCCCACTAACTTAGAAATCCCTGGGAGTCTCGACTCTCCTTAAGGAGACGGTCTGCATCCAATGATTAACTCATAGAAGGTGACAAAGGCCCAACCACTTGCCTTATGAGGCAGAACTCCAGCTGGGTCCAGGGTGTGGCCTGGCTTCTTCTCTGGCCCTCCCCTGCCTCGTGGACAACCTCACCCTCATCCTGAGAGCACGCTCTTGAGAAATCACTGCTGCGAGCTTCCTAAATGCTGTGCTTCTGGGGACCCCTCGCTGATGCTCCCAACATGCTGAGATTGTCAATACCAGTTATGACAGTCTTTGCCATGAGCTGTCCCCATCCCATCTCCATCCCGCACGGGGCATGCCTCGGTCTCCTTAGAACACTGAGGCGTCTAGGGCCCAGGACCTGACTCACTCCTAGATGTTTTGTTCACACTCTCTTTTTCAAAAACACATTCTCAATAGCTTTAATTTAATCAAAACATTCTTGACTGAGATCATTAAAGCCTCTGAGAGAGGCATTTAATTCTAAATTCACCATATCCACGGCGTAGCAGTTGAGTAACTGAAAAATCAACTTTATGTCATAATAGTTTGTTAGAATGTTTGTTTACTCTTCATCTGAGACACGCTAATTAAAACAAGAGGCCTTCATAAGCAATCCAGTCAGCAAATAGGATTGGTTAATAGATAAGGCAGGGCTGTTAATTACAGGATGCCCATGTTCCCTCCCACGCGGGCTGGGTTTCAGGGAGAGTCTGAGGATATTCCCCTGGGCCATGGCCCATCATTGGGGTTCCTTTAAATGCCTGCCCCATCCCTCCTTGAGGAGTCTCGCCAGCATCTCTAGAAACACTCCTCTGTCAGCAGACCTCCCTGAATCCATCTGGAAGGGGCATGATTAAGGACACTCCAGGCTTTCCACCTCACCAGGGCGGGGCCATTTCCACTTCCCCACAGCCTTGCGCGGGAGCGTGTGGTCCTCACACCAGCCAGCCCCAGCTCCTTACACAGGAAACGGAGCTGTCCCAGAAGGTCCCCTGCCAACTCCTGGCCCTCTGAAAGCTCCAGGAGACCTGGCCAGCCCTCCCACCTTCCTTCCCACAGACGCACCCCTCATGTTCTGGAAGTCAGAGTCGGGGGTCTTGCTGCTTACCTGGGAATTCGGAAACATCTCCAAACACAGACACCTGAGGGATCTGGGATGCATTTGCTAAGGTGCAAAATATCAGACCCCTCTCCCGGCTTGGACCCCTTCCGATGTGAGTTTCCACTCTGTCCGGCCCTGTCTGTCTCCACGCATAATTGCACACACACAGACAATTTGCTCCCTGCTTGCTTCCCTTCCTTGCACCTCCAAGGCTGATTCCCCGACATCCTGCTTTAGTCCTGCCTGACGGCCCCTCCCTCTGGCACTTTCTCCTCCCTTCAGAGCCCTGGGTTCACACCCACCTTCACCCCCAACGCTGCCGTCTTCCTCCTTTCCTGCTCTCCCCAGCCCGCGGCTCAGGGCCAGAACTCCTCACCCTCCCACAGGCTCTAAGACATCGGAATGACAAGAAGCATGTGAGACCTTATTTTATAGTAAGGAAACTGAGGCAGGGAGACAGTAACTGGAGCATTATCGTGTTGCTGGGGGCCCATCCACAGGTCGTGTGGTTATCATTAGCGTCTAATTCACAGGAAGGTGTACATGACTCCTGGGCTGAGTCCATACACGTATGACTCATATTTGTAACCCTTGTGTTTTGTTAATTCTTTTTTTTTTTTTTTTTATTGTGGGTTTTTTTTTTTTTTTTTGGCCACGGCTGGGTTTGAACCCGCCACCTCTGGCATATGGGACCTGCGCCCTACTCCTTGAGCCACAGGTGCCACCCTGTGTTTTGTTAATTCTTTTATGCAGAATTTCAGCCTTCTAGAACCTAAAAGGCTAATACAAGGAGCTGTCATGACAATAACACCATGGGTGCATTTAATGCAAATTTATTTTTTATTTTTTTAAATGTTCTTCGTAAGTTTTGCCTACCACTTTATTCTTTTTTTATTAATATTAAATCATAGCTGTGTATATTAATGCGATCATGGGGCACCATACATTGGTTTTATAAACAGTTTGACACATTTTCATCACACTGGTTAACATAGCCTTCCTGGCATTTTCTTAGTTATTGTGTTAAGACATTTATATTCTACATTTACTAAGTTTCACATGTACCCTTGTAAGATGCACCGCAGGTGTAATCCCACCTATCACCCTCCCTCCACCCATCCTCCCCTCCACTTTCCCTCTCCCCCTATTCTTAGGTTATTACTGGGTTATAGCTTTTATGTGAAAGCCAAAAATTAGTTTCATAGTAGGGCTGAGTACATTGGATACTTTTTCTTCCATTCTTGAGATACTTTACTAAGAAGAATATGTTCCAGCTCCATCCATGTAAACATGAACGAGGTAAAGTCTCCATCTTTCTTTAAGGCTGCATAATATTCCATGGTGTACATATACCACAGTTTATTAATCCATTCGTGGGTTGATGCAAACTTAAATTACGGAAATACAAACAACTGCAATTAGAAAATCAATAAAGCGTCATTTTATGTGAAATTTGGAAACACAGGAATACTATGTATTAAAAATGTCACCGCTATGAACCTGTTAGACTTTAATTAGGCATATTTTGTATGTGAAGACTGTGGGAAGGTCTTACACAACGTGGACATAAAGTTCATGTGCAGTTTAAAATAGTTTAACATAGTGAAATGCACACAAACTTTATGGACACCCTGTATGTGTTGTAGTTGAGGTGGGAAAGCATCCTGAGGGCTCTTTAAGGGCACAGATGGCATCCTCTTTGCCTGTGGTCTTCTGGCACAAAGAACAGGTGTTCGGCAGATTTGGAGCAGGGAAAGGATGAGTGAACAAAGGCCCACAGCCTGCAGTCCCGGAGCTGGCCCTGGGCGGAGGCCTGATGCTTCTCTAGGATTGCAACAGAGCATTTTGATGACCTTGGGGGCCTCCTCTGGAGGGGTCAGGGTCCAAAGGGTGGGTGGCTTCCCAGCACAGTGAGCAGAGGGTGAGCACTGGAAACCTGAGGGTCTCTATTCCAGAAGGGAGAGGGTGATGTATTCTACATAGCCAGCCTGTGGAGAAGTGCGCTGGGAAAACCCTGATGGGAGGCCGAAGGAAGCTTTCTTCAGGTCAAGGAAGTTTTCTGCCATCTTTTACCTCCATTTGGAAAACTTGGTCCTCTGACCTCAGCTTTTTCTGTTCAGGAAGCCTTGGCCTTTTCAGCTTTGGGAAGGGTGTGCTCACTACGGGTCTGGACTGATGTCTGAAGCCAACGTTTCTTCATTCTTACTGGTGTTACTGAGTGCTCAGAGCTCGTAGGCTCTGGCCTAAGCCCTTCCCACGATCTTATTTAATTCCCCCCACAGCTGCATAGGGGAAGTATTATCATCCCTGCTTCCCAGATGAGGAAACTGCGGCTCTGAGAGGTTCAGGGTTAGATCCCACAGCTGTTCATTCTCTACAGGTGTGGGGGAGCAGAGTTTGGACACCATGTGACTCCACACCATTTCTGCTATGGACCTCTCCCAGCCTCTGCCCAGGTTCCCAGCCACACACTATGGTGGTTCCCCTAATCTTTGTGGAACTACAGTTTTCAGTTTCATTGGATAAATCAGACAGCGTGGCCTGGGGACCATCCCCAGATATCTCTGAGATCAGCTTTCACCTAACTGGCCACCCAAGCCTGAAGGCACTGAGGCCTCGCCCTTGTGATGGATGTGTGGTTCCCGACCACGTGCCAGGCATCAGCCACCCTCCTGGCTCCCGGGGAGGGGTTCCTCCAGGCTGCGCCTGGGCCCATTTCTACACCTTTGTTCACTCTCTCTCTTCTCCCTAGAGCTGTTTCCTTCTCCTCTGCCTCACCCAAGTCCTTTTTCAAGGCTGAATCCAATCTCCACACCCCCAGCTGTTTGGACTCCTGCTGGCCTCTGCCTTTCTGTCCTCCCTGTTAGGAGTCAGGTGTAAGAAATCATATAACTAAGGACAGCAGGCCTGTGTAACTTCACAGGGACCAGGACAGCAGAGGGTACAAGAAATCCAGATTCTATGGGAACCATCCTTTTTTTTTTTTTTTTTTGAGAGAGAGTCTCACTATGCCACCCTTGTAGGGTGCCATGGCGTCACAGCTCACAGCAATCTTAAACTCTTGGGCTTAAGCGATTCTCTTGCCTCAGCCTCCCAAGTAGCTGGGACCACAAGCACCTGCCACAATGCCCAGCTATTTTATTGTTGCAGTTGTCATTGTTGCTTAGCTGGTCCAGGCTCGATTCGAACCTGCCAGCCCTGGTGTATGTGGCTGGTACCCTCACCACTGAGCTAAGAATGCCGAGCCAAACCATCCTATTCTTAATGTAAATTAATTCCAACTTGTAAACATGGTGAGTACCAAAGAAAGTCCATCTTTGGGCTGAATTTGAGTCATGCATCACCAATTTCCAGCACGTTTCCAGGAGCATGTGTGGTGTGGTGTGTTTCCCTCAACTTTCCACTGAGGTAACTTGATTTCCCTACCAGGAAACTCCACCTCCTTCTGCAGGACAAAGAAGGTATAGCTGGTCACCCTGTCCTTGTCCTCAGGCTATCAGGAATCTCGCAGCCCAAACCTAGCTATGTCGGAGAAATCATTTCTACTCTAATTCTTCCCTTTATTCTTCTATTTTTGTTTTATGTTTTCATCATGTTTCTGTGGCTGATCATCAAATAAATTTCATAAAAGACACGAAGAATTAAATACATGAATTAAATAGGTTTTGGTTTTCTTTTGTTTTGTTTTGTTTTTTTGGATGATCCCAACAACTGCCCTCTCTTCCAGACTCCGTGGGCCATGTGTGTTTCTCAGGCTTCACTGGCTGCAAGTTACAGAAGGCAACTGTGGCCAGCATCATTAAAGGAAAAGATGGAGTAATTCAGAGAATATGAAGAAGAAAAGAAGAAGGAGAAGAAGAAGATTTCCAACATAGCCGACGGTGGCCCTGGAGTGGAGTCAGGTTGTAATCAGGGCGTGACAAGTTTCAATCCCAGTGCTCACTGCTCAAGCCTCAAATTCAGGTAAGTTAATATCACTTGAATAACATTTCCTTTCTCTATCAGTGTTGCCAAGACCCTTATTAAAAAAAAAAAAAAAGAGGAGAGTGAATTTCCCAGAGGAAATCTGGGTGAAATTTAGGGAAAGAATGATCATGCTGAATGGATCCCCCGGAAGTGTGTTGAACTCAGCCAGGCCTGGCAGCGCAGCAGAATCCAGCAGAGGGACATTCATTGATTTCTCTGTTTCTCATGTGAATCCAACAGGACCCATCATGGCAGAAATGAATCATGACCCTGGGAGGGAGCCCTTCCTAAGGAAGTTGGAGAAAGGAGAGAGTAAGTTTTCCCAGAGACCCTGCCCTGGGTCCAGAATGGGGCAGGCCTATGTGGGTTGCAGCCTCCTCGCGGCAGCCACAAACCCCACTCCTTCTCCAGGCAGCCGCTCTGTCCTGCCCTGGACTGGACATCCCGTGTCCTGCTCTGAGTTCTCCCAGAGCTTAGCCCACAATGCAGTGTTCTAGTGCCCTGAGGTTGGCGAGGCTTTGAGACGTGACAGGCAGTGGGGTGTGGGAGGGAAGAGCTCAACTGAGGACCCCCAGAGCCTGGACCAGACCTCTGCCTTCTCTAGTTGTCAGATTTTGAAGCGGTCTGATGTTCCATTTAAACTTACCATTCCTTGACTGTAAACTATGGAGCGGATGTAAAGATGTGGGCTGAGCAACCTTTTCTTCCACAAGTATTTACCGAGAAACTGCTTTGGGTGGGCCTCTTACCAACCTCGGGAAGTGCAGCAAGAAACGGGACAGACCAGTCCTCTTGGAGAAAGCACTCAACTAAACAAATAAATGCACCTGCTATTTCAAGTAGCAGCAGGTACAGTGAGAAAATAGTGTCACAGAGAGGAGATCCACCTTTACAGGGAAGGACTCACTGCCCACGGGCTGTGGCCAGCTGATGGGTCCTCTCAAGATCTGCAGAGAGCTGTCCTGGCAAAGGTCTAATCTTTTCCAGGGAAGCTTCCTTCTAGGAACCAAACAAAATGGACTTTAAAAGCCCAGCCACTTTGGCCTATTAAGAGACACGCTAATGGGAGTTTCTCACTCCCAAGCTGCCCATATCTCCATTCAGCTTCTTGCCCTGTTCAGTTTCCCTCCTCTTCCCTACAAAAGTGTTGGGCCCGCTTCAATATCTGGCATCCCAAGCTCCACCTCTGTTTCTGCTTCCTTCTGGACAACTGGCTCTGAGACTCAGAGTGTCTGTGGGATTCAGGTGGGGGGTCAGGTGCTCTGCAACGGTGGCATTTGAGCAGAGCCCAGAAGGAAGCTGGGAGCAGTGGGAATATCTGGGGGAGGCCATTCCACAGCAGAGCCACATGGGTGTGTGCAAAGGCCCTGGGGGAGAAGCTCATGAAAGGACGTGGCTGGTGTGGTTAGAGAGGAGATGGGGAGCGGAGCAGGGGGTGAGGCCCGAAAAAGGAAGAGACTCAAGCAAGTAAGGCTGTTAGGTCATAAAAATTGACACCTTTTCCAAGAAATAGGATGGGAAGCCAATGCCTTATGTTTCAAATGGACAATGGGTTGGGAAGGGCAGGGGGGAGTAGGGGAAGTTGAAGGACAGTTTAGAAAGATATTTTGGTTGCCTTGGGCCATGGATGACTAGCTACCTGCTAAGTACGAGCAGTAGTAGTTGTGGTTAACATATGGTAATAACATAGTAATAGTAACAGTGGTCACCTCCATAATAGTGGTTGGTAGGGCAAGTGTAGGGCCTGCCTTACGTATTTGCATACAGCTCATCTGCATGTGGCTCATCTGCATATGGCTCATCTGCATACAACCTCCCACAGTGCACTGGGTGTGTCCCACCAGCCACGCCCCTCGCAGGCCTCATCCTAGGCTAACGGGAAAACATTCTCTATACAAACACTCAACACACAGATTCTGGCCTAGCTTTGTCCATGTTGATCTCATTTTCCAGAAAGTTGTTTTCACCCATTTCAGCTGCTGTACAGGATTCTTTAGGAGAGGGCTGGTTGGATATGTTTTCCTGGAGGCAGCAGCTGTAAAAACCTCACCAGGGACGTGGCCCTGGGAGGCTGGGTTTCTCTCTCTGCTTCTGATTTCTCATCCTGTTCTCTTTCCTTGGATTTCTCTTTGGCCACAAGAGCCATGGTAGGTAGGTTGCTGGCACTGGGCAAACAGGCAGCCCCACTTGGGAGAGGGATCTTAACCCCAGCTCCGGAGCAAATTCCATAATCAACTAGACTTGAGTGATGTGTTTAGGAGGCCAAGGCTGATACTAACTATAATTCACGTTCCCTGGGCACTCTGCTCTGTAATAAAGCCTGGATGTCAGGCATCCCAGCCAAGAGCTAACATACCTGTTTGAACTAGTCTTGTGCCAATGGAAACACATTAGAAAAGAAAAACATTGAGCCAACTGTCTAATGTAAATGGGTTCTTTTCAGCCAGATGAAGAATGATCACCTATACATGGGCATACAAGTATGTTAAATGTTAATATATAATAATGCATTGAGACACTGTCTTTTGGGGTTCACAGAAATAATACCCCTGCAAATACACACCCTTCCCAGCCCACCCAGAGTGAGAACAGAGCTAAGCAGAGCCATCTCCATCATCCTGCCTCAGGCGGGACCCACCCCGGGGTGTTTACGTGCCTAGTGCCAGAATATAAAAATGTTTAGGTCTTTCTGCATGGGATTAAGAGGTATGAATTTATAAGGACCCTGTTTAATCAAAACTTCCATTGAAACACCATTTAGCCCAAATCCTACCAGCAAATATCAAAATACAAATTTCACTGGAAAAATAGCCCCATGTTGCTGTTTCCTCGTCAAATATGTATTTATCCCCTCCCCCGCAAGAATGCTTTTTACTAAGCCAGCAGCCCCAGCATGCAGGATGGTTTAATCGTATATTGTTCTCTGAGTACTAACCCTTTACAAATCATATGACATAAAAAGAAAAATAAGTAACATTGTAAAGACAGTAATGAGAACTGTTGAGCTAAAGTGCCTCTTAAAGAAATCCTAATAAATTCCAGAATTTCTAGTCTTCTGGCAAGCTTTCCATTTAGAACAAAATCAATGATCAATGGCTGCAACGCTCCAGCATTAGGCTTGCGTGCCTCCAGAGCAGGGAAAACTCATAGAGGAAAGATGACATTTAAGGAAAAAAAGCTGACATTGAGTCCATCACTGTCATCGCTTCTGCCATAAAGCAGCTTCAAATATTAAAACATTTTTCATCTGTGCTGCATTATTGGCACCAGAAATTGTTTTCTCTCTGTCTGGTGCGCACTTGAACTGCAGCAGCGTTCCCCGGAGACTCCGGATTGTTACCAAGGCCTCATAACATATTGGCAGTTGACGTGGTGGTGTTCATGTACACTTGCCACTCACACAGAGCCTCCCCTCCCCTCCCCCCGGCCTGCAGACGCAAGCTGCGCCGGCTGCACAGGGACTCGGCTCAGCAGCTCAGATGCAAGGGACATGAGAGATGCATGCATGCCCCGTGGTTCCTGGTTTGCAGACTGTCTTCCCCTGGTAGTGACCCCACCTTTGCCCCTGTCTGATGCCCAAGCTGTTCCTGTGCTCAGACATGGCGTCTCCTGGGCAGCTCCAGTCCCATAAGGACTCCATGGCCCTGTGGGCGTAGAAGGCTCTGGCTGCAGAGAGGAAAGTATTTAACACCAGGCAGGCAGAAGCTGCTTCTCGTTTTGTGTTCCTGGCGCTGGCACTAAGTGCATACCAGGCTCTGTGTTAAGATGCAGGGAAATCGGGGTGTCTCTGCCACTCGGCCTGTCCTCACAGTCCTTGCTGTTTGGTGTGGAAGTCGGTGACAACCTGGAGAGATACACATGGTTTCCTTGGCGAAGGCTCACAGCCTGGCAGGATGTTTGTGTGCTGGGAGACCAGTGTCACCAGAAGGATAAATTTGAATATAAAAGATACTCCATGGGGGCCCTCCCAGCTCATGGTGCATGGAAACCCAAGGTGGGTAGTGCACCCAAGCTGGAAGAAAGGCATTGCCCCTGCAGTAGAGGAGAGGCACACAGGTAATTGTGAGTTCCTGGCTTTATGTTGCTCTGGGAGGGAACTGGGGCCCCAACCTTGGAACTTTCATGCTGTGTGGCCTGATGCCCTCAACCACTCCCACCTTCCCCCTCATACCTTGTATGTTCTCTCTCTTTCTAGGTGGGGACCCAGCCGCATGGCGAAAGTATTCCTTCCCTGGAGACGCAGCTCTAGGGGGCTGCTGTGCTCGAGCTGTTTCTGCATGTCTAGGGCACAGGTTGGTCAGGGACAGATGGCAGGCAGATGACAGGATTCTGGGATCTCCTAACTAGCACCACACTCGCGTGGCCTTGGGGTGTCACCACCTGCATGCCTTGAGTACGGTGGGGACCATGGGGGTGGGAGGAGCAGCCAGCAGCCACAGTATTTGCTCAGACCCAGGCCTGGGCTTGGGCCTGGGAGGGCTGGTGCGCTGAACACAGACCCCACAGCATTTCACAGCATTAAATAAACAATTTTTTCACCCGGTGAAAATGGAGAGCAAAAAATAAATTTTTAGAGTCAAAGATTCGATTTGTCACCTTATCAATGTAGCTGTAAAATAGAAGTTTGAATATTTTTGTGGAGATCAAGCCCACAGAAACGAGAGCGCTTAGGGCCCTGCAGATGAGGCACGTGGCCAGTGCTCCGTGGTGGGGGTCGGGGTCCAAAGCCTGGAGGTGCTGCAGAGCTGCCAAGAGATACCCCCACACTTGCTCTCATAGTCCCGGCAGCTCTGGCTTCTGAATCCATGTCTGGGCCCTCAGCATGGGAAGTGAGATGCTGGGAGAGAGGTCTGGGGCTGGACTCCCTCCTGGACATGTGGCTCAGTGGGAGGCTGGGGGTGGTGAGGGGAGAGGCCATGCTCCCCTCAGTCCTCTGCTTCCACAGTCCTCTTAAGCACTGTGTCCATGTGCTGAAGTAAAGTCTCCATCACACTCATCCTGGACTCCAGAAGACCTAGTCCTACATTCCTGGGAGCTGCTGGACATAGAAGCCATCTATAAAGAAATACATTCTAGGGGAAATGGGGTGACCCTGCTGGAGAGAGAGAATGATCTGTGGGGATGGGTCATAACAACTTTTAAAACCTGATGTCTCTGAACTTCCACACCCGTCCTTCTCCCCACACAGATGTCCTTGTGCCTCCTGTCCCCGCCTTTGCTCTGTTCTCTCCCCCTTAGCTAGATGGCTCTGGCTTCCAGCTGGGAGGTCCTGTTCTGCAGGCCTGTCTGTCTCAGCTGCGCCTTCCGTACAGACTGCCCCATTTCCCTAGCAGTCTCCCTTGGTTGCTTCTACCACCACCAAGCTGAGCAAGTTTGAACACAGCGCTTAGTCTCACAGAGGCTTTGTTTTCTTGTCTGTTAAATAGAATACACAGTCCTAAGTGCCTAGCACCTGGTGGGCGCCTTTGAGGGCACCGGGAGGAACCCCTCACATGCAGCTACTTCCAAAGTCACCTTGCCTGCCCCACTTGCTCTTTGAAGAGTATGCAGGGGGCTTCCATCCCTTGCCCAGGATGCCTGGCATTTCACTTACTGCAGGCAATTTTCCCAGGGGCCAAACTCCCTAAACTCCCAGAATCCACATCAGCCGACCCAGGAGCAATCCAGGTACTCAGAATCCACTTTTATGAAGTATGGAGAATCCTCAAAGAAATAAAAGCAGCCCTCCCATTTGATCCCACAATCCCATCACCAAGTATCTACCAAAGAGAAAAGACAAAATCATTTTATCTTAAGGACATTTGCACTGGAATAGTTATCACAGCTCAATTCACAATTGCCAAGATAGGGAATCAACCCAAGTGCCCATCAGCCTGTGAATGGATTAACAAATGGTGGGGTATGTATTCAGCCGTAAAAAGACGGAGACTTTACATCTTTTGTATTTACCTGGATGGAGTTGAAGCACATTCTTCTTCGTAAAGTATCACAAGAATGGAGAAGTGAGCATGCAATGTACTCAGTAGTAATATGAAGCCAGTAGATGAATGAACACACGCCCACACAAGAGAAAAACAATTAAACTTAACTGGGGGAGGCGAAGGGGAGGGAAGAAAGAGGGGGTGTGGAGCTCTCTCACCTGACAGGCACACCTCCTCTGTAAGGGGCACAACCACAACTTGGCCTGTATCTAACACATGCAAACAAGTTACCCTAATCGTCTGTGGCCAAATATTAATCTGAAATAATAATAATAATAAAAGAATCTACTTTTATTCTAGGAAAGGGCTCATGTTTGCCTCCCAAGGGGCACTGGGGGGAAGGGCAGGGGCAGGGTGGGTCTGAGACCTCATCCTGACTCCAAAGGCTGCGGTGTCTACCCCACCGCACCCCACCATGCAGAGCAGGGCCCAGGCAGGCAGTGGGGAGACCCCCTCTCCTCTCCACACACAAAGTTCAGCTCAGCCTGGAACCCCAGGCAGCCAGGGACAGGAGGGGTGCAGTGGGAGCGGAGTTGGCATCTGGCTCCCATGCACCCCCAGGGTGGGTCCGGGATTCCCTGCCTTTAATAACCACCCCTGCCACGGAGGAGTGGCAGCTAGAGACACGTCGGTTTGGGCAGTTCAGGCGAGTCGGGTGGATTATCCGGGTGCTGAGAAGAAGGGGAAGGGCAGAGGGAGCTGTAGGAGACGGGGACCACACAGGGAGCCGTGCACCACGCCCGCAGCCCGCAGCCATCTGCCGCGACTTCGCAGCCTGCTCCGGAAACTGCCAGACACGGCTCCTTCAGTGGGGCCCAGCCCGTCAGATGAGTCAATCAATCAAAAAAATTCTTATGAAACTTAATCATAGAGGGTCGTGTTAGGGAGTGGGGAACAGATTAAATTACCACGGTATTAGATACGGGAAATGATTTCTGTCAAAACCATCTTTACTGCAATTATAATATGTTAATTATGTATTTCATTAAGTAAGTGGATTAGAGTCTGCACAGATGAGATCACGTGGAGGCTTTGAATCACTTGCCGAGCACGGTGGGAGGACTTCTGTGAACCGAACCGGTTCATTTGGAGAACTTTCACATGCTAAACGTGCTGGGGGTTTTGTTTGTTTGTTTTTTCTTCTTTTGTGGACCTGGCCCCCAGGCCTGATGGAGGACGCCCAGGGTCACTGGGTCACTAAGATGCTCTGACCAGCATCCAGTGGCCGCCTCCCGGCTGGGAAGCTGACACATGAGGCCCAGGTGTGGGGACAGTTGGGGACTCTGTCTGCCTTGCTGCTTCTGACTTCCAGCGGGCACAGTGAGGCTGAGGGTCCCGGAGTGGGGGCAGACACCCCTGGGCCCCTGCCCATCGGCCAGCAGTATCTGTAAAGTTGTCTCCATGAGGTTCACAACCACCACAGGCTGGCACAGTGGGAAGACAAGCACGGGGTCCTCATCCTCATGTCTCCACATGCACCTGACCTTTGGGGACCCCCTGTCCACTGGAAGGAGAGCTCTGAGAAACTCAAGTGCCATCTCATCGCATGCCAGAAGGCTGCCCAGCGAGGGTCAGGGTGGCCCCCAGCTCACGGGCAGACACTGCCAGATGTTGTATAGCACATACTCCTGTTTTAGGCTGACTGGTTAACCCTCTCGCTGGCAGGGCCCTGGCGTCTGATAAGCCGTGGAGGCCAGAGGGATATTCAGCCCAATTCCAGGCACTGTTGTCTGCAGTGCTGAAGCTCAGAAGTGGGCTGAAGGTGCGCTGTGCCACCAAAGAGGTGTGGTCTGCCCCCTCCACGGGTAAATCCTCATGTTTTGTCCCACTCAACCTCAGAATCCAGCCAGACACAAAGTGACAACACATCTCAGCTCCAGTTCAAGGGGACAGAGGCCACCAAGCAGCAAATCCTCCATGGCTCTGCCTCTGCAGCCGTCTTACGCACCTCAGGCTCTGAAGCCCTCTGGGGATTTAAGGGTGCAGTTGACTCATGAAGAAAAGAAAATAAGAGTTAATATGTAGTTTTCAAAAAGAAGAGCGAGGCAGGGCAGTGTGGCTCACGCCACCTGCAGTCCCAGCACTACGGGAGGCCGAGGAGGGTGGATTGTTTAAGCTCAGGAGTTCCAGACCAGCCTGAGCAAGAGAGAGACCCTGTCTCTACTAAAAATAGAAAAACTAGCCAGGTACTGTGGTGGGTGCCTATGGTCCCAGCTGCTTGGGAGGCTAAGTCAAGAAGTTTGCTTGAGCCTAAGAGTTTGAGGTTCTGTGAGCTATGATGAGGCCACGGCACTCTACCCAGGGCCACAGAGTGAAACTCTATCTTACAAAATAAAATAAAATAAACGAGCTACCCAAGGCACATGCACTTCCTAGGTTCCTGAGTATTCAGTTATCAGTAATAAACACAAGGAAGTTTGGACAAAGGGGAGGAAGGAGAGGAGGCAAGCGACAGGGCCTGCCTGGAGTGCATGGCGGGATAAGTGACAGGAAAAGCTTGGCTGATTTGATGAAAACCCCATCAGCCTCTCTAGGGAGATATTACTTTCCTCATTATTCCACTGATTGGCCTTATTTCATCCGAAGAATGCCGTACATTCCTTACAGGCCTGGCAAGCTTCTTTAACAATATCCAGAAAAAAAAAAAAAAAAAAAATCACCTCCTTAATCGAAACAACAAAGAAATTAACACGAGTCATCTTCCTTCTGAGGAATCAGATGAGAGACCCAGCCCAAATCCTTTTCTTCTGACCCAGACACGCACTCCTCCAGCCCCCCAATAATCAAATAGGTAGCTTACATGCTATACACATAGGATGGCTGGGGAGGAGCTTGTGCTCAGATATGGAGGCAGCTAAGGATACTTAATAAATTCCACAAGGAGAACAAAGGCTCGGGCCAGGATCCCAGGTCTCCTATTTGCAAGAAGCAAACCCCGAAGGTGATTGGGCGATTCAGAAAGAACTCAGCTTTCAGGGACACTTTGCCCTGATGCCAGAGAAGCAGCTTGGTCCCGGATGTAACACGGGGCTTTGCTTCCCAGCACAACAGGGAGGGAAGTACAAAAAAATGCACTTGTGAAATTCAAACTGAGACTGGCGTTATCAATGGCCTGGAGCTTGCAATAACTATTAATTAAGTGCATTTTTCATTATTCTTTAGCAAAGAGGTAAGATTTAATGATGTAAGTTAACAATGGATGATAATTTAAAGTGGTGACAATAGTTTAATTATTCGCACACATACAAAAGTTAACTCCATAACTTATTTCTTTGTAAGAACAAGTTCATTTAAAATATTTTGAACTGTGCATACAATTATCACTTAGACTCTTTCCTTCATAGCTTTGTAGAGACAAAGAGTCAATTTTCCCTGTAAATTTCTCACTAGACAGTTCTAAAGAATGAAAATTCTGCCTTGTAAAAAAAAGAAAACACAGAAAAGAAAATGAAAAAAAAAAAGTTGCAGCATTGGTTTTTGCCTAAAATTTCCTAAGGCTCAGGATGGTTCCACACTGCTGAGACTTTCCATTCTGGTAGGTGGGAACCCAGCGCACAATAACAGGTGTGTGTGTGTGTGTGTGTGTGTGTGTGTGTGTGGTGGGTGGCCCTGACCTTTGTCAACCCATCTCTGAAGGCCTGTGTTTTCCCTTTTCTTCGATTGTCCAGAGTTGGAGATGGAGTGTGTGGAAAGGCAGTGGGGGCTGCCACTTCAAAGGTGACTAACAAATAAATAAATACTACAATTGGCAGACACTCATTTCAGAGTCACTGGGTAATCTTGGGACAATATAATTGTAATATGACTGTGTATCAGTGTGATGAGATCTTACCAAGGAAGTTCAGGAGTGAATGCCAGAGCTTTAGAGCCCTGGGACAGAGCCAGTATGGTTCCAGGGACGTGGAATTCCTGAGGAGGGATGCAGCAGGGTCTTCACAATTATCCCTCCCTTCCTGAGTTGTCTGTCCTGGGAAAATGCGGAATTGAACCATGCCTAGTGTCTTGTCTAAGAGCAAGGTCCCCACTCGCTTTTCCCTCTCTTGCTGCTGTGAACCACCTCAGCTGTTGACGCAGCTCCAGAGAAAAGTGCAGTGCTCAGGGAAGAAGTGTGTGATGCACATCATGGAATCCAGGCCCCGGATGGAAGCAACTCACAGTCCTGATGGAACCAAAGAAATAAAACCATTGAGGTCATTGCAGTGCCAGTAGTCAGATGGAAATTCTATAATGCCATGAAACATATAAATAAATGTGCCACACCCACAAATGGTGGGTATTGCTGAACATTACAGCAACTCCAACCAGACTCTCTTTTTGATGGCTCATGTCTCAGTGCGACTATCTCACCGGTCAGTTTCGAAGGTCAGGAGCTCTTTGGTTAGAGTCACAATAATCCTGCCTGGGAGTTCACAATGGTCTGGTGTCACATAGCTACAGTTGGTGACACCATGCCACATAACCTAGTGACGTAAGGCAGTTCCCAGGTTACAAATGAGATAGATTCTATAGGTTTGCTCTTAAGTTGAATCTGTCTGTAAGTTGGAACAGGTACATTCACCTATTACTTGTAATAGCCTCTGTTCCTAAGTCCAAGTCTTACATCAGTGGGATATTTGTACCTCGGGGAGTTTAACCATTACAGCTTCCATTTGTAAGTGTGAGTTGTATATAAGTTGCATGTCTGTAACTTGGAGACTACCAGTATAAAGACCAGTTTTCTACAATGGTTTCTATTGATCAAAGGATAATATGCCACAATGCTCAACATTCTTACTAAAAAGCATATACTCTAGCCTTCTCGTCTTCTCAAATTTGAGGACCCATTCTTCAAAAGAGAAAGGCTATGCAGGAGATGAATTAATTCCCTCTACCCTTTGTTTTAGAAGAAGGAGTGGAAAGACAATCATTTGAGCTGAGAGTGAAGTGCCACTGGGGTCTTTGGGAGAGTCTTGATGGCTGTGAAAATCGGATGTAATGTCTGATTGGTGCTCAGTAAATATCAACCATAATTTACTAGACACCTACTCACTACTTAAAGTTAGTGCGTGCACAGGGTACACACTATCACTCGACCTTCCTGTGTTTTATTTTGCAATTATCACCTACTAAACTTTTTTCTAATATAAAAAAAGTCAAATCCTTTATTTTTGTGTCATTTTAAGTGCAAAAGGCAAATGACTGTTAGAATGAAATATTGCAATGAAGAAACAGTGATACAAAATAGAGATGTTAAACTTTCTTGGAGATGGTGACGGTGGCCTAGTTCCCTCACTGACCAAAGGTAGGCTATATTTGTGAAGGAAATACAACATTTAAGAATGAACAATTTATACAAATGAGAGTACCTTTGATTTCCAGAGTACTGGCAAGTTGTGAAGGGAGAGAAAAATGATAAAACAGGTCACACTGATATTGCCGTACAGGGAGAACACAAGGTGGAGGAGGGAAGACAGGCGAGAGAAAAGAGCTACAGATTGTGGTAGAAAAAGGAAGATAAATTTTGGCTACTTGGAGGGTGAATATTTACTTTAACTTGATGATAACGGGAAAGAAGTTACGGAGGTGTTTCTGTGAATATGAAAACTGAGAGAATCTTTATTGTCTATGCTGTTTAGTTATTAAGCGGATTGTCACATATCAATGCATAATCTGTAAAATGAGAGACTTCAGAATATTTCAATACAGGTTACACTGAAGGAAGTCAACCCAGGAGAGATAATCTTTTTTTTTTTTTTTGTAGAGACAGAGTCTCACTTTATTGCCCTCGGTAGAGTGCTGTGGCGTCACACGGCTCACAGCAACCTCTAACTCTTGGGCTTCCACGATTCTCCTGCCTCAGCCTCCCGAGCAGCTGGGACTACAGGTGCCCGCCACAACGCCCGGCTATTTTTTTTGTTGTTGCAGTTTGGCCGGGGCTGGGTTTGAACCCGCCACCCTCGGCATATGGGGCCAGCGCCCTATTCACTGAGCCACAGGTGCCGCCCCGAGAGATAATCTTTTAATTATATTGGATCTGTAAACATAAAAATAGAAATAGATCCCGGACCAAGGACTGTCAATTACCGTATAAATCATGGTATCTAAACACCGCCCTATTCACCAGTGTCGTAGAAGTTTCAATGCTTTTGTTATCTACGGTTTCACCAACTAAACTTTTTTTGTTTCACTTGTGGATTGTCTCCCCTGGTAGAACTGTGAACTCTGTGAGGTCAAAGAGTTTGCTTTGTGTTACCCTGTGTCTAACACAGCGCCCGGTCCTAACAGGTGTTCAATGGATATTCATGGAATTTATGAGTAGATACGTGTTGACTCTGACTGGTGATTGCTAAATAATTTTTTCCTAACTTAATCTAGCAAGCGCGTTGACACAATGGAACTGCTGTAGAGATTACAAACGTGGTGGATCAAGGCCCTAATTCTTAGCCCTAGCCCTGTGTTCACCCTTTGCTAGGCAAGTTTGTAGTTCCTCTCATGAAAGGGTGGCTCGCACTTCCCCATCCCTGTGCTGGATCATGAGACTGGCTTTGGCCAACAGCAAGAGGTGCAAGTGACAGCCACAGGCTGAAGGGGACTCGTGTGCTTCTGTTCACCTGTTACACTTCTGCTGTCACCATAAAAAGAACATGTCCAAGCCTCACCTGCTGGCCAGACACTTATAGCTGAGCCTCCCAGCTGAGCCCCTCCTAGATGGGCCAAACTCCAGCCAACCCATGGCTACACAATCTACATAAATGGTTACTTTTGTGTACCACTTAAATGGTGGTCCTCTTTGTTATGAAATGGTAGCAAATCCACACATATTCTTCTTCTTCTTCTTGAACTTCACAGCAACCAGTACCCTGGATGGCTGACTCTGTAGCCAAGACACTGAATTCGCCAAAACAACCAAAGTAGATGTCCCCATGTCCAAGCCAGGACATCTGCCCTTCAGGCCTCAGTGGACAGTGGGAGAAAAAGAAGAGACTCACCAGCACAGACTGAGACCAGCTAAGTTCCAGGCACTGTTCTCTATCCCTTGACTTGTCTCATTTTGTCTTTGTGGCTGTGGCATCCCCATTTCACGGGTAAAGATGCTGGGTTTGATAAGGGGCCACCACTTACTTGCTTCTGGGAAGTGGAAGTCTTAAACATGTCTTTTGAGCGTGGTCCTTGGTGATCAGCCCAAAGGGGAAACAGGTAGAAAAGCAGAGCTGCTCCACCAAGCCCCCTCTCCTCCCACATCCACCACAGTCCTCCAGGTGCCCTGAGTGAACAGTGAAGGTGGCCCCACCTAGACACAGTCGTGATGGATCTCCCGGCGACGTGTTCTTACACAAAGGGTGTTTGCCTGGAATCCTTCACACGTCTGCCCTCTGATTCACCTTAGATGACCCCTTCTATGGGATCATCTGGGATCTGGACATCTGCCTTTGAGGTGACAGCATTTTTGAATCCAAAGCATAACCCTAAGTGCAACTTTTTTTTTCACCATACTTTCCAAGTACGGCTTGGTTGCATGAAAGTGACCATCCCCTTGGGTGATGGGACAATTGTGCAGTTCTTGTTGTCTTCTTCTCCCCTTCATAGCTTAACACCTTCCCAGCCTTCCAAGCCTCTATCTATTGGCTCATGTGGCTCCCCTGCCCCCGACACCCTGTCTTTTCTCCTCTACTAGTTTTCCAAGATGCTGACCCATCAGCTTGAGAGCCCGAGTGGCTTCTCCACCCTCCTGGAGCAGAATCTGTCACAAGCCCGTCAGTGACCCCATCACGAATACTAAAGACTCTGTAGTATTTGATGCACAGGTAGGAACATGTCGAGATTTGCGCGGACCCTGGGCTGGAGGTCAACAGGGGAGACAGTGCTGGGGGAAAAATCACCAGACCTTACTCAAACTTAATTTATAAAGTCTGAGAGGCTGGACAGGGTCTATGGACTCACACACCAGGGCTGCAGATTGAGTCAGCACAGAGACTTTCCAACTTCTCGACTTCCCAGAAACTTTTTAATTGATCTCCAACATAAAGCGTATATGCAAAGTGCAAAGATGCCAAAGGATAGAGTTAAAAGAATCCCAAGTCCCCAGGAAGGTTGGATAGGAGGAAAGGATATGGGAACATAGGGAACCTGGGGTAGGGGCTTATTAACAAATGGCCCATAATGTATTTGGAAAGGGGGACGGGAAGACCAGTTTGATTTCCACAGGGCAAGCCAGCCAGGTTCCCCAATCTAAACTGGCTACGAGGAGGGCAGGCAGGGATGGTCTCGGCGACTTTGCCCTGTTTGGGGCCATCTGGGCTCCTCTCATCTTCGGTGGTCTCGGTGAGCCCCCAGGGATGGCGGGTCTGTGGCTTTCCCCTGGATTGGGGCAGGGTGCCCCACTCAGAGATCAGACTGTTTACCTCCCACAGGAACCACCTTGAATGATGATCAAATGACACATGACCTTGCATTTCTTTTATCCATCTGCCTCACTGATTGAAGTGTGTGCCCCTCTCTTGAAGCCAGGGACCACATTGTGGAAAGCTGCCCTCCAATCACATGGAACATACCCAAACAAAAATAAACGCCCAGATGCCACTCCCTTTATTCTGCTGACTATTTGTTGTGTGGCTAGCTCCCACCAGAACGTGTGCTTCAAGAAGGCAGGATTCTTTATCTGTTGTGTTCAGTGATATATTATAAGTACCTGGAATCAGTTCAGGTACATAATAGATGTTCAATAAATACTATTAGCAGAATGAATAGCCAGGAGCAGAGACAAAGTGAGAGAGAGGGCAAGAGAGAGATTTTTCAGAATGTAGGTAACAATAATCTCAGCCTCAAAATACCTTTTATTTTCCTGAGGGGCTGTTTTAATGCTCAGTTCTTTGTTCTCCATATAAACAAAACAGGCATTCCCAGCGTGCAGGACCCCCTCCCCCCCGCCCGCCCCACTTGTGGTTAACTGGGACCACAGGCAGGTGTCAGACATCCACCCAGGGTGCCTATTGAAAGTGAAGAGCCTTTGTCCCCGGGATTATTATCCACTTGCAGAAGTACAAAGACCTTTATGGAAGCACCATCTTTTCTGGTGATCATACCTTTGGAAATGATGTTACAAGGCCTGGAAATTGATTTCCTGCATTGCAAAATCATTCCCAGGGTCATCAGTATCAATGCCAAGTGGTTCATAGATTCATTTTTTTTTTAAAAGATAAAGTGCAGTATGTTTTCTGGGAGTTAAGCTTAACAAGGTGTGATGAAATGAAAGTTCATCCTTTTAATAAGTGTCATGGCTTAACTGAGCAACCAGTCCTGGCCCCTTCCTTAATCGTGACCTGCAGAATCGACCTCCCCCTAAGTAGAAAGTTAGGGCACAGGGAAGGCGGCTGGGCACGGGGGACAGGGCTGGCAGGCCTCTCTGATTGTGCAGTGCGACCAGGCCAAGGAGTCCCTCACACAGCAGCTAGGGGACTAAGGGAAAAATAGGTACTTTCCCACCTGGGATCAGGGTAGCAAATTGGTACAACCATTCCAGAGGGCAATCTGGTATTGAACTGAAAATATGCTGACATTTTAACCCAGCAATATATACATTGTAGCAAGTTAACTTGAAGAAACCTCTCTTGCAGGTGTGCAGGAGACTCCTATGAGAAGCACATTGTAAGCACATTGCATGTAACCCAGCGAAATGATGGCAAGCTATTTAATAGCACTAGAATAGTGAATAAAACCATTCTTGCTATATGCAGAGAAGGGAATACGAAATAGCACTGAAAATGATAAGCCGGAGTCAGAGTTAGCAGACTCTGGCCAGGGGGACAAATCTTGCCTGCCTTCTGTTTTTAAAGTGTTATTGGAAGACACCCATTCATTCATTTACATGTTGTGTGTGACTGTCTTTGCTCTGCCTAGTCATGACAAAGACTGTATGTGACCACCTATACCCTAAAAATACCCTAATGTATTTACTGTCTAGCCCTTGACAGAAAACTGAAGCTGATTCCTTTTTAAACCGAGATGCATAGATCACTGGAGAGGGAAGACAGTACAGAAGAAAAAAGAGAGAGTGAAGGGTAGGATGCTAGGATGTCATTTACGTGACGTAAACACAAGCATATGGCTTCTTGCCTGTGAACGTGGCAGAAAAGGACTTGAAGGTTTTAACCTAATTCCTCATTTGCTAATCACCTATGGAAGGGCCAACAGGGAACAGTCTGGGATTGAGGAGCTCAAAGGCTACACAAGGATTTGATTTATTCCTTCTGTTATATAGACTTGGGATAGATACAACATAATTTTGTCATTTCCATGCCATAGGACATAGGTGGAATCCCCGGACGTAGGATTTGGTGGCTGTAGCACAGGCTAACTTCTCTGATCCCTCTGTCTCACCTTCCCCGGCCTTGTACTTAATCTCCCAGCGCAGTGAACAACCTCACCAACTGCCAGTGGCAGACAGCTCTGGCCTGAGGACTAGAGTGAAGGCAGAACCTCATATTTTAGACACATAAGTCATTCGAATTTAAAACTGAAGTATATGCATATATGTAATTTGGAATGCCCTAATTGTGCTTTCCTAGGGACAACATCTCCACTTGGATGTGGGACTCATCTGTGTTTGCACTGTCCAAAATGAGCACCCCTAGCCTCGTGTGGCTATCAACCATATGACCAAGATGAAATAAAATGTGTCATCACTGTAAAATACACACCAGATCCCAAAGACTTAGTTGACAAACAAAAAGAATGTAATGTATCTCATTAACAATTCGTCGTATTGATTGCATGCGGAAATGATAATATTTGATGCACCCACGTATTAGTTTTCTATCACGGCTGCAACAAATTACTGCCAAGTGCGTGGCTTAAAACAGCACAAATTTATTATCTCACAGTTTTGTCGGTTAGAAGTCAAGGCAGATCTCCGTGTCACTGAGGCCGCATCCTTTTTTTGAGGGTCTAGGAGATGGTCCTTTGCTTTATTTCCCCCAGATTCTAGGTATCCCACATCTCTTGGCTCATTTTCCGTGTGCAAGCCAGCAGGAGCTGGTGCAGGCCCTGCCCACTGGCAGTCGTCTGGCGCTCTCTTACGCTTCTGTCTCCGGCTTTGAAGTACCTTTGCTATTACACCACCCCTGCCCCAACCATCCAGATCACACCCCCATCTCACTCACTATTGGCTACCTAGCAAATCTCATACCATCTGCAACCTCTGTTCTCTTCTTCCCTGTCACAAAAAAACATGTAAAGGTTTGGAACATCTTTCAAGAGGTCTTCCTTTATTTTGGCTATACAATTGAGCTAAGTAAAAATATTATATTAAAACTGATTTGGCCTTTCTCTTTCCACTTTCTTTTTTTATATAGATTTTATTTTATTTATTTTTTTTTGTGTGTGTGCGTGTGGTTTTTGACCAGGGCTGGGTTTGAACCTGCCACCTCCGGCATATGGGACCGGTGCCCTTCCCCTTTGAGCCACAGGCGCCGCCCCCACTTTTTTTTTTTTTTTTATCGAATGTTTAAGTGTGCCATGGAAGGGTAACTGTAGGTTCAAGTGTGCCATGAGATAATAAAGGGTGAAAAACACTGCTCTAAGGTCTTGAAGGAAAGGGCAGGTTGGTTACGCATGCACACGTTCACAGTCACATGGACATAAATATGCCAGTGTACGCTCATATTCACACACATGCGCACACACACACATATGCACACACATAATTTAAATATCTCTATATACTTGAAATAGGCATATATGTTCAAATGCAGACACATACTTTAAATATCTTCTCACATAGGCTGATATATGTATGTGTGTGTAAATTTGTCATGCACTGCCCTGTTTTTTGCCTGTGTTTTCGCAACTCCTTCCCTCTCTGACATGATGTCCCCACAGATGAAGATTTCTTTACATCGTTCCAAAGTCAGTGACGTTTCATTTAACGTTCATTTATACATCCCTGTGTGTGTGAATCTCTCATGGAATGGTCCCTGATCACCCATGCATGCCCCTGTATATACCCATGTCACCGAGGTGAGCATTTTAAAATTTATCTTGGTGACCCCTGATATTGCTGTGGTTTCCAGTCTATGTATTAACCAAAACCCTCATGTATTAGGGAGCACGCATACCTAGACTTACATCTTATTTACTCACCTGCTCTTTCTAATTTACTCTGCACTTGACTCCCATGTAGACAAAAGCCACATTCTCACCGTGAGAGATGTTCTCCTGCAGCTGCACCTGCCACCTCCAGCATCTGGACACCTCCCTGGTCACCCCTCCCCTGAGTGCCTTTTGGTCCCTCCTGGGCTCTCACACGCAGGGTCCAGTGAAGCAGGCCTCTAGCTGAAGTTTGGGACCAGATTATTTTGGTTCCCTCACCACGGTTTGGAAAACCCTTTTTGTAAAGGTCCAGATAGTAAATATTATAAGCTGTGCAGGCCACATGGTTTCCATCACAACTCAACTCTGTCCTTGTGGGGCCGTGAGTCATCATAGATAACAAGTAAATGAAGGGGCTCAGCCCGGCCGTGTCCAATAAAACTGTCTCACAAACAGCCAATGGGCCTGCGTTTGGCCCATGGGCTTGACTTTATCACCCCTGCCACACACTGAGGTGGGTCTTTATTTTCTGCTATCTGTTTAGTATTTTAGAGTCAATTTGGAAAGGGGACCTATTGATGACTGTGCCCACACACAATCGGGCAGCAAAGCCAACACAGTGTTTGGAAGTGTCCTCTTTGCTCTCTGATTTCATTCTCCAAGGGCCTGTGAGTTCCACGGGGACAGTTAACTGTGTCCTATTCACCAACTTCTCCCCAGCACCTCACACAGTGCCGAGCACAGCGCAGGAGTTCAATAATGGTTAAGTTCTGGGAGAATGGGGACTGAAGACCCCATTCTTTGGCAAAGGAAAGAACCCCCAGAAAAAGAGGAAAACTAAAAACTAAGCTGAGTGAGTCAGAACAAAGAAAAGTCAGCTAGTTTACGTTTAAGCTAGCCATTGCTAGCAAGCTTCTTGCCTTTTCTGAAATTCTAGCCTGTTGCAGACACAGCTTACAAACACCCTGCTGGGTCTATGAGCACTTTGAGGACAGTAATGGCCATAGAAGAGATTATGGAAAGTCCTAGAAAAGATACATCTTCTAGGGTGTTTCCTGCCCATTAAACAGGCAAAGCAGATACCCATTGTGGAGATTTGCATTTGCCAGGGGCAGAGATCAAGGGAGTAGCTTGAGCCCTGAGATATGGGCAGAAAAGCTTACATCCCTTATAGCAGAGGAAAATCCTCTGTGGTGGTGATGGGAGGAAAATGCCTCCCTCCCACCAATCCCTCAGAGGAGATTAACACTGGTGGGGTTTTACTCCACAGAGAATTAGCAGAGCTTAACACCTCCCTAGAAATCTGCGTGTGTGACCTCAAGCAGGAGGGTCTCCCAATACAAGGCTCAGATTTCAGATTTCTGAAGGCTACCCTTAAGGTTAATAATAGTAACAATAAGAGCTGATAGGATCAATCCAAGAAACTGCTGGTGTCTTTGTTCCCTCCCTCATCTTACCCTCTGGGCAAATAGATTCCAATAAAATCAGAGTGGAGCAAACACTCTGGGCCATTGCAGGAATCCCAAGATGGGCAATGGATCCCTGAGCTCCCACTTTTAATTCTAGTCTATAGCTCTCGTCTTTCTTTACCATGGCTTTTAACTCTGTATTTCTTTAGTCAATCACCACCAGTTCCCACAGGTCTCAGCAGATGCTGCTCTTGGGGTGGGACCCCGACAGTTAAGGAGATAAAGCAGGCTGTGAAAGGTCTATTCCTAACCAGATAGGATTTTAGGGCCTAGAGTATAAGAGTCATTCCAGAATTTTTCTGACAATGATGACTACCTTCTTGACTGGGTCATGGAAATGTGACAATTATCTGTCTGTCAGATGAAATCATTTACATTAGTCTCACAAATGGAGGGGGAAAGTTATCTCTTGACCTGCCTAGATTTTTTTTTTTTTAAACACTTGAATGGATGTACAGGTAAATGGCGGAAGCTTTTCTCAGACTTTCTTGGCTCTTTCTGGGGCCTGCAGAGCAGGGTCGTCTCCTCCCCCTTACACCCCACAGGAAACATTGCTTTTCTTTTTTTTCTTTTTCTTTCTTTCTTTTTTTTTGAGATAGAGTCTCCTTACATCACCCTCAGTAAAGTGCTGTGCAGTCAACCTCCCAAACTCTTGGGCTTAAGTGATTCTCTTGCCTCAGCCTCCCAAGTAGCTGGGACCACAGGCACCTGCTACAACACCCAGCTATTTTTTTGTTGTAGTTGTCATTGTTGTTTAATAGGCCTGGGTCAGGTTCAAACCCACCAGCCCCCATGCATGTGGCTGGCACCCAAACCACTAAGCACAGGCATTGAGCTGAAACATTGCTTCTGACGGTGGAATTTTCTTTAACATCAAGACCAGATAAAGCCTCAGAATCCTGTCAACCCCACTCTCTGAGCAGCCACCCACAATGGGTCAGTGTTAACAATGCAATAAAATCTCTTTGTTAACGCTGAACCAAATGTTGGTGGAGTATTGTTTACGTCCTCAGCATATATCAGGGTAAGCAAGATTAACACAGAATAATGAGGTAATAAGAAATAATGCCATAGCTGGGAGTGTCACAGTCAGGGCACTCAGAGAGAATCCAAGACCGGGGGTGCTGGCAAGGACACAGCAATTTCTATTTCTTGAATACCCAGCATTGCCGAGTCCAGTGCTCAGTCTTTTGGGGACTCCTTGGCTCACTCAGGAGCCCCTGAAGCAGGTCTCTTCCATGGTCTGGATGAGGACACTGAGGTCAGTGACATACCTGATGGTGCAGAATGACACTCAGGAGTGAAGGGGAGAAGCCATGAGGCCCGGGATGGTGGACTCGGGGTGCGGAGGGGAGGGAGCCCGTGGTCCCCAGACAGCAAGTGCGTGAATGCATTTATTGGCTGGCTTGGGGGTCACCTTGAAAACTTATGGGTGTGTGTGTCTGAATGTAGGGATGAGTGGGTGAGCAGACGAGTGATGGATGCAGGGAGGGGGCCAACGCAGACAAAGCATCGAGTTTTCAGTGGGGATCGTACCCCGGAGGCGAGAAGATAAGATTAGACTTGCCGAGGCAGAGCCTTGGAAGCCGGTGTTGAGGAGTCGGATTCACTCTGTCCTGGGGTAAAGGTGGGATAACAAGGGCACCCAGGGGGTAAAAGGTGACGAGGGTCCCAGTGGGAGACTTAGAGCAAGAGGCCTGAGGCCAGAAGCACAGAAGGATGATGACACCCATTACCCCGTGTCAAGAAGAGCTGGACGCACAGGGGCTTACCCCAGGCCGGGCACCACTCTACCCACATTCAGTCCACACAGAGCCTTGAAAAGAAGGGCAGTCTTGCCTCCCCCTACACTGCAGTAAGGAGGTGGAGGGGCAGAGAGGCCAAGCACTGTGCCCCAGACGGTACCTAGAGCAGGCAGAGTGTCATGTCGGTGGTCCAGCCCCTTGTCCCCAGCTTCCTCCTGGTGAACCAGCCAGTGGTCCACCGGGGACAGGTATGGGGGTGCAGGGAGAATGCCCACCACAGCCAGCATGGAGGCAGCTCCTCAGGCCAGCCACCTGCCACATCGCCCCCATTGTGCACAGAAGCCTGAGTCCACTGCCCCTGTGACTGACCAGACCCCCTGCTGAGCTGGACCCCCCTCAGAGGCACGCATCCAGAGCTGCCAAAAGGATGAGGACCCCAGGTGTGTGGGATTGCAGACTGAACCATTAATTAATAGCCACATGAAGAAATGCCAAGGTTTCTTTAAAAGCATGACATGCTTTTCTAAATAGTTTCCCAGCCACCTATGGCCTGGTGTAGTGGGTGACACGTGGTGGGCGTTCAGCACATGTGTGTTGGACAAAAGCATGAATGAATGAGCTGTGAATGAAGAAATGAATGAGGAGCACAAGGGCAGACGTCAGAGCCTCTCGGCCCTGGGTGAGCACCGCCATCCCCTTGTCAGGTGGAGCTTCGGCAAGTCGCATGGCCCTCAGCAGGCCCCAGCTGCTTCCGTTTGGCAGGCACACGTGCGAGTGAATCCCCGATGTCAAGGTCCCCGTGTGCGCTGCAGCTCCTGTCCCGGCAGCTCTCCCAGGGTCAGGTGCAGCCCCGGTGTAACCTGGCTCTCCCTCTCCCCCTCCCCCTCCCTTGCCAGCTGCTGGGTGTCTTCCCTCTTTGCAACAGGACACCAAACAGTTAACAAGCCACCCATCGCCTTTGATTTACGAAGTGAAGTGGCCGACTGGACCAGGAAACACAACAGAGACAGCCTTCTCACTTGCTGGGGACCCCAGAGAGCAGTAATTCTGTGTGTGCAAAGGCAAACAGCAGTCTCAGACCCCAGTGGAGAAGGACAGCCCACTCTGCCGAGCCCATGGGGGGTGGGGAGGAGGCCAGGGGCCGGAATTTGCTCCTGCTCCGTGTGGGGACACAGGCAGCTTTGTCACCTGGTCTCTGCCGTCCACCCAGACCTGAAACCCAGCTGCCCACTCTGTGCCTGAGATCTGACGTGCATGCAGCCCTGCCCCGGTCACCGCGCATCGCATTTCCTTTCAGCCACGGCCAATCTATCAAGATTCAGCTACCGCTGTGAACCCATCAGCTCCATGGAAAGGAGAAAAAGGAGCCCCTCCCACAGCAATTACTTATCCTGGCCTGAACTTCAGGTGACCTTTCCTTAGTTCCACAGAAGTTACAGTTAGGAGCACCTTGGTGCCCAGGATTTTGTTCGAACCCCCTTCTCCCTTTACCTTTGTAAAAAAAAATCGTCTTCCTACGTGACCTCTTTTGAAAAATTTTCTTTTGCAAAGAGAGCTTTAGGTGGCCATAAGTTATAACAGGTATGCCACATTGCATGTTCCAGCCAGACAACAGATTTTATATGGAAAAAGTCCTCAAAAAAAAAAAAAAAAGAAAGAAAGAAAGAAAAAAAATCTGCACCCTCCTGGGAACAGTTTCAGAGAAGACCTGAGTAGTTCCCCACAGGCTAGGGTGACCCTTTGGACACAGCCAAGGGCTGTTCTGCACCAAAGGCCCTGCTCTGGGGAGATTCAATATCGTAAACTCCATGGGTGGGTGGTTGTGTATTTCCCCGAATCAGAGAAAAATCTGGGCTAAAGTAAGGGCTATGCTGGGTGTAACTCCCTCTGTAAATTTAAAGTGACCTAAGGGACATAATTACATAAATCTCATCATGAGACAATATACTTTTTATTTGTTTGAATTTTATTTGTATTGGTAAAACTGACCTGGAACTGACACAAGTTTATTAGAAAAAGGACTCGGTAAAAGCGAGTGGGCTGGTCTTCTTATTTAAGATGGATGTGCCAACTTCTAGTATGATTAGAGAAATGGATAACTCACTAACATCTGTGCAAACTACAATAAAAAGGGATTTAGTGTTACCCCAAGGAAGGCAAGAGAGGCTGTCTGTCCATTAAACGCTTTATTACAGCGCCAGCAGCTTTTTTCTAATTCAGTTATTCCTGCACAGCGCTCAGCTCTCTGACTGCCTGTCAACCCACCAGACAGTGCTCGGGGCTGGGAGGGTTTTGTGCAAGGTAGGTGACAATCAAATGAGGTGCTGGGAAGAGAGGGGCGCCTGACCCTCGTGAAGGATTAACTACAGAAAGTGAGTGTGATCATGTCACACCATTACTTAGAATTTTCACAGTCAATTTCTGAAAATATGAGATAAGTTCTTAAAGAGGCAGTTGTCTCTGGAGCTCAGCAGACCTGGTGGGTTTTGTTACATGCAGCGTGGCAGGAAGCCTGGAAAGAGAGAGGATGGGGCCTGCTGGAGAGAGGGGGCGGGCAGCGCCTGCCTTGCTCTAACCCCACGTAGGGCGCCTTAGAGCTGGGGCCTGGAGCAATTTGCTTCCAGGAATCATGCATCCAACAAGGACTTGAAAGGCACCCTTTCTCCTTCCTCTCTGGGTCCTGGACTCCAGCCTCTCCTGGGAGAAACTGGGCTGATGAGCATTACCCCACTAGGGACCACATGAAGCTTGTCTAGGTTAGCTGAGATGCTTGAACCCCATCTGGTGCTGGGATGAAACGCCCCCTTTCCACCTTCCCTTCCCACTCCCTGAAACCACCTCTCACCCACATCATCACAAGCTTCCCCAGAAGACTATCTGCCCCCATGGCATGCAGGGAGGTCTGGCCCCACAACACCTCTCAGTCCGTCAGCTAAGCAGGCCACACACTTGAAAAACATACTATATGCTCAACACGTATAAACTTGCGATATGTATTTCAAAGTCTGGCAAAGGTAGACAGCAATTCAAGGAAGCAAGACACATTTTAGGGCCAGAGATAAGTCTATATCTCATTGCTAGATAGGATATCTGCAAGACAGGAAGGGAAAGAGAGGGTCCCCATCCAGAGAGCACGCTCTCTTCAGGAAGGGGAGTTGGGATGAAGGCTCTGTGCACCCCCAGCTCCCTGCCCCACAGAAGTTAGGCTAACCAGGGGGGCTCTGCACAGTAGGGCTTTCTGAGAAGCTGGACTAGATACATGATTTCTTCCTTTGCAGCTATATATTTAAATGAGAGAAGTAAACCACAAACCTCCAAGCTTGGTTCTGCTAAAGTAATTTAGCATCTGCTGCTACTTGAATCTAATTGAAACAATTCATTATCAAATTTACTGATCTGCTTAATGATTTTGTATTTCTCTTTGAAACCACCTCCACCTTAGCCAGCGTAGGTCAATGACTCTTCCCTTCAAATCGGAGAGATTGAAGGGACCTGAGAGAACATCTAATTCCAAGTCCCTCACTTTAAACATGGTATGACAGTGGTTTGTAGAGGTGGGACGACAGATTTTTACTCATGTCACTCGTCAGTTCCAGCAAGACTTGAACACAGGCTGCCAGAATCCTTCCCGGGTTTGACTCTGAGAGTATAAACTGCAGGTTCTCAACAGCATCTTTAAAGGGGTGAGCAAAGAGCAAGTGAAAAGAAAGAGTGATTTTAAAAGGGGGGCAGAGGGAGAAAAAACGGAGAAGAAACAGGGAGAAGCCAGCTGTCTTTCTAGAGCTGTGCATTCTTTACATCTGCTCCATGGCAGTCTGTTAAAGAAATACCTCATTGTCACTGAGCACAGAATCATTAAAGGCACCTTGGAAATTTGGACCCTTTTACTAGAATCAGGGCTTAAATAGCAACTTAATTTATGACGCTTCTCGAAGCTGATGGCATTTTTGCTCCAAGGTAAGGTCATCTACGTGCGCACCCCTCCCATCGCTTCCCTTTAGAACACGCAGAGGCGTTTCCTCCTTACTTTTCAAGTAACTGATTATCCAACTGCTAAAATGTAAGTCACATATGTATGTAGGCACGTTGGAGTCCGCGGTGTGTTTCTAAAAGAGAGCTCTTTTATATCTGCGTGTAAAAGGGAAGCGTGCAAAGGGGGGTGGGGAGAACCCACAAATAAGCGTGCGAATAATCAGATCAGAGATAGATGCCACCTTTTCTCAGCGTAAAAATTGTGAGGGGGGAAGTATGCACACGTAATTGACATAATTGATGTGGTATTTCCCCCCCTTTTTGCTGCAGTAATTTTTATGCACGCCATTGTTGCTGTTATTATCTGGGATGTGATCTTGTGTGGTTGGTAATACAGACTAGATATGAATCTGCGTCCGCACCAGCCAATCACAAATCTATAGTGTCTATTTCTGCATCACCAGGTGCTATCTCATGGGAAATATCCTCTTTTTTGGCAGGCACACAGAGAGCAGCATTATCTGTCATTTTCATTAGATTCAAGCTTACAGCTGAGCCAAAAAGACTTAGTTCTAGCATATGTGCTCAAAATGGCCAAGCTGCGATTGTCCAAATTCACCCTTTCAGGATCTCATCCCTGAACAACTGGGGCTGAAGCTAGAAATCAGAGTAAGTAAAGCACCTGGGTTCCACGTAGAAAATGGCAAACACCGTAAGCTCCGAAGGTTGGAGCTTATTATTGTGAGCACCTCGTAGGATCAGAAGAGACCCTGGTTTCTACCAGCAAGCTCAACCTTTATCAGCACCCTTTAGGTAAGGACAGAAGGTGTGCTCCGCCTAGATTTTAAAACATAACAAAGAAAACCTGGTCTCTTCCATACCCCTCTGCACCCCTATCTCCTGGCTGCCAGGGATGCTGGGCCAGCCAACTCAGAGCCCCATGGGACACTTTCCACTGCTTGATACATAATTGATAGTCTGGGTGGCAGAAAAACCAAAGAACCCTGAGAGGTGAAATAACCCAGCTGTCGCCAAATGGAGTGTCTACACAAGACCCCACCTACTCTATCAATTCAGTCCTCTGTCGGAACATGTGGAGAAGTCCTATTGCAAAACTAGAACCTAAAAGAATATAGAAATTCCCCATCCAGAGTACAGGAAATAAGGAAGCCACAGACCTGGGGAAGACAGTTACTCTCCCCAGGGGACTTTGGTGTTATTTTAAAGCAGACATTAAATAAAAAAGGAGATCAAGCAGAGAATTGATACTCTTAAAAAGCAAAAGACCGGGGGGGATGTAAAATAGAATATCCACTGTGGAAATAGCATGGAAATTCCTCAAAATACTAAACATAGAATAACTATATGATCCAGCAAGCCCACTGGTGGGTCTATACCCCCCAATAATTGAAGGCAGGATCTTAAAGAGACATTTGTGCACCCAGGTTCATAGCAACAGTATTCATGATAACCAAAGATGGAAATAACTCAAAGAGTTCATCAGCTGACGAACAGATAAGCAAATGTCATAGGGATGAAATAGAATAGTGGTTCCCAAGGCAGAGGAGAGGGGGGTGCAGAGTCTTGCTTCTTGGGCCCAGGGGAAGAGATGAAAGGGTTCTAGAGATGGATGTTGGTGACAGTTGCACAGTGGTATGAATGTACTTGATACTACTGAACTGTATGCTTAAAAATGGTTAAAATTATAAAAGTTATAATATGCATATTTTATTTTTTAAATTTATTTTTGTTGTTGCAATTTGGCTGGGGCAGGGTTTGAACCTACCACCCTCAGTGTATGGGGCTGGTGCCCTACTCACTGAGCCACAGGCGCCGCCCAATATATGCATATTTTAATACAATAGGAAAAGGGGGGTTGTATTTGTTCCTGGACACACAACCTCACTGAATCTGAACCCCAGCAATTCCAAGCAATGTGCAATGTTCTTCTACATGGCCATTGAGGGTGAGCCCTTGAGAACACCTCCTTTGAGGGGCATGCAGAGTTCCAAAAACAAAAGGAGTATCTGGGTTTGGCTATGAGGATGCTCGCAGCCCCACAATGGTCTTCATGCTAGAGTGGAGACCTCACCCACCATCATGGCAGGGATTTTCTAGGGGAAGGAATCTACTGATGAAAAGATTACCTAAACCATAGCTAGCAGTTAAGCAAGGGGAACAGCAGCATGAATGTTTTGGAAGCAAGAGAACACGTGGGGTCCAGAAGGAGCAAAACTAGCAAGAAGGTCATCATTGCTGCGTGGGGGCAAAGGTGATGCATGTTATATTAGTCACCTCAGGCTCCTGCGACTCATGGACCAGGGGTTTAAACAACAGAGATTTGTCTTCTCACAGTTGAGGAATCTGGATGCCCAAGATCGGGATGACAGTGCGGTCAGGTTGCGGTGAGGCCTCTCTTCCCAGCTTGCATACAGCCGCCTCCTTGCTGTGTCCTCACACGGGCAGATGGAGAAGAAGTTCTGATCATTCTTCTCTCCTTATTATAGGGGTTTTGTCTTCAGATCCTCTAATCCCAGACACCTCCCAAAGATGTCATCTCTAAATGCCATTATGTTAAGAGGTAGGGCTTCAACACACGAATAGGGAAGGGGTACGTACCTTCAGTCCGTAACACATGTGACTTTTATCTTTGTCAAACTATTCTACCTGTATCTGGAGAGAGCACCCCACACCTTCTCTGTTGTCAGACCTGGTGGCCCACCTTCTGTTACTTGCTGTAACTCTTGGGCTCGATACTTCCCTCCCACCCCTCCAAGTCCATCTAGCCCGCAGAGATCATTTTCTGAATAGGAAATTAAGAGTAATCTACAAAATATCTTATTCTGAAAAGACGTTTCCCATCAGGAGCCCCACTTTCCATTAATCGTACCATATTTTAAAAACAAAGTAAATATTTTTTTGTTATTAAAAGAAATGCATCCTTGCATTTTCTTTCAATTTATCCCCACACTAATGGAAACGAAGGAAGGCAGTCCGAAAACATTTGAGTGAGAGAATATACAAACAAACTTTCAAACTGTCTTTCAGCAAGGGAGGCTAAAGTTATTGAATATGCAAATTGCCTTATTAAAAGAAGAATGATGTCTTTTTCAGCAATCAGTTTAATTGCAGTGGAACCCTTCGATAGAGAAATCAAGTTGTTTCGCACAGTGGAAATTCTTCAGAAAGAGAGTTTAGGTATAACAGATTAAAATTAGAAAATTTGCACTTGATAGGAAAAGTGGTCTGGGAGTGGTGAAAGAGAAGAAAGGACGGGAAAAGCTGGTGCCTGGCTCAGTAGCCTGGCCTGTGTTTTTCTGAGCCCCAGTCCACCTGTCTGCCCATTTCTCTGCTCTAAATCTTGGACATAGAAGAGATCGAAGAGCCCAAGAAAGGCATTGACTCTAGTCATGTGCAAGAACCAGCAATCAAGGCCACACACTACCTTGTGTGACAACAGTGGTAACGAAAGAAGGTCTCTGGGCCCCATTCTGGTCAGTCTGGGCAGCACAGGGGAGGGCACCCAATCCACATCCCTTATTCTTAGCTGCTCCTGTGAAGCAGCTAAGGGATATCTTAAGAAGGTATCCCTGGAAGGTGGCAGGCAAAGATTTAGGGCACAGGTTTGAAGTCAGACTTTGTTTGCTTTTTAATAAGAGAAATATTTATTCCCAAATACGGCGTGCATGGGGGGAACCACAAGTGAGATTATCCAATGTGTCCATAATGGTCAGACACCTGTATAGATGACTTTTAGAGGGGAGGGAGAGGATGTGGAGGGTGGGGCAGCAGGTGGTTGCTGGGGAGGATGAAGAGGTGGGGAAACAGATTGTGAAGTCAGACTTTTGAGGTGAATCTCAGCTACATAAAACATTAACTTAGTGACTGCAAGTAAGTTGTTTTTCATCCCTGTACCTCAGTTTCCCTGTCTATCAAATGGGAGAGGTAACGTTTCTAATTCATAAGATGGTTTTGAAATTTATAGAAAAAAGCCAGCCACAATTTAGTGTCCTACTCGGCACATAGCAAAGCCCGCTTGACGTTAGTTGGTACAGGCAGTTCCTGGGCTAGGAGCAAGACAGGTGTTACAGGTTTGTTTTTAAACTGAGTTTGTGTGTAAACGGGAACAGGTATATTTACCTAATACCGGTAATAGACTCTGTTCCTAAGTGTGAGGCATGTGTCAGTGGGATGTTTGTAACTCGGGGACAGTCTGTAGTGGCAGCAGCAGAGTACAACCCCCCTTGCACACTGTGGTACATTGTCACCCCAACTTTCACTCAAGTGAAATGCGGAAGGTGAAGTGTGCACACACCCAGAAACTCAATGGCGAATCTTCCCCCAGCGTCACACGCCAGCCATGAACAAGACTGGAAAAACAGTCCCTGTCCTTTCACGTTCTAGTGGAAAGACAAACAATAAATTAAAAAAGCATAATGAACCCATAAATAATACAGTATTTCAGAACGGGAAACTGCAGAACAGAGCAGACAAAAGCGGCTCAGGAGACTAAGCAGCTGCAATGTAAACAGCGTGGGCAAGACCGGTCTCATTGAGAAGGTGAAATTTCATCAAAGACTTCAGGAGGTGAAAGGGGAGCCCTAGGTGCCCAGGAAAAGGAACCCCCAGAGAGAGCTGCAAAGGCCCTGGGGCAGAAGTGGGCCGGACTCATGGGGACTCTAAAGGAGTGACAGAAGTTGAGGGAAGTCTGAGACAGGGTCAGAAAGTGATAAGCCCTACGGGGCTTATAGGGTCTTAGTCCACCATGAGATCTTTGGCTTGCACTTAGATTATCATGCAAGGCTTTTTGAGGGTTTTGAGTTAAAAGGAGTATCAATTATTTGACTCCTACCTTTAGATTCATATGGTCTGAAGAGAAAGCAAAATATATAAACTCCTATTTTAAAAGGAAGTTTTGTGTTGTGAAGTGTTTTCACGTAATCAAAGCAAATTAGTTTGGAAACAAGGAATTCAGATTTTTTTCTTTTTTCAAAAAGAAAGGAATTCAAAATTTTTTCTTTTTTTTTAATGTTTGGTTGTATTTTTGTTCATAGATATTTTGTTTTATTTATTATATACATATATAATATACATTGTTGTTGCAATTTTGCCAGGGCCAGGTACGAACCTACCACTCTTGGTATATGGAACCGGTGCCCTACTTCCTGAGCCATAGGCGCCGCCCAAGCCACAAAAACTTTTGAAGATCATTAATTAAATATTTTTGAAAGAAATTCAAAGCACAGAAAGTATATTCTTTTGCACTTTTTGTTTTCTTTTGAGACAGAGTCTCACTCTGAGTCTACCCTGGGTAGAATGCCGTGATGTCATAGCTCACAGCAATCTCAAACTGCTGAGCTCCAGTGATCCTCCTGCCTCAGTCTCCCAGATACTAGGACTACAGGTGCCAGGCATGATACCCAGTTAGTTTTTCTATTTTTAGTAGAGACGGGGTCTCCCTCTTGCTCAGGCTGGTCTCAAACTCCTAAGTGCAAGCAATCCAGCCACCTCGGCCTCCCAGAGTGCTAGGATTACAACCATGAGCCACTGCACCTGGCTCTGGCTGTTATTTTTATTCTGGAGCAAAATATACCCCTCTGAATATGGAGCCACAAGAAAAAAAAATCACAGGGTACGTCCAAAACTGATAGATAGATGATAGATTATCTGGGCTTCCTGGGAAAATAAGGCATTAGGAGAAGTGGAAATGAGTTTGGTGGTCTCACCCAGCCCTGGAAGCCCATCTGCCTATAAGACAAAGGGGCCCAGAAATGGGTCCAGTTCATAACAATGGTAAGGCTGCCCAGAGCTGGACAAAGTCAGCCTCCTACACAGACAGCTTGTGGCCCAGAATTCTTACATCAGACTTTCCTATTGGCATGCACAGTTTTGTATTTTGTTGATCAATTTGATTTAAAAAAAGGAGAAGTTGTCTTCAAATGTTAAATGTTATGTGCATAAATACTACCAAAACTGTGAAGGAAAGTGCCCTTTCATATGATTTAAGCCAAAAATCATCTCTTCTCTGCTTTTTTCTTTTTCTTTCTTTCTTTTCTTATTTTTTATTTTATTTATTTTTTTTACAAATTTTAGAAAGAATGAATGCTTTGAAATGATCTTCCTCCTAGGACTCTCTCTGTGGAGAGGTTCTGAGTCTAAGTTGTGGGCAGAGTGAGATTGGCATCTCAGATTGACCCCAGAGCTGACCTGAAGGAGAAGCTTTATACTTGGCAGGGTCTTTGGTAAAGGGGCCACAGCCTGAGGAGGAGAAGAAGGCTCTGACTTGGGTCTTAGGTGGGCAGCGAGGGGCAGGAGTGCCTTGGATGGTACAAGAGTATGCCTGTTCCTGGTCCTTCTGGGTAGAGTGGCCCATGGGGTGCAGGCCAGGAGCAGGTGGGTGGAGGTTAGTGTTTTCCTTCCTGTCCCCTGGGCATTCTGGGCCTGGCACGAGTCTTTACTGAGCCCCGAGTCTGTGCCCAGACCTCAGGGAGGCTCTGCTCTGGGAATGAAAAAGACGGAGACACAGTCCTGCTCCCAGGAGCCCATAATCATCTATCCCTTCCAAGATGAGAGAAAACTCACTCGGGAACAAGGGAAGAGAGCACCATGAGGGATTGTGACTTGGGTTTAGGGGAGAGTTCCTCTGTGGGCCAAAGGAAGAGGGAGCTTTCTGTGTAAGTTTCCACAGAAACAGTGGTAAGAAGAGAAGGTTCTCCAGGCAGGTAACACAGACTGAGGCTAGGGAAGGAGGTGTGGATAACCTAGCCCTGGGGACAGCTAGAAGAAAGGCCTGAAGGGACCTCTCATCACCCGAAATCCTTTAGCTCCCCCCCACCCCAGACCTATGGAGGTAAAGGGCATGCTGGGGGGAGGATGGTAGACTCATCTGCCAGAGTGGATGATCAAGTTTCTAACTTTAAAAGGGGATTTTGGAACATAGAGCTGGAAAAGAAGGAGAGGTTTCCCTTAAAAAAAAAAATAATAATTTAATCTAAATTTTTTTAAGAAAGCACAGATAAGTCAATAAAAAACTCAGAAGAAAAACAGAAAAAGATACAAAGAGATATTTTACAGAAATAGATATCCAAGTAGCCAGTGAACCTATGAAAAGCTTCACAATCCCAGTGAAAGAAAAAATTTATAAAACAACAATATACCACCCCACAAAATGGTGAATGTGGACAAAGGGAAAGGACCAGTGGTTGGTGAGGATGTGGAGCCAACGGAGTCATCATGCCTCCCAGTGTGAATTGGTAGAACCTCTTTAGAAAACCGTTTGACTGACCGTGTGGGTGCCTGGCAACGCCACTCTCAGTTATCTCCCACAGTCAGGAATGTGTACGTATGACCACCAGGAGACTTACCCCTGTAGTATGAGGTATAATTGCCCCGAACTGGGACCAATTCCAGTGTCCGTCTGTAGGAGGATGGATCACTGAGCCACGGTGGGTCACTCCATTCATGTTACACTTCAATGTACACGTTCCTAAAAGTGACTCAGATTCAGGAAGGGTGGGAGACACTAAGCCCTCCTGGGCTCCCAGGACTGGAGGAAAGGTATAATGACAGTCGTCTGTCAGTGTGAAGTCTGGCTTTTGAAGCACAAGCCAGGCTGTGACAGCCCTGTTTGGTGATGATGATGGTAGCAGTGGTGGTGGTTGTGATGATGATGGTGGTGATGGTGTGGTGATGATGGTGGTGATGGTGGTGGCAGTGGCTGTGGTCACGGTAGTCATGGTGTTGGTTGTGGTGATGATGTGATGGTGGTGGTGGTGATGATGGTGTTGGTGTCTGTGGTGATGGTAGTGGTGATGTTGGTGGTAGCAGTGGTGGTGGTTGTAGTGATGATGGTGGTGGTGGTAGTGGTGATGATGGTGGTGGCAGTGGTTGTGGTGATGGTAGTTGTGGTTGTGGTGGTTGTGGTGGTAATGGTGATGATGATGGTGGTGGTAGTGGTGCTGATGGTCGTGGTGGTGGTTGTGGTGATGGTGGTGGTGATGATGGTGGTGATCTGGTGGTGGTGGTGGTTGTGGTGATGGTGGTGGTGATGATGGTGGTGATCTGGTGGTGGTGGTGGTTGTGGTGATGGTGGTGGTGGTGATGATGGTGGATGTAGTGGTGGTGGTGATGGTCATACGGTAGTGATGATGATGATTGCGGTGGTGGTGATAGGGGTGATGGTGGTAAACATGATGGGCTGCCATGCATTCTGGCTCACTTACAATAAAAGCCAAGATCACATGCCCAACCCTGCTGGTACTTCAAGTCCATCCTTCCCCACTCACTCTGCTTGGCCACATAGGCCTAGCCAAGCTCTCCCCAACCCCAGGACATTTCTCCTCCCTCAGATCTTTATTCATGTCATCTCCTGAAAGAGGCTCCCTCATGACCCTCTGGTGGCTACATGTAAGTGTGCATAACCCTGGGGAACCCCCTGCTACCATAAGTGGTATGTCATCAACAGATTGCTGTCTGGCACAACCACATGGCCCCAGTCAGAGGCACTGCCTGTCCTCTACCGTATTACATGTTTCTATTTTCTTCACAGGTATTACAGGAGGTGTCTGGAATGATCTTGTTAATTATTGGTTTGTCATTGAGTGTCTGTTTCCCCCCAGTAGAGTACAACCTCTCTGAATGCAGAGATCTCATCTTTCTTCTTCACGGCACTAGATCCAATGCCTGAGCCAACATGAATTATGTGTTGGATGGATAAATAAACAAATAACTGGCAAGTGATGGTGGCCCAGAGCAGGTAACACCCTCAGCACAGGACCTGCAAGGATTTTCTCCCAAATCACTGACCTCATAAGGGGCTGCTGTGAGGGTTGTTATTATCCTCATTTTCCAGACTGAGAAATTGAGGCTTAGAGAGGAGAGAGGCCATGATAACAAGCCAGGGTGATAGCCAAAACTTGAACTGAAATTGGGCCTGCTCAGAACCACAGCCCCCTCAGAGTACACCCCCTCCTGGGTATGGCACATTCTGGAGCAAAGTAAAGGAGCAGCAGGGTTGCCCCAGGTGAAGGCACAGCCCAGTGTGTGCCAATCCTCGCAGGGACCTGCCATGAGCCTGCTTCCTTTCCTTCCTCCCAAGGAAGAGCAGTGCTAGCAGCTGTCACAGCCCACTAACCCCAGAGACTGTCAGTCTCATTGATGGAGACAGCTCCCAAGGCAGCCTGATCCAGCTTCAAACCACCTTGGCAGTGCCTGGCTGTGCTGACCAGATGGAATTTGAAGTCTCAGAGCCTGATGGGCACAGGCTAACTCAATTACAAGAGCTGTTAAGTTGGATCTTCCAGGCCTTCTCCACATGCAAGCTGAGGCCAGGTCTTCCCCCACAGCACCAACTGCAATTCCAGCCAGAGCCTTGGGCTCTTCCTTAGGAATATGGCCCTCCTATTCAGGACAGGGTCCTGCCTGTGGCACCCAGTAGTGTATCTGGCAGATTTCCTCCAGATTTCCACATGGTCCCTGACCCACCCTGCTCTGGAATCTCCAACCTAGAGACAGGGAAAACCCTATTTCTTCTGCTTGGTATGCTGTGTTCCTCCCTCCTTATCACCCTTTGTCTACTTAGCAATTCCTAACGAAGCAGCATCAAATGTGCTGTGGCCCTTCACACAAGGGAAAGCTTGGTCACTGGTCCCATGTCCAGTTCCAAAATGTGGGGATTTCATTTAAATTAAGAAGGGTCAAAATCATTTCCTCCATAACTTCCCCCAACAGCCATGGCAAACTACCATGCTCCCATAGTGGAGGTCAGGAAGAGCTGGGACCCCAGGATGCATCCATATGGACGTCAAGGGAAGAAAGGTGGAGGTTCCTCCTGCAGAGGAGGGAGGAGCATCACTTACCATATGTATCCAGGAACCAGAGATGTCGACCCACGGGGATTTGGGGACCCACAAGGTTGGTTCACTTTGTGCTACCAAAATCTTGCATCCATTCAAGTGATGCAGTGGGTAAGGAAATCCATTGCCCCAAATTCTAGCCTCCTTTGGGAAGATAACAGTGCATCAGGGAAACCCAACAACACAGGTCCTTGTCCCTCATAGAAGCAACAGAGGGCATGAGATGGTCACCAGCTCCTCTGAGGGCTGTTACCCAGCTGGATCCTTAGCTCCCCAATGGCAAGATGCACCTCTCATTCTTTATGTCTCACCCTCTTGGGACCCACAATGGGCCGAGCCTGAGCAGGCAAGTCATACTGCAAATTCCAGTGACGTTTATTAGGCTGTCATATTAGTGTCCTAGGCCTGCTATGACAGATTATCACACACTTGGTGCATTAAACAAAAGAAATATATTCTCTTGCAGTTAGGAAGGTCAGAAGTCTGAAATCAAGGTGTGAACAGGGCTCTGCAGGAGTGGTCAGCTGTGCGAACTGCTGGCTGTCCTCGGTGTTCCTTGGCTTTCGATCCCTGCTCTGTCTTCGTCTGCTTTGGGTTGATGATCTTCTGCTTCTCTCCTATGAAGACACATGTGATTGCATTTAGGGCCCACCTGAATAACCCAGAAAAAACGCCTCCTCTCAAGACCCCCTCACTTTAATCACAGTTTTTGATGTTCAAGGTAATATTCATAGATTCTGAGGATTAGGAAGCAAATACATCTTCTGAGGTTGACATTTTCCGTGTGTCTGCCAACTACAGCTATTATACGATAACCTGAGACCCCGGGGTAGGAATTTTCACATCTGATGCTCACAGAAACCCCAGGGTCAGGGGCTGTCATTGCCCCATTTAATAGCACTGAGCAGGAAGGAGAGGCAGGGACAGAGCTGGATCTACATCTGATGTTCACAAGGATAAGGAGACAAAAGTTTAGAAGCCCCAGTAGCCCACCTTTTGGCTTCCCCTTATCTACTTTTGTGATCAAACACCATGGACTTGCCTATGGTGGAAGTGTAGACACTGGGGAATAACAGGCCTGGGCTTAGAGCTGCCTCTTGCCTCTATTTCCTAACAACACCAGCTTCAAAGCAGGGATGTTCTGAGTGTTAAAGGAACAACATATGAAGACACTTAGCTCAGGGCTTAGCAAATAGTAAGCATTCCCGTTGATGACAGATCCGATGGTTCTTTCTGTTTAATCGGACAAATGTTTCTCAGTCCCTCCTGTATGCTAAGCACTGGGTGGTATTAGCAGTTTGTAAAGAGAGTTTCTGACATCTCTTCCCCTGATTACAAGTACTAGCTGGAATGACATTTGTACTCAGGGAAAATGTCAGTTGTTCCTCATCTGTCACCTCCTGCTTGCCACAAGGAACACATTGAAAATATTACATGTTAAATTCTGGGGCAAAGAAGATGCTACCATCTCTGCCTTTCTCTGCAGGAATTCACAGGGCAATGGGTGCAGAAGGAAATTGTGTTCCCAGAGTGAGAAGCATTATCAAGAAGTTATCATCTAGATTTTGGGGGAAAAGGAGATGAGGGATGTCTCCTGTAAGAGGTGATGCTTGAACTGTGTCCCGGAGGATGCAAACATCAGGTACATGAGCTCTAAGTGCCAATAGCTGAAAGTTGGCTAAAGAAAAGTGCATGTGCACCTTGTGTCTCTGGGGAAGGTAATGGATAACAGGATGATGACATCCCCGCCTGTGGATGTTGCTGATGATGATGACTATGACTATAAGCAAGATGGTTGGATAGTGAGGGTCCCAGCAAGAAATTCAGAACACACAGAAGGGTGCTTAGAGAGCTTAATGAAAGGAAAGCTCTCAACAGTGTGGAAGGGGACTAAAGAAAACAGCAAGGAATGATAAAACACCCAGGGCTAGCAACTATGGGAAGCCATTACCTCAGTGTGGCCTGAAGAACCAGTGAAGAAGCAATGACCAGAACCTAGAGAGAGCTGCCACAGTGAGAGAGATCATTTGATGAGAGCTTGTTGCCTTTGGCAGAAGATTATAGCCACCATTAACTTGTGGCACAAAATGGACAAAGTGAATGGAAGAAATACTCTGACTACCTTCTTACCTCCTCTTGGGAGGCTCCCCACTGGCCGCTGCCAACTAGAAATCAGACAGTAACGGTGCTTGTGATGGAAGCCCAAATGTGTCAGCTTCCTAGGGTATAGAGCAGGGTGGAGAAGAATGGAGAGTAAATCTGGAAGGGCAGAGAATGCATCCTGGTGATGAAGACAATTATGATGATAGTGGTAATGATGCTGATAGTAACAGTGATAAGGATGATGGTAGTGGTGATGGTGGTGATGATAGTAGTGGTTATGATGGTGGTGGTGGTGGTGATGATGGTAGTAACAATACTGATGATGAAGGTGGTGGTAGTGGTGGTCATGATGATGGTGATCGTGATGATGATGATGGTGGTGGTGGTGATGATGGTAGTAACAATACTGATGATGAAGATGGTGGTGGTGGTGGTAATGATGATGGTGATCATGATGATGATGAGTGTGGTGGTGGTGGTAGTGATGATGGTGGTGGTGGTGATGATGGTAGTAACAATATTGATGATGATGGTGGTGGTGGTGATGATGGTAGTAACAATATTGATGATGATGGTGGTAGGGGTGGTGATGACGGTAGTAATGATACTGATGAAGATGGTGGTGGTAGTAATGGTGATGATGGTGGTAGTGGTGGTGACAATGACGATGGTGGTAGCGGTGGGGACAATGTGGTGGTGATGATGGTGGTAGTAGTGTTGATGATGGTGGCAGTGGTGGTGTGATTATGGTGATGGTGGTGATGATGATGGTGGAAGTGGTGGTGATGGTGGTGGTAGTGGTGATGATGGTGGTAATAATGATACTGATGAAGATGGTGGTGGTAGTGGGAGTGATAATGGTGGTGGTGGCGATGGTGATGATGGCGGCAGTGGTGATGATGATAATGATGTAGTGGTGGTGGTGATGATGATGTAGTGATGTAGTGGTGGTGGTGATTATGATAGTGGCAGTGGTAGTGGTAGTGGTGATGATGATGCAGTGGTGGTGGTGATGATGATGTGGTGATGTAGTGGTGGTGGTGATGATAATAGTGGCAGTGGTAGTGGTGGTGATGATGATGATGTAGTGGTGGTGGTGATGATGATGGTGGCGGTGGTAGTGGTGGTGATGATGATGATGTAGAGGTGGTGGTGATGATGATGATGGTGGCAGTGGTAGTGGTGGTGATGATGATGTAGTGGTCGTGGTGATGATGATGGTGGCAGTGGTGGTGGTGGTGATGATGGTGATGGTGGCGGTGGTAATGGTGGTGGTGATAATGATGTAGTGGTGGTGGTGATGATAATGGTGGTAGTGGTGGTGGTGATGATGATGTGGTGATATAGTGGTGGTGGTGGCGATGATGATGGTGGCAGTGGTAGTGGTGGTGATGATGATGGTGGCAGTGGTGGTGATGATGATGATGTAGTGGTGGTGGTGATGATGATGGTGGCGGTGGTAGTGGTAGTGATGATGATGACATAGTGGTGGTGGTGATGATGATGTGGTGATGTAGTGGTGGTGGTGATGATGATGGTGCCGGTGGTAGTGGTGGTGATGATGATGGTGGCAGTAGTGGGGATGTTGAAGGCAGTGGGAGTGATAATGATGGTGGTGGAGATGGTGATGATGTTGGTAAAGATGACGGAAAGGGATGGTGGCTACCACTTATTGAGCTCCTACATGGCCATTCACTTTCTAAGGGCTTTCAATCTTCACGCCACCCCAGTGAGATAGGAAGGCTGAGATTTTCATAAATGTGGGAGATACACACATGGACCAACACCCAGAACTGGGGTGTGTTTCCCTGGGCTACCCCAAAACACAGGGCTTAGCTCTGTGAGGTCCTCAAGGACAGTCTTACATCTGATTATCAGGCTTGGCAGTGCTGAGCACAGTACCCGCCACTAAGGAACTGCTAAGCCAGTGACAATGAATAAATAGATGGATGGATGGATGGATGGATGGATGGATGGATGGATGGATGGATGGATGGATGGATGAATGAAGACTCTGTGACTTCTGGCCTTAGCAAGGTCCCCAGGGCCCACACCTGTGCTCTGTGGATCCTGGCACATCACAGGCATTTACACAGGTTGGAGAAAAGCCAACCTTTTGGTGCCACCATGACATTTCTGTTTTCTCTGGTGACATTTCCTCACATCTAAACAGGGACTGAAAGGTATCCAAGCTTTTCAAAGCTACTTGGTTCCCTGCCATTTCCCCAAACTCGTTTGTGCTCATCTCATGCTGCATGCGGAAACACACACAGCCCAACATAGCTCAGAATTGCTAATCACCTTGGGATTGTTGTGTTAATAAGTGAAAATACAGAGAAACACAAACCTGTCTTCCTGTTAATGTTCATTTTGGTCCCCAAAATGGTTGCTGAAACATATTTCCAGGCATGTCACAGATGTTCCTTCTGTCAGACACGCGGGATGTTGAAAGTGAGAGCTGGACGCTCTGACGGGATTTCTGTCCCGTTGTGATAACCATGGTCAGACCATTTTCCTACCACTGGGGCCTGGCCCCTTATCTGGCCATTCTCCGTGCGGAGGTTCACACTGCGGCCTGCGTGTAATTCGGCGTAGACGACCACAAACTGCTCAATAGGCTGATAGAGGTAAGCAATTTGAAAAATAAGTTGAGCTCTGTCACCTTCTTGTCAACTCCCCCACCACTGTCACTGTATGCAGAATGTCTCTAATGACCTGCTTGCTGGAGTACTAAGTAGAATTTCAGGTTGTTCATTCCCAGAGCTCATTAGGCTGAAAGATGACATGGAGAGACGTGTGGCTCTCCAGTTTGAGACTGAGGTTTTAACTACCCTGGATGGGAGAGATTTAGAGCCACTTATCAGTTCTTACAGAACCAAACAGAACAGCACTGCGTTCTCTCATCTCGTCCTGGTTTATCTTCTAGGTGCAGTGGCCGTGTTGCAGAAAAAGGAAGTGTCATGATTGAGAGCGATTACAAAAGAGAAAACCCACCCAGCATTTTGTGGCTTCAAGCCAGATTGATATGGACCTTAGTAAAGAAAGGCAGGGGGGATTTTGTAATATTACTAGGATGATGATAGTTGGGCTGGGAAGCTGCCCTCTCTGGGCAGGGAGAGGCATTTTTTTCTGTCTGAGAGTTTTTCGTTTAGATCCCCTCTGCAAGGGGCTGGGATCTGTAACTGGGTTAGAGGAGAGAGAAAGTGGCTTGGGAAGAGAGAAGAGGGAGCCACTGGGCAGGAAGGAGCTAGACCAACACCAGCCTGTAGGAAGAGATATTATGCTGAGCCAAAGGCGTGGGCATAACCTTCCAGACCTGAAGCAGCAGTGCTTGCATTCTCCCGGTGCACTCATAGAAAGACAGGAGAAATCCAAGAAGGAAGAGGACGTGGAAAAGCAAAAAGTAGGGATACATCCCCAGGCCGAGGAAATCTTGACACGATCTCGTCGTCTTTTTCTTTTCTTCTCAGCCGTATCTTCAGTCGATTTCATCAAGTGAAAAATGGCCACCTCATTATGGATGCTTTATTCTGGCCAATTAGCACTGATGAAGAATCTTTTGTCCGGTGCCAGGCAAAAGGGGCAGCTGCGTGCAGGGCTCCAAGGAGCTAGAGAGCTGGCCGGAGCCCCCAGGCCCCCAGCCCTAGCTGGCAGTTCATTGCATGCAAATTCAGTGTCTGTTATTACTGCTGCAGACCACCACTGCCAGACTGTGGATTAGAAGGGGGGAGAGCTGTATGCTCTCGACAGAGTAACGTTTATCATGCTTTGAGTGTGGACTATGGACTTGGAATGTGAGCTCCATTAGTCTCTGCCCAGAGTCAGCTTTTCTAGAGGTGTTGGGGGCAGGCTGGGTTCAAGGTGGGTAAACACCTTCCCAAATAATCACTCCTGCACTTACGCTGTGTATCCAGCCACAGTGAAGAGTGTATGGGATTGCTGACCAAATTCAAGCGCGGGGAGCTCAATTCCAGGAAGAATTGAGTCATCCAGACAGTAATGATGGAGCTTCTCTTGGCTGTGTCCGGCTGGAGCCTGCCATGTGTCACACGTGATAAAGAGAGATCAGGGGCCGGGCGTGGTAGCTCATGCCTACAATCCTAATACTCTGGGAGGCCGTGGCAGGTGGATTTCCTGAGCTCACAGGTTCAAGACCAGCCTAAGCAAGAGTGAGACCCTGTCTCTAAAAATAGCCAGGCATTGTGGCAGGCACCTGTAGTCCCAGCTACTTGGGAGGCTGAGGCAAGAGAATCACTTGAGCCAAGAGTGTGAGGGTGCTGTGAGCTGTGACGCCACGGCACTCTACTGAGGGCAACAAAGTGAGACTCTGTCTCAAAAAAAAGAAAGAAAGAAAGATCAGGCTCTTTTTTTATATAAATGATACATGTGTAAGTATTCATGCAGAACATTAAGGGAAAACTGTAGAATCTAAAACAGGCAAAGTGACAGTCGATTTTATGTGCTAACTCGACTAGGCCACAGGACCCAGGGATCTGGTCAGACACATCTGGATACTGTTGAAAAGGTGTTTTTTAAGTGAGATTAATATTTTTTATTTTATTTTATTGTTGGGTATTCACTGAGGGTACAATAAGCCAGGTTACACTGATTGCATTTGTTAGGTAAAGTCCCTCTTGCAATCATGTCTTGCCCCCGGAAGGTGTGGCACACACCAAGGCCCCACCCCTCATTTAAATCAGTAGACTTTGAGTCAAAAATATAACTTTCCATAATGTGGGTGGGCCTTCTCCAATTGATTAAGGGTCTTAAGGTAAACACAGATCTCTCTCCATAAAATAGGGAATCTTTCCACTACACTGCCTTTGACCTGAACTACAACATCAACGTTTCCCTGAGTCTCCAGCTTGCCAGCCTGAGTTGCAGATTTTGCCAATCACGTGAGCCAGTTCTCGAAGGCTGATCAATCCATTGATCAATCACCTACCTATCTGCATCCTATAGCTTCTGTTTCTCTGAAGAAACTGATGAATGCAGATAGGACCTGGGAAGGACATGATGTCCGCAGAGGCCAGTAAAGGACAAAAACTTTTAGCTCCCACCAGTGTGGGTATTCTCATGAGGACAACTGTCAACACAGCCTGAAGAGAGGGTGCCAGGCCACATGGCCCAGGCCTGCTCATTCAGCTTCTGAGAAACCTGTTCTACATAAAAAAATGGCAACTTGTCCTGCTCTGAGTAGAGAATTCTCTGAGAATGGAATGTGAAACACTAGCCACAGGTGGCAGGGAAACCTCATTGCAGGAACAGCCACAAGTCCTGCCCTTCCATGGACTTGTCAGACCACAGAAAAATAGCGGGCTGGGGCCGGGCACGGTGGCTCACACCTGGGAGCCTAGCACTCTGGGAGGCCGAGACAGGTGGGTGCTTGAGCTCAGGAGTTCGAAACCAGCCTGAGCAAGAGCAAGACCCCTGTCTCTACTAAAAAGAAAAAGAAATAGAAAAACTGAAGCAAGAGGATTGCTTAAGCCCAGGAGTTCGAAGTTGCTGTGAACTATGCCATGGCACTCTATCCAAGGCGATAGAATGAGCCTGTGTCTCAAATAAATAAAATAAAATAAGATGTGCTTGAGGCTGGGGCTGGGGCTGGGGAGGGTGTTCCTCTCTGAATAAATAAATGGGAAAGGCAGAATTAGGCATCCCTGGCTCCCGGAGAGCTGCGTGTGGGTCGCTGCACAGTGACATCCCACAGTTTGGGAGGCGCATTGCTCCGCGCTTTGTAATACAGCTCACCATTTAGGAAGGGAGGCTGAGAGTTCAGCCACCCTCCGCTGCAGGGAGCTGATCTTTCCAACTCTCACATTTCCATGAGCAAGACATTTTACTTTCTCCATCCTCTGAAAGGAAGGGGTGGGTGGGCGTCGGAGTGTTTTGACTGAAGAGTCTTTGGTGTTCGCTTCCTAATAAAGGGCCGAAAGATTAGTGCCGAACAGTCATTTTTTTTTGAGTGCTGAAGTAATACCAATACTCACATTGCTGAAGAAACTGCTGAGCAAAATCTTCCAACAGTGTGTCTCCCTGGCATTCCTTAACCCTATTGATAATGATAAAGTCTCATAAATCTAGGTAAATCTTTAATTACACCTTTGGAATGGGACGATATTATGGCTGTGATGTAGTCATAAAGGGCACACTCAAAATTAACTCCATATACATTTTGTGGATATGTAAAAGCGTAGAGGTGGCTAGAGTTAAAAGGAAAGCGGGGAAAAAAAAGAAAAAAGAAACCAAAATTGTGTTTTTTTCTTCTTTGTTGCAATCACCTTTTAAGATGGGATTTTAGTCTCTTTTTTGAGGTAATTGTTGGGGAAAAGTCTGTGTCTTGGTTTTGACAATTTTTGTTAAAATCCATAGCGTCAGGTTTGCTGAGAGCCTTGTTGTATGTTGCAAAAACTAGAAAATGAAATGAAGTGTTTTCTTCTGTGTTAAAATACCTTTTGGCCTAAAAATTACTCGTCCTTATATTAAGCGCATGTGCAACGCTTACAGAGAGAGACGCTTTGTTGGGTGTTTTCACGAGGCCCTAACAAAACCTACAGGGTGTTTCCTTCTCCACAATCGGGGTGATTGCAGCCTCGTCCTTCCCCCACTCCTGTGCAGTTAGTAACCCCATGCAATTTATTTTTATCTTCAGCCAATGCATATATTTTTACTTGTGTGAATAATACGGAGAAAGATTAAGCTCTGTTATTTTGTTAATTAAACTGCATTTTTCAAAATCTGGTGAGGTAGTAAGTGACAGGATTAACAAGGGCACTTTGCAGAGTTTTGCTGTTTTCCTGATTAGATTAGAGGTGTTTGCTATTGAAGCGGGAGCTGATGAAGTGGTTTCCTCGATGTGAGCGACGCATGCCCCTGGTTTATCACTGCACTTCATAAAGAAGTCTTCCTGACTGTCGAGAAAGCCCAGCCAAGAGTGAAAATGACATTAGCAAAAAGCTAAGCAAAAGGTCAGTGGAGCAGAATGACGAGGAGGAAGGGGAAAAATGCGTTCCTTTGCCCTTTTTTTTTTTTTTCCGAAGAGTTAAGGAAGACGGCCCGGTTACAGCCTCTGTGCAGAGCAGAGCTAGGTGAGTGCCAGAATTGTACTCTTCCAGGACAGGGACATCTTTCTCAGTTTGTGGAGTTTAAAGATAAATACCTTGTATTTCAAAATCTTATATTTTAAAAAAGATAGAGCAAGGAAAGTCTGGCCCTTTCTCCTCCGCCCCTCCCACCCACGCCACCACCCTGCATTTCCGTAAGCATCTGCAGATGACTTTGGGGAGTTCAGGGCCCCCCGTCCAGATAGCTGGGGTTAAGCTCACCTTCAGGGCAGCCAGGGGCCCAACCAAAGGAACAAGGAAGGCCGTTCTTCTTCTTCCCCTCACCTCCCTTCAACCCCAACCTTGCTTCCCAGCCCCTTAGGGAGGTCAATTAAAATGAAGAAACCAAGTCAAACAAAGAGGAGGGAAATCAGAACGGAGGTTGGTTTGGAATTGCTGCTAGTTCATCTTTTTTTTTTTTTTTATGGCTGAGTAATACACCACAGTACACATATAACATATTTTATTAATCTATTCATGTATTGATAAGCACTTGGGTTAATGCCACATCTTGGCAATTGTGGGAAATCTTGGCAATTGTGGGAAATAAAATCTCATCTTAAAAGGTGATTGCAACAAAGAAGGAAAATAACACAAATCTGTTTTTTTTTTTTTGTCTTTCCTTTTAACTCTAGCCACCTCTACCCTTTTAAATATTCATAAAATGTATACAGAGCTAGTTCTGAGTGTGCTCTTTATGACTATATCACAGTCATAATTTATGGTGGGCAGGCAGGAGGAGGGACCCTGTGGTAGCGGTGAAAACAAGGTGGAGAGGGGAGCTGGGCAGGGGCTGGGCCGTGCTCAGAGCCGGGCACCTGGTGGTGGAGAGTCTAGGCAAGGGTATTGCACCTGCAGTACTGAATCCCTGTGCCCCTCCTGCCTAATCCCTGGTTTTATCTTCCCCATAGAAACATACTATTTTCTTTTGAATCAAGGTATAATTTGTACACAGCAAAAGGCACATAAGTGTGTCGACAGATGAGTTTTGGCACACAGATAGACATGTGGAACCCACATTCCTACTGAGATACAGAACGTTTTCATCACTCCAAAAAGTTCTCTCCAGCTCCATCCCAGTCAATGCCTGCCTCCCCTCCAAGCCAAGCAACCACGGTGCTAATTTCTATTACCGAAAATTAGTTTTGCCTGTCCTAGGACTCCACGTAAATGGAACCCTAAGGAATGTGTTTTGGCTTCCTTCACTGGGCACAATGGTTCTGTCATTCCCTCCTCATTGTAGATACAATAGTTCATTCATTTTTTTTTTTTTAATTTCAGAATACTCTAGGAGTATAAGTCTTTGGTTTACATGAATTGGTTTCATACAGTTTGAGTCAAAGTTATGTGTGTCCATCACCCAAGGACTATGCATTGGTGAATTTACCCCTTTCCTCTTGCCCCACCCACCTGCTTGCTTTCGGCTGAGTTTAACTATCACATGTGCAGGTGGGTGCTGTTCCATTAGTTCCGATTTGATAGTGAGTGCATGTGGTGAGTACTCTTGTGAAACTTCACCTAGGAATGGCCTCCAGTTCCATCCACACTGTTACAAAAAGTACTAGTTCTCCTTTCACATGGCTGAGTAGTACTCCATGGTCTACCTACAGCACATTTCATTAATCCACTCACCTATTGAAGGGCACGTGGGTTGTTTCCACATCTTTGCAATTGTGCTGCAATAAACACTTAAATGCACCTGTCTTTTTGATAAAATGACTTTTTTCCTTTGGGTAAATATGCAACAGTAGAATAGCTGGCTTGAATGGTAGGTCTGTTTTTACTATTTTTTTGAGACTGAGTCTCACTATGTCACCCTTGGTAGAGTGCTGTGGCGTCACAGCTCACAGCAACTTCCAACTCTTGGGCTTAAGCGATTCTCTTGCCTCAGCCTCCTGAGTATCTGGGACTACAGGTGCCTGCCACAACATCTGGCTATTTTTTGTTGCAGTTGTCATTGCTGTTTAACAGGCCTGGGCCAGGTTTGAACCCACCACCCTTAGTGTATGCGGCTGGTGCCATAACCACTATGCTACAGGCACCGAGCCTGTAGGTCTGCTTTTAATTCTTTGAGGAATCTCCCTATGACTTTCCCTAAGGTTGTACTAGTTTGCAGCCCCACCGCCAGTGTTCCTGTCTCACTACGTCCATGACAGCATGTGTTGTTTGGGGACTTTTTGATAAAGGCCATTTTCACTGGAGTTAGGCAATATCTCGTTGTGGTTTTGATTTGCATTTCCCTAAGGATTAGAGATGTTGGGCTTTTTTTATGTTTATTAGCTGTTAGTCTATCTTCTTTTGAAAAGCTTTTGTACATGTCTTTTGCCTACTTTTTTAAGGGGTTAATTGATTTTTTTTCTTTCTGATTTGCTTGAATCTTTATAGAGTCTGCTGTTAGCCCTTTATTAGATATGTAGCATGCAAAAATTTCTAATATTTATAGATTCTTTTGGGCTTTCTACATATACATCTATGCTTATGAATAAATATGGTTTTCTTTTTTTGGTTTGTTTTATTAAATACTAGCTGTGTACATTAATGCAATCATGGAGTACAATGTGCTGGTTTTATATACAATTTGAAATATTTTCATCAAACTGGTTAACATAGCCTTCATGGCATTTTCTTAGTTATTGGTCTCCATTTTTAATTTTTTTTTATTTTGTTAATTAAGTCATATGTATATATAGATCATGAATACATTTATGCCTTTGTGGGGTTAAATGTGTTAATTATTTGTACAAATTGGAGTGCTTACATCCTACTAATTAATATAGCTTTCACCTCATTTACTTGATCACAGTGTTAAGACATTTGTGTTCAATACTTGGTAGACTTGACTTGCACCCTTGCAATATGCTCCAAGGTGTGGTCCCACCATTAACCCTCCCTCTATTGAGCCACCCCCCCTCCCTTCCCAACCCCCTCCCCTTCCCTCCTTCATCCTGGGCTAAAGTTGTGATTCATCTCTTATAAGAAAGTGTGAGTGATTATAAATGGGTTTTATAGTAGTACTGAGTACATTGGATATATTTTTTTCCATTCCTCAGATATTTTACTAAGAAGAGTATTTTTCAGCTCCATCCATGTAAACATAAAAGAGATAAAGTCTCCATTTTTTAATGCTGCATAGTATTCCATGGTATACATATACCACAATGTATTAATTCATTCATGGGTCAATGGGCACTTGGGCTTCTTCCAAGACTTGACAATTATGAATTGAGCTACAATGAAAAATCTGGTGCACATATCTTAGTTGCCAAGTGATTTTTGGCCTTTTGGATATACACCCAGTAGAGGAATTGCAGGATAAAATGGCAGGTCTACATTTAGATCCCTGAGTGTTCTTCAAACTTCTTTCCAAAAGGAAATTACTAGCTTGCTTTCCCACAACTTGGCCTGGGATAATACTTTATGAGGCAGACCCCCCAGGCAACATCAAAAATACATAACTGGGATCTGATCAAACTGAAAAGCTTCTGCACTGCCAAAAATATGGTTTTATTTCTTCCTTTCCATAATTGATGACTTTTTTTCCTTTTATTAAGCATAGATCATGAATACATTTATGCATAAGTGGGGTACAATGTGTTGATTTTTTTAATACAATTTGGAGTGCTTACATCAAACTAATTAATATAGCTTTCACCTCATTTACTTGATTATTGTGTTAAGGCATTTATGTTCTACACTTGATAGATTTGACTTGTACCCTTGCAATACGCTCCATAGGTGTGGTCCCACCGTTTACCCTCCCTCTATCAAACCTCCCCCCTCCTCTCCATGTCTTTCCTTCATCCTGGGCTATAGCTGTGATCTATCTTTCATAAGAAAGTGTGAGTAAATATAAATTGGTTTCATAAAATTACTGAGTACATTGGATACTTTTTCTTCCATTCCTGAGACACTTTACTAAGGAGAATATGTTCCAGCTCCATCCATGTAAACATGAAAAAGGTAAAGTCTCCATCTTTTTTTAATGCTGCATAGTATTCTATGGTGTACATATACCACAATTTATTAATCCATTCATGGATTGATGGGCACTTGGGCTTCTTCCATGACTTGGCAATTATGAATTGAGCTGTAGTGAATAATCTGGTGCAAATATCTTTGTTGCCAAGTGATTTTTGGTCTTTTGGATATACCCGTAGTAGAGAAATTGCAGGATCAAACAGCAGGTCTATTTTTAGATCCCTGACTGTTCTTCAAACTTCTTTCCAAAAGGAATGTATTAGCTTGCATTCCCACCAGCAGTACAGAAGTGTTCCCTTCTCTCCGCATCCACGCCAACATCTGTAGTTTTGAGGTTTTGTTATGTGGGCTACTCTTACTGGAGTTAGATGATATCTCAAAGTTGTTTTGATTTGCATTTCTCTGATTAAAGATGATGAGCATGTTTTCATGTGCCTGTACACCATGTGCTTGTCTTTATAAAGGAAGACCCCAGGCAACTGAAGCAATACAAAAAATACATACTGGGATCTGATCAAACTAAAAACTTCTGCACTGCCAAGAACACAGTAAGTAAAGCAAGTAGACAGCCCACAGAATGGGAGAAGATATTTGCAGGTTATGTTTCTGACAAAGGTCTGATAACCAGCATCCACAGAGCACTCAAGCTTATTAATAAGAAAAGAACAAGTGATCCCATTTCATTATGGACAAGAGACTTTAACATAATTGATGACTTTTATTTATTTATTTATTTTTTTTTTTGCCTATTGCACTAGCTGAACCCTACCGTTTCATTTTGAAGAGATGTGTTAAGGATGAAAATCCACTCATGAGTCAGTGAGCACTTGGGTTGATTTCACATCTTTACAATTGTGAATCATGGTACAATAAACAGTTCAATGTAGGTGTCTTTTTGATAAAAGTATTTCTTTTCCTTTGGGTAGATACCCAGTAGTGGGTTTGCTGGGTCAAATGGTAAGTTTACATCATTTCTTTGAGGAATCTCCCTACTGTTTTCCATAGAGGTTTTACATGCACTAAATTGCAGTCCCACCAGAGGACTCTTCCATTCTCTCTGCGTCCACACCAGCATTTGTTGTTTTTTGACTTTTTAATAATGGCCATTATAATAGGGGTAAGGTGGTAACCGGTTGTGATTTTAATTTGCATTTCCCCAGTGATTAGTGATATTGGGCATTCTTTCATATGTTCATTGGCCATTTGTCTATCTTCTTTTGAAAAACGTTTATTCATGTATTTGTCCACTTTTTAATAGGGTTGGTTATTTATTGCTGACTTGTGTGAGTTCTTTGTAGATTCCGTATATTAGCCCTTTATTGCATATATAGTTTGCAAATATTGTCTCTCATGCTGTAGCTTGTCTATTTACTCTATCGGTTATTTCTTTCACTGTGCAGAAGGTTTTTAATTTAATCAAAACCCACTTATTTATATTTATTGTTGCTGTATTTGCCTTTGGGGTTTTCATCATAAACTCTTTGCCTAGGCAGATGTCTAGAAGAGTTTCTCCCATTTTTCCCCCAGAATTTTTGTGGCTTCATGCCTTATATGTAAGTCATTTATCCATCTTCAATTAATTTTGTATATTACAAGAGATAGAGGTCCTGTTTCATTTCTCTGCATGTGGCTATCCAGTCTTCCCAGCACCATTTATTAACAGGGCTTCCTCCCCACGGTATTCTGCTGCCTGCTTTGTTGAAAATTAGTTGTAGGTCGATGGTTCTATTTCTGGGTTCTCTATTCTGTCCTGTTATACTATGTCTCTAGTTTGATCCTAGCACCATGCTGTTCTTGTTACCATAGCCTTATAGTGCAATTTGAAATCTGTTAATACACAAATTCTCTCTATTTATTCTTCTTCCTTAAGATTTCTTTGGCTATTTGGGCCCTTTTTTGATTCCAAATGAAGTATAGAATTCTTTTTTACATCTGTGAAATATGATGTTGCTACTTCACTGGGGATTGCATCGAATCTGTAAATCACTTTAAGTAATGTGGACATTTTAACAATACTGATTGTATGAATCCATGAACATGAGCTGCCTTCTATCTGTGCCATCTGTGATTCTTTCCTTAGTGTTTTGTAAAGATCATTCACCTCCTTAGTTAAGTATCTTTCTAGGTATTTTATTTTCTTTGTAGTCATTGTGAATGGCATTGAGGCTCTGACTGTCAGCTTGGTTGTTTTTAGTATTCCAAATGCCACCATTAATAATTTGTGTCCATTGCTTTTATAACCTGAAACTTTACTGAATTTGTTTTTCAATTCTAGAAGCCTTTTGGTTGTGTTGATAGGATTTTGTAGATACAGAATCTTATCATAAGCAAAAACAGACTGCTTGCCTTCTTTCCCAATCTGGACGCTCTTTATCTCTTTCTCTTCTGTGATCACTCTGGCTAGGACTTCTGGTACTATGATGAAAAGAAGTGGTGACAATATCTTGTTCCAGTTCTTAGAGGGAAGGCTTTCTACTTTTCCCCATTCAGTAGAATGTTGGCTGTAGGTTCATAATATATGGCTTCTATTATTTTTAGGTAAGTTCCGTCTAGGCCTAGTTTGTGTGGGGTTTTAATCATGAAAGGGTGTTGTATTTTATCAAATGATTTTTCTGCATCGATTGAGATAATTGTATGGTCCTTGTTTGGGTTTCTGTTTATGTGGTAAAGAACCATCCTTGCATTCATGAGATGAAAACGAATTTATCATGATGAATTATGTATTTGATAGGCTCTTGAATTTAGTTTGCTAGTATTTTGTTGTGGATTTTTACCTATATATTCATAAGGAGTATTGGCCTCTAGTTTTTTTAGTTTGTTGTATGCTTTCCTGGCTTTGATATCAAGGTGATATTGACTTCCTAGAATGAGTTAGGGAAGATTTTTCTCCTTCTCAATGTTATGGAACAGTTTTAGTTGTATGGGTGCTGGTTCTTCTCTGTTAAGTCTGGTAGAATTTGGGCTGTGAATCCATCTAACACTAGGGCTTGGTTTTTTTTTTTTTTTCAATATCACTACTCATTATTGGCCTGTTTATTTCTCTTCCTTCCGGATTCATGCTTGAGAGATTGTGTACTTCCAAACATTTATCCATTTACTTGATCTTCTAATTTGTGTGCCTATAAGGGCTCATAGTAGCATCACACTACCTTTTGCATTTCTGTGGTATCACTTGTAATGTCTCCATTTTCATTCCTTATTGAGCTTATGGGAATCATTTTTCTGCTATTTCTAATTAATGTAGCTAGTGGTCTATTGATTTTGTTCATCTTTTCAAAGAACAAACTTTTTCTTTCATTGATTCTTTATATATATTTATTTGTTTCCATTTTATTTAGTTCTGCTCTCAGCTTTATTGTTTCTTTTTTTCTGATGGATTTAGGTTCGCTTTTTCCTTTCTAGTTCCTGGAGATGTGGCATTAGGTTGTTCGGTTGTGAACTTTCTGTCTTTTTGATGTAGGCATGTTAGGCTGTGAACTTTCCCTGTCAAAATGCTTTTTCCATATCCCATAGATTTTGATAGCTTCTGTCCTCTTTTTTGTTCAGTTTGAGGAATCTTTTGATGTCTGCTGCTTTTAATTTCATCATTATCCCAAGGAATGTTTATCAGCAGGTTGTTTAATTGCAATGACTTTGTGTAGAATTGAGTGTTTCTCTTGAAATTGATTTCTAGTTTTATGCCACTGTGATCTGAGAAGATACATGATATGATTTTGATATTTGGGAATTTGCTGAAATGTTATGTGGCTTAAGATATGAACAACATGGAGAATGTCCCATGTAGTGATAATAAGAAAGTATATTCAGTAGTTCGGGGGTAGAATGTTTTATAAATGTCTGTTAGGTCCATTTCTTCTAGAGTCCTGTTTACATCCAGTGTTACTTTATTGATTTTCTGCTTTTAAAGTTTGTCCGGCTGTGTCAGTGGAATGTTGAAGTCCCCAGAAATTACAGTACTATTGTTTATTTCTTTGCTTAGATTTAGCAGAATTTGCTTTATGAATCTGGAAGGTCCTGTGTTAAGTGCATATATATTTAGTATTGTTATGTCTTCTTGTTGAATTGTTCCCTTTACCATTATATAATGATTGTCTTTGTCTTTTGTTGCCATTGTTCATTTAATGTCTATACATATTTTATCTGATATGAGAATGGCTAAACCTGATCACTGTTTGTTTTGGTTTACATGGAATAATTTTGTTACTTTTGTTTACCATAAGTCTGTGCAAGTTAATGTGGGTTAGGTAGGTTTCTTGGGAACGGCATATACCTGGGGTAAGTTTACTCATTGATTTAGCCAGTCTATGTCTTTCTAGTGAGGCATTAAGGCCATTCACATTCAGTGTTAGCATTGATACGTGGGTTACTGTTCTGTTCATCATGTTGGATGATATCCTGTGATGTTGTTTTCCCTCTATTACTCTTGTTATATAAAATCTGTGAGATTTAACTTTAGGGCGTTTTCCATGTTGGTGGGTATCTTTGGGCCCCTTAATAGCTCAGGCCACGGTTCCCACAGGGACAGTGTGGAACCCCAGTGTTTTGTCCTCCCACTCTTCACCGTATGTGCCTGCCTCCCCCAGGTACCTTCTGATCTTGCACAATAGATCAGAATAATCTATTATAATCTATAATCTATAATATAAGGTGAATCCATCACCTTATTCTTCACTCTGAATGTCCCCTGTCACTCCTCTGGTGACTACCAATGGTCTTTCCAAGATAGCTCATCTGTAGGTGGGCAGCCACCTGCAACTTTTAATCCTCTCCTTAAGAGTAGCACTCAAGGGCTACTTCTAGTCTGCCACTTGTCCCCATGTACCTGATTAATTTTTTTAATGTTAAACCAACCTTATAGTCCATGGATAATCCACTTAGTCATGAGCCATTATCTTTGTTTACTTATATTTTGTTAACAAATTTTGCATTTAAGTTCAAGAAAAATATTGGCCTACAATTTTCTTTTAATGTCCTTCTTTGGTTTTGTATTAGCATTAAGCTAGGCACATTAAAAAAAATCTGTGATATATTATTTTTTTCTCTGTTTTCTGATAGAATTTTAGTAAGATTGGTACTATTTCTTCATTGAAATTTAATAGAATTTAACAGTAAGCTAACACTTGGGTGCTTGTGGTAGGAAGGTTTTGATAATAAATTCAATTTTGTATAACATATATAGCTAATTGTCTTTTCTACTCAGTTGTGTTAATTTTGGTAATTTATTTCCTCTAATGTATTTTTTAACTTTAAGTTACTAAATTTAAGATATACAATTCTTCATAGTATTCTCATATCATCTTTTTTAATGTCTGGTTGATCTCAAGTAATTATTTGTTTTATCATTGACACTGGAAATTTATATTTGCTATTTTTTGATTTTAGTTAATCTAGGTAGGGATTTATCAATAGCTGGGTGTTGTGGTGGATGCCTATCATCTCAGCTACTTGGGAGGCTGAGGCAAGAGAATTATTTGAACCCAGGAGTTGGAGGTTGCTTTGAGCTACATGATGCCAAGGCAGTCTACCCGGGGGGACAGGGTGAGATTCTGTCATTAAAAAAAAGTAGCATGTGGTTTGTTCCAGAAAGGTGAGAATTTGCCAGATTTTCTTTTTGTTACTTACTTCCAACTTTAATTACATGCAATCAGAGAGAGAAACATTCTATGATTTTAATGTTTTAAATTTATGGAGACTTGTATTATGATCTAGCTGAAGTTCCATCTTGGTGAATGTTCCTATGCACACTAGAAAAGAATGCCTATTATGAAGACATTGGGAATCATGTTCTGTAACCTTCAAATGGTTGATGTTGCTTAATAGTCTTCTTCAAATTTTCTGATTTTATCTAATTGCTTTATCAATTATTGAGAGAGAAGTATTAAAATCTCCAATAAAATGGATAAAAAATAGATAAATTTGGGGTTTATTTATCTCTCCTTTTAATTCTGTAAGTTTTTTATTTGTTTTTGGAAACTTCATTATCATGATATACCTTTACTATTGCTATTCTTCTTTATGAAGGACTCTTTAATGATCATAAAATGACTTCATTAGCTCTGGTAACATCCTTTTCTTAAAAACTCTATGCCTGATATTAATAGAGTTATGTTAGAGTTCCTAAACTTACTTTTAGCATGGAATAAGTTTTCTCATCCTTTTACTTCTATTTTATTTGTCTTTTTCTTGTAATCACAGACAATTACATTTTGGTCCTTTACTGAGTCTCATAATCTATGCATTTTAATTGGATTAGAGTTTGGGACAGCTCAAATGGATGGAATTTAAAAGATGGGAAATTAACTAGAAAGGAACTTTACAAAGAAGAAGGCCAAGTAATATACATGGAAGTACCTTGGAGTTTGGGAAGACTATTAAGCTGTGTACACATGTGATGTAACTTTGGAATACCTTAGAGGGAAAAGAAATCTATAAGGGAGAATGTGAACTGAGTGGAGATTCCACAGGACATATATCACTGGAAGCTGTAAGAGTTTTGGTCTTATAACTATAACATGATAAAGAACTTTCTCAAAACAATCCAGAGATTCAAGGGAGACCCATACAGGCCACATGTTCAGAGTAAAATATTTCAATCTCAGAATAAGAAAAATTTCATTCCCAGCCTAGCAAAGCTTAAAAACAATTCCTAACATGATAATAAAACTTATTTCCCAGTATATTATCAACAAAACGCAACGCTCTTCAGACGAACATAGCAAAATGCATTTAGTTGAGATGTAATATAGCATAGCATTCAAACTATCTAGCATACAGTAAAATACTACTAAATATGCAAAGAAGGAAAATTTGACCTTCAACCAGAAAAAAATAAAATAAAATTTTCTATAGAAATAGACCCTGAGATGACACAGTTATAAAACTTAGGAGATAAAGACTTTCAAGTAGCAATTATGGAATGTTTGAGGACTAAAAATAAATATGCGTTGGATGTAATGAGTGAATAAATGAGGGAATCTCCACTGAGAAATTAAAACTGTTAAAAAGATCAGAAAATATGATCAGAAATGAAATTTCATCAGGCAGGACGAATAGCATATTGAATAATACAGAAATCAGTGAACTATAATACAGGTGAGTAGAAACTATCCCACCTGAAGCACCACAAAGAAAAAGACCCAAAAAGGAGAGACACTGAGACCTAAGTAGTTCTGTCAGATGGTTTAGCACATGTGTAACTGAGATGTCAGAAAGTGAGAAAATTGGGACAGAAAAACTTCCTTGGAAAAAATTACTAAAAATGTCCTAATTTGATAAATGATATCAACATAGAATTAAAAAAAATTCAACAAATTATGAACAGGGTAAATACAAAGACATATCTAGACATATCATAGCTAAACTGCTGAAAATATTTATAAAGAAAAGCAATCTTAAAAACAGCCAAAAACAAAGACAAATATTTTTACATACAAAATAAGCATTGATACTTTCTCATCAGAAACAATGTAAGCTATAGCGCAATGAGATGTTCTATTTTATATGCTGAAATAAAAATAAATCAACCCAGAATCCTATGTCCCTTGAAATTATCCTTGGAAAATGAAACCAAACTATGACATTTTCATCAAGCTTTCCACTTGTCCCAAAACAAAGAAGGCCGAAGGTAAATAACGCCAGCTAAACACTGAGTCTTCAAGAAAGAACGAAGAAAGAAAAGAAAGTCAATCTTAAAAACATTGATCTCCTTTTACAGCTTCTTTATAGGACATCAAAGTTTTTACTTTTAAAATGATAAGAATGTATTGGGTTTATAACATATAAAAGTAAAATATATAAAAACAACAGCATAAAGGAGATGTGAATAGAAGTGTTCTATTAGAAGTTTCTGAATTATATTTAATATATGAAGCGGCGTAATAGTAATTCAAAATAGACTGTGACGAGTTGAGAATACATAATGTAATCCTTAGGTCAAGTCTAAAATAATAAACCAAAGTAGAGGTAAAAAGCTTATGGAGGAGATAGAATGAATACTAAGTATACTCAATTAAACCAAAAGAGAAAATAGGAAAAAAGAGAACATTAAGCAGATGGCACATTTAGAAAAAGAACAATAATTTAAAACACCTAGGAAAAGGCCCTTCTGTAGTCTCAACTGAATGCCTGTGGTGTTTATAAAGGACTCCATCTCTCCAGACAGAAACTGAGTAAATGGAGAGCTCCCCTCCAATGAATGAAAACAAGTGCTTCATAAATTACCAATTTCGTAGTTGTTGATTGTGGGAAGGAAAGCCCAATACCCTTTATTCTGGTGTAGTCATACCTGGATGTTGGCACATATTATTTTATAGTTAATAGATGCCTTTTATAAACCTTTTTCACTATATTTCTTTATAAAAAATTTTATTCATGACAAAATATAGCATTTTTGTGCCATAAGCTATACGAGTATTACACTATATATCCCTAACTCATTCTTATTCTTATCAACCACTATTATGTTGAGGCCAGCTTCGTTCCTTTGCATTATGGTTTAATATTCCACCATCCATATAACTCACCTTCTACTTGTGACCTAACAGTAAATGCCAAGCCAATTCTTGGTTGACATGGAAAACATGGCAGTGAAAATTGTGAAATATGTCCCTGGGGCACATGTAATTGGTACATTTTCTTCAGTTGGATTTAATAGGTTGACATGACCGTTTTTAAGATGACAAGTAGAAGAGAGAACAGGATAAGGCAAAGCCAGTGAGATGCATCAGTAACGTGTGGCACCTTTGAAACATGTCTGTCTGTCCAGCACCACCACAACCTCAACTGATGGAGCATGCACAGACAGGGGGCTCCCCGAAAATCAGAGCCCAGATGTGACCCTGCTTTTCCCCAGTGGCTTATGTGGCATGGGGAGGCCTCACATTGCTGATGAGAGGAAGAAATGTGAAAGAGAAAGAGTCTTTTTTTCTTATACTTTCTAAACCTTCTGAGAATTTTCTTATCACTCCAAGATGGACCAGACTTTCTCATATAAGTGCATATGATATGGTAATGTGGTTACCATATTGTGGTTCCAGATTGGGTCTTTGTTTTATTCTTTTTGACTATTTCAGTCACCTTTTGCAGGAAGCAGTCTGTGTTAAGGACCACAAATATCCAAGTACATCATCCCCACCCCTCGTATCTCCCTTGGGGAAGGAGATCCTCTGTGGACTCATGCCTAGGTCAGCACTGGATGGTGGCTGCCTGGTAGATGAAAGGGCTATCTCTCTCGAGCCTTGAATGCCATAACCAGTAGTACTTATAAAGTGCCAGCCATGTTTTAAGTATGCCCAGGTATTATGTTGTGTAGACAGACAGTCTAGCACCTGACTACGTGGGTCATGATCCTGCATGTCACGGTTAACTGCTGTGTGAGCCTGAGCAAAACGCCCCACCTCCGTGTCATCACTCCTCTCACAGGTGCCCTTGGGATAACTGTCCTCATCTCTTAGGGTTTCTCAGGACACAGTGAGTCTCTCTACAGGGCTTAAAATCTATAAACTACATAATCACATAGATTATGGTTTGGATAATTGGAGAAATGTATTATTTTCATTGGCAAGGAGACCAGATCCTGTCATCATAATGTATTTTTTATTAGTTTCTTTTGTTTGCTTGGAAAATTGGCCAAATGATTTTAAGATTAGCTTAGAAGAATTCATGGGCAAGAATTAAGTAGAATTTTTTTTTATTTTTTAGAAAAAAATAGTTATGGTTTCTGGTTTGGCATGTAAAGAACTTGGAAGTTGCCCACTGTATCCTAATAAGTCAAAAGCTGGATAAACTGAAAATGAACAACTCTGCTTAGATCTAATGCAGAAGTAAAGTCGTGGAGAAAACCACTTCCTTCAAAACTGGGGAGGAAGATACAAGAGAATTACAACTTACTGGAGCAAAAACCCATCAGCCAGTGCCAGGCTAGGGAAACTTGAGCCATAACTGATGACTTGCTGAAGGCTCCATGTGGACAAGTGAGAGGGTTAAGAACCCCAGGGGGGAATGAGTCATTGGGGATGCCCCATAATTATTTGAGATTTACTTTCTGGAGCTTGACCATGTTCTCACAGTGATTATTGGGGGAAAAATAATCCCCTTGTGCTTCTAGCAAACAGAGGGGGAAGGAATCATTCTGAAATATATCAGAGTATTCTATTCTTCTTAACAAGGCCTGCCCTGAGGAGAAGCTATTTAACTATAGCCTGACCTTCTCTGGGGTTTTATTGAAGTCTACCTAGCCTGGAAGAAGGGAAATACCCAGCTCCAGGTCTCTGAAGCCATCCTGTCCCAACTAAGGGGCTGGGGAAGAGTGAGAAGCCCTTGATAAGTTTACAGTCCAGAAGCCCTTGATAAGTTTACAGCCCTTGATAAGTTTACAGTCCAGAAGCAGGGGCCACTAAAAGACTGGGACCCCGGTCACCAGACGATAGAGCGCTTCTCCTCCCATGCACCCTACCAGCACTTTAATAAAAGCCTATTTACAGCATTTCCTTTCAGCCAGAACAGAGCGTCCAGGTATCAAGAAAACAATTAGAAGATGCATTGAGAGGCAATATATACATACACACACACACACGAAGGCAAAAAAAATGAAGGCAAAAAATACTTCATAGAGCAAACATCAGATCATCACAGAAATAATGAATTATCAGATGAGGAATTTTAAACAACTATGATTACTATGCCAAGGACCCTAATGTAAAGTAGGCAGGTAGACAGCATGCGAGAAAAGATGGGCAATGCAAACTGGAGAGATTGATATTTTAAGATAGAACCAAAAAGATATGCTAGAGTTAAAATATTAACACTGTAGGCTGAGCATGGTGGCTCATGCCTGTAATTTTAGCAGTGTGGGAGGCTGAGGCAGGTGGATTACCTGAGCTCAGGAGTTGAAGACCAGCCTGAGCAAGAGCGAGACCCCGTCTCTACTAAAAATAGGAAAACTAGCCAAGTATGGTGATGGGCACCTGTAGTCCCAGCTACTCAGGAGGTTGAGGCAAGAGATAGCTCAAGCCCAAGAGTCTGAGATTACCGTGAGCTATGATGACGTCACAGCACTCAATTCCAGGGCAACAGAGTGGGACTCTGTCTCAAAAACAAACAAACAAACAAACAAAAAATACCAGGTACCAACATGGTCAGAGGAAGGCAAGAGACACCAAAGGCATGTTTGATGTGTGGAGGAAAGCAGATTCTTTCAAGGGCAAAGCCCGGCCCTCACAATCCTTGGGGCTCCACCCACATCATTCTGGGAACAGCTACGTGTCTGTCAGCTTTTCAATATTCTCTTCTCTCGGGAGGGTAAGAGAACGTGATAAATATTTAAACTACATCACAAAAATTCCAGGTTACCTTTCTAAAAAAAAAAACTGATAGATCCATTTGATAATGGTAAGCATCAACTCAGAAATAAGGAAAGATCTTTAGCATTTAATTCATGCAAAACTGCCAGTTTTCAATAAGCATTTATTGAACACACATAAAATGGCCATGGAGTGAGAGAATTCCATCTCTCTTTGGAGCAGAGAGTCACGTTCATCTTTTTTTTCTTTTTAATTCTAAGGGCCTGAAGGTGAGGAAATTATTCAGGTAACCCCATAATCTGTTCCAACTTTCTGGTGTTATAGAAGAAAGTGTACTGGGGAGATGCCCTAGATTTTCTTTTTAAAATTTATTTTAATCCTCGAAACATTATCCCAGACGAATTTTCTTTCAGAATTACAGGACGTTTTCTTTAAGACAAGTGGGGAAGAACAGAAAAAAAGTCAAATATAAAAGCCCCAAACACAGACCGAGAGAGAGAAAAGAGACCATTATTACTGGTGTCTGTCGTCAACCACGGAATCATTAACATGAAATACCTTTTGATGAATGCATTGAAAAAAAGTGATTATGTATTAAAGTATAAAAGTCTCTTCCCGCATCATTTAAATCACTTTACAATGCTGATTAAAATAACAGAACATTATAGCTTGCTTAGCTAAACATTATATTTCCAAATCCATTTCCAATTGTTTCCCTTCAATTTGAACAATTTTTGAGCAATTTTATTGCTATTCATACCTGCTTCATTTTTTTTATTAGAAATTAAAGTACACACATTTTTATCAATGCTGCAAAGAACTGCAAAGTTTAACTCTTTTTTATACCATTCAGAACCTTCACATCACAGAGAGAAGCAGCTTCGTCTTTGGGGCTTGCAGACAATGTTTAGAAAATATCAGAGCAGAATGGCCTTAGATGTCACCAATTTTTGGATTTATATAAGGAGAAACAGATTCGCAGAAGAAAACTGATTTGTATACTATAACTTGAACAAAGCACCCAGGCTTATTAAATGTTGCAGAATATGGAACAATCTGTCTTTATGCCAGCCCAAGCCAGGAAGGGCCCTGTGCATGACCCAGGACCGGTTCCTTGGTCTAAAAATTTAATCCTAAGTGTAATGAATGAACCTTGGCTGACGGCAGACACCTTCTCCGTCCTTCTCACAGCTGCACCCTTAGCACAAGCCCGGAGCCTCACACAGAATGTACTCAGGAACTCTTCACTACACAGGTGGATGAATGGACACCCCTCCAACACATGGGGCTCTTGGACTTTGAGCAACAGATATAGACTCTGGTTAACATGAGGAGGACATGGTCAGTTTAGGAAATGGAAGCAAAGGCTGGAAAAGGGGTGCTGGAAGGATGAGGCCTGGGCGCCCCCAGGATGCTAGGCTCTGGAAACCAGGGCTGTTTCCTCCAGGGATACACCAGTCCCAATCATTCTGATCTGTGTCTGCCTCCTAACATTAGATTCCCAGAGGAGACTCCAGTTGGCTTAGGAGAGTCCGACCTTTTGGCAAGGCAGGTCTGGGAATCCGGTTGTGAAGATCACCGGATAGAGAAATTTCTCAGGAAATTCTTCTTGCAGCTTCAAACACTTGACATTTGTCTCTGCTGCAGTTTAGTGCAGGGGATGAAGGCCGGTTTGAATGCTACTGGAGCAGTCTGTGGACAAAGCACCCAGGCCCATGGAGTACTGCAGAATATGGGGCAATCTAAATCTATCTTGATGCCAACCCAAGCCATGGACAGCCCTGTGCATGACCCCACACAGGTTCCTGGGTCTGAACGTGTAATCCTAGTGCAATGAATGATTACCTATGGAAAGGGTAAATCAAGCTGCTAGTACCAGATGAAACAAAAACAACACGTGTCCACTCTGCACTTGAACCCCCCCTTCCTCCTCTGTAGGGCGCGGGGGATAATATGGAACCTGCCATGTTGGTTGGTGAAGGCTTTGGAAATAGCACTGGAAACGTCACGGCAAGCGGCCAGGTACACAGGAAGCAGCCCTTGTGTGGTGTCGAGCTTGGGCGGCTGGTCCCAGGCAGGGACAGTGGAGGCACCACCTGCTACAAAAGGCGACTTGGCCAGTGCTCAGTCCTGACTTGTGACCACACAGTCCCTCCTCCAGAGGTGTGTGACAACGTGCCCTCCAGCATGAGGACCTCCCTTCCAAGCCACGTCAGAGTACCAGCCACCATGAGGTTGCGGAGGGCCCCAGTCACGCTGGGGATTTTAGGAGGGCGGAGGGTTACAATCAGGTGAAGCTGAAGCTGAAGGCAGCCAGGCAGCAGGGATCATGATGAGCGTGGTGAGCAGAAGGCCAGGACTGAGGGCCTCAAGGACGATCCAGTCTCCGGCTTGCCAGACACCAAGTTCAAGGCCCATGATAGATTTCCTGGCAGATTTAAAATATACTCAACTGCCCAAAGGCAGAGATTGAAGTGACTTCATGTGGAAAGCCAGCTATGCCCACCCAGGTGTCGAAACTAACCAAAAATTACCCAATATTCTAAACCGAGCATTGAGTCAGGAGACCCAGATTGCAAAAGTGCCAGGAACAAAGGAAAGACGATTATTCCCTGAGGCTCAGTGCAGTGATGAGTAATTACTGGGCACTGGCTTTTCCCTGGGTGTCCCACTGGAGAGGCAGGGCAAGGAGCAGTTAGGGACACAGACCCAGAAGTCAGAGCCTCTGAGTTTGAATTCACTTTCTCCCGTGTAGTTGCCGAGAGACTCAGACCAGTCTCGTCACCCACCCTGAGTGGGGACACTTAATGTGCCTGTGCACGTCACCACACTAAATTAGGTGACTAATGTGATGTGCTGAGTACAGAGGCAGAGTCTGAGGAGATGTGCAGTGATTACTGGTCCTCTGATTATTGTTGTGCTGGATATTAAGCCCTCCTCAGGCCTTAGCTCATTTAATCCTGAGGGTCTGAGGCAGCGCCAGGAAGGTGTCGTGTGAGACAGGTGCGATGGGAGCTGAGCCTTTGCACTTCCAGGCTAATTCTAAAGCAGGCAGGGTGGAGATGGCATTTGTCAGCAGTTGGGATGACCAGTGATGCCCCTTGGGGACAGCAGAGGTGTTGGGCCCTGCCATGTGCCTGAGGCCTAGTGCAACTTCCCGAGCTTGACTAGAAGTAGATCCATGGAGCTACTTCCGCGGAGCAATGACTCAGCAAGGCCCGGCCTGAAACTGCCTCTACCTAGATACAGCCAACGTGGCATCATACCATTGGTCCAACCCTGTTACCACCCATCACACCACCTCAGTCCCCGCCTCCTTTCCCCGCCCCTTCCACATGCCCTATATAAGCGGCTGCTTGTCGCAATAAAGTTGAGTTCCTGCTTGGAGAGACTCCCACCTCCGTGTGTTCCTGTTCAGGCCATCGACGCTCACCATCCCGCTCAGCCCCTGGGAGGAGATCGGGCTGGCCCCGATCTTCCCTCAACTGCAACTGCCGGAGGACCCGGCACAGAGGTTTTTCTGATTCTGTGAGGATAGATTCCTGGGTTCCTCAGCAAGAGCCAGCTGACCCCAGACCCTTCTCTGGGGTCTTAGCCAAAGTGTGTGGAATGACCAGGGGAGAAGTTCCTGTCCTGGAAGAGAGGGAGGGAAGGTGACATCAAGGACGTGGCCTGCGTGGAAGCAAATTCTGCCTGGCCAGGATAAAGGGGTGGGGGAGAAGGCAGCTTGATTCTGGAGCAGGTAGCAGGAGACACAAATCATTTGGGGGCACCTGATTTAAGAGTCAGCACTCAGCACGTGGGGAGGGTGGAGGGATAGAGACCAGAGTGGGAGGAGAGTGGGACACGGCGGGGATGTTCTGAGCCGGGAAATATCAGGGAAATGGAAGCAGGGGTGAGGGGTGGGGATCTGAGGACCATGAGCAGAAGTTGGCCTGTAGCCATTCACATTGGGTTAGAAGGAACCTCAAGGAAATTAAGGATGGGAGTTCCTTCATAGAATGTTACCAATGAGGTGTGCTCAAAGGGCTGTGGCACATGCTTTTTCTTCTTGAAATCAAAATGTTCCCTCTCTTCACCTAGTCAATCCTGGCTCATCCCTGAGAACTCAGCTCAATGCCTTAGGGAATCTCCCTGACGCCAGAGAGATGGGCCTCTCTTCTCCAGGCTAACGAGCATCCGCGAGGTTAGGTGGAGAGGAAAGTCAAAAGTACACCAGGGCAAGGTCTGGCCACCATGAGCCCCAGCCAGCCCAGACTCACCCCTGCAGCTGCCTGAGCTCGGGGTCTGTGCCAACAGCCAGCGTCAGAGGCAGCATGTTTGAAAAATCCAGGCTGCCTCTCTCCAAAGCGGAAGGTGTTGGAGGAGAAACAAAATCTTGGACCCTCCCCTTTCCTCCCTGCCTCAGGTTCCAGGCTGTTTCATGAGCCCTGGTGTTAGGTTGAGAAACCAGGATGCCAGGTTCCCGGGTTCCCGTGCTCCCTGGTTCCTGGTTCCCAGCACTGCAGAATGGTTACTGGTTCTGAGTCGTCAGAAGGAATAAACAGAGAGAGCAGGTGCAAGCTGGCAAAGTGCCGACGTTTTAAGGACTGGAGCGGAGCACATTCCAGAGGAGGAACGGTCAGCCCCCACGAGTGAGAAGACACCACTGAGGCTGACAAGATGGCTCCTTTTATGCTGACTCCCTAATTTTATATAGGGATGGAATATTCATTGTTTTTCTTGGAAAAGGATGGAGAATTCCTAGAATTAGGAACCCTCCCCTTTTCTATGCTTGTAAGGCCATTTCCAGGATTTGCCATGGTATTAGTTGGCTGTTACGGCGCTGGCCGGTGTGATTTTTACTATGTCAATGAGGGAGGCCACTTATGGACAGTGTTACTTTGTCTGTGTGTGTGTGCCCCGAAGACTCTCTGTTGAGGGCTTGATCGTATCTCCACTTTGTGGTTTCTGTATAGGTCAGGCCCTGGAGACCCTCTGTTACAGACCGAACATCTGCTCATTCTTTGGGAGTCTTATTGACATGTGTCATCTGTTCTTCCTTGGAAAGCCCCCTAGGGTCCTAATCAGGCTGTTCCCCAAACAACTCAATTCTTATGACCACATCTGTCTGTCCTTATCAGAAAGTCCCATGGATACTGAGGCAACCCACCTGCAAGGTCCAGCACCTGCAGGGTCTCGATTAGCTGCGTTCATGGGACAGTTCAGTGTAACGACTCAGGCCAGCCTGGCTCAAGCAGGTTCAAAATAGCATCCACCATCCACCCTGCTCGTATCCAGCCACCTGCTGACTTCACACCAGCGAGACAGGAAGACATCCCTGAGCTTCCAAGGGTTAATGTTTCAAGAAGGAATGTTGGGAAGCTTTGCTGGCTCACAATGTTGTGAGAATGGCCCTAACCTACAAGTGGAGAAGCTTTGATCAGTGCTGAAAAAGCCACAAGGCTATCTCCTTCACTCAGACACCCCACGCCTGGACCATTTTCTTCTGGGAGAAACATAAACCAGTCACAGATACATAATTTGAAAGAAAACAACCTTAAGTAATGCTATTCTAGTTAGACCTCAATTCACATTTAAAAATATTATTCAGCTAATTAAAATCGAATTAAATGAATACAATGTTAACTGTGTCTACTGTTTAGCATAAAAAGTCGTTAAATATATCAGACTTTGCGTTCCGAACTGGCGGCAGATTTTAGCAATGTTTAATTGTAAGAAATAGCCATGTACTACTTAATTACATAACTAGGTAGGACATAAAAATCACAATTACATGAATTATATTAAGTAAAATATGTTAAAATAGTTTGTTTTTCGATGGTGGAATTTTATGGACACTATAACGAAACTGAAGTACATTTTTAATTATCTAATTATTGCTATTTTCAAAGTCCATTTACACCATAATTGTTCCTGTTTTCATAGTCCAAAGAGTGGATGACCGTAAGACTCAGTAGGATCAGAATTAGGATTCATTCTTCAAACAACCCCCGCTTGTGCTTCCCTCCTGTCTTTAAAAGGTGATCTCAGAAGCATTCACAATGTTTTCAACAGGTAAGGATATATAAATTTCTGGAATGATAAGAGGTGCAGAGGAGGGGCTGTATTTTCAGCCTTCAGGCAACTTGCAGCCTAATGATAGGGTTAGGAGTTACTGCAGCACAAGCAGAATGCAAGGAAAGACAGTCACGCTGACCCTCCCACTCCCTGGACAGCAGCAGGTGGAAGATTTGTGGGAACAGGCGGGGCTGGGGGCTGGGGCGGGGCCAAGGTGACAGAGGTGGGACAGCATGAGAGTGAGGACCCAGGGGCAGGCACAGCAGGTGGTGTGCAGCGCCGGGGCCAGGGGTGGATGGTGGTGGAATAACAGGGAAGAGACTCAGAGTCACAACACAGTCAGGGCCAAGCAGACTCTGGGAGCTGGGAGGGCAGCTCTGGCAGTGAGGAGGGGAGAGGCGAGCACTTGGGGGGAGGCAAGGGGTGTGTGAGGTGGGGTGAGGGGCAGTATGCAGGTAGAGCAGAAGTGCAGGGCCCAGGAAAGAAACAGAAAGGTCAAAGGGAAGATGGCCTCAGTGAAAACAGAAGTGGAGTTCTAGACCAGGAGTCTAGAGGTTATAGAAGGTCATCCATCCTTGGTGCTAGAGGCAAGTTTGCTCAATAGATCCACCTTTTAAACATTTATTTGCTTTTAATCTTGAAAGTGCTTTCAAGTTTCTTTCCCTCCCTTCCTTCCTTCCTTCTTTCTCTTTCTTGTAGGATTTGGGGGAGCAGCTACATAAAAGTTAAGAATATTTTGAGATGAAATCAAAAAATGTTAGGGCATTTCCTGACCACATGTATGGAGTTAGTGTGATTTTATTTTTTATTTTATTTCATTTTTTTAATTTCCTTTTTTTCTTTCTCTTTTTTTGTTTTGAGACATAGTCTCACTTTGTTGCCCTCGGTAGAGTGCCATGACGTCACAGCTCATAGCAACCTCCAGCTCTTGGGCTTAGGCAATTCTCTTGCCTCAGCCTCCCAAGTAGCTGGGACTACAGGTGCCCACCACAACACCTGGCTATTATTTCATTTTTTTAAAGCTCCACGTCGTATGTCACCTGTAACGTGACAATTTAAACAAGTTAGATGCCACTACACACCTATTTGAATAGCCCAAATCAAGAGGCCTGGGGATCCCTGGCAGTGCTTCTAAGGACGTGGGGGACAGGACCCTCCCTCTTCATTGCTTCCCGGAATGCTAAACGGCACAGCCCCTGGGAAGTGAGTTTTGTAGTTTATCACAAAACTAAACCCACTCTTACCCCCATACCATACTGCAGTCTCACTCCTCGGTATTTACCTGAAGGAGCTGGAGATTTATGTCCTCAAAAAACCTGCACACAGTGTTTACAGCAGCTTTATTCATAATTGCCCAAACTTGAAGGCAAACAAGACATCCTTCAGTAGGCGAGCAGATAAATAAACTGTGGTCCACCCCGACAATGGGATCCATTATTCGGCACTAAAAAGAAATGAGCTAGCAAGCCATAAAAAGACAGGAAGGAAACTTAAATGCATATCGCTAAGTGGAGGACGCCAGTCTGAAAAGGCTGCATGCTGTAGAATCCCACCTGTGTGACATTCTGGAAAAGGCAAACCTGCGGGGACAGAACGAAGAGCAGAGGTTGCTGCGGGTTGGGGGAGAGGGGGCGATGGATGGGTGGAGCACAGGGGCATTTTAGAGCCGTGAAACCATTCTGTACGGTACTGGGGTGGTGGGTATGGGTCATCTAAACCCACATAATGTCCACCACACCTGAACCCTCATGCAAACGATGGACGCCAGGTAATTGCAATGTCTCAGTGCTGGTTTATCAGTTGTCAGAAATCTATCTCCCTGGTAGGGGACAGTGACAACCGGGGAGCTGCTCCGGTTTCTGGGCAGCAAGGGTATGTGGGAAATCTCTGTACTGGCTGCTCAATTTTGCTATAAATCCCCGTAAAAATAAAGTCCATTCAAAAATAAAAGCAGTGGAAGAAAGGGGTCAATTATTAATACATTAAAAGAAGGAGCATGCAGCCACGTGGCCCACGTTGGGTACAGCTCCCCACTCTGGGGTCACTCTGTGTCCCCCACTGTCCCGGGAGTTCAGCCAAATGCCTTCCTTTGAGCGTTAGAAAAAAGCTTTTGAATTGCAGACCGTTTCCGAAGGATTTTATCATTTCATTCTGTTTTTATTTCTCGCACCTTCCTTTCCCTTCCTGCACTTGGAATGGTTTCCATGTGCCGAGCATCCTTGCTAGGTCACTGTTGCGGAGCCCTGGGTGAGATATTCTTGGCAGCGGTCAGGGCCACCCGTCCTGGCCATCCTCCCCGCACTCCGGCTAGCCGGGGTTGGACAAACCAGGGTAAGTGGTGAAGCCTCTGGTTGGTGTTCTAAATCTTTGAAAGCCCTCTCTCTGTGAGCTCTCCCCCAGTCACATAATTATTTAAAATACGTCTTCCTGTTGGAGAAATGGGTCCCAGCCACAGAGTAACCAGAAACTACATGAGTCATTGTGGTTAAGACAGATTATTGAATTCACAGCTGATGTGACTTCATCGTTGGGAGGCCAGCGGGTCTGAAGACGCCTTGCGGAGCCAGCTTTGCTGGTGGGATGGCCGCAGAGTCTCTGCCCCGTACTTGGGTCCTCTCCACAGGAAGAGAGCAGAGTCAAGGTGACAGAGCTGATGGGGGAAGCAGGAACATCGCACTCTAGGGAACACCGTCTTTGATTCCTGAACTTTATTCCAGCTCAAGGGAAGGTGTATTACAACCTGAATAAGCATTTCCCCTGAACTAATGGAGCACTATCACTGTCACATCCCCGGGAAGAGTGTGCGTGCCCTGGGGACATGTCTCTGTTTCTCACTCAAAAGTCAGACATTACACAGGGATCCAGAAACCACCTCCTCTTTGCCAGGCATTGAACAAGGCATGAGAGGATTAAAATATATATTAAAAAGTTAGTGGGCAAATACCAAAACTCGGTACAGAAGTGAAGAAATTCAGCTGGTTGGCCAGGCATGTCCAACATTTGCATACCACATTTGGAATTTGTGTGGCATCCATATTAGATCAGAAATACCATTTACTAATATTTTTCTTTCAGGTTTTTACTTAAATAATTTACTTAAAAAGGAAAATTGCCATCACTAACCGGGAAGTCAGAATCATCTGCCATGAATTGTGAACCATAAACATGAATTTAATGAAAACATGTTATTAAATGAGAAATATCTGTCCACATAGCCCCCAAATAATCTTCTACACTACCAATGGTTTAAGTGTATGCAAGAAATAAAAGGGTGAAAAAATGTGAGCATTGAAAAAATTAAAGCTCTGAAGAGAGGTAGTTATAGTTGTGCTGTTTTAACTGTTTTTTGTTGTATGAGTAGAAATCTTTACAGGGAAAGGCTACTATCACATCTTTCTCTTCTCTCTCTCTTTTTTTTTTTTTTTTTTTTTTTGTAGTTTTTGGCCAGGGCTGGGTTTGAACCTGCCACCTCTGGTATATGGGGCTGGCGCCCTACTCCTTGAGCCACGGGCACTGCCCCATTTTTCTCTCCTTTTCACATATCTTCTAAAGTTAAAGATATGTGGGGCTCAGCTCAAGAGATAATCCTGAACGCATGTTAGACTCAAATGTGCCCATAGTTTATACATTTACCATCTTCCTAAGTGAGGCAGTGGCACCTGGGGTCAGTTGTTGAAATTTAACTCACCTATCAGCCTATGGAATTCTAGCATCATCTAAACACAAGCAATTGTGTCATTAGGTTATACATACTAGTATTTTTGCACTGGAGTCATTAATCATATTTGAAGTTTGAAGTGCGTAATGTGATGCTTGCAATCAGCTCTCTCCCCACAGCTGAGGAGTCCACAAAATGACAGCCTTAAGATTATGTTATGGGAACTGCTAGACAGACGTACATATACCCACATATCCCTTCCCAAGAGACATCGATTGTTATGAAATTTTTCTACTTGTAGAATCTATAGTAAAGAGTGCTAATTTGCTAAAAAAAAAAAATCATTTCAGAGGAAAATCATGAAATCTCTAAGAAGAGGCTTATAATGCATTTAACTATAATTCATATTATACATGATCCTGTATGTCTGGTAATCAAATCATTCCTAAAAATTTAAAGTCACTGGGCTCGGTGGCTTAGGCCTATAATCCTGGCAACTCTGGGAGTCTGAGGCAGGTGGATTGCTTCAGCTCAGGCGTTGAGACCATCCTCTCTTGAAGAATGAGACCCCCCATCTCTACTAAAAATAGAAATACTAGCCAGGTGTTGTGGCAGGCACCTGTAGTCCCAGCTATGTGGGAGGCTGAGGCAAGAGGATGGTCTGAGCCCCAAAGTTTGAGGTTGCCGTGAGCTATGATGACACTACAGCACTCTACCCAGGACAACAGAGTAGAGTTGCAATTTATTATTATAATTTATTATTTCAAAAATAAATAAATAAATTTAAAAAATATAAAAACTAGCTAGACCTTGTGGCAGGTACCTGTAGTCTCTGCTACTTGGGAGGTTAAGGCAAGAGAATTGCTTGAGCCCGGGTGTTTGAGGTTACTATGAGCTAGGATGCCACATCAGTCTACCCAGGGTGACAGAGTGAGACTCCATCTCAAAAAAAAAAAAAGAGAAAAAAAATTAAAGTCATCTGCTGTGCCAAAATACTCAAGAAATTCATTTTATATCTTTTTTGAGGGGTTCTTGCTGCCCACCATGTTTTGAGCATGCAGTTACTGAGCGAGGCTCCTGGCCTCATGAAGAAGAGGGGCAGCCCCGTGGGCGATGTCGTGTCGAGTACAGCAGGGGCTCCGGCCTGCAGAAGGGCTTTCTGAGGAGGCGGCATTGGAGCGGAGACCTGAAGGATTAGTCAGCCCTGAGCATGTGAACCCCGAAGGAGGGGGCTTCTGGGGCAGGGAGTGCAGGTGGCAGGGTATTCCTGGACAGAGGAATAGTAGGAACACAGGCCCAAGGTGAGAACTGCTGAGCTATCATAAAGGGACAGAGAGAATTCGCGCGGGCCAGAGCAGGGTGACCCATTAAATGGGGGTCCTTTGGTCTCCAAAGGACCAGAATTGATCTCAAGTACAACACAAACATGGAGAGATTTTTAAGAAGCATGTCCTGATGTAACTTACCTTTTTTAAATTTTTACAAAGTAGAGTTTATTTATTTTTTTTTTGGAGCAGTTTTAAAATTCACAAAAAGAATCGAGCAGAAGGTACAGAGCTCTCAGAGACGCCCCTGCCCCCGTACATGCACAGCCTGTGCGTGCTGCTGGTCAGCGAGAACTCAAGGCTGGGTAATTTATATAAAGAAAAGAAGTTTACTTGGCTCACGGATATGTAGGCTGCAGGAGAAACGTGGTGGGTGCCAGGATGGGCCACAGGCCACTTCCACCCGTGGCGGACGAGGAAGGGAGCTGAGCGGGTGGGCAGAGTCCACTTATTTACTAATTTTTTCTATGTCAGTAAATAATTTTTATTTACAACAATGATTTTTTTCAGGATTTTAGGAGACACTACTGAAAATAAGTAAATTATATTAAGTGTACGTATCACACACGTTCAGTGGCCGGGCACAGTGGGTCACGCCTGCGGTCCCAGCACTCTGGGAGGCCGAGGCAGGTGGATCGCCTGAGCTCAGGAGTTTGAGAGCAGCCTGAGCAAGAGCAAGACCCTGTGACTACTAAAAACAGAAAAACTAGCCCAATGCAGTGGCTCATTCCTGTCATCCTAGCACTCTGGGAGGCCAAGGCTAGTGGATCACTTTAGCTCAGGAGTGCAAGACCAGTCTGAGCCCGTCTCTCCTAAAAATAGAAAAATGAGCCAGATTTGGTGGTGGGTGCCTGTAGTCCCAGCCACTCTGGAGCTGAAGCAAGAGGATTGATGAAACCTAAGAGATTGAGGCTTCTGTGAGCTATGAATAAGGCCATGACACTGTGCCCAGGACAACAGAGTGAGGCTCTGCCTAACAAAAAAAGAGTTCGAGACCACATGACACACATTCAATCAATAACCACTATCCCATAATTTGCTTAGCAGTTTTGTTTCTTTCTTTTCCCCCTCTCATTTTGATATAAAGGCACACATAATTATGTGACATTTTCTATGTTTGTTAGGAAAAGTTCAAGTTGTAGTTGAGCCCTTATCCGGGGGCTATGCCTGGTGTCCTTACATTGTGTACATTAGGTGAGATCACACCAAGCTTCCCCCTCCTCCCCTCACCCCCTACTTGACTTAATTGAGTTTTTCTCTCATGTGGGTGTGTAGTTGTTCATTGACTGGTTTCATACCAGTATTGAGCACACCGGACACGTGTTTTTCCATTATTATGATACTTTACCAAGGATAATGTTCTCCAAATCCATATGGGGTAATACAAAAGATGTTAAGTCACCGTCTTTTTATGGCTGAATAGTGTTCCATGCTGTACATATACCACAGCTTGTTAGTTCATTCATGGGTTGATGGGCATTTGGGTTGACATCTTGGTGATTTATGAATTGACCTGCAATAAACATTCTAGCGCAAATGTCCTTATGATAAAAGGACTTTTTTTTTTTTTTTTTACTTCTGGGTAGATACCCAGTAATGGAATTGCAGGATCAAATGGAAGGGCCACTTTCAGCTCTTTGAGGATTCTCCATACTTCTATATAAAATGACTATTAGTTTCTAATCCCATCAGCAATGTATAAGTGTTCCCTTTTCTCCACATCTCCACCAGCAGCTGCAGCTTTGGGACTTTGTGCTAGGCTCTTTTTAACAAGCAGCTGTCTTGGGACCTGATCAGACAAGAGCTCACTCACTGTGAGAATGACACCAAGTCCCATACTCCAAACACCAGCCGCCAAGCAGTATATCCAATGCTAGGGGTCAAATATCAACATGAGACCTCGCAGGACCAAAAAGACCATATCCAAACCATGGCACCCACATCCAAAGCCACCACCAGAGTGGTGCACTTGTTACAATTGTTGAAGCCACACCAACACATTATCATCCATAGTTCCCTCTGGGTGCTGTACATTCTCTGAGTTTGGATAAAGGCATAATGACATGTATCCAGCATTTCAGCATCTTGCCTCCCCTGAGCCTCTGCCAACCTGTGGTCTTCATAGCTCTGCCTTTTACAGAACATCATACAATTGGAATGATGCGGGCTGGGCGTGGCGGCTCGTGCCTGTAATCCTAGCACTCTGGGAGGCTGAGGCAGGAGGATCATTTGAGGCCAGGAGCCTGAGACCATTCCGGGCAACATAGTGAGACCCCATTTCTAAAATAATAATAACAATAATAATCACAATAATAATAACTATCCAGGCATACTGCCTTGTGTCTGTAGTAGTCCCAGCTACTCTGGAAGTTGAGGCAGGAGGATCACTTGAGCCCAGGAGTTTGAGGTTGCTGTGAGCCACAACGAGGCCACGGCACTCTACCCAGGGTGACAGAGTGAGACTCTGTCTCAAAAAACAAACAAACCACAATTGGAATGAGGCAGTATATAAATCACAGATAATATGAAAAAATAAAACTCCTTAGAGTCTTTAAGGATAACGCAGGAGGGCATCTACATGTCCTAGGGTTGGTGATGAGTTTTTAGATCCAACACAAGAGCCAAGACCCCTGAAGCAAAAAACTGATAAGCTGGACTTTAATAAGTTTCTGCTGTGTGGCAGACACCATCAAGAGAATGGGGAGGTGAGCCTTAGACATGGAGAAATACGTGCAAAGATGCGTCTGGCAAAGGTCCACCATCCAGAATGTACCGAGAATGCTTAAAACTCGACAGCAAGAGAATAAACAATACACCTCTGACATGGGCCACCAAGCTGAATGAACACGTCGCAAGGGAAGTGCAGATTAGAACACCAATGGGATATTATCACTGCGTACCTATCACAGTCATCTAATTCCAAATACTGGCAACAGAGAACGTCACCTGGAATGTGGAGTCATAGGACTTTCACTCATTCCTGGTGGGAATGGAAAATGGTACGGCCACTTCGGAAGACAACTTGGTAATTTCTCATAAAACTAGACACACACTTACCACACCAACTAACCATTACAGTCCTTGGTATGTATCCAAAGTAGTAGAGAACTTATGTCCTCATAAAAAAGCCTGTATAGGAATTGCCCAAGCTTCACTATGACACGATACATCCATGTAACAAAACTGGTACCCTCTGTATTTTTACAAATAAAACTTTGAAAATGCATTAACTTAAAAAAACTGCACAAAGATGTGTATGGAAATTTTATTCATAATTTCCCAAACTTGGAAGCAACAGAGACATTCTTCAGTAGCTGAATAAAAAAAAAAATTGTGGTGCGTTTAGACAATGGAATATTATTCATAGCTAAGAAGTGAGTTGTCAAGCTCATGAAAAGACATGGAGAAAATTTAAAAACTAAGTTTAAGTGAAAAAAGCCAGTTTGAAAGGACTACTGATGCTATGATGCTCATTTACCTTGATAATTTGTTGTGATATTGTTTCATAATGTTTTATGGCCCACCTGGAATGTGAGTCCCCACTGTCTGAGATATTGGGATTGGGGTATGGCAGGACTGCGGATTTTCCTGTTGAGTTTGTAGTCATAGTATGCATGGTAGATGTTCAGAGCTCCTTGTCTGTAGATGAGGAGAAACCCAGAAGGAGGCAAAGACCAGCACATCAGTAAGGCCTCATCAAAAACAAGATCCCAGCATCTTCAGGCTGTCATGGCATAGGTAAGTTCTTCAAAGTTGAGAGTAAGGCCTTCATCCGCTCACCATACTGATGGAATCAGTGTGTACGGACTTGTCTGCAGCAATGTGTTAGTTCTCCGTTGTTGGACAGGACTCTTCTCTAAACATGAACTTGTTGTTCACTGTCTATTGACAGAGAAGTGAACTCAATGATTCAGTGTCTTGACACAGGGCCACTGTACCAGAGAATGGGTCAGTAGCTATTGTAAATAATATACTCCCAAATATAAAGGACTCAACACAACAGAAGTGTGTTTTTCTTATCAAGTCCAAGAGCCGATGGTGAGGAATCTGCTTCAAGAATTGTTTTGGGACTTAGCCTCACTCCCTGTCATGATTCAAGCCTCTGCTAGAGCAGTCCTGGCCAGGAGAACCTTCTGTAGGGCTGAAAATGTTCTATACTCCCCAGGTAGCCGCTAATGTGGCTCATGTCACTGCAGAACTAAATTTTTAATATTATTTAATTTTTTTTAAGAAGAAAAACATCAAGGAACCTTTATTACCACATTTGAAGACTTCTTTTATGGTGTTTAAATGTAGTTAAAGCAATTAGGACAGTGATATTACCATATGAAGAGATTAATGGATCAAAGAGACAGCCCAGAAATAGGACCTTGCCAGGCACGGTGGCTCACACTTGCAACCCCAGCACTCTGGGAGGCCGAGGTAGGTGGATCACCTGAGCTCAGGAGTTTGAGACCAGCCTGAACGAGTGAGACCCCGTTTCACAAAAAATAGAAAAACTAGCTGGGCATCATGGCAGGCACATGTAATCACAGCTATTCAAGAGTCTGAAGCAAGAGGATTTCTTGAACCTAGGAGTTTGAGATTTCTGTGAGCTATGACACCACAGCGTATGCACGCATGCACACACACACACACACACGTGTGTGTATGTGAATATATACATTAAATGTATATGAATATAATTCATCTTTGAAAAAGGTGCCAGTACCAAGGTAGAGTGATGGTCGAAGAGGTAATCTTTTCAAGAAATGGTGCAAGAATAAGTGACTAGCTGCGCCAATGCAAAGATGACACAGATTTAGGAGGGACAGTGGCAATATGCATTTATATGTTATTTTTGTAAAATTGATTACTGAAGTGAAAAGCAGCCGCTGCAACTTTAGAAAGAAGGAATTGAGGCCCCAAAATATTAAATGGAAAGGCTATGGTCACATAGCAAGGAGATGCTAAAAGCGAGATTTGGTTATCAGTACTCCAGAAGTTGCCACAGGGGAGGACAGGAGCCTCAGCGCAGGAAGGATGAGGAGGGATGAGGACATGAAGGGTGATGGGTTCTGAGTCAGCCAGGACGTTGAGTTCTCGCATTTCTCCTTTGCCTTTCTCTCTATTTGGGGGTCCTGTCCAACTTCCATTTCTTTTATTTTTTTTGACTGTTTCTTTATTATTATTAAATCATACCTGTGTACATGAATGCGATCATGGGGCACCATACACTGGTTTTATAGACCGTTTGACATTTTCATCACACTGGTTAACACAGCCTTCCTGGCATTTTCTTAGTTATTGTGTTAAGACATTTATATTCTACATTTCCTAAGTTTCACATGTACCCTTGTAAGATGCACTGCAGGTGTAATCCCACCAATCACTCTCCCTCCGCCCATCCTCACCCCTCCCTCCCCTCCCAACTTCCATTTCATAATTTGTTTTTATTTCATTGGGTTTGGGGAAGGGAAGGAATCATGAGTACATTGGACTGGTGATATTTCCTTTCTCTCATTTTTCACTTCATTTTATTTAATTTAAATGTAAATAGCCACGTGTGATTATCGTGGGTAGAACCTTGGCATCCTCTCTGTTCAGCTGGCAGGTAAGAGGACAATGACTGGGAGGTTTTCAAGGGGCCAGTCCTAGAAGCCACGCACTTCCCCCTCCTTTTCCTTTTCATTGGCTAAAGCTAAGTCACATGGTCACACCTAATTGCAAAGGAGGCTGGGAAGTGTAGTCCGCTCCATACCCAGGGACACGAGGTGGTGGATTTTTGTGGGTACATAGCAGTATCTATAATTCCAGGACTGAAAGTCCAGTGAAGGCTGAGATGTGCACTCCCTTCCTTTTAGGTAACTGCAGAAAAGAATGGGGATGTGGGGGAGAATCCACCCAAAAGTGTTGTATAATAACAGCATAGAAATGAAAGTAACTACCCTGTTTCCCCGAAAATAAGACAAGGTGTGCTCCCAAATATGTGCTAGGTCTTATTTTCAGGGGACGTCTTATCTTTCCTGTAAGTAGATCTTATTTTCGGAGGATGTCTTATTTTCGGGGAAACAGGGTAGAATGCCTAGATGCAAAAGTGTGTTGTCCTCAGCAGTAACAAGATTAAGGTTAAAGAGATGTATAGATGGATAGGTGATTGATAGATAGATAGATTGATAGATAGATATATGATAGATAAGTAGATAAATGATAGATAATGGATAGATTGATGACAGATCGATGACAGATGATAGGTAATCTTGATGAGCTCTTAGGATCTTTTCCCTCTCCCATGTCCTTGTATGCAATCATAGCCTTTTCATTTGATGCCTATTGAGAGATGCTTGACTATACATATGTTCATTCAACGTTTATCACATGCTGACTTAGTGTCAGGTGACATGCCAAGCACAGGGCATACAAGGAGGGCCTAGTTTGCCACAGATTGTTTTAATTTCATATGGCAGACATATCTTAGAGCTAAGGACAAGGGGCAATGAAAACCCAAGCAAAGGATGGGGAGTCTTTTTGGGTAGTAGAGGGCCAATCTAGGCAAGGATTTCTAACAGAGATGTGTGTGGGTGTGAGTTTTACATGCACTGTAAGCAGCACTTTCTTGAGACATAGAAGTGACAAGGAATGTCTGGTCAAGTGCTTTCACATCAAGATGGAGAAGGAAGAGATGTCACACCTTCAATGTGGGCACCGACTCCTCCCTATGTCAGATCAGTTGCAGAGCTGACCCACCTCACAGTCTCAGCCAGGGGTGCGATTCTTCAGCTGGTTTTGGCATCTGTCTACCTCATCACCATGATGTCATTCCGAGCTTAGCTGAGCTCGTTGCCTCCCTTGCAGCTACTTTTTCATTTCCCTTCTCTCATGGTGCTTTACCTCCATTCCTGTTTTGTGGTGAGTTATTTAAATGTCTATTCCTCAAGACTAAACTTTGGCCTATCCCCAGAGCCCATTATTTCATTATCTTATTTCCTCCACTAAAGGTGGTGGGTCCCTTGTCCCTTGGCCACCCAGAGTCCTTTCACCTACTTCCAATAACAGCCTCTTCATTTCCTCCTGGAGCGTTTACATCCCCCATTCTTGGACCCTGGCAGGACTATAAGCCCTGTAAGTTATTAGAATTCATCCTCTCTCTCCTCCAGAGCACTGAATCTGAATTGGCCACATGAGGTCAGGAAGTGGCTGGAGCTCAGGTCATGCCCCCTGACAGTCCAGGAGGTCGAGCTTGCCTGGCCCCTGGATATACCTTGGGTGGATTCTGTTTTGAACCAAGGTGTCCTCACCCTTACCATCATTTCTTGGAGCCCCTGAGAGATTTCCCACAACTTTTCTTCATCTATAGCTAGCCTGTAAGAATTCCAATTTATAGAACGTGCATCTGTAAGTGCATATGGAACATGTTACTAATGAACGTCGCAGAAGACTAAATGTAAAAATCCCTCTTTATGGACTAGTAGAATGTGTTTTACATAGAAGCAAAATGAAACCTATCCAGTGTGTATCGGAGTCCATGATGGGAATGGGCTCAGTCAAACGCATATGGCCAGATGTTATTTTCAACATGCTTGAAGATAGTTTCATGTGACTCTTGAGATGAAAAGACACAGGTAGGATTGGGACCTAGTGCTCACCCCAAAACCTTCCCAGACTTGGAAAACCTTCAAGGTCAAGGTCAAGGTCCCCACCTTTCTGCTCCCTGGTGCTTATCAAACTTGATTCCTTCCTCCTTTTGGGCCCTCTGTCTCTCTTACTGCTGCTGGGGTTATTTCAGCCTCCCCCTCTTGACTAGGGGTTCAAGAGGGCAGGTGGACCCTTTCCTCTACGTTCTGTGAGGCTCAGCACAGAGACATCTATCCCTCACATTCTGCAGGGATGTCTCTTATAAGAGGGACTCAGGAACTATTTGCTGAATTGAATGGAATTGATTTGAATTACTGAATCCAGGTAAGTGACTTTCGTAAGTCCATTAGCTTTGCCCCGGGAATCTTGTATCCTGTCCCTCTCCATTTCTATTTGCTCAGATTAACATGACACAGAGTGATTCAGGAGTCTTCCTTATTCACTTCTCAGAGTTGGAAATGAGATGTGAAAATGACAACAGAGGAGACGTATCAATAATACTCATGTGAGGTCAAGGTGGGAGACTGCTGCTGTCTGCCCAGCCTTCACGGGGAGAGAGAGCCGTCAAGGCCACTTGAGTGGATCTCACGCAAATCACTTGATTCAAGATGACCATGCTGCTCTGGACGTTGGCATCCAGGATTCCAGTTGAGAAGACATCAGAGCGTCAACGTCCTCGACATGTTCCTGCAAGCACTGCTCCCTCTGCTCATTTCACGGAGCAGAATTTATTCTTGGTGTGTACTTAAAATATGAGGACCAGCTAATAAAATAATAGCTCTCAAAGGTTTATCAACTCATCAAATATTAAGTCTTTAAGATTTGTCTTGACACGGTGGCACCCTTGGTAATTCTGGGGCCATATGTGCACCCCTTCTCCCAGGTAGGCACCTGGGTGTGGACTCTCAATTTTAATTATTATAAAGTGTGTCTGAGTCGTGTGTGTGTGTGTGTGTGTGTGTGTAAGTGAGGGAGAGAATTAAATACATAATGCACATCTGAAAAATCTACCAAAGACAAAGGAGATAAAAAAAAAGTAGGCATATATTTAGCTGAGTGTTCTGTGGATTTTTTTTTTTTCTTTTTGAAAAACTCCAGGGCAAGTGTTCAAGCCAAGCAGGAGCCTTTGACTCCAGTTATTTATTTATTTTGCTCTCTCCTTTGGAAAGTGATGCGCGTGTATTACGAAAAGCAAATATTATAGTCTTTATTGTCAAACAAAGTTTATAAAAGTTCATGTGTCAATGATGAGGCCAAGGACCTCACACAGAAAGTTTCCTGTCCTGGAAGAATTTCTCATGAAATGTGAAGTATAGGAAGTGAGGAGAATCCTTACTGCCAGAAAATAGAATTGGCTCACTCTAAATGGCACCCATGGGGTTGGAAGCTCAGGTCTTGACTGGCCCAGCTTGCGGGGTGGAGGGTGGAGGGGTCTCCTGCTGCAGACATGCAGGAGGCAGGGAGGGGGAGGACTACAGTGGAAGTTGAAGGGTATTTACTTAGAGGAGGCTCACTAGTGTCCAACTCCACGCAGCCCTGACATCCAGATGCATGAGGCCACCAGGCCTTTGGGGACACGGGAAGTGGAAGCTAGGTGATGACAAATGAAAGGCATTCTTTGGCCCCGGAGCACGCCTGCGTGGGATCTGGTAGGAGTTCAGTTACTATTTACAGGAAACTGGCGCAGAGTCGTAACTTTTCCTAGACAGGTTGGTGCCATTGTGTTCTGGCACCATGAAAAGCATTAAATAAGGCTTAGCATTTGTCTAAACCGTGCTTCATGCGCTATACTTCCTGATATGTGTGGCTTTCCCCGACTGGGAGCTTCACTGAAGTCCCTCCCTGGGGAGCAGAGAGCAGGAGTTATAGTCAACCATTGTTAATTTGTGCTTTGTGCTCTGTTTATCCAAACCATATGTCTCGAGGGTTGTAATTCTGTGTCACTGGCTGTGTAAGGCTCTCTGAGCTAAGAGGTCTGTAAATAGCAGCAGCTCGATGCATAATCGCGTTGGTATTCTGAAGGGGGAAAGGGAAGTGTCGAGTGACGTTTGCAGCGAAGGCAGCCATGGTGGCGATGGCTCCATCAGGGTCTTTCAGCCTGTGGTCCCTTGTGCCTCAGTCAAGCTGGTTTCTGTGGATGGAAGGGACCTCACAGAAGCCAGAGACACGGGGGTCAAGGCTACCTCCAGCTCTCATTCTTGAGTCTCCAGGTTGTAGATCACCCAGATATGACATCGAGCCTTACGCTCCAGCAGCTTCACCAAGTACTTTGTGCACAGGAGAGAAATCCTTTTATTTTGATGCTGGAAGGAATTAAAAACATACAATGAGGTGAATCCAGCACAATTTTCTTGGATATTTTTCATTTGAAATTGAAACTTCATTCATGAAACTTCACTCAGAAAAAGATATCGCACTCAAAGGCTGCAGGTGACACAGCCCAGTGTGAATTTCTTCAATAGCCAACCATCAGCTGGAGGAAAACACAAAGGCTCCCACATCTATGTACAGGCCAAAGCCCCAAGGCCCCTCTCTCACGGAGGGTCCAGGGCCGCTTGTGACAAGTGCAAGGTGCCGGCTGGAGGCCTCAGGGGAACGCATGGCCGGATGTGTAAATGATGGCTAATTCTGCCACATGCTGACCCCAGCAACGTCCTCAAACTGTGCTTCAAAATGCTTCTCCTTCATGCAAACGCTGACATCTGTTTGGAAGTGCGGCCACCTTATCAGGTGTTTCTGGAGCATGGTCATCTGTTCATCCCAAGTCACGTTAGAGAGTTGGCCTCAGGCTGTGGAGAGGATAAATGTGCCAACCTCTTTGGGGTCCAGGAGAAAGAAGGGAGTCGTCTGTGACCACCCCCGCTGGGAAGATCTGAAAATATTTCCCCGAGTTTTGCCAGAGGCACAGCTGTTTCTCAGCCGTCCACGTCCACATCAGAGAATATCTAAGGACTGCTGTGATTGCCACGCTGGTCTCAGCCCTGCCCTCCCTCCCGCTGTCCAATAGCCGGGGTACATTTCTCTCACCAAGCCTCTTGCCACAGTGACAGTTTCAACCCCTCTTAGGACCTCAAAGTCCAGCCTTGGCAAACAACCTTGTCAGTAGTTCCTGGAGAAATGGAACACCATCCTGTAAAGTCTCCTCTGACCTGCACGGACCAGCCAGCCTGCACCTGCCCCAGCCTCCCCATCTGCCTGCTGCAAAGGTGAAGCAGCCCCTTCTCCTTCCTGAGGACCCTCTCCCCTCCTGCCTGCCCAGGGCTTCCTTCCACAGTCACTAGCGCGCTCTCTGAATTTCCGGCCATCTCTCAGGCGAACATTCAATCTCGCTGGCTCCTGCCTGTCTTCCCTCCTGTCCCCTCATTTCCTACGACGCTGCCGAATCCAGCACGAGCGAGGTGTGTCCACACGCTGTTCCCACTTCCTCACCTTCTTTCAATCTTCCACTCCACTTCTCTCCACTTCTCTCCTTACCCTTCCACCAGAGCCGCTCCCACCAGCTGCTCTGAATCCCTTTCTTCCACCCCACCCTCTCATGGGAATGCCCACCTCCAGTCCACATTTCTGCTGCCCTGTGGGGAAGGTGGTCATCGGTCCCCATTTGTTCAGGGAGTCACCGTTTGTTGTCCTGGCAGAAGTACTCCTGGCAACCCTTTCATACTCAAAATCATATTTTAAAGTTGCCTATGTATTAGCAAATAGGAGGCATCTGTGATTTGTCTGTCCAATCTGTTTCTTCCTTTGTTTTTACCATTTATTCTTTTTTGCTTTTGGAGAACCATCCTTTGCAGATACATTTTCTTTCTTGCTTGGTTTTTTTTTTTTTTTTTGCAGTTTTTGGCCAGGGCGGGTTTGAACCCACCACCTCCAGTACATGGGGCCAGCGCCCTCCTCCTTGAGCCACAGGCACCGCCCTGCAAATACATTGTCAATGTGGTTTAGTTCTTTGTCCTACACCAGTGATTTTCAACCAGTGTGCCGTGAGAGGATCTTATGTGTGCTGTGAACATTTTTAAAGATCATTAATGAAATTATTTTTGAAAGAAGTTCAAAGCACAATAAGTATATTTCTTTTTAATTCTTTGTTTTGGTTTATATGATTTAAGTGTGCCGCAGAAGTTTAACCATAGGTCCAAGTGTGCTGTGAGATAAAACAGGTTGGAAAACCCAGGTCTACACACAATCAGATTGTGATGAGATATTACGTCAAAGGCAGTCAAGGACATTCACACCCAACAACTTTGCTGACACTGTTGAGGGGGAAAAAGTATTTTCTTTTTTTAAGTTTTTAAGTGTTTTTTTTTTTATTTCAAATTAATATGAGGGTACGAATTTTTAGGTTACACTTCTAAGGTAAGTCCAAGTTGTAGTTGAGCCATCTGCCCAGGCAGCATGCTAAACACTCTCACATTGTACAAATTAGGTGAGATCCCACCAATCACCCCCACCTCCCTCTTCCGCTCCCTTCTCTCCCCTCCCCCTCACTAGACTATATTTGTGTTTTATCATTTGCTTGGGAGTGTAGTTGTTTGTATATCAGTTTCATATTAGTATTGAATACAATGGATTTTTTTCCCCATTCTTTTTATTTTATTTTATTTTTATTAAATCATGACTGTGTACATTAATGAATTTATAGAGTACAATGTGCTGATTTTATCATAATTTCCAAGTCATGGAAGCAGCCCAAGTGCCCCTCGACCCATGAATGGATTAACAAATTGTGGTATATGTACACCATGGAATATTATGCAGCCATAAAAAAGATGGAAACTTTACCTCTTTTATATTAACATGGATGGAGCTGGAACATATTCTTCTTAGTAAAGTATCTCAAGATTGGAAGAAAAAGTAGTCAATGTACTCAGTACTACTTTTTTCCCGTTCTTGAGAGACTTTACTAAGAAGAATGTGTTCCAACTCCATCCAGATATACACAAAAGATGTAAAGTCTCCATCTTTTTATGGCCGAATAGTAATCCATGGTGTACATATGCCACAGTTTGTTAATCTGTTCATGGGCTGACGGGCACTTGGGTTGTTTCCACATCTTGGTGATTGTGAATTGAGCTGCGATAAACATTCCGGTGCAAATGTCTTTGAGGCAAACTGAGTTTTGTTCTTCTGGGTAGATACCTAGTAATGGGATTGTGGGATTTTCTCATTGAAATTGCTGAGCTGGTAGACAAAAACCCTGAAGTGGCTGCACCAGCTTTGCCCCCACACTTAGGGAAAGCTTGCTGGAGGATGACAGCCGTATAGGACAGACATAGCCCTGAGGAAAGTGGGGGGTGAAGAGAGAGAGAGGAAGGGAAGAGGAGAGAGATTCCCAATGCTGATATTGAGCCCCACCGTCTGAAAGACAGTACCACCCCTGAACTTTCCACAGCATACACCGACTCTTCTTTTTCACCTGGGATTGCTGCAGATGGGCCTCTGTCATTCAATGCCTACAGAGTGTGGATCTACAGAGGCACGTCTTCAGTTCAACTCCAAAAAGTCCTCTCCCTGCCTGCTACCCCCAAATCTGTTCCTACCCCACCCTCAAATCTCAGCAAGCATCCAGGTTCTTCTACAAGGAACCCAAGAATCATCTGGGACATCTCCCTTGCTCTCATGCCATCATGAAATCCTATTTATTTTATCACCAGCATATGTCAAGGCTCTGGTACCTTCTCTCCATGAGCATTGTGACATCAATAAATCTATAAAACCATTATCTCCTACCTAGATAGCTCCCCAATGGTCTTCCTGTGACTGCTTTCACTCCTCACCACAGTCTCTATGAAACACCTAGACATCATCTTCTTCAATGTCAAATCTCAGGGTGCAAAAGGTCATACTAGATTGAGGAGTTGGAGAGAGGGTCCAGAGGAGTCCAGCAGCGCTCATTAAGTAAGCAGGCTTTACTCCTGAACTCACCAGTAAAATTATATGAGAGACAGTATCAGTATGGTTACCTGAAACATGAACTTAAATTATTTGCATTTTTTTTGTTTTTTTAAGAAATGGGGGGGGGGTCTCACTATGTTACTCAGGCTGGACTTGAATTCATGAGCTCGATTATTTGTTATATTTTATTTCAATAAGAAACTTAGACCCTAATCCTCAGAGAAATGCAAATCAAAACCATTCTGAGATATCCCCTCACCTCAGTGAGGACAGCCCACATCACAAAGCTGCAGATGCTGGTGTAGATGTGGAGAGAAGGGAACACTTTTACAGTGCTGGTGGGATTACAAACTAACACAACCTCTATGGAAAGAAGTATGGAGAATCCTCAAAGAGGAAAAAGTAGATCTTCCATTTGATCCTGCAATCCCATTACTAGGTATCTACCCAGAAGAAAACAGGAATCATTTTACCACAAGAACGTTTGCACTAGAATGTTTATGGCAGCTCAATTCACAATTGCCAAGACTTGGAAGCAGCCCAAGTGCCCATCTACTCATGAATAGGTAAACAAGCTGTGGCATATGTACACCATGGACCAATATTCAGTCATAGAAAAAGAGGGAAACTTTACGTTCTTTATATTTACCTGGATGGAGTTGGGGAACATTCTCTTTAGTAAAGTATCACAAGAATGGAAAAGCAAGTATTCAATGTACTTGGCACTAATATGAAACTAATAGATAAACAACTACATATTCACCTGAGAGAAAAACACAAGTATATTCAAGTGGGGGAGGAGGGAGGAGAGAAAGGGGAGAGGGGAGGAGGGAGGGAGATTGGTGAGCTCCCACCTAATAGGTACAGTGTAAGGGTGTATGGTACACCTCCTGGGTGAGGGGCTCAACTACAGCTGGAACCTTACCTTAGAAGTGCAAATAATGTAACCTAATCATTTGTACCCTCATATTACTGTGAAATGGAAAAAAAGAAAAAAAAGAAGCAGCAGCTTAGGGTCAAACTTGCTTTCTTTAGTTGAGATAGTTGAACCGTGGAGATTTTAAACCAAAATCTTTACTGATTCTGCAAAGTTGTTACCCAGAGGCCACACAGAAACACCTTACATGAATCAGTGACTGTAGGGTCATTTGTAGAGTCTGGTGTTTGAAATTTTTCACAGAACAGCCTCGCCATTCTAATCTTAGTTCCCGCCTTCTCTTCATCTTCTCCTTTGGGTTTCAAATTAGATGGAAACTGAGGCAAATAACATTAGCCCTACATGGTTGGAAAGCTGTCCTGACCCAGTGGTTTTGGAAGGGAATGGAAAGAGAAGTTTTACTGAAGTAGAGGTAGGAAAGGGGAAATCAGGACACACGTGTCTTCCTGACACAGAGGACAGAATGTTGTAGGGTAGCGAGTCACCCCAATTTTGTCTAAGTCTATTGTAATTCCAGTTTAAATTTCAATAACTTGTTTTGGAAACTTAATAAAATGATTCTAAATGTTGTCTAGAAGAATAAAGGAATAAAATAAGCAAGTGAAGTGAATAACAAAACAGAAAGCTGAGAAACATTTGTACATATAGGCATTAAAATAGACTCTAAAACTATGATAATTAAAACAGAATGGCACAGGAGCGGGGAATGGCAGATGCAAAGAACACAGCAGAGTGTAGTTTATGACGGGGGTGCTTCTTCAAATCTCTGGAAGACATGAGGAAGGGACAACTGGGAGAGGAGGGAGGCGGAAGGGGTAGGGGAAGGATGATTGGCAAGACAGAGGGCAGGAGGCGAGATCTCACCTAATGTGCACATTGTGAGGGTGTACACTCACAATGGGGGAGGGGCTCTTTTACCACTGGAACTTTACCCTGGAAGTGAGAGCAATGTAACCTAAAAATGTGTACTTTCATAATAATTTGAAGTAAATAAAAAAACTAAAATAAAATAAATTGATTCATTGCTGCTTCACATCACAACCTAAAACAAAATTTAGGTGGACTGTAAGTTTAAAAGATACATATTCAAATGGACTAGAAGAAAATACAAATGCTTGTGAACTTGATGTTGTTATATTGGGAGAATCTTTTAAGTAGCATATTACCATAAAATAAAATATTGATACAATCGACCCCATGTAAATCCAGATCTTCTGCCATAACAATATGTGAGGGCAAATAAGAAGCAGGGAAAAAAAAAATCACAACATCTGTAACAAAGGGTTTAAATTCTTAAGTCTCTGAAATCTCAACGTGGACAAAAGACATGATTAGGAAATTCACAAAAGAAGCACTAACAGCAAAAATATGAAAAACGTTTAACTTCGCAGGCTGTCAAAGATGTGAAAACTGAAACAATACTGAAACACAATTTTTCAGCTGTTACATTGACATTTTAAAAAAAAGAAAGAAAAAAGACTGTGCCGAGTGTGGGGAAATGGGCACCCATAGATTGCTGGCATGAACTTAAAATGACAGTGTAACTTAGTAAAATTCTTGAAAAATGTGGGTAGCCCATTTACATGGCAATTCCTCTTCTAGGAATTTATCCTTAGAGTAATCATAAATAACTGTAGAAACTTATTTAAGAGATGTTCCCTGGAAGGTTGTTTATAATAGCAAAAAATTAAAAACAAAACAAATGTCTAAAAATATGGAGCTGCTTAAATAAATTATGGTGCATTATAATCCACAGTCATAAAAAAATCATACTGAGAACTATTTAGTGACTTTGGAAAAGGTTCACAATATATAGTTAAATCAGGGGAAAGTTGCAAAATAATCTGTGCACTCTGGTCTCTCTCTCTCTCTCTTTTTTTTTTCTTTCTAAAAATGTATGTTATGTAAATATAGGCATAGAAAAAGGTATTAAGAGGATCACCAAAAAGTTATCAGTGATTATCTCTGTGTGGCAAAGAGTATGGGTGATTTCATTATTTCTCAAATATTCTGCAATAAAAATGTATTGCCTTTGTAACAAGCTTCTTAAAAACATTAACTTTAATTATTTAAATTCTGCACAGAAGTCAGGTATTCCAAAATGGTCTTCAAGAGGCTTTTGAGGGGAGGGGATTCTTACAGCCAGAAATTGAGAAATACTGGGGGAAATATCAAACCCCTTTCAGCTCAGACAGGAGAGGTCACCCCGGGAGTTCAAGGCCTGCCGCCCAAGAGTTCACAAACTCATTCCTACCTCTTCTTTCTGCTATTTCCTCTTTTATGAATCATGGGTTGGTGATGTAGACTGAAAATAATGATGACGATGATGCAGATAATAATAAGTATGATAAAACATCAATAGATAAGTAACATTTATTAAACACTCGATATTTTCCAGACACTGAGCTAATTGCTTTACAGATACTATCTAATTTAATCCCCACAACAATCCTCCGACAAAGGGATTATTGTCTACAATTTATAGAACTGTAAACTGAGCCCAGATGGTGATGCAATTCACCCACAATTTCAGCTCTCAGAAGGCCTGGGGGAATTACAAACCCACATGGGTCAGATTCCAGAACCCCGGCTGATCTGAAGTGAGTAGGTGGGTGCAGGAGCATTTTCCCAAACCCACGCTCCCAGATGCCGACTTCACCACCCAGGCCTCAATTTCCTTTGTGTTTCAACCCCGTATTATGTAGCCTGACTCCAGCGTGAAAGATTTGTGGCAATTGCATGATGTATGAGGTGCCATTTGTAAAAATATTATTTAGTGTAAAACATGATGATTTTTCTCCTGATTTACAAGTTGGATTTATAAATCTGCACTTCTCACTATCTGAGTTATATATCTTGCCTCTGATTTATAAAACTCGCCTGTAAATCTTCCCAGCAAAGTTTTGATTCAGAAATCATTATTTTAAGAATTAGATTTAGTTAAAACATCCAACTGCTTCGTAGGGGAGGCAATGGATTTACATGACTCGAATTCTAGCTCACAGATCCTATAGCAGCTTTGCAAGCCCCTGTCGCCAGAATTCCTAAAGAAAAATGTTTTGATTTAAGGGCATTCACCTCACACTTTAGCTACAACTGACTGTTTTACACAGCCAAGGCCGTGCAAAAAGAGTCCATTTTATAAAATTCTGGTTTTCTTTAATTCCACGCTCTAATTTATATGCCCTGATTGGGTTTTCTATAATCCCGCTCCTTCCTAGATTTCTCCACCCCAGAGCTGGTCTTGGGGAAATGGCCCAGCAGTCAGGGGCGGTAGAATTAGAGTATAACACTACCTCCTTGCAGCCCTCTCCCTCTCTGATTCAGAGGGAGGGAGCCCCCGCCCTGAGCCAACATCAGCTAAGTATGCAGGAGAGTGTGGGGTACCCTGGCCCGTCGAGGAATATGGGTTCTCTTGATCCCTGCTGCTCAAAGAAAGATGGGGCGGATCTCAGGTAGAGAAAATGGATAATCCAGAGAATGGAGGTCACATCTGATGAATAATTGCTGGCTGAAAATAAAAAAGATAAACGAACAATTTTTTTTAATAGCAGAGGCCGAAGAGCAATAATTCAACCCATGTATAAATAAATGAATGCAGAGAGAAGATGCTCGATGAATGCAGAGGCTGGAGAGACTTGCTCCACATCTGAGTAGGGCAGCTAGAGCTCAGCCCCACCTGGTCGCTGCTATATGGGGTTGACTTCCTGGTAGTTCCATGACTGGCTTTTCAAGAGAACCTAGAAATCCAGAATTTGATGTTAAATGCCTTCATTTAAAAATCAGTGTTAAAAATCATTTGTAACAGCAAAATTCACACATTTTAAATGCCCAGGTCAGCAATGCTTGACCATTAGAGAATCTTAAGATTATCTAGACTTCCCACCCATGATCAGAAGTATACGCCCATGTGACCCCAGGCCAGGCAAGACAGGAACAGTCTCATCTCTCAGAAAGTTCCTCCCAGCCTTTTGAAATCCATCTCCTCCGCCCCACCCACTGCTCCAGTTCACCGCTGGTCTCATTGTATGCCTATAGATAAGTTTTGCCTGCTTTAGAATTTAACAGACGTTAAATCACACACAATGCGCATTCTTCCCTCGGCGTGACTGTAGGGATTCGCCCACGTGGTTGGGTGTCTCATCAGTTTGGGCCTTTTTGTGGCTGAGTAGTATTCCATGGTATAAATGTAACATCCCTGTTGATTCACTCCCAGTTGGTGGACATTTGAGCTCTTTCCAGATTTAAATTATGATGCACAAAGCTGTGATGAACATTCCTGGACCAGTCTCTTTATGGGCATATGTTTTCATTTCTCGTGGGTAAAAACATAGAATTAGAATTGCTGAGTCATCCGGGAAGTGTATGCTTGACTTTATACAAATCTGCCAAACCGTTTTCAAAAGTGACTTCCTCACTTTGCACTCCGTCTCTTCCCAATAATGTACGTGAGTTCCAGTCGTTCAACACCCTTCCCAGGGCCTGGACTTCCCAATCTGTTCAGTCATTCAGCCTTTTTGGTGGTGGCATCTCATTTTAATTTGCATTTCTGTAATGATTAATGGTGTTGAGCATAATTTCATGCAGTCCTTAGCCAATTTCGTAACTTGTTTTATGAATTGCCGGTTCAAATCTTTTGTCCCTCTGTTTTTTTTTTTGTTTTGTTTTTAGGTTGTTGTTTTGCCTTTTATGGTTGACTTGTAAGAGAATTTTATATATTCTGGATCCGAGTCTTTGTCAGACGTATGCACGGCAAATACCATCTCCCAGTCTGTGACTTGATAATCTCCTTTACTAGTCAATATCTTTTAAAGGGCAAACAATTTTAATTTTGGTGAAGTTCAAGGTGTTATTTTTTTTCTTCTCTCATAAGTCCTTCTTGTGTTCTGACAAACATTCTTCTATACCTTCACACAAAGTTTTTCTCCTATGCTATCTTCTAGAAGTTTCCCTATAGGTTTTATGCCCCAACCGCTGACGCATTTCAAATTAATTCTTGAGAACGTGAGCTAAGTATTGAGGTTCAGTTTTGTTCCACACAGTTCCTAATCTAGCAGACCCTCAAAATGAGGGAGGGCATCTTCCTGCCTGATTCTGGCTCTTTGAAAACATTGCTTTACCTATTCTAGGCCATTTTTTGTATTTTCATAGCATTTCATGATCATTTTGTTCATTCCTGCAAACAAAGAAAAGCCTGCTGAGATTTTGATTGGAATTTTGTTGAATCTATAGATCAATTTAGGAACAAGGAGCATCTTAAGATTATCTAGTCTTGGGCGGCGCCTGTGGCTCAAGGAGTAGGGCGCCGGTCCCATATGCTGGAGGTGCCAGGTTCGAACCCAGCCCCAGCCAAAAACCACACACACACACACAAAAAAAGATTATCTAGTCTTTCAATCCATTGTCAGAATTTATTTTTAATTAATTGAGATACTTAATTTGTTTAGTAATATTTCATAGTTTTCCTGTAGAAATACTGCACAGCTGTCATTAGATTTGCTCTTATTTTTACATTTTATTTTCTACGTATTCTTTGTTTTACATAAATGCAACTAACTCTCTGTATTCATCTTGTATTCTTGGACCTTGCTAAATTCACTGTTAGTTCTAGTATATTTTGTAAATTCCTCAGGATTTTCTGTGCAGACATTAATACCATTTATTAATATGGCTTTATTTCTTCCTTTACAACATTCAGTTTTGTTTTATTTATTATCTATTAGCCTACCTGACTAGGACATCGAGTAAATTAATGAGGAGAAGTGACAGGGCTGAACATCTCAGCCTTGTTCCCAGTGGTAGGGAGAACGTACTCAGTTTATACCCATTAACAACAATGGTTGCTGTATGGTTTTTGTAGATTCGTATTATCAGGTTGAAAAAGTTTCCTTCTAATTGTAATTTTCTAAGATTTTTTTTTTTCCCAAATGAGTTTAGGATTTCCTCAAATTCTTTTTCTGCATCTGTTGAGATGATTCTATAACTTCTATGCTTTATTCTGTAATGCGATATATTACACCGATTTTTTTTTTCAACACTGAAACACACTGGGAATACTGGGATGCATCCCTTATGTAATGCTGGACTCAGTTTGCTAATACTTTTTTGAGCGTTCCTAAGAGTTATTAGCCTATAACTTCCTTTTAATTAGTGGTTTTCTTAGTTTTTGATGTCAGAGTTATGCTGGACTCATAAAGTATGTTAGGAAGCAATCCTTCCTCCAATATTTTTGGACAAAGTTTGTGTCATGTTGCTGTTATTTGTAAATGTTTGATACCATTCATTAGTGAACTCAACATGGAGTTTCTTTCATAAGAAGACTTTTTAATAATAAATTCAATTCTTTTATATTTTTTCCAACTTCCCTGAGGGATACTTGATGAACAAAAATTCCTTAGAGTATCTAAGGTATACAATGTCATGTTTTGACATACGTATATATTGTGAGCAGATCACAGTCAGGCTAACTGTGGTATCTATCACTATACCTCATTACCATTTCTCTTTTCTTGTGGTGAAAACAACTAAGATCAATTCTCTTAGCCAATTTCAAGATACAACAGAGTTTGATTATCTACAGTCACCTCTGTACATTACATCTTTGGGACTTACTCTGCTATGTAACTGAGCCTATGCACCCTTTGACCGTCATCTGCCCAGGTCCTCCTCCTCCTCCAGCCCGTGAGAACCACCGTCCTCCTATTCGTATGAGTTATACTTTTCTAGATTCTACTTATGAGGCTGTGAAGTATATTCCAGTCTGTGTCCAGATTATACCAATTAACATAATGTCTCCAGGTTCATCCTGGTGTCACAAATGGCAGGATTTCTTCCATTGTGTGTGTGGGTGTACATCTTATCATTTGATTTCCATTTGCCTATTCTTTTTTTTTTAATTCTGTTACTTTTTCCTGAATTTTTTCAGACTTATCAAATATTTGGGGGATTTATTTTTTCTATCGTCTTTTTGTTATACTTCTTAACTTTTAAGATGGTTGATGTAGGGCTAATAATACGGATCCTTAAATTATCATCCTCTATTCAGACTCAACGTTATACGTCTTTACCTTCCACATTTAACATCTGCCACTTTACACTTTCTATTCTACACAAAAATAGCATTACCATAGTATGATTCTATTTACCTCCTTGGATCTTGCCTGTAATGAGTATCTTATGTTTTACTTATTTGTCTAAGTTGAATGCCTTTCTACAATGCAATTATTTATGTGATAAATAATCTTATTATGAATACACATAAATAAATTATTGGGAAAAGGAGACTTTGATATCCACGGACTCATTTATAATTTTTGGTCTTCTTTATTCCTTATGTTCAGATTATAATTTCCATTTTATATTCTCTTTAGCCTGAATGACCGTTCTTTGTCTTGCACCGCAAATATTAACAATAAATTTAACAAACATTTAACAATGTTCATGTTTATCATGAACAACAGATTTATATATCAACAATGAATTTTCATATGTGAACAATAAATTTTCCAAACCTCTAAAAATATCTTCAGTTCATCCACATTTTTCAGAAACTATTTTTTACAATTAATTTTTTCCAAAATTTCAGAATGTTATGGGGTACCAAAGTTTCTGGTACACAGATACCCTCTCCAAAGGTAGAACCTTCCGTGTACCTGCCACAGGACAGTCCTTTGTACCTAATAGGTAAATTTTTTCCCCATCCCTCTCCCTTCCTCTTTCTTAGTTTCAAACATCTTTTACATCTTTTTTGTGACCGTGTACATCCATTATTTAGCTTCCACATATTAAAAAGAACGTGTGGTATTCACTTTTTCATTCCTGAAATACTTCACTTAGGGTAATGGTCTCAAATTCCATAAAAGTTGCTGCAAATGACATCTGGATTAACATGATTTTTTTTTTCCTTTTACACTTTAAATATGTAATTCAATTGTCTTTTCACCTCCATTGTTTTTGATGAGAAGTCAGCAGTCCATTATCCTCACCCATTTTTTTCTGTGTATGTAATATGTACTTTCAATGTGGCTTCCTTTTTTTTTTTGTAGAGACAGAGTCTCACTTTATGGCCCTCGGTAGAGTGCCGTGGCCTCACACAGCTCACAGCAACCTCCAACTCATGGGCTTAAGCGATTCTCTTGCCTCAGCCTCCCAAGTAGCTGGGACTACAGGCGCCCGCCACCAACACCCGGCTATTTTTGGGTTTTTCTTTTTTGCAGTTTGGCTTGGGTGGGGTTTGAACCCGCCACCCCCGGTATATGGGGCCAGCGCCTTACCGACTGAGCCATAGGCGCCGCCCAATGTGGCTTCCTTCAGATTTTCTTAGCTTTGGTTTTAGGCAATTTGACTCTGATTATTTATTTTATATTTATCTTGCTTGGGATTGACTTAAATTTTTTTTTAATTTAATTTGATTTAATTTTACTTGACTCACTGCTTTTCATCCAATGTATTTTCAGCCACTGTTTTTCTAAATTTTGATGTGCCATTATCATGGTCTACTATTTCTGGGGTTCTAATTTCACACAGGTAAAACAAATATTGCTAATACTTTTTTTTGGCCCCAATACTTCTTAACACTATTTAACCATTTTAAGAACCTCAAAGAGTATTTGTTTATGTGTTTATATCTATCAATATTTTTTGTATTAGAAACCGAAATCCTTAAAAATTATTTATTAGAGTGGCACCTGTGGCTCAGTGGGTAGGGTGCCAGCCCCATATAGTGAGGGTGGTGGGTTCAAACCCTGCCCTGGCCAAATTGCAACAAAAAATTAGCCAGGCATTGTGGCGGGCGCCAGTAGTCCCAGCTACTCGGGAGGCTAAGGCAAGAGAATTGCCTAAACCCAGGAATTGGAGGTTGCTGTGAGCTGTGATGCCACAGCACTCTACCAAGGGTGACATAGTGAAACTCTGTCTAAAAATAAAAAATTATTTATCATTGCCACAAATAACAGTAAAATGAATAAGAAAAAATTATACCATTACACACTAACATTATGTGTATATAATATAGTTTTAATGAAAAAAATTTTAAATCTTATTCAGATAACCCAGTTTTAGAGTGCCTTTTCTGGCTTAATAGGAGACAGCTAGATTCTCATAATTGTTTCTGAATTCAATATGTTATGATATAGCTCATTGTGTAGCCTCTGGAAAACTACACTGTACACTCATGAAAGAATATAAGTGGAAAGGTAAATAATGCCATAGTTATCATTTTTTATAAAATCTTTACTATTTCAAATTCTATTAAAAGATTTTGGGGACCCTCATACTTTGAGAGCTATTATTAGACAATTTAATATTTTCACACAAATTTCTAAAGTTCTATTTACTTTTTAATTCTTTTTTCCCCCTCTACACTTTTAATTGGAAAATGTCTATTGATCTGAAAGCAGAATCATTCCTTATTTTTCCCCTTATAATCTTCTTTTAAGTTCATCTGGTATTTTTTTTTAAATCAATTCGAAATTTCAATTGTAGAATTTTCATTTGATTCCTTTTTTATAGTTTACATTTCTCCACTCAAATTATTTTCCTGATCATTCCTTAAGGCCATATTTTCCTTCAATTCCTTGAAAATACTTATAATCGCTGCTTTAAATTCTCTGCTGACTCCAACACATGAGCCAGCTCACATTTAGTTTCTTGACAACATTTTCTTTATCCCTAGCTCTCGTTTTCATATTTCTTTGTACATCAAGTGATGTTTGACTGAATACTGTGCATCATAATTATGTCGTAGAGAATCTAGATTCTGTTACCTTCCTTTATGAGTGTGACTACTGTTTTCTTGGGCAGTCCAATTGCTTGCTGATCATCTAGAATTTTTGCAGGTTTGGTTTTACGCTTTGTTAATGCAGATCTATGGAAATCTCCCTGTATTTACCAGGCATCTCTAACTTGGCAGGACCCACTCTCCAACTCATTACCCTGAAGATGTTGTTAGAGCTTGAATTTAGAATTCGTTAGGGCAAATCTAGATAGGTTCTTATATCTAAGCTCAACAATCTGGCCACTCAAAAGATGCCTGGGAAGGTAATGAAATACTCAAGAAATCTCCTCACTATGATGGAGCTGAGATTCCAACATCCACCCCACACCACCCTGCTCTTCCCACATTGCTATTCAACTTCCTATCTCTCTGTGCTGCTTTCAACTCCAACAGCTTCTCTCAGGTAAGCACTGAGCAATCTTCTCCCCCCATCTCCCATCTGGCCCTCAGCCATGGACTTGCATGGATTACCCCACTCCACCATCACCACAGTTCCCTTTCTCTCCCAAGGACCTGCATGGACCACGCCCCTCCACCGTCACCGTTGGTCCCCTTCTCTGCCATGGATGTGCATAAACCACAACCCTCCACCATCACCACTGGTCCCTATCTCTGCCATGGATATGCACGAATCAAAACCCTCCACCGTCACCGTTGGTCCCTGTCTCTGCCATGGATATGCACGAACCAAAACCCTCCACCGTCACCGTTGGTCCCTGTCTCTGCCATGGATATGCACAAACCAAAACCCTCCACCGTCACCGTTGGTCCCTTTCTCTGCCATGGACTTGCATGGACCACACCCCTCTACTGTCACCGTTGGTCCCTTTCTCTGCCATGGATGTGCATAAACCACAACCCTCCACCATCACCACTGGTCCCTGTCTCTGCCATGGATATGCACGAACCAAAACCCTCCACCGTCACCGTTGGTCCCTTTCTCTGCCATGGACTTGCATAGACCACACCCCTCCACCGTCACCGTTGGTCCCTTTCTCTGCCATGGATGTGCATAAACCACAACCCTCCACCGTCACCGTTGGTCCCATTTTGATGCTCTACTGTGCTCAAGGTCAGGCACTTGAGGTGAAGCAAACTCTGCCCTTTGTCCTCTCAGCTCAGCACACCTGCCATTCTCTGCTCAGACATTGGCTTGCTGTGCTGTGATTGTGCTATCATGGCAGCCCAGGCCTGAGTGACCAGGGGATTCAGCTAATGAGTTTCCCTTCTCTAGGAATCCCTGTGTTAATCTGTACTGTATTGCCTTGAATCAGTCAACATATGTTGTATCTCATTTATCTCTGCTTATAATAGGAGAACCAGTCTTGTGCCAGGTATTTCATCAGGGTTAGAAGTGGAAGTCTTTCATGTTTCAAATACTGGAAACGACACTTAAAAAAATTAAACACTAGGGTGGTGTCTGTGGCTCAAAGGAGTAGGGCCCCAGCCCCATATACTGGAGGTGGCGGGTTCAAACCCGGCCCCAGCCAAAAACTGCAAAAAAAAGAAATTCAACACTATACAAAGCCAAACAAAATGTCACATACAGCCCATGAGCCACCTGTGTGAAACTACAGGGCTACATTCTTGCTTTTCAAAATGTGGTCTTCAGCGAGCCAGCATCACTGCCAGCTGGGAGCTTGTAGAAAATACAGACTCTCAAATATATAGATATTTGAGACATATAGATTCAGAATCTGCAACTTAATAAGATCTCCAGATGATCTTATGCTCACTTTAAAGCTTTCTTCAAAAGTTTCTGCATTTGCTATCCAGTGTTTCTCAAACTAATACTTGGGATCACCTGAGTACTTGCAAAAGCACATATTCCTGGGCCTCATTCTGACCCACTGAATCAGATTCAGTAGGACAGTAATTCTCATCATTGGGAAACTTTGGAGAATAGATCCACAAACCTGTGAGGTTCATTGGATCCATGTGCTTCACTGACCAGGTGGTCTGCCCTATATCATCATCCTGACTTAACTCCAATTGGTAATTACTGAAAGGCTGTAACCCCTGTCAATAATTACATGGGTAATTTCATTTCCCCAAGAAATGTTTAGATCATTTTTGAATGCCAAACTTATCTGTTTAGGGATCCAGTGACCAGTCTGAGCAAGAATGAGACACCATCACTAAGAAAAACATAGCCAGGCGTTGTAGTGGGCGCCTGTAGTCCCAGATACTCGGGAGGCTGAGGCAAGAGCATCGCTCAAGCCCAAGAGTTTGAGGTTGCTGTGAGCTGTGATGCCATGGCACTCTACCCAGAGTGACAGTGAGTCTCTGTCTCAGAAAAAAAAAAAAAAAATTGCCTCTTCCAGAAAGCCCATGTCTTAGGGTTATCTAGAGAGAGAGAACCAATCTGGATGGACAGATTGGTAGATAAGAGGATATTTATTAAGGGAGTTGGCTTATACAACTATAGAGACTGAGAAGTTCCATAATAGAATATCTGCAAGGCAAAGACTCTGGAACGTCAGTAGCCTCCAAACCCTGAAGGATAATGGTAAAATTTTTAGTCTAAGGCCAAGGGCCTTCGAACCCACGAGGCCACAGGTACAAGTTCCAGAGTTCGAAGGCCGGAGACACTGGAGTGCTGATGTCCAAAGGCAGTAGACAGGTGGCCAGCTCCAGAGAGAGAACAAAAATTCCCCTTTCCTGGGTGGCGCCTGTGGCTCAAGGGGTAGGGCGCTGGTCCCATATGCTGGAGGTGGTGGGTTCAAACCCAGCCCCAGCCAAAAAAAAAAAAAAAAAAATTCCCCTTTCCTCTGTCTCTCTTCTCTATCTGGGCCTCAGCAGATTGGATGGTGCCAACTCACAAATAGGGCAGATACTCCCCCTCAGCCCCCCAACTGACATACCGATCTCCTCCGGAAACACTGTCGCAAACACACCCACAAATGAGGCTTTACCAGCTCTCGAAGTATTGCTTAATCCAGTCATGCTGACATTTAAAATTAACCACAATGGCTCTCCTAAACCGACCTAAACCAATCTCTCTGAAGCCTTCAATGCAAGTAAAGACGTCCATGTATCTGTACATACCACCACTTACTGTTTATATGGATGAAAAGAAGTATAGCACTTTAAATCTGTCACTTAAGAATTTTTCTCCACTGCACTTAGAGAAACCACAACCCCAATTTGCTTCATCTGACCTTAGCACTATTCCATGCGCAGTACCTAGTAATTTCCAATCTGTGCTGGTAACTCAACCCATGCTTATCCTGTTACCCATTTACAGACACCACTTAACACAAGTCTCTGGGATTTTTGCCTTAGTTACTCCTATTATCTATCCACTCACCCTGTGCAGGCCAGGTCCCACTGCTTTGCAGCAACCAGGCATCATATCCTATATGATACAGTGCCCTGAACTTCCCCGGGTCAGAGGGAGGTGAGCACTGGAGGCTGGTATTACAGGGGTGACCAACCTGCTGCCTGCATATGGGATAAGTCATCTCAAATAGCAGAAGCACAAGTGGTGGGGGCAAAGGTATGTCCCACCGACACAAGACACCACCCTCAGCGGCTCTGTGTCTCCCTCACCAAGGTCAGGCTGGCTTAGATGATATGGGGGAGCCGTGAGGGGTGTCCATTGAGCAATGGGAATGGGAGCTGGGTGACCCCAACGAGCTTATTTCACCTTGTTGATTCTGTTTCCCT